>NC_092720.1:144522545-145122545 GCF_047496885.1 Scyliorhinus torazame | reverse complement strand
CCAGAGTCCCAGTTTCGATTCCCCGTTGGGTCACTGTCTGTGCGGAGTCTGCACTTTCTCCCTGGGTATGCATGGATTTCCTCCGGGTGCTTCAGTTTCCTCCCACAGTACAAAGACGTGCAGTTTAGCTGGATTGGCCATGATAAATTGTCCTTAGTGATCAAAAAGGTTAGGTGGGGTTATTGGGTGACAGGGATAGGGTGGAAGTGAGGGCTTAAGTGGGTCGGTGCAGACGCGAAGGGCCGAATGGCCTCCTTCTGCACTGTCTGTTTTATGTCTATGTCTGTGCCTATGGAGGTTAGTGTAGCGAAATGGAAAGGAGTCAGAGAGTGCAGAGATTCCAGTTATGAAATGGAGAGGAGTCAGAGAGTGCAGAGATTCCTGTAGTGAAGAAAGAAGTCATAGAGATTTGAGATTCCAGTAGTGAAATGGAAAGGAATCAGAGAGTGCAGAGACTCCGGTAGTGAAATGGAAATTAGTCAGGGAGTTCGCAGATTCCTGTAGTGAAATGGAAAGTGTCATAATATACACCAGCATATCATGGTGCAGACACACACACACACACTGATGGACATGCAGTGGGACCAATCAGCATACACAACACCGCAACCAATCACCAGTGAGAGCACACGCACTATAAAGAGGGGACAGGAGAGTTCCGCTCATTCTAGTAGCAGCCAGCTCGGAGCACAAGAGCTCACAGCCTGCAACACAGACATTCACCATGTGCTGAGTGCATCACCAGGTTAGGACTTGGCAAGGGTCAACAGTTAAAGCTGGTATTGCATTTACCCACAGTTCAAGTATGTTAATATAATTAACCTTAATAAAGTAGAGTTGCACCACTTCCAGTGTTGGTGACCTGTTTGTGATCCAGAACACCCAACACATCAGAAAGGAGTTAGAGAGTGCAGAGATTGCCAAATTGAAATGGAAAGGAGTCAGAGAGTGCAGAGATTGCAGTAATGAAATAGAAAGGTGTCAGAGAGTGCAGAGATTCCTGTGGTTAAATAGAAAGATTCAGAGTGCAATGATTCCTGTAGTGAAATTGAAATGAGTCAGGGAGTAGAGATTGCACTCGTGAAATGGAAAGTAGTCTGAGGGTTACGGGTAGAGGGTGGAAGTGAGGGCTTAATGGGGGTCGGTGCAGACTCGATGGGCTGAATGGCCTCCTTCTGCATTGTATGTTCTATTTTCTATGAAATGGAAAGAGTCAGAGAGTGCAGAGATTCCAGTAGTGAACTGGAAAGGAGTCAGAGAGTGCCGAGGTTACTCCAGCGAAATGGAAAGGAGTCAGAGAGTGCAGAGGTTACTCTAGTGAAATGGAAAGGAGTCAGAGAGTGCAGAGGTTACTCTAGTGAAATGGAAAGGAGTCAGAGAGTGCAGAGGTTACTCTAGTGAACTGGAAAGGAGTCAGAGAGTGCAGAGGTTACTCGAGTGAAATGGAAAGGAGTCAGAGAGTGCAGAGGTTACTCGAGTGAAATGGAAAGGAGTCAGAGAATGCAAAGGTTACTCTAGTGAAATGGAAAGGAGTCAGAGAGTGCAGAGGTTACTCTAGTGAACTGGAAAGGAGTCAGAGAGTGCAGAGGTTACTCGAGTGAAATGGAAAGGAGTCAGAGAATGCAAAGGTTACTCTAGTGAAATGGAAAGGAGTCAGAGAGTGCAGAGGTTACTCTAGTGAAATGGAAAGGAGTCAGAGAGTGCAGAGGTTACTCTAGTGAAATGGAAAGGAGTCAGAGAGTGCAGAGGTTACTCTAGTGAAATGGAAAGGAGTCAGATCTTGCAAAATTCCAATCGTGAAATGGAAAGGAGTTATAGAATCCAGATATTACCGTAGATTAATGAAAGGAGTCAGAGTGCGCAGAGCTTCCTGTAATGAGGGGTCAGAGAGTGGAGAGACTCCTGTTGTGTAATGGAATGGAGTCAGAGAGTGCAGTGAAATGGGAACTAGTCACAGAGTGTAGACTGTAGTGAACCAGCAGGGAGTCACAAAGTCACATAAGACTTTTCAGATTTACCTTCAAGATTGAAGATTCGGTAGAAACAAATTGGCATGGAAATTAAAGATTAGAAGTAAAATTTGAAACAAGTTGAAATTCTAATTTAATAAAATCAGGACGGAGTTCCAGGCAATGTGTTGCAGCTGCAGCATATGGGAGGTGTTGGAACCTATTGTGGTTGATCGTGACCACATCTGGACAAATGTTCGTTGCTCGAGTAACGATGGCTCAGAATTAGTAAGAAGGTGAGCGGGAGAGTTACATGGACACTGGCTGGGATTCTCCCTTTTGGGGACTAAGTCCCCACGCCAGCAGGAAAACCAGCGCCAATGACTCCGGCGTCAACGGCGTTCCAAGTTGAGGAATTCTCACCTTTCTAGGGGGCTTGGTTGATGCCGGAGGTGTTGGCGCCGCTCTAGCCGGCGGCGAAGGGGCGGCGCGAGTTCACACATGCGTGGAACGGCCAGCGTGATTCCGCGCATGCGCAGACTGACCGGCGTATTTTCGCGCATGCGCACGGGTTTCTCATCTCCGTGCTGGTCCCCGGGCAATATGGCGGAGCCCCACAGGGGCCCGGCAAGGAAGGAAGAAGTGCCCTCACGGACAAGCCTGCCCGCAGATCGGTGGGCCCCAATCGCGGGCCAGGCCACCGTTGGGGCCCCCCCCCCCCGGGGTTGGATCCCCGCGCCCCCCCCGAGTATCGCCCACGCATACTCACCTGCCAGGACCCGCCGGTGCGTGAGTTGAGTGATTCACGCCGGCGGGACTGGCCATAAATGGACGGCCGCTTGGCCCATTGGGGCCTGGAGAATCGCCAGTGGGGCCGCTGCCAACGGCCCCTGATTGGCTTGCCGGGAATCCCGCCCCTGCCCGAAAAACGGCACCGGAGAATACGGCAGCCAGCATCGGAGCGGTTGGGCGGAATCTGCGCCTCCCCCCGGGGATTCTCCGACCCGGCAGGGGACGCAGAATCCCGCCCACTGTGTTTCAGGAGGCTGTCACACCCCTTACCTTAGCCACTCACTAGCCAGGGACAGGAGCCCAGGACTACAAGTAAGGCAGGTAGTGGGATCCAAAAAGCAGCACTGCAGGAGCCTGAGCCCCTGTCCTTGTCGGACAAGTTTGAGATTCTTGCCCCATGTGGTTGACAGCAGTTGATTTTGAAACTGACCGTAACACCATGGTACGGTGAGGCATTCAAATAGGGAAGAAAGTAGAAATCAGTCATAGCTGCGGATAGTCTGTTAGCCTGGATCGAGAGTTCTGACGGCTGTGTTGCCTGCCCAGTCCCAGGGTTCGAGACATCTGCTCCGGGCAGGAGCGGAACTTGCAGTGGAAGGGGGAAGGATCCCGTTGTGGGTCCTGTCAGACCAATGACATAGGTAGAACGAGAAAATAAGTTCTGCGTAGAACCAGGCACTAAATTAAAAAGCAGAACATCCAATTATAATCTCTGGGATTATTAACTGAGCCACATGCAAATCGGTACACAGAATTAGAGAGTTGAATATGTTGCTCAAATAGGCATGAAGAATAACGGAGCTGAATATTATTTAAATCGAGAAAGATTGCAGAAAACTGCAGCACAGAGGGATTTGGGAGTCCTCGTGCATAAATCACAAACAGCTAGCATGCAAGTTCAGTGGGTAACAGGGAAGGTAAATGGAATGTTTGTCTTTATTTCAAAGTTAATGGAGTCTAAAAGTAGGAAGTTCTGCAAAAATAATACAAGGCACGGATTGGACCACACTTGGGATATTGTGAACAGTTTTGATCTCCTTATTTGAGGAAAGATATCCTGACATTGGAGTTCACTAGGCTGATCCCGGGTGTGGAGGAATTTTCGTATGAGGCGAGGTTAAGTAGGTTGAGCCTGTACTCATTGAGTTTAGGAGAATTGGAAGTTACCTTATTGAGACATATAGGTTTCTCAGGGGGCTTGGCAGGGCAGTTGGTGAGAGGTTGTTTCCTCTTACCTGTTAGGGACCCGGGTTCAACTCTGGCCTCGGGTGTCTGTCTGTGTGGAGTTTGCACTTCCCCCCTGTGTCTGCGTGGGTTTCCTCCGGGTGCTCTGATTTCCTCCCACAAGTCAAAGATGTGCAGATTAGGTGGATTGGCCAAGCAAATTTTCACCTTATTATCCAAAAGGTTAGGTGGGGTTACTGGGTTGCCGGGATAGGGTGGAGGTATGGGCTTAAGTCGGGTGCTCTTTCCAAGGGTAGGTGCAGACTCAATGGGCTGAATGACCTCCTTCTGCACTGTAGATTCTAAATTCAATGATTCTTATGGAACAGTCTAGGGTCAGAGGATATAATCAAAGAGTATGGGGTCAGCCATTTAAGACAGAGATGAGGAGGAATTTCTTCTCTCAGAGGGTAGCGAATCTGTGGAATTCTTTACCACACAGAACTGTAGAGGCTGGGTCATTAAGTATCTTCAAAGCCAAGAATGATAGATTTTTAATTAGTAAAGGAATTAAGGGTTATGGAGAGAAGGTGCGAAAGTGGAGTTGAGGGTTCTATTAAATCAGCCATGACTTCAATGAATGGGTGGAATGGTCTAACTATGCTCCTATGTCTTATGGTGTTATGGTATTGTTTAGGGAGAAGAATACAGTGCTGGAAAAAGAGCAGGTCTCAGAAGATTCAAGGACAGAATCAACTTGACTGGAGCCAAGAAACAAAAAGGATATTAACTACATTGCTCAGTGTGGTCTGTAGACCACCAACTGGTAAGAAGGATGCAGAGGAACAAATTTGCAGGTAAATTATAGAGAGCTGCAAATATTATAGAGCAGTTATAATGGAAGATTTTAATTACCCGAATGCAGATTGGACAATGATAGTGTAAAGGGTGGAGATGGGCAAACATTCCTAGATTGTGTTCAGGACAATTTTCTCCAGCAACTTGTGTCCAACCCAACAAAAAATGATCATTGTTGGACCTGGTTCTTGGAATGAGGTGGGCCGAGTAGATCAGTGGCGGAACATTTCGAAGACATCGATCATTGCATTGTAAGGTTTAGGATGATGGTATACAAAAAGACAATGGGCAATCCAAAGTAAGAAATAATTAACTGGGGGAGAGCCTGCTCAATGGGGCAAGAATGGAGCTGAACCGGTTAGACTTGAACGAGAGGTCGACGGGAAAAACTGTGGCTGAATAATGGGCTACCTTCAAATCAGAAATGATTCAGGCACAGTCCAGGTGGAAAGATAGGGAAAATAAATCCAGAGCTCCCGGGATGAAAAAGGAGATTGAAATGAAGATAAGGAAGAAAGAGTTTTATTATGGCAGGTGTCATACTGGAAAATACAGTTGAGAACCAATAGGAATACAGAACATTCAGAGAGGAGGTGAAAACGCTCATTGGAGATGCAAAGAGGGATTATTTAAAAAAGGCTGACAGCCAACATGAAGGAAAATCCCAAACTCTCCTTCCCAAAGTAGTACTAAATAATAAAAAGGAGGAGTGATAATTATAATCTATATCCCAGAGTACTTAAGGAAGTGGCTCTAGAAATAGTGGATGCATTGGTGGATATCTTTCAAGGTGGAACAATTCCTACTGATTGGAGGGTAGCTATGTAACTCCACTATTTAAAAAGGGAAGAAGAGTATTATGGGCCAGCATTTAGAGAACACCAAAGTATATCATGGAGTTTACCTGACCCACAACGTTTAATAGATTTTGGTTGTGGGGAGCACAAGGGCCCACTTTACAGGTGTGATGCAACAGAGATCTAAAGTATTTTTAAACAAAAACAATGTTTATTCTATGAATCCAGTTAACATTTTATAAACCCACAGTAAACATCTTACCAACTACCAACACGGTTAACCCCCCCAAAAAAAGTTACAATACTCTATAGATAACCCTGAATAACTTTCCAAACAACATCCAGAAGTCAAAAAACCCTTTTTAACAAAGACATAGGTTTGCATTCCTGACAGAAACAGGTATTACTTTGAAATCATCAAGTGATCTGGAGACATTCTTTAGATTGCAGAGAGAGAGATCAATTCACATCTGCTTGCTTTGATGCAGCTCTCCAATTGAAAACAAAACTAAAAACTGAGTCAAAACAGCTTCCAGCTCAAAGCGAAAGTAAAAGCAGAGCAGAGCCCAGCTCCACGCCCACAATGACATCCCTGCAGCCATTTGGTAAAGCACACTTTTCTGAAAGGGACATTCACATGACAAGAGAGAAAACAAGGAATTAAATAACCGTAAGCTTGACATCGGTGGGCAAATTCGAGAAACCATTATCAATAATGGGAAAATGTTGAAGTCCAAGTACAAGAGTTGGCAGGTCATGTTACAGTTGTATAGGACTTTGTTTAGGCCACATTTGGAATACTGCGTGCAGTTCTGGTCACCACATTACCAGAAGGATGTGGATGCTTTAGAGAGGGTGCAGAGGAGGTTCACCAGGATGTTGCCTGGCATGGAGGGTGCTAGGTATGAAAAAAAGTTGAGTAGATTAGGATTATTTTCGTTGGAAAGATGGAGGTTGAGGGGGGACCTGATTGAGGTCTACAAAATTATGAGAGGTATGGACAGGGTGGATAGCAACCAGCTTTTTCCAAGAGTGGGGATGTCAATTACAAGGGGTCACGATTTCAAGGTGAGAGGGGGAAAGTTTAAGGGAGATGTGCGTGGAAAGTTTTTTACGCAGAGGGTGGTGGGTGCCTGGAACGCTTTGCCAGCGGAGGTGGTAGAGGCGGGCATGATAGCGTCATTCAAGATGCATCTAGACAGATATATGAACGGGTGGGGAACAGAGGGAAGTAGATCCTTGGAAAATAGGTGACAGGTTTAAATAAAGGATCTGGATCGGCGCAGGCTGGGAGGGCCGAAGCTGTAATTTTCTTTGTTCTTGTCAAATCTACTGGAATTCTTTGAGGATGTAACTGGTAGAGTTGATGAGGGGGAGCCAGTGGATGTGGTTTATTTGGACTTTCAGAAGGCTTTCGACAAAGTCCCACATAAGAGATTAACATGTAAAACTAAAGCGTATGGGATTAGGAGTAGTGGATTGAGATGGATTAAAAACTGGTTGGCAAACAGGAAACAAAGAGTGGGAATAAGTAAATAAATGGGTGTTTAAATGAGAGAGAAACTGGAAAGAGACAGACCGAGAGAGAGAGAGAACGGGGAGAGAGAGTGAGAGAACAGGGAGAGACAGTGAGTGAGACTGGGGAGAGAGAGTGAGAGGGAATGGGGAGAGACATTGAGTGAGACCGAGGAGAGAGAGTGAGTGAGACCGGGGAGAGAGAGTGAGTGAGACCGGGGTGAGAGAGTGAGAGAACGGGGCGAGAGAGTGAGAGAACAGGGAGAGACAGTGAGTGAGACTGGGGAGAGAGTGAGAGGGAATGGGGAGAGCGAGTGAGTGAGACTGGAGAGAGAGACTGAGAGAATGGGGAGAGAGAGTGAGAGAATGGGAAGAGAGAGTGAGTGAGACCGGGGAGAGTGAGAGAACGGGGAGAGAGAATGAGTGAGACCGGGGAGAGAGAATGAGTGAGACCGGGGAGAGAGAGTGAGAGAACGGGGGGAGAGAGTGTGTGAGACCGGGGAGAGAGAGAGTGAGTGAGACTGGGGAGAGAGAGTGAGTGAGACCGGGGAGTGAGAGTGAGTGAGACCGGGGAGAGAGAGTGAGAGCATGGGGAGAGACAGTGAGTGAGACTGGGGAGAGAGAGAGTGAGAGGGAATGGGAAGAGAGAGAGAATGAGACTGGAGAGAGAAAGAGTGAGTGAGACCGAGGAGAGAGTGTGAGAGACCGGGGAGAGACAGTGAGTGAGACCGGGGAGAGAGAGAGAACGGGGAGAGAGAGTGAGTGAGACCGGGGGGAGAGAGAGTGAGAGGGAATGGGGAGAGAGAATGAGTGAGACTGGAGAGAGAAAGAGTGAGTGAGAGTGGGGAGAGAGAGAGAGAGAGTGAGTGAGACTGGGGAGAGAGTGAGTGAGTGAGACTGGGGAGACAGAGTGAGACTACAGAGAGAAAATCTTTTCAAAGATTCATGCAGGTTGTATTTTGAAACTCACCGATATAAAGTGCTGAGTTAGATGGTTCAGCAAAATCATCCACATATGAAATGCCAAAGGGTTGAATTGGAACTGTTCCAATGCCCACTATTAACTGGGCAATGATGATTATGACCCACACGCTGCTCATCGTATTGTATCCTATGTCTGATTTTCTGCAGTATTCGAGGCTGTGCGTCTGGTTCACTGGCTGACAGGTGTCTGAGTTGGGATAACTCGTATTTCCTGCAAGAGAATCAAGTAATTTATTTGCACACATTATATTACACTATATTTACATTTTTTGGTTTTATGGGAGTTAAATTTGAGGATTATTTCAGATCAGCCATGATCTCATTGAATAGCGGAGCAGACTCGATGGGTGGAAATATTTGTGCTCCTATGTCTTAACTTCTAATGTGCTCCGAGAAGTTATGGTGTGAAGAGTATATAAAAGAAGGAGATGCTGTTGCTCAGTTCTTTTTGAAAAATATTTTATTGAGGCATTTATATTAACACAACAAACATAGTGGCCAATCAAATCAAGCCAACAGGGCTGCAAATAACCATTATAACCACCTCCACCCCCCACCCCCCCCGCCCCACCGCTGACATCTTAACTTTTCTCGAAGAAGTCAATAAATGGCTGCCACCTCCGGTCAACACCCCCCCCCCCCCCCCCCCCCCCCCACCCCACAGATCCCCACAGGGCGAACTTTGAAGAAGGCTGAGTTAAAGAGACAACTGCAGTAAGCAGGGGCGCAATTATCTCTGGAAAAATTTCAAAGTGTGGTCGTGAACAGGAATTGCCGCGAGCTTCCTGGCGCTCGGCCCAGCAAGGCCGGAAACGCAATTCAATGTTAATTGGCCCACTTAATGAGGCCCCACAGGCTTCACGCTGCAAAGGAAGGCTCACCACCCGATTCTCCGGGACCACGCTCGCCAGCCCCCCACTGAAAAGGTCCAGCAGGACTTAAGCTGCACTTGCTCAGCCAACCCCAACCAGCGAGATTATGTAATTATCATAAACTATTTTTCAAACTACCCTGAAATGGTTCTACTGTGAAGCATATTGACAAGCAGTGTAATACTGCATACCAAGTCAATGTTTGCTAAACACGGAATTCCGCAAATCGTCGTGAGTGACAACGGTCCTTTTTTTAGCTGTGAAGTGTGGCAACACTTCGCAGTCACGTTGGATTTTAATCACGTCACATCAAGTCCATTGTACCCCCAAGCCAATTGAAAAGGCTGAAAAGGGTGTACATATTGTTTAGCAATTATTCAAGAAAGCAATGGACACGGATTTTGGGCGGGCTGACTTTCCCAAGGGTGGGCAGGGAGCAGGTGGGTGAGTTGGGGGCAGCGATTAGGGCCGAAGAAATTTCTGAGGGCTTGAAGGCAATGCAGTCGGGGCCGGATGGGTTCACGGTAGAATTTTACAAGATATTTTCGGGGATATTAGGGCCGTTGCTGGTTAAGGTTTTTAACGAGGCGAGGGATAGAGGGGTGCTGCCCCCGACGATGTCACAGGCCACCATCTCGTTAATATTGAAGCGGGACAAAAACCTGGAGCTGCGTAGATCCTACAGGCCGATCTCGTTGCTCAATGTGGACGCTAAGCTGCTGGCCAAAGTGTTGGCCTCCAGGATTGAAGATTGTGTGCCGGAGGTAATTACGGAGGACCAAACCGGATTTGTCAAGGGTAGGCAGTTGGTGGCCAATATGAGAAGGTTGCTTAACGTGATTATGATGCCCCCGAAGGGTAGGTAGGTGGAGGTAGTTGTGGCCATGGATGCAGAGAAGGCGTTTGACCGGGTAGAGTGGGACTATTTATGGGAGGTGTTGGGATGCTTTGGGTTTGGTAGGGGCTTTATTGACTGGGTCAGGCTGCTGTACCAGGCTCCGGAAGCTGGTGTAAGGACAAACAAGACAACCTCAAACTATTTTAGTCTGTCCCGGGGGACAAGACAGGGATGTCCGCTCTCCCCGCTGCTGTTTGTGCTTGCCATAGAGCCGCTGGCAATTGCTCTGAGAGCTTCTGGGGGCTGGAAAGGGCTGGTTTGGGGGGGGGGGGGGGTGCAGCATAGGGTATCACTGTATGCGGATAATTATTCCTGTATGTGGCGGATCCAGGAGCAGGGATGAGGGAGATTATGAAGATTCTGGGGAAATTTGGCTGGTTTTCGGGATACAAACTGAATATGATTTGAGTTGAGTCTGAATTGAGTCGATTTCGGCGTGAGAACAGCTGGTGAGTCAGTTTCAGCGCGAGCAGTGCGGAAGTGGTTGCTGGGAGGTAAGTCTGTCCTTTAAAAGCACTTGTCTTTGCAGGGGCAGGCCAGTCGATTTCGGCGTGAGAACAGCTGGTGAGTCAGTTTCAGCGGGAGCAGTGCGGAAGTGGTTGCTGGGAGGTAAGTCTGTCCTTTAAAAGCACTTGTCTTTGCAGGGGCAGGCCAGTCGATTTCGGCGTGAGAACAGCTGGTGAGTCAGTTTCAGCGGGAGCAGTGCGGAAGTGGTTGCTGGGAGGTAAGTCTGTCCTTTAAAAGCACTTGTCTTTGCAGGGGCAGGCCAGTCGATTTCGGCGGGAGAATCAGCTGGTGAGTCAGTTTCAGCGGGAGCAGTGCGGAAGTGGTTGCTGGGAGGTAAGTCTGTCCTTTAAAAGCACTTGTCTTTGCAGGAGCAGGCCAGTCGATTTCGGCGGGAGAATCAGCTTGTGAGTCAGTTTCAGCGGGAGCAGTGCGGAAGTGGTTGCTGGGAGGTAAGTCTGTCCTTTAAAAGCACTTGTCTTTGCAGGGGCAGGCCAGTCGATTTCGGCGGGAGAATCAGCTGGTGAGTCAGTTTCAGCGGGAGCAGTGCGGAAGTGGTTGCTGGGAGGTAAGTCTGTCCTTTAAAAGCACTTGTCTTTGCAGGGGCAGGCCAGTCGATTTTGGCGGGAGTAGAGATGGCTGGTTAGTCAATTTCTGCAGGAGCTGAGAAATTTTTTTTTTAAATTAGTGTTTTAGGCGGGAACAGGAAGTCGACCCGCGGACGTCTGGGAAGACCCTCACCAATAAATTCTGGTGGAGAGGAAACCCGAGACACTACACGTGTAGTGTCTCCCACCCGCCCTCCTCCTCTAACCTAATAATAAAACCCATTGGTCTGAGGTAAGTACCATATTTTATTATATTATTATTATTTTTTATAAAAAATTTAATTTAGTTGTTAGCCAGATCTTGGTAGAAAGTTAGAGGTATGGCAGGGAAGGGAGTGCAATGTTCCTCCTGCAGGATGTTTGAGGTGAGGGATGCAGTTAGTGTCCCTGCTGATTTTACCTGCAGGAAGTCCTGCCATCTCCAGCTCCTCCAAGACCGAGTTAGGGAACTGGAGCTGGAGTTGGAAGAACTTCGGATCATTCGGGAGGCAGAAGGGGTCATAGATAGCAGCTTCAGGGAATTAGTTACACCAAAGATTGGAGATAGGTGGGTAACTGTAAGAGGGACTGGGAAAAAACAGTCAGTGCAGGGATCCCCTGCGGTCGTTCCCCTGAGAAACAAGTATACCGCTTTGGATACTTGTGGGGGGGACGACTTACCAGGGGTAAGCCATGGGGTACGGGCCTCTGGCACGGAGTCTGTCCCTGTTGCTCAGAAGGGAAGGGGGGAGAGGAGCAGAGCATTAGTAATTGGGGACTCTATAGTCAGGGGCACAGATAGGAGATTTTGTGGGAGCGTGAGAGACTCACGTTTGGTATGTTGCCTCCCAGGTGCAAGGGTACGTGATGTCTCGGATCGTGTTTTCCGGGTCCTTAGGGGGGAGGGGGAGCAGCCCCAAGTCGTGGTCCACATTGGCACTAACGACATAGGTAGGAAAGGGGACAAGGATGTCAGGCAGGCTTTCAGGGAGCTAGGATGGAAGCTCAGAACTAGAACAAACAGAGTTGTTATCTCTGGGTTGTTGCCCGTGCCACGTGATAGTGAGATGAGGAATAGGGAGAGAGAGCATTTAAACACGTGGCTACAGGGATGGTGCAGGCGGGAGGGATTCAGATTTCTGGATAACTGGGGCTCTTTCTGGGGAAGGTGGGACCTCTACAGACAGGATGGTCTACATCTGAACCTGAGGGGCACAAATATCCTGGGGGGGAGATTTGTTAGTGCTCTTTGGGGGGGTTTAAACTAATGCAGCAGGGGCATGGGAACCTGGATTATAGTTTTAGGGTAAGGGAGAATGAGAGTATAGAGGTCAGGAGCACAGATTTGACGTTGCAGGAGGGGGCCAGTGTTCAGGTAGGTGGTTTGAAGTGTGTCTACTTCAATGCCAGGAGTATACGAAACAAGGTAGGGGAACTGGCAGCGTGGGTTGGTACCTGGGACTTCGATGTTGTGGCCATTTCGGAGACATGGATAGAGCAGGGACAGGAATGGATGTTGCAGGTTCCGGGGTTTAGGTGTTTTAGTAAGCTCAGAGAAGGAGGCAAAAGAGGGGGAGGTGTGGCGCTGCTAGTCAAGAGCAGTATTACGGTGGCGGAGAGGATGCTAGATGGGGACTCTTCTTCCGAGGTAGTAAGGGCTGAAGTTAGAAACAGGAAAGGAGAGGTCACCCTGTTGGGAGTTTTTTATAGGCCTCCTAATAGTTCTAGGGATGTAGAGGAAAGGATGGCGAAGATGATTCTGGATAAGAGCGAAAGTAACAGGGTAGTTATTATGGGAGACTTTAACTTTCCAAATATTGACTGGAAAAGATATAGTTCGAGTACAATAGATGGGTCGTTTTTTGTACAGTGCGTGCAGGAGGGTTTCCTGAAACAATATGTTGACAGCGAGGCCACGTTGGATTTGGTTTTGGGTAATGAACCAGGCCAGGTGTTGGATTTGGAGTTAGGAGAGCACTTTGGGGACAGTGACCACAATTCGGTGACGTTTACGTTAATGATGGAAAGGGATAAGTATACACCGCAGGGCAAGAGTTATAGCTGGGGGAAGGGCAATTATGATGCCATTAGACGAGACTTGGGGGGGATAAGGTGGAGAAGTAGGCTGCAAGTGTTGGGCACACTGGATAAGTGGGGCTTGTTCAAGGATCAGCTATTGCGTGTTCTTGATAAGTATGTACCGGTCAGACAGGGAGGAAGGCGTCGAGCGAGGGAACCGTGGTTTACCAAGGAAGTGGAATCTCTTGTTAAGAGGAAGAAGGAGGCCTATGTGAAGATGAGGTGTGAAGTTTCGGTTGGGGCGATGGATAGTTATAAGGTAGCGAGGAAGGATCTAAAGAGAGAGCTAAGACGAGCAAGGAGGGGACATGAGAAGTATTTGGCAGGAAGGATCAAGGAAAACCCAAAAGCTTTCTATAGGTATGTCAGGAATAAGCGAATGATTAGGGAAAGAGTAGGACCAGTCAAGGACAGGGATGGGAATTGTGTGTGGAGTCTGAAGAGATAGGTGAGATACTAAATGAATATTTTTCGTCAGTATTCACTCAGGAAAAAGATAATGTTGTGGAGGAGAATGCTGAGCCCCAGGCTAATAGAATAGATGGCATTGAGGTACGTAGGGAAGAGGTGTTGGCAATTCTGGACAGGCTGAAAATAGATAAGTCCCCGGGGCCTGATGGGATTTATCCTAGGATTCTCTGGGAGGCCAGGGCAGAGATTGCTGGACCTTTGGCTTTGATTTTTATGTCATCATTGGATACAGGAATAGTGCCAGAGGACTGGAGGACAGCAAATGTGGTCCCTTTGTTCAAAAAGGGGAGCAGAGACAACCCCGGCAACTATAGACCGGTGAGCCTCACGTCTGTAGTGGGTAAAGTCTTGGAGGGGATTATAAGAGATAAGATTTATAATAATCTAGATAGGAATAATATGATCAGGGATAGTCAGCATGGCTTTGTGAAGGGTAGGTCATGCCTCACAAACCTTATTGAGTTCTTTGAGAAGGTGACTGAACAGGTAGACGAGGGTAGAGCAGTTGATGTGGTGTATATGGATTTCAGCAAAACTTTTGATAAGGTTCCCCACGGTAGGCTATTGCAAAAAATACGGAGGCTGGGGATTGAGGGTGATTTAGAGATGTGGATCAGAAATTGGCTAGCTGAAAGAAGACAGAGGGTGGTGGTTGATGGGAAATGTTCAGAATGGAGTACAGTCACAAGTGGAGTACCACAAGGATCTGTTCTGGGGCCGTTGCTGTTTGTCATTTTTATCAATGACCTAGAGGAAGGCGCAGAAGGGTGGGTGAGTAAATTTGCAGACGATACTAAAGTCGGTGGTGTTGTCGATAGTGTGGAAGGATGTAGCAGGTTACAGAGGGATATAGATAAGCTGCAGAGCTGGGCTGAGAGGTGGCAAATGGAGTTTAATGTAGAGAAGTGTGAGGTGATTCACTTTGGAAGGAATAACAGGAATGCGGAATATTTGGCTAATGGTAAAGTTCTTGAAAGTGTGGATGAGCAGAGGGATCTAGGTGTCCATGTACATAGATCCCTGAAAGTTGCCACCCAGGTTGATAGGGTTGTGAAGAAGGCCTATGGAGTGTTGGCCTTTATTGGTAGAGGGATTGAGTTCCGGAGTCGGGAGGTCATGTTGTAGCTGTACAGAACTCTGGTACGGCCGCATTTGGAGTATTGCGTACAGTTCTGGTCACCGCATTATAGGAAGGACGTGGAGGCTTTGGAGCGGGTGCAGAGGAGATTTACCAGGATGTTGCCTGGTATGGAGGGAAAATCTTATGAGGAAAGGCTGATGGACTTGAGGTTGTTTTCGTTGGAGAGAAGAAGGTTAAGAGGAGACTTAATAGAGGCATACAAAATGATCAGGGGGTTGGATAGGGTGGACAGTGAGAGCCTTCTCCCGCGGATGGATATGGCTGGCACGAGGGGACATAACTTTAAACTGAGGGGTAATAGATATAGGACAGAGGTCAGAGGTAGGTTCTTTACGCAAAGAGTAGTGAGGCCGTGGAATGCCCTACCTGCTACAGTAGTGAACTCGCCAACATTGAGGGCATTTAAAAGTTTATTGGATAAACATATGGATGATAATGGCATAGTGTAGGTTAGATGGCTTTTGTTTCGGTGCAACATCGTGGGCCGAAGGGCCTGTACTGCGCTGTATTGTTCTGTGTTCTATGTTCTATGATGAAGAGTGAGATGTATGTAGTCCCAGGCAAGAGACCAGGAGGGTCGGCTGGGGGAGCTACCGTTCAGGTTAGTGAGGGACAACTTTAGGTATCTGGGGATGCAAGTAGCGCGAGACTGGGGCCGGTTACACAAGTTGAACTTGTCCCGGCTGGTTGAGCAGATGAGGGCCGAGTTTCGGAGATAGGATGCGCTCCCATTATCACTGGCGGGCAGGGTGAAAACGGTTAAGATGACGATACCGCCGAGATTTTTATTTGTGTTTCAATGCCTCCCGATTTTCATAAGAGGATCAACAAAATCATTTTGGGCTTTGTTTGGGCGGTAAGTCCCCACGGGTGAAAAAAGTCATGCTCGAGAGGAATTGTGGGGAGGGGGGGTGCTTGCCCTGCCAAATTTTAGTCATTATTACTGGGCGGCCAAAATTGCGATGATAAGGAAGTGGGTGCTGGGGACGGGGGGGGCGGCTTGGGAGCGGATGGAAGCGGCCTCATGCAGGGGCACCAGCTTGGGGGTGCTGATAACGGCACCATTGCCGTTCCCGCCGGCGAGATATTCCACCAGCCCCATGGTGGTGGCGGCCCTGAGGATCTGGGGTCAATGGAGGAGATCTGTTGGTGCAGTGAGGGTGTCGGTTTGGTCCCCAATATGTAACAATCATCGGTTCACTACGGGGAGCTTAGATGGGGGATTTTGGGTATAGCAAAGGGTGGGGATTGAGAAGATGGGGGATCTGTTTCTGGAAGGGAGCTTTCCTAGCTTAAGGGCGCTGGAGGAGAAGTTCGGGCTGACAGCAGGGAATGATTTCAGATATCTACAGGTGCGGGACTTTCTGCGTAGGCAGGTACCATTCTTCCCACTCCTGCCACTGAGAGGGATTCAAGATAGGGTAGTGTCTAGGGGATGGGTGGGGGAGGGGAGCATTTCGGACATCTACAAAGAATTAATGGGGGCGGAGGAAATGCAGAAAGAGGAGCTGAAGCGTAAGTGGGAGGAGGAACAGGAGGTGAGATGGAGGATGGCCTATGGGCGGAGGCGCCGAGCAGAGTCAACGCGACCGCTACATGCGCAAGGCTCAGCTTGATCCAGCTGAAGGTGGTGCACCGGGCACACATGACAGCGACCCGGATGAGTAGATTTTTTGGGGTGGAAGACAAGTGTGTCAGATGTGCGAGTGGACCAGTGAACCATGTCCATATATTCTGGGCATGCTCAAAACTTAGGAGATATTGGCAGGGGTTTGCGAATCTCATGTCCAGGGTATTGAAGACAAGGGTGGAAATGAGTCCGGGGTAGAAATCTTTGGGGTGTTGGAGGACCCGGGTCTTCAGGAGGAGGGAGAGGCAGATGTTTTGGCCTTTTCCTCCTTGGTAGCCCGGCGACGGATACTACTGGCTTGGAGGGAGTCTAGGCCTCGAAAGTCAGAGACCTGGTTAACCGGCAGGGTGAGCTTTCTCGGCCTGGAAAAGATCAAGTTTGCCTTGAGAGGGTCAGTGGTAGGGTTCGTCCGGAGGTGGCAACCATTCATTGACTTCTTCGCAGGAAATTAATCGTCAGCAGTGGGGGGGGAAGGGGGGGGGGGGCGTGGAGGAGGGGGGGCTAGTGTAGTATAGGGTATGGGGTTAAATAGGCGGGCCTTGGAGGGATGGATGTCGGCGGCTGTGTTTTGATTACTGTTCTTTGTACTCTGTTTTTTGTACGGTGGTTGTTTGTTATATCAAATATACCTCATTAAAAGAAAAAGAAAGCACTGGACAGCCATTCTGATTCATATCTCGCACTATTGAGTTACCGAGTGACAACATTGTCACATGGTAGCTATCTAGCAGGGTTGCTCATGAATAGAAGGTTGCGTACCACACTTCCATACTTGGAAAAGGAGGAGGAGAATGCAATGGTACTGCAGGAAATGCAAAACATTAAATCAAAACAAATATATAGAGTGTCTGAACTTTATCACCTCTGAGTAGTGATGCCATTGTGAGAATAGAAGATTCAGGCAATTGGTGGAGAAAAGCCATTGTACTTGAAGAAGTAGCACCTCGTTCCTACAATGTACAGACAGAGGAAGGGTTTGTTTTAAGAAGAAATCGTCGCACGCTCTTGAAAGCCAGAGAAAACTGTCAAAACAACGTGATGGATGACAAATCTACATCGCAATCAACGTCGGCTGCAGTGTCAGATCGTTCAGCAGTTTCTGAGCATGAGAATGTCATGTGGCACGGTAGCACAGTGGTTAGCACTGCTGCTTCACAGCGCCAGGATCCCAGGTTCGATACCCGGCTTGGGTTGCTGTCTGTGCGGAGTCTGCACGTTCTCCGTGTCTGCGGGATTCCCTCCAGATGCTCCGGTTTATTCCCGAAAGACGTGCCGTTAGGTAATTTGGACATTCTGAATTCTCCCTCCGTGTATCCGAATAGGCGCCAGAATGTGGCGACTAGGGGCTTTTCACAGTAACTTCATTGCAGTGTTAATTTAAACCTCCTTGTGACAAGAAAGATTATTAAAAAAAGAATGAACAAATTCTGAGCAGCAAGGTCAAACTTTGAGAACATAGAACATAGAAAAATACAGCACAGAACAGGCCCTTCGGCCCACGATGTTGTGCCGAACCTTTGTCCTAGATTAATCATAGATTATCATTGAATTTACAGTGCAGAAGGAGGCCATTCGGCACATTGAGTCTGCACCGGCTCTTGGAAAGAGCACCCTACCCAAAGTCAACACCTCCACCCAACACTAAGGGCAATTTTGGACACGAAGGGCAATTTATCATGGCCAATCCACCTAACCTGCACATCTTTGGACTGTGGGAGGAAAACGGAGCACCCGGAGGAAACACACGCACACACGGGGAGGATGTGCAGACTCCGCACAGCCAGTGACCCAAGCCGGAATCGGACCTAGGACCCTGGAGCTGTGAAGCAATTGTGCTATCCACAATGCTACCGTGCTGCCCTTAAGAACAAATAAATCTACACTAATCATTTTACCGTAATCCATGTACCTATCCAATAGCTGCTTGAAGGTCCCTAATGTTTCCGACTCAACTACTTCCACAGGCAGTGCATTCCATGCCCCCACTACTCTCTGGGTAAAGAATCGACCTCTGACATCCCCCCTGTATCTTCCACCATTCACCTTAAATCTATGTCCCCTTGTAGTGGTTTGTTCCACCCGGGGGAAAAGTCTCTGAATGTCTATTCTATCTATTCCCCTGATCACCTTATAAACCTCTATCAAGTCGCCCCTCATCCTTCTCCGTTCTATTGAGAAAAGGCCTAGCAACCTCAACCTTTCCTCATAAGACCTACTCTCCATTCCAGGCAACATCCTGGTAAATCTCCTTTGCACCTTTTCCAAAGCTTCCACATCCTTCCTAAAATGAGGCGACCAGAACTGTACACAGTACTCCAAATGTGGCCTTACCAAAGTTTTGTACAGCTGCATCATCACCTCACGGCTCCCTAAAGAGTAGCACAGTAGCATTGTGGTTCGCACAATTGCTTCACAGCTCCAGGATCCCAGGTTCGATTCCGGCTTGGGTCACTGTCTGTGCGGAGTCTGCACATTCTCCCTGTGTGTTGGGTGGGGTTATGGGGATTAGGTGGGGTTACTGGGTTATGGGGATAGGGTGGAGGTGTGGACCTGGGTAGGGTGCTCTTTCCAAGAGCCGGTGCAGAATCGATGGGCCGAATGGCCTCCTTCTGCACTGTAAATTCTATTCTATGAAAAAAATTCAATCCCTCTGTTAATGAACGCTAGCACACCATAGGCCTTCTTCACAGCTCTATCCACTTGAGTGCCAACATTCAAAGATGTATGAACATAGACCCCAAGATCTCTCTGCTCCTCCACATTGCCAAGAACTCTACTGTTAACCCTGTATTCCGCATTCATATTTGTCCTTCCAAAATGGACAACCTCACACTTTTCAGGGTTAAACTCCATCTGCCACTTCTCAGCCCAGCTCTGCATCCTATCTATGTCTCTTTGCAGTCGACAACAGCCCTCCTCACTATCCACAACTCCACCAATCTTCGTATCGTCTGCAAATTTACTGACCTAACCTTCAACTCCCTCATCCAAGTCATTAATGAAAATCACAAACAGCAGAGGACCCAGAACTGATCCCTGCGGTACGCCACTGGTAACTGGGATTCAGGCTGAATATTTGCCATCCACCACCACTCTCTGACTTCTATCGGTTAGCCAGTTCGTTATCCAACTGGCCAAATTTCCCACTATCGAATGCCTCCTTACTTTCTGCAGAAGCCTACCATGGGGAACCTTATCAAATGCCTTACTAAAATCCATGTACACTACATCCACTGCTTTACCTCCATCCACATGCTTGGTCACCTCCTCAAAGAATTCAATAAGACTTGTAAGGCAAGACCTACCCCTCACAAATCCGTGCTGACTATCCCTAATCAAGCAGTGTCTTTCCAGATGCTCAGAAATCCTATCCTTCAGTACCCTTTCCATTACTTTGCCTACCACCGAAGTAAGACTAACTGGCCTGTAATTCCCAGGGTTATCCCTAGTCCCTTTTTTGAACAGGGGCACAACATTCGCCACTCTCCAATCCCCTGGTACCACTCCTGTTGACAGCGAGGACGAAAAGATCATTGCCAACGGCTCTGCAATTTCATCTCTTGCTTCCCATAGAATCCTTGGATATATCCCGTCAGGCCCGGGGGACTTGTCTATCCTCAAGTTTTTCAAAATGCCCAACACATCTTCCTTCCTAACAAGCATTTCCTCGAGCTTACCAGTCTGTTTCACACTGTCCTCTCCAACAATATGGCCCCTCTCATTTGTAAATACAGAAGAAAAGTACTCATTCAAGATCTCTCCTATCTCTTCAGACTCAATACACAATCTCCCACTACTGTCCTTGATCGGACCTGCCCTCGCTCTAGTCATTCTCATATTTCTCACATATGTGTAAAAGGCCTTGGGGTTTTCCTTGATCCTACCCGCCAAAGATTGTTCATGCCCTCTCTTAGCTCTCCTAATCCCTTTCTTCAGTTCCCTCCTGGCTATCTTGTATCCCTCCAACGCCCTGTCTGAAGCTTGTTTCCTCAGCCTTACGTCTCCTTTTTCCTCTTAACAAGACATTCAACCTCTCTTGTCAACCACGGTTCCCTCACTCGACCATCTCTTCCCTGCCTGACAGGGGCATACATATCAAGGACACGTAGTGCCTGTTCCTTGAACAAGTTCCACATTTCACTTGTGTCCTTCCCTGCCAGCCTATGTTCCCAACTTATGCACTTCAATTCTTGTCTGACAACATCGTATTTACCCTTCCCCCAATTGTAAACTTTGCCCTGTTGCACGCACCTATCCCTCTCCATTACGAAAGTGAAAGTCACAGAATTGTGGTCACTATCTCCAAAATGCTCCCCCACTAACAAATCTATCACTTGCCCTGGTTCATTACCAAGTACTAAATCCAATATTGCCCCTCCTCTGGTCGGACAATCTACATACTGTGTTAGAAAAGCTTCCTGGACACACTGCACAAACACCACCCCATCTAAACTATTTGATCTAAAGAGTTTCCACTCAATATTTGGGAAGTTGAAGTCACCCATGACTACTACTCTGTGACTTCTGCACCTTTCCAAAATCTGTTTCCCAATCTGTTCCTCCACATCTCTGCTACTATTGGGGGGCCTATAGAAAACTCCTAACAAGGTGACTGCTCCTTTCCTATTTCTGACTTCAGACCGATACAACTCAGTCGGCTGATACTCCTCGTACTGCCTTTCTGCAGCTGTTATACTATCTCTAATTAACAATGCCACACCCCCACCTCTTTTACCACCCTCCCTAATCTTATTGAAACATCTATAACCAGGGACCTCCAACAACCATTTCTGCCCCTCTTCTATCCAAGTTTCCGTGATGGCCACCACATCGTAGTCCCAAGTACCGATCCATGCCTTAAGTTCACCCACCTTATTCCTGATGCTTCTTGCGTTGAAGTATACACACTTCAACCCATCTCCGTGCCTGCAAGTACTCTCCTTTGTCAGTGTTCCCTTCCCCACTGCCTCATTACACGCTTTGGCGTCCTGAATATCGGCTACCTTAGTTGCTGGACTACAAATCCGGTTCCCATTCCCCTGCCAAATTAGTTCAAACCCACCCGAAGAGTACTAGAAAACCTCCTTCCCAGGATATTGGTGCCCCTCTGGTTCAGATGCAACCCATCCTGTTTGTACAGGTCCCACCTTCCCCAGAATGCGCTCCAATTATCCAAATACCTGAAGCCCTCCCTCCTACACCATTCCTGCAGCCACGTGTTCAGCTGCGCTCTCTCCCTATTCCTAGCCTCGCTATCACGTGGCACCGGCAACAAACCAGAGATGACAACTCTTTCTGTCCTGGCTTTTAACTTCCAGCCTAACTCCCTAAACTCGTTTATTACCTCCACACCCCTTTTCCTACCTACATCGTTGGTACCAATGTGCACCACGGCTTCTGGCTGCTCCCCCTCCCCCTTAAGGATCCTGAAGACACGATCCGAGACATCCCTGGCCCTGGCACCCGGGAGGCAACATACCTTCCGGGAGTCTCGCTCGCGACCACAGAATCTCCTATCTATTCCCCTAACCATTGAATCTCCTACAACTATTGCTTTTCTATTCTCCCCCCTTCCCTTCTGAGCCCCAGAGCCAGACTCCATGCCAGAGAAGTGCTAGGGCCTTCCCCCGCTAGGTCATCCCCCCCAACAGCATCCAAAACTGTATACTTATTTTGAAGGGGAACGGCCACGAGGGATCCCTGCACTGTCTGCCTGTTTGTTTTTTTTCCCCTGACTGTAATCCAGCTATTCTTGTCCTGTACCTTGGGTGTGGTTACCTCCCTGTAACTCTTCTCTATCACCCCCTCTGCCTCCCGGATGATCCGAAGTTCATCCAGCTTCAGCTCCAGTTCCCTAACACGGTCTTTGAGGAGCTGGAATTGGGTGCACTTCCCGCAGGTATAGTCAGCGGGGACACCGGTGGTATCCCTCACCACCCACATCCTACAGGAGGAGCATGCAACTGGCCTAGCCTCCATCCCCTCTTACCTTACAGAATAGAGTTGCCCTGTGGACCAACTGGATCTCCGCCCTCCGACTCTGCTCCCAGTCAGCTGCACTCTCTGTAAACTCCTGGCTCTCTTCTCACTCTTTGCGGAAATGTAGGAAACAAATTGAAAGGAGCACCTTACTCCCTCCTCACCTAACTCCCTCACTCACCAAACTCTCACTATAGCATTTAAATGTACCAAATTCAGCACTTCCTCAGTCACCAAACTCTCACTATAGCACTCAAATGCACCAAATTCTGCACTCCCTCAGTCACCAAACTCTCACTATAGTACTCAAATGCACCAAATTCAGCACTCAGTGCAAACAAAGTCTGCACTGTAAGGGATCACTTTTATACTGTGAATCTAGCCTCTGAAAACTGGCCTAATCCAATTAACTAATTAACAAGCTCCAGCTGCAAGTGCCTACAAGTAGAAGCTTTGTTTGAAGCTGATTGAAAATTCACCTTCTTCTAAACCAAACAGCAACTTTTAAGTTAATTAACTAAATAAAAGACGAAACTTTAGATAAAAATGAAGCCTTATACTCCCTCAGTCACCAAACTCTCACTTTGGCACTCAAATGCACCAAATTCAGCACTCAGATCAACGAGAGTCAGAAGAAAGCCTGTTTGTAGATTTTGACTATTTGTACATACTATGCTTGCTGTTCTTGTGTGTGTATATATATGTGTGTGTATTTGTTAAACCAGTTTTAAAAATGAAAAAATATATACTGTTGGACTCACAGTGTAATGATATCACATGTAAATATATTGATGATAATGTATTAATTTATTTCTTCAAAGGAAAGGGGATGTAGTGATGTAATTCATTGACTGACCACTAGGAGTTTCATTCATATGTCAGTGACTGTTAGAGTCAGGTGACCTCAGACTGGAAGAAAGAGGATGCTTGTGCATGTTCATACTGTTATTCATCTGTTGTTTTGGGCATATTTGACCCATAGTTATTGTTAACAAATCATTTGTAGCTTTAGCTACAAGTGTTCTTGGAATACAAATCAGGATATCCAACAAGAACATTACTGGAGCAGCTCTCCAAAAGCTTGTGATTTCAAACAAATCTGTTGGACTTTAACCTCATGTTGTGAGACTTCTTACTGTGCCCAACCCAGTCCAGCGCCGGCATTTCCATGTCATAAGTGGAAGAAGGGAGGATATAGAGAGTTAGGAAGAAAGTCGAGAAGTCGGACCTCAAATGTAGTGATCTCAGGATCAAAGTACCATCTGCTAGTCAGAGTAGAAATAGCAGGATATATCGAGTGAATACACAGCTGAGGAGATGCTGTGAGGGGGAGGGTTTTATATGGGGCATTAGGACCGGTTCTGCGGAAGGTGGAACCTGTCGAAATATTTGTGTGTTACACCGGGGAAGGACCAGGACTGATGTCCTTGGGGAGTTACTTGCTTCTTGCTTACATTAACACTGCAATGAGGTTACTGTGAAAATCCCCTAGTCGCCATACTACTGTTCGGATACACAGAGGGAGAATTCAGAATGTCCAATTCACCTAGCAAGCATGTCTTTTGGGACTTGTGGTTAGGGAACTGAAGCACCCAGAGGAAACCCATGCAAACACGAGGAGAACAGACAGTGACCCAAGCCGGGAATCGAACCCATGTCCAGGGGATGGGAACCTATATAAGGATTCAAAGCAGGGGGAATCAAGAACAAGAGAAAATGACAGTAGGGGGAACAAGAAAAGTGATAGGCAGAGGAATCAAGGTTTGTATCAGATAATTACGTTGTAAAAATATGGCACAAGAAACGTTAAAAAGGATGGGGGCGGCACAGTGGTTAGCACTGCTGTCTCATGGGGCCGAGGACCCGGGTTCGATCCCGGCCCTGAGTCACTGTCCATGTGAGATTTGCACATTCTACCATGTCTGCATGGGCCTCACCCCCACAACCCAAAAAGATGTGCAGGAGAGGTGGATTGGTCATGCTAAATTGCCCCTTAATTGGAAAAAAAATAATTGGGTAAAAAATGTTAAAAAGGACTATCCTTGAGGTTTTGTACCTGAACTCGCAGAGCATTCAAAATGAAACGGATGAATTAGTTGCGCAGATAAATTTGAAAGGATATGACATAGTTGGTGTTATATTATTATTTTGTAACATATATATTACTCTTTTTGTCCCGCAGAGTTGTTGAAATATAGACGTAGTCTTCCAGTGATGACAAAATAATTTAATGAGTAATATTAAATAAACTAGTGAGTTCTTTTACTTCAATACTAAACTATTGAACAAACAAATAATTATAGATTAATCTATCACATAAGATTACGCTACACACTGTGATCTGATAACTTCTCTTCTCTAGGTGTTTCCCTTCTGTACTCTTCTCACTCCGAACACACTCTCCTTGAGGAAAGAGCGGAAAACCATTTTATAGGTCTTGATAGTGTGACCATATGGTGTTTATTTGCCTGTACTTGCTTAATATTACTTGATCATGTATTACTTCATACAGAGATCACTACATCCCCTTTTTAAAAAAATATTTTTCTTGTGTACACGAAAGAAAATTGTGCATTAGAAATGCAGTAGTTAGGGCAGCACGGTGGCACAGTGTTAGCACTGCTGCCCCACGGCGCCGAGGTCCCAGGTTCGATCCCGGCTCTGCGTCACTGTTCTTGTGGAGTTTGCACATTCTCCCTGTGTTTGCCTGGGTTTCATCCCCACAACCCAAAGATTTGCAGGGTAGGTGGATTGGCCACGCTAAATTGCCCCTTAATTGGAAAAAAGAAATTGGGTACTCTAAAGTTTGAAAAAAAAGAAATGCAGTAGTTTATGCATAGTACAGCAAATACTTGAAACTGCGAAGATATGATTTTAACCTTATCGATCTTGACAAGAGTGTCTGTTATGATTGACTCTTTACCTGGACTATAGATAAGGATAAAATCATATCTGCGCAGTTTCATCAACAGCCACTGCAGTCTAGGTGTCATATCATTAAGATTCTTGTCGATAATGTTAACAAGAGGAGGATGATCTGTTTCCACAGTAAATGTCGGTAAGCCGTATACATAATCATGAAATTCTTTCTCAATTTGAGCATACCTGCACTCAGTTGATGTCATTGCTCTGGATGCATACGTGATTGGAACCCAGTTGTTGTGGTCATCTTGCACCTATGCCATTCTGACTGGCATCAGTCGATATTTTTGTGGGTTTTGTCGGGTCAAAGAACAAAGAAAAAGAAAAGTACAGCACAGGAACAGGCCCTTCGGCCCTCCAAGCCTGTGCCGACCATGCTGCCTGTCTAAACTAAAATCCTCTACACTTACTGGGTCCGTATACCTGTATTCCCATCTTATTCATGTATTTGTCAAGATGCCCCTTAAATGTCACTATCATCCCTGCTTCCACTACCTCCTCCGGCAGCGAGTTCTAGGCACCCTTTGTGTAAAAAAACTTGCCTCGTACATCTACTCTAAACCTTGCCCCTCTCACCTTAAACCTATGCCCCCTAGTAATTGACCCCTCTACCCTGGGGAAAAGCCTCTGACTATCCACTCTGTCTATGCCCCTCATAATTTTGTAGACCTCCATCAGGTCGCCCCTCAACCTCCGTCGTTCCAGTGAGAACCGAGTTTATTCAACCGCTCCTCATAGCTAATGCCCTCCATACCAGGCAACATTCTGGTAAATCTCTTCTGCACCCTCTCTAAAGCCTCCACATCCTTCTGGTAGTGTGGCGACCAGAATTGAACACTATACTCCAAGTGTGGCCTAACTAAGGTTCTATACAGCTGCAACATGACTTGACAATTCTTATGCTCAATGCCCTGGCCAATGAAGGCCAGCATGCCGTATGCCTTCTTGACTACCTTCTCCACCTGTGTTGCCCCTTTCAGTGACCTGTGGACCTGTACACCTAGATCTCTCTGACTGCCAATACTCTTGAGGGTTCTACCATTCACTGTATATTAAACCTTCCAAAATGCATTACCTCACATTTGTCTGGATTATACTCCATCTGCCATCTCTCCGCCCAAGTCTCCAAACGATCTAAATCCTGCTGTATCCTCTGACAGTCCTCATTGCTATCTGCAATTCCACCAACCTTTGTGTCGTCTGCAAACTTACTAATCAGACTAGTTACATTTTCCTCCAAATCATTTATATATACTACAAACAGCAAAGGTCCCAGCACCGATCCCTGTGGAACACCACTGGTCACAGTCCTCCAATTAGAAAAGCACCCTTCCATTGCTACTCCCTGCCTTCTATGACCTAGCCAGTTCTGTATCCACCTTGCCAGCTCACCCCTGATCCCGTGTGACTTCACCTTTTGTACCAGTCTGCCATGATGGATCTTGTCAAAGGCCTTACTGAAGTCCATATAGACAACATCCACTGCCCTTCCTGCATAAATCATCTTTGCGACCTTTTCAAAAAACTCACAATTTAGTGAGACACGACCTCCCCTTCACAAAACCATGCTGCCTCTCACTAATACATCTTATGTGCACAGAATGTCAAGGTTGGAGCCTGAATGAGCTGTTGTTTTAGATCTAACCATTCTTTATTGTGACGCTGAGTTCATTCAAATTCAGTGTTTTTATTGATGAGCTGACGCAATGCTGGATCAGAGAATCAATATAAATTTTCCTAGGAAATTCACAAATCCAAGGAATCTCAGTACCACTTTTTTATCTTTCGGTAGCTGCATTGTTTTAATGGCTTGAATCTTATTGTCGTCAGGTTTGATACCATGTATTGTTATGTTATCACCAAGACATTTTAGTGATGACGTGGCAAACATACACTTCGATTGGTTTAGCTTTTACCGATATTTACGAATTCTCTTGAATACCTTTCTTAGTTGTATCATGTGTTCTTCTTCTGTGGTAGACCAGAAGATTATGTCGTCGACATAAACTCGAACAGCTTCAATGTTCTCGGTCTTCTGCTCCATTATACGATGAAATATTTCTGAAGCAGAAATTATCCCAAAGGGCATCCTATTGAAGCAATACCTTCCAAAAGGTGCATTGAATGTGCAGAGGAGCTTGTTGAAGTCATCAAGCTGCATCTGCCAAAATTCTTGAGATGCACCTAATTTAGTGAATATTTTGGCACCTCATTTCTGAGGTGATTTCTTCTCTTTTAGGTATCGTGGAATGCTCTCAATGAATATTTCTGTTGAGGTCTTTAGGATCCATGCGTATCCTTATGTCACTGGATGGTTTCTTTACACAGACCAGGGAGCTCACCCAGTCTGGTGGTTGTGTAACTTTCGAGATGATCCCTTGAGACTGTAGTCTCATGAGTTGAGCTTTTAATTTCTCTCTGAGGTGCTGGTACTCGTCTTGGTGGATGGATAACTGGTTTGGCATCTTTTTTAAGAAGAATTTTATATTGATATGGCAATGTGCCCATGCCATGAAAAACATCAGGGTATTCTTTCAATAATTGTTGGATGTCATCCTCTAATGTAGATTTCTCAGAATTATTCATGAAGATTCTCTAAATCAGCTGCAAGTCTTTACATGCCTGTGCACCCAATAGTGCAGATCAGTGATCATCTACTATTTCAAATCTTAGTTTAATTTGAATGTCCCTGTGGCTGGCAGTTTGATAACACGAACCATGCGAAATGATTTGATTTCCATTGTAATCTTTCAGTGAACATTGCGCAGATACTATGTCATAGTCACCTAGACAAGTCCTTAGAGTTGAGTAAATTTGCTGAAGCGCATGTATCTAGCTTAAATGTTATTGGGCTGTTGCTGATATGTACTGTTGTCATCCATTCATTACTAACGATGTTGACTTGCTGATTCTTTGTTGTTTGAAGAGCTTTCTTAGTTGCATGAATAGCTGTCTTTGTTGCTTGAAGATCTGTCTTTTTTGCTTAATGATCTGTCTTCTTTGATGCTTCAATCACTCCTACAAAAAATGTATTTTCCAAGAAAAAGATTCCATCACCTTGGGAAAAATCTTGCGGTGGATTAACTTTTTCATTTTTCTCTATTGCTCTTACGTTATAATTATTTTTGTGTGTAGGTTGGTGATAATTTGCTGAAGACTGGCACTGAGAAGCATAATGATTCATTTTTGAACATCTCAAACAGCGTTTTCCAAAAGCTGGACAGTTCCCCTTTAAGTGGGCGTTTCCACATCTGAAACACATCATGACATCGTCCTGTTGACTCATTAGTGACAGTCACGCATGCGCAGACCTCTTTTGCGGAGTCTCGCATTTTTGTGCGAAGTGCGCATGTCCCGAGGTGGAAAATGCGTGCGCAGGATAGCTACCATCTCGAACGTGCTTGTTTGCTGCCAGCGACACCATTTTTATTTTCTCAGCCTCGTGGTGGGCCTTTGCGCCTTTTTCTTTCAGATAAAATTCTAAGTATTAACTTTTACTTTGTTTGCTGGAGATGCATTTTTCAATATCTATTTTTAACGTAAGATCATTTTGGCGTATTAAGGCTTCTTTCTTAAAGATTATTCTGACTTGGTACCATGTTATATTACTATTTTGTAATATATATTACTCTTTTTGTCTCACCAAGTTGTTGAAATATAGACGTAGTCTTCCAGTGATGACAAATGATTGAATGAGTTAATATTAAATAAACTAGTGAGTTGTTTTACTTCAATACTTCACTAGTAAACAAACAAATAACTATTGACTGAACTATTAAATAAGATTATGCTACATACAATGATCTGTTAACTTCTCTTCTCTAGCTAAATCCCTCCTGTACTCTCCACACTCCTAACACACTCTCCTTGAGGAAAGAGCGGAAAACCATTTTATAGGTCTTGATAGTGTGACCATCTAGTGTTCATTTGCCTGCACTTGCTTAACATTACTTGATCGTGTATCACATGTATCATGTATCACACAGAGATCACTACATCCCCCCCTTTTTTTAAAAACATTTTTCTTGTGTACACAAAAGAAAATTGTGCATTAGAAATGCAGTAGTTTGGGCAGCATGGTAGCATAGTGGTTAGCACTGCTGCCCCACGGCGCCGAGGTCCCAGATTCGATCCCGGCTCTGGGTCACTGTCCGTGTATCTACATACATCACTAGATCACTACAGTTGGGATTACGGAGATATGGTTTCAAGGTGATGAAGAATGGGAACTAAACATAGGGGGCGATTCAGTTTTAGGAATTGGGCACTTTAGTGAAGAGGCTCCTGGGACACCACACACATTCTCCGGTACAGCAGGTGGAGATATGAACTCCCGAGAGGACCGACCCCAGGGACTAGCTGCTGTCCAGACATGTTTCAGGCTTCTGGAACAGACAGTCCCATCGATTGTGGAGTAGCCAGGGTCTACATGAGGGATTGTCGACGGGCATCCAGCACCTGCAGGTGCAGTTGGAGGAGTCCAACCGCATGCAGGTGGTGCCGACAATGCGTGCCATCCAGGTTAACACTGAATGGGTGCCGTTTCCGGTGGAGGAGTCCTTCAGCCATGGATCAGCATGTCCAAGACCTGGGGCACTCTACACAGACTGTGGCTGAGGCCCAGGACAGGGCTGCCGTCTCACAGGTAACCATGGGCCAGAACCACCTGGACATTGCTCCTGAGCATGGCCCAGTCACAGCAGGCCATGACTGAGAGCGTCGGCGGCATGCCCAGATGCAAGCTGACAAGGCACAGACCCAGAGGGAGGTCCCAGAGGGAGATGCCGCAGCCACTGGCTGATGTGGCACAGATCCAGAACATGGTGGCAGTGGGTGATGTGGCGCAGTCCCAGATGGAGGTGGTCCAATCCCTGTGCTCTATGCGCAGAACCTGGTTGAGACGAGAGCGGGCCTCTAGGACTGGGAGCGTCAGGTGGTGGGGGGAGCCTCAGGAATTAGCTCCATTCGCACACCTGTCCCATCGGGTAGCCCAGGGGCCACCGGGCACCCCGAGGGAGGAGAAGGTGATTTGGCCCGTGCCGGTGACGCCCACAGAGGAAGTGCCGGAGCACTGCAGCACCTTCGACTCCCTCCCTCCTGTCTCTCGCACATCACATGGGCAGCAGGCAGAACAGGGCTGCACCATGCCACGTGGGATGCCCGATCAGCAGCCAGGCTCATCCAGGCCCGGTCACCCCAGAAGACGGCCACCAAAGCGGACCCAGGTCACAGGGCAGGATTCACAGCAGGCCACCTCCACTACTGATGTACCACCTAGCGTTGAGGCCCAGAAACGTAGACACCAATTAAGTTGACACAGTTTAGCGATAGGGGCTAGGGTACAAATCTATACCTGTTCTTTCCCATTAAACACCAGTTCACACAACCTGCCTTGGTGCTCTGTCAGCTGATTGGGAGGGGTGTGCTGGTCTGAGTTGGCCGCAAAGGCGGTGGGGCAGGATGGGCAGACGTGGGCGGTGGGCTTGCCTCAGAGACTGCAGCTCAGCCGGTGTCAAAAATGGCAGTGATCACCCTGTTGGACGGTGGCATCACGCAAACCTGCCTCCCATCCATTGACTCTGTCTCCACCACCCGCTGCTTGTGGAAAACGGGCAACATAATCAAAGACCCTCCCACCCGGGTTATTCTCTCTTCCAACCTCTTCCATGGGGTAGGAGATACAAAAGTCTGAGAAAACGCACTAACAGATTAAAAAATAGCGTGATTCTCCGTTTCTGAATCTTAAGTGCAGTCGCCAATGGAGAATCTGTGGAGTTTCACATCAGAAAAATCAGCGTCACACCTGCATCAATTCTGCTACCAGTGAGGGGTGGAACACCATCGCAACCCATGGAAAACAGTGCGGGAGTCGCCAGGTCCGTGATGGACCTGCAGTTAAAGATGGGACAGGCTGTGCTGGAGCGTCCATACAGCTGATGGGTCGGCTGGGGCCAGAGGGCACCCAGGGAGGCTGCCCCAGGGGTGGGGGGGGGTCACCTATACGACCCAGGGTACCAGGTTTATGGTGGGCTGTCAACGGCATGCGCAGCCGCATGGCTGCCTTGCCGGCTGCGGTAATGGTGTTGTGTAACCATAAGCCCCAGCCCCACAGCCCATCTCCTGGCCACCCCCCACTACTCCCCCCTCCCCCCCCGGCCTTGGGAGAAGCTCCCTGGCCAGCGACATGGTAGTCAGCAAAGTATGGTGGCACTGGACACTGTGCGTACTCTCTCTCACAGCAGCCACTATGCCAGGTTCACGATTTGTGAGAGCTCACGTGGAACGCACCATCGGGAGCCCGGCCCATTATAGGCAGAGAACTGGTTGGCTCACTAATGCTATGTGAACGGTGTTTCAACAACGTGCAGCATGCGTCGCATTGACATCGTTTTCGAGGAGGCGGAGCGTTCAGCGTCAAAGAAGCGCCTACCGCGATTTCGGTGTTGGGAGCGATTCTTCACCTCATCCTTCCAGCGGAGTGGGCAGAGAGTTCTTTGAGAAGGTGACCAAACAGGTGGATGAGGGTAAAGCAGTTGATGTGGTGTATATGGATTTCAGTAAAGCATTTGATAAGTTTCCCCACGGGAGGCTACTGCAGAAAATACGGAAGCATGGGATTCAGGGTGATTTAGCAGTTTGGATCAGAAATTGGCTAGCTGGAAGAAGACAAAGGGTGGTGGTTGATGGGAACTGTTCAGGCTGGAGTCCAGTAGTGGTGTACCACAAGGATCTGTTTTGGGGCCACTGCTGTTTGTCATTTTTATAAATGACCTGGAGGAGGGCGTAGAAGGATGGGTGAGTAAATTTGCAGATGACACTAAAGTTGGTGGAGTTGTGGACAGTGCGGAAGGATGTTACAAGTTACAGAGGGACATAGATAAGCTGCAGCGCTGGGCTGAGAGGTGGCAAATGGAGTTGAATGCAGAAAAGTATGAGGTGATTCATTTTGGAAGGAATAATAGGAAGACAGAGTACTGGGCTAATGGTAAGATTCTTGGCAGTGTGGATGAGCAGAGAGATCTCGGTGTCCATGTATATAGATCCCTGAAAGTTGAGAGGGTTGTTAAGAAGGCATACGGTGTGCTTTTATTGGTAGAGGGATTGAGTTTTGGAGCCATGAGGTCATGTTGCAGCTGTACAAAACTCTGGTGCGGCCGCATTTGGAGTATTGCGTGCAATTCTGGTCGCCACATTATAGGAAGGATGTGGAACATTGGAAAGGGTGCAGAGGAGATTTACCAGAATGTTGCCTGGTATGGAGGGAAGATCTTATGATGAAAGGCTGAGGGACGGGATGCTGTTTTCGTGAGAGAGAAGAAGGTTAAGAGGTGACTTAATTGAGGCATACAAGATGATCAGAGGATTGGTTAGGGTGGACAGTGAGAGCCTTTTTCCTCGGATGGTGATGTCTAGCACGAGGGGACATAGCTTTAAATTGAGGGGAGATAGATATAAAACAGATGTCAGAGGTAGGTTCTTTACTCAGAGTAGTAAGGGCGTGGAATGCCCTGCCTGCAACAGTAGTGGACTCGCCAACACTAAAGGCATTCAAATGGTCATTGGATAGACATATGGACGATCAGGGAATAGTGCAGATAGGCTTTAGAGTGGTTTCACAGGTTGGCGCAACATCGAGGGCTGTAGGGCCAGTACTGCGCTGTAATGTTCTATGTTCCATGTTCTATAAGTTGAGAACAGAGGCTGTCAGGGAATTGAAATGTGGAACTTGTTCAAGGAACAGATACTACATGTTCTTGATATGTCCCTGTCAGAGAGGGAAGAGATGGTCGAGTGAGGGAACCATGGGTGACAAGAGAGGTTGACTGTCTTGTTAAGAGGAAGAAGCAGACTTATGTCAGGCTGAGGAAACGAGGGTCAGAAAGGGAGCTGGAGGGATATAAGATAGCTAGGAGGGAACTGAAAAAGGGGCAGGAGGGGCAGCACGGTCGCATTGTGGATAGCACAATTGCTTCACAGCTCCAGGGTCCCAGGTTCGATTCCGGCTTGGGTCTCTGTCTGTGCGGAGTCTGCACATCCTCCCCGTGTGTGTGTGGGTTTCCTCCGGGTGCTCCGGTTTCCTCCCACAGTCCAAAGATGTGCAGGTTAGGTGGATTGGCCGTGATAAATTGCCCTTCGTGTCCAAAATTGCCCTTAGTGTTGGGTGGGGTTACTGGGTTATGGGGATAGGGTGGAGGTGTTGGCCTTGGGTAGGGTGCTCTTTCCAAGAGCCGGTGCAGACTCGATGGGCCGAATGGCCTCCTTCTGCACTATAAATTCTAATTCTATGTAAAGGGATTAGGAGAGCTAAAAGAGGGCATGAAAAATCTTTGGCGGGTAGGATCAAGGAAAACCCCAAGACCTTTTACACATATGTGAGAAATATGAGAATGACTAGAGCAAGGGTAGGTCCGATCAAGGACAGTAGCGGGAGATTGTGTATTGAGTCTGAAAAGATAGGAGAGGTCTTGAACGAGTACTTTTCTTCAGTATTTACAAATGAGAGGGGCCATATTGTTGGAGAGGACAGTGTGAAACAGACTGGTAAGCTCGAGGAGATACTTGTTAGGAAGGAAGATGTGTTGGGCATTTTGAAAAAACTTGAGGATAGACAAGTCCCCTGGGCCTGACAGGATATATCCAAGGATTCTATGGGAAGCAAGACATGAAATTGCACAGCCGTTGGCAATGATCTTTTCGTCCTCGCTGTCAACAGGGGTGGTACCAGGGGATTGGAGAGTGGCGAATGTCGTGCCCATGTTCAAAAAAGGGAATAGGGATAACCCTGGGAATTACAGGCCAGTTAGTCCTACTTCGGTGGGAGGCAAAGTAATAGAAAGGGTACTGAGGGATAGGATTTCTTAGCATCTGGAAAGACACTGCTTGATTAGGGATAGTCAGCACGGATTTGTGAGGGGTAGGTCTTGCCTCACAAGTCTTCTTTGAGGAGGTGACCAAGCACGTGGATGAAGGTAAAGCAGTCGATGTAGTGTACATGGATTTTAGTAAGGCATTTGATAAGGTTCCCCATGGTAGACTTATGCAAAAAGTAAGGAGGCATGGGATAGTGGAAAATTTGGCCAGTTGGATAACAAACTGGCGAACCGATAGAAGTCAGAGAGTGGTGGTGGATGGCAAATATTCAGCCTGGAGCCCAGTTACCAGTGGCATACCGCAGGGATCAGTTCTGGGTCCTCTGCCGTTTGCGATTTCCATTAATGACTTGGATGAGGGAGTTGAAGGGTGGGTCAGTGCATATGCAGATGATACAAAGATTGGCGGAGTTGTAGATAGTGAGGAGGGCTGTTGTCGGCTGCAAAGAGACATAGAAAGGATGCAGAGCTGGGCTGAGAAGTGGCAGATGGAGTTTAACCCTGAAAAGTGTGAGGTTGTCCATTTTGGAAGGACAAAAATGAATGGGGAATACAGGGTTAACGGTAGGGTTCTTGGCAATGTGGAGGAGCAGAGAGATCTTGGGGTCTATGTTCATAGATCTTTGAAAGTTGGCACTCAAGTGGATAGAGCTGTGAAGAAGGCCTATGGTGTGCAAGCGTTCATTAGTAGAGGTGATGATGCAGCTGGACAAAACCTTGGTAAGGCCACATTTGGAGTAGTGTGTGCAGTTCTGGTCGCCTCATTTTAGGAAGGATGTGGAAGCTTTGGAGAAGATGCAAAGGAGATTTACCAGGATGTTGCCTGGAATGGAGAGTAGGTCTTATGAGGAAAGGTTGAGGGTGCTAGGCCTTTTCTCATTAGAATAGAGAAGGATGAGGGGTGACTTGACAGAGGTTTATCAGATGATCAGGGGAATAGATAGAGTAGACAGAGACTTTTTCCCCGGGTAGAACAAACCATTACAACAGGACATAAATTTAAGGTGAATGGTGGAAGATATAGGGGGGATATCAGAGGTAGGTTCTTTACCCAGAGAGTAGTGGGGGCATGGAATGCACTGCCTGTGGAAGTAGTTGAGTCGGAAACATTAGGGACCTTCAAGCGACTACTGGATAGGTGCATGGATTACGGTAGAATGATGGGCTGTAGATTAATTTGTTCTTAATCTAGGACAAAAGTTCGGCACAACATTGTGGGCCGAAGGGCCTGTTCTGTGCTGTATTTTCTATGTTCTATGTTCACCCGATTGCACGCCCCAATTTTGGCATCAGGCCCGAGATTCTCACCCAGCTTCTTTCCTACTGTTACCAAACTCCTGAATGGCCCTCTGATTGATTGAACTGATCTCTCCATGCATCTCCTCTATTCCTCTCCATATGCTTTACCCGATGTCTGTGGCTATGTATTTACATCATGTATTTATCGTACGTCCTATGTTTTTCAGGTATGGGACGATCAGTCTGGACTGTACGCAGAACAATACTCTGTACCTTGGTACATACGACAATGGATCAAATCCAAATCTCTTATCAGAGTCATGGAGTGCCTCAGCTTTGAGTTTCTTGTGGCAGTGTTTCTTTTGCCATCGCTGCTTTGGGGCTTATATCAAACAGAAAACAGAAGGGATTAGGTGGTGGTCCATCCAGCAGTTATTAGTTCCTGTCATGCCACACCTCCTTGCAGGCCCTCACTCAGACAACAACATCGTTGAGCAGGAACCAGGGCTTGGAGCGAGGATGTGTCTTTGTACTTATTTCTGTGACCGATCAGGTGTTGGTTATGGCAAGGCTATGATCTCGGCACTTTGTTACAGGTTGCCGATGGTGTTGGTGTTGATTTCCTTCCAAACCCTTCCCATTTGATCATTTCATGTCTGATCCTTGATCCGAGAAAGAAGGTATCTCTCCATCACCATTTCTGACACTGCACATGGTTCCCTCCCAGCCCAGTTTTGCCATCCTTCCTCATAGTGATACTATCCCGCTCTGACATTAACCTTCATGTGATGTCAACCTTAGTGACCTTAGTCACCAGATCCTTGAATATTGTTAGGGAGATGTGTTTATATCTTAACTACAAGTGTGTGATGGGAAAGTTTATAACCCTTATTCCTCAAGGGACGACAATGAGTGAGGGCAGCTCATGAGTACCGGCACTCTAGCATCATTTGGCTCTTCTCAGTGTTGATGTCCCAACTCAAGACATGCACGGGAGGAGGAGATCCCTCGCCTGGTCTGCATCTCATTCACGGCAGTGATTGTATCATTAGGAGACGGTGAAATCATTAAGCCTTGTCTCACATCACTGCAGTTCTTCGCTGGAAAGTTCAAAGAGTGAGCACATTAACAGGTCGCCCCTGAGATTATGTCCTCATGTTAGGAAATAGTGAGAATTTAAACAATTTATATTTGCATAAATTTAAGCTTAATTTGTATTTCTGTGTTTGAGTATGAAGGGGTAAAACTTCATAGAATCCCCACAATGCAGAAAGAGGCCATTTGGCCTATGGATTCTGCACCAACCCTCCGAAAGAGCACTTCCATCGAGCCCTGCCCAATCCCCTAACCTAACCTGCACATCCCTGGACATTAAGGAGCAATTTAGCATGGCCAATTCACCTAACCTGCACATCTTTGGGCTATGGGAGGAAACCGGAGCACCCGGAGGAAACTAACGCAGAAACGGGGAGAACGTGCAAACGCCACACCGACAGTCACTCAAGGCCGGGATCGAATCTGGGACCCTGGCACTGTGAGTCAGCAGTGCTAATCACTGTGCCATCATGCTGCCCCGAAACATGTTGAACAAATATGCTTGCATGTCTCTCATTCAGTTTTACATTAAAAACGTAGCCTGCATTTTAATTAAGGAATGTAAAAGCAATTACAGCTTTGAAAAAAGCTAAGCTGTTGCTTGGCGATGAGAGGCCCACATTAAGAAGCGGAAGCAGGATTCAGGAACCAGGTGACCCACAGGAACTGCCAGGATAACAGGACAATAAAGTCAGGGGGAGACGGCAATGCTCAGAAGCCAAAGAACAGAAAGTTCCAGAAACTAGGAAATGAAAAGAGTCCCAGTAAGACTGAAGAGTAGCACGGTGGTGCAGTGGTTAGAACTGCTGCCTCACAGTGCCAGGGACCTGGGGCGAAATTCTCCGACCCCCCGCCGGGTCAGAGAATCCCCGGGGGCTGGCGTGAATCCCTCCCCCGCCGGTTGCCGAAGTCTCCGGCACCAGATATTCGGCGGGGGCGGGAATCGCGCCGCGCCGGTTGGCGGGCCCCCCGCTCGATTCTCCGGCCCGGATGGGCCAAAGTTCAGCCTCTAAAATGCCTGTCCCGCTGGCGTAAATTAAATCACCTACCTTACCGGCAGGACAAGGCGGCGCGGGCAAGCTCCGGGATCCTGGGGGGGTGCCCCCACGGTGGCCTGGCCCGCGATCGGGGCCCACCGATCCGCGGGCGGGCCTGTGCCGTGGGGGCACTCGTTTCCTTCCGCCTCCGCCACGGTCTCCACCATGGCGGAGGCGGAAGAGACTCCCTCCACTGCGCATGCGCGGGAATGCTGTCAGCAGCCGCTGACGCTCCTGCGCATGCGCCGCCCGAAGATGTCATTTCTGCGCCAGCTGGCGGGGCACCATAGGCCTTTTCCGCCAGCTGGCGGGGTGGAAATTCGTCCGCCGCCGGCCTAGCTCCTCAATGTTGGGGCTCGGCCCCCAAAGATGCGGAGCATTCCGCACCTTTGGGGCGGCGCGATGCCCGTCTGATTTGCGCCGTTTTGGGCGACAGTCGGCGGACATCGCGCCGTTTCCGGAGAATTTCGCCCCTGGTTTCAATTCCGACCTTGGGTGACTGTCTGTCTGGACTTTTGACATTCTCCCAGTGTCTGCACGGGTTTCCTCCCACATCCCAAAGATGTGCAGGTTAGGTGGATTGGCCATTCTAAATTGTCCCAAAGTGTCCAAATATCTTCAGGTTAGGTGGGGTAACGGGGATAGGGTGGGGTAACAGGGAGAGGACGGGGGAATGGGCCCAGGTAGTATGCTCTTTCAGAGGGTCGGTCGATGGGCTGAATGGCCTCCTTATGTATGGTAGCAATTCTATGGTTCTATGAAGTCAAAGGGACAAAGATTTGGGGCTGGATTCTCCGCAGCCCCGCGCCAAAATTTTGTTTGGCGCGGGGACAGAGATTAGATGTTTACGAGGGAATCATGCCTGGCACTACTCCAGCAATTCTCTGGTCTCTGGAGAATCGCTCAGGTGCGGATTACGCAGTGCTGCTGGAGGGCCCTTGACAGAGGCCTCCCCCAGCGATTCTCCGGGCAAAACAGTCTGAGTTCCCGACGGCGTGGTTCTAACCACGTATTGCCAGTCGGGAATCTCGGGTGGCGGCTGCGCTCAGTGCACGGCCGCCCTGGCAGGTAAATTGAGCACGGGGGGGGCGGGGGGGGGGGGGGCTCATGGGCGGCCGGGGCAGAAATCGGGCGGCTCGGATCCGCGGGCGCGTGCCATTTCGGGGGGTGGGGGGCCTACATTGTCGATGTCAGTCCTCGGTCCGAGCCCACCATGGAGCACGGCGCGACTGCTGCAGGCTGCCGCGTGCGCATGCGCAGACTCCCGAACGGAAGTGCGGGGACCCGTATCCGCTGCCAGAAGCACTCCGGGGCCCTGCCAGCCCTCTTAAGGTAGGAGGCAGGAGAATTGCTCTTGACTTTTTAAAGGAAAGTCAAGAGTGAAACACCAGCGTTTTTAAGCCGGCGTGGGGACATAGCCCCATTATTGGAGAATCCAGACCTTGGAATCTGAACAAGGTCCTGTTCACTGAGGTTAAAGAAAGGGACAGCGAGAGGTTTCCAGGTAAAGCCAGAGCTCCAGTGAGTTCAATTGTCTCAGTGTGAGAACCATCTTGGGAAATTTTATGAGAAATCTACAGAAGGTGTTTTAGGTGGTGCCTGTCTGGCCACATTTCGCCTATTGGTTTACATGGACTGTGTCCTTACCGAGAACATTATAATAAAAAATAGATTTTGTAACTTGTGTTACAAATCTGTAAAAATATAGCCGGGGTTAAGGAGAAATGTATTAGAGTTCATTTTTCTTGCTTAACATACATTTTATTCTTTTGTTAAAGGCTAATCAACAATCCTGTACTCTGTTCATCCACATCTCTGAACAAAAAATAAAAGTTACAATTCACCAGGCTGGGATTATAGTGAGCCATGAGACCAGAATGTGCAAGAAGAAATGCTGGACTCAGAGATTCTTTGACAACCTGAGATGACAGGCAATGACTTTGAGGGTCAGGGGAGATGTGTCCAGATGACCTCATTGAATTTTACACTTGCTGGAATGTGTCAGCTATTAAAGTATCACAGGAACGTCTCCCACATTTAAGGGGCGTCTTGACAAATCCATCAATAGGATGGGACTATCATTGAATTTACAGTGCAGAAGAAGGCCATTCGGCCCATTGAGTCTGCACCGGCCCTTGGGGAGAGCACCCTACCTTACCCCACACTTCCACCCTATCCCCATAACCCAGTAACCCCACCTAACCTTTTTGGAAACTAAGGGCTAAATTGCCAATCCACCTACTTTCCACATCATTGGACTGTGGGAGGAAACCAGAGCCACCCAGAGGAAACCCACACAAAATTGGGAGAACGAGCAAACTCCGCACAGACAGTGATCCAAGCCGGGAATCGAACCTGGGTCCTTGGAGTTGTGAAGCAAGGGTGCTAACCACTGTGCTACCATGCCGCCCCTAGAGGGCTACGGACCTCGGAAGTGTAGGTTGGTGCAGACTTGAAGGTGCCAGCCTTGTTCCAGACACACTGGCACATACAGTGAGGTCAGAAAGATGGCATTCCAGAAATGTGACATCTGGGAATCCTCTATTGCGAAACAATGATGGGATTCCAGATATGGTGCAGCTGTGCCCCCTTCACTATGGCCCTCATTCATCAAGGCGGCATTCCTGCCTTAAAATCTGTCAATGTTGCGAGTTTGATGTGAAGCTAGTGAGTTCTGTTTATCCCTTTAACAACACGGAATTAAATAAAAGAACAAAGAACAAAGAAAAGTACAGCACAGGAACAGGCCCTTCGGCTCTCCAAACCTGCGCCGATCATGATGCATGTCTAACCTAAAACCTTCCAGACTTCCGGGTTCCATATCCCTCTATTCCCACCCGATTCATGTATTGTCAAGACGCCCCTTAAAAGTCACTATCATATCTGCTTCCACCACCTCCTCCGGCAGCGAGTTCCAGATACCTACTGCCCTCTGTGTAAATGAACCTCCCTCGCACATCTCCTCTAAACTTTGCCCCTCGCACCTTAAACCTATGTCCCTCGTGATTGACTCTTCCATCCTGGGAAATGCTCTGACTATCCACTCTGTCCATGCCCCTCATAATTTTGTAGACTCACCCCTTAACCTCCGTCATTCCAGTGATAAAAAAAACAAGTTTTTCCAAACTTTCCCCATAGCTAATGCCCTCCATACCAGGCAACATCCTGGTAAACCTCCTCTGTACCTGCCCCAAAGCCTCCACATCCTTCTGGCAGTGTGGTGATCAGAATTGAACACTATATTTCAAGTGTGGCCTAACTAAGGTTCCACACAGCTGCAGCATGAATTGGCAATTTTTGTACTCAATGTCCCAGCTGATGAAGACAAGCATGCCATATACCTTCTTGACTACTTTCTCCACCTGCGTTGCCACTTTCAGTGATCTTTGGGCCTGTACAGCCAGATCCCTCTGCCTGTACTCTTCACTGTATATTTCCCACTTGTATTGGACCTTCCAAAATGCATTACCTCTCATTTTTCCAGTTTAAACTCCATCTACCCAAGTCTCCATCTGCCAAACGATCTATATCCTGCTGTATCCTCTGACATTCCTCATCGCTATCTGCAATTCCACCAATCTTTGTGCAGTTTGCAACTTACTAATCAGGCCAGTTACATTTATATATACTACAAACAGCAAAGGTCCTCACACTGATCCCTGCAGAACACCACTAGTCACAGCCCTCCATTCAGAAAAGGACCCTTCCACTGCTAGCCTCTGCTTCTATGACTGAGTCAGTTCTGTATCCATCTTGCCATGATTGGCTTTCAGTTGCTTGCTGGGTCTCTCTCCTTTCAAACTGACCTGCACAATATACATTAATGATCTGGAAGAAGGAACTAAAGGCACCGTTTCTAAGTTTGCAGATGATACAAAGATCTATAGAGGGACAGGTAGTATTGAGGAAGCAAGGGGGCTGCAGGAGGATTTGGACAAGCTAGGAGAGTGGGCAATGAAGGGGCAAATGAAATACAATGTGCAAAAGTGTGAGGTTATGCACTTTGGAAGAAGACATTTAGGCATAGACTATTTTCTAAATGGGGAAATGCTTAGGAAATCAGAAGCACAAAGTGACTGGGGAGTCCTTGTTCACGATTCTCTTAAGGTTAATGTGCAGGTTCAGTCAGCAGTTAAGAAGGTGTGGTAGTATGCATTAGGGGTCATGTGGGACTGTGAAGCCGTGATGTCATTGGCTGACAGATCCCGGGTCCTGGTTGGCTGTTGACCTCTAGCTCCGCCCTGAAGGCGGAGTATAAGAACCAGGAGTTCTCCCCCACAGGCCAGTCTGTTACTGAACTGCGGGGAACAAGTCACGCTTAATAAAGCCTCATCGACTTCATCTCTATTCGTCTCTCGTGAGTCTTTGTGCGCTACAATTTATTAAGCGTGCTTAAAGGACTATGGAGCTCAGGATCATCCCGGAATGCCTGAGGATCAGCCCCCACGCAGTGAACTCAGCAGCAGTTTTCAAACACTGGCAGACTTGTCTTGAGGCCTACCTCAGAACGGCCCCCGGCCGGGTCACAGAAGACCAGAAACTACAGGTCCTGCACTCGAGGGTAAGCCCGGAAATTTTCCCTCTCATCGAAGACGCAGAGGATTTCCAGACGGCGTTCGCAGCACTAAAGAGCATCTATGTTCGCCCAGTGAACCAGATCTACGCACGCTACCAACTCGCAACGAGACGGAGAATCGATAGATGAATTCTACGCCGCGCTACTAATTTTGGGACGGGCCTGCAGCTGCCCGCCGGTAAACGCGATGGAACACACGGACATGTTAATGCGTGATGCTTTTGTGGCTGGTATGAACTCTTCCCAAATCCGCCAAAGACTTTTAGAAAAAGAGTCGCTAGGACTCTCAGAGGCACGGGCCCTTGCAGCCTCCCTGGATGTGGCCGCGCGAAACGCCCGCGCCTACGGCCCCGACCGCGCGGCAGCCCCTGGGGCTCCGTGGACCCCCGTCGAGACAAACCCCCCCCTCCCCCCACCCCACAGGCTTGCGCGGTTCAGACGCCAAGTCATCCCGGGGGAGCCCGCTGCTATTTCTGCGGCCAGGCAAAACACCCCCGGCAGCGTTGCCCGGCCCGCGCAGCGATTTGTAAGAGCTGCGGGAAAAAGGGCCATTTCGCGGCTGGGTGCCGGTCCCGGGAGGTCGCCGCTGTCCCCGGAGAACAAGGAGTCCTGCGCGCTTCTAACACTCCCCAACCCCCCCAGCGCCCCATGTACGACCCGCAGGCGCAACCAGTTTGGGTCCCGGCCACCGCTGTCCCCGGAGAACAAGGTGTCCTGCGCGTTTCTAACACTCCCCAACCCCCCCAGCGCCCCATGTGCGACCTGCAGGCGCCGCCATTTTGGGTCCCGGCCACCACGAGGGGAGGAGGGGCGCCGCCATCTTGGGACCCCCCCAGACCTGTGCGACGCATGGGGACGGCCATTTTGTCCACCCCCGCCGCCATCTTGTGACCCCCCCCAGCCATTTGCGATGCATGGGGGTGGCCATTTTGTTCACCCCGCCGCCACCTTGGACGGCAACAACGGACCCCAGTGTCGACGGCTCCACGGGGTTCGAGGAAGACGCTCAAGCACTACGATCACGTCCGGCCTCAATGACGCTGGACCAAGCACGACCCGGACACTCCAGACGACGACAACAACGGTGCTGATGAACGGGCACGAGACACCATGCCTGGTCGACTCCGGGGGCACAGAAAGCTTCATCCACCCCGACACGGTAAGACGCTGTTTTTTGACCATCCGTCCCAGTGCGCAAAAGATTTCCCTAGCTGCAGGATCCCACTCCGTGCAGATTAAAGGCTTCTGCATAGTGACCCTAACGGTGCAAGGGAGGGAGTTTAAAAACTACAGGCTCTACGTCCTTCCCCAACTCTGCGCGCCCACATGACTGGGATTAGACTTCCAGTGCAATCTGCAGAGCCTGACCTTCCAATTCGGCGGCCCAATATCCCCACTCACTATCTGCGGCCTCGCAACCCTCAAGGTTGAGCCCCCATCCTTGTTTGCAAACCTCACCCCGGATTGCAAACCCGTCGACACTAGGAGCAGACGGTACAGCGCCCAGGACCGGACATTCATTCGGTCCGAAGTCCAGCGGCTACTGAAGGAAGGCATAATCCAGGCCAGCAATAGTCCCTGGAGAGCACAGGTGGTAGTAGTAAAGACAGGGGAGAAGCAAAGGATAGTCATAGACTATAGCCAGACCATCAACAGGTACACACAACTAGATGCGTACCCTCTCCCCCGCATATCCAACATGGTCAATCGGATTGCCCAATATAAGGTCTTCTCCACCGTGGACCTCAAGTCCGCCTACCATCAGCTCCCCATCCGCCCAAGTGACCGCAAGTACACAGCCTTCGAGGCAGACGGGCGATTATACCACTTCCTAAGGGTCCCATTTGGCGTCACAAACGGGGTCTTGGTCTTCCAACGAGAGATGGACCGAATGGTTGATCAACACGGGTTGCAGGCCACGTTCCCGTACCTCGACAACGTAACCATCTGCGGCCACGATCAGCAGGACCACGACGCCAACCTCCAAAAATTCCTCCAGACCGCTAAAGCCTTGAACCTCACATACAACGAGGAAAAGTGCGTTTTTAGCACAAACCGGCTAGCCATCTTGGGATATGTAGTGCGCAATGGGATAATAGGCCCCGACCCCGAACGCATGCGCCCCCTCATGGAATTTCCCCTCCCTCACTGCTCAAAAGCCCTAAAACGCTGCCTGGGGTTCTTTTCATATTACGCCCAGTGGGTCCCCCAGTACGCAGACAAGGCCCGCCCCCTAATACAGACCACGACCTTCCCTCTGTCGACAGAGGCTTGCCAGGCCTTCAGCCGCATCAAAGCGGATATCGCAAAGGCCTCGATGCGCGCCATCGACGAGTCCCTCCCCTTCCATGTCGAGAGCGACGCCTCCGATGTAGCTCTAGCGGCCACCCTTAACCAAGCGGGCAGGCCCGTGGCCTTTTTCTCCCGAACCCTCCACGCTTCAGAAATCCGCCACTCCTCAGTGGAAAAGGAAGCCCAAGCCATAGTAGAAGCTGTGCGACATTGGAGGCATTTCCTGGCCAGCAGGAGATTCACTCTCCTCACGGACCAACGGTCGGTAGCCTTCATGTTCGATAATGCACAGCGGGGCAAAATTAAAAACAACAAGATCTTAAGGTGGAGGATCGAGCTCTCCACCTTCAACTATGAGATCCTGTACCGTCCCGGAAAGCTGAACGAGCCGTCCGATGCCCTATCCCGCGGCACATGTGCTAACGCACAAATTAACCGCCTCCAAACCCTCCACGAGGACCTCTGCCACCCGGGGGTCACTCGGTTCTACCACTTTATAAAGTCCCGCAACCTCCCCTACTCTGTGCAGGAGGACGTACAGTCACAAGGAACTGCCACATCTGCGCAGAGTGCAAACCGCACTTTTTCAGGCCGGATGGTGCGCACCTGATCAAGGCTTCCCGTCCCTTTGAACGCCTTAGTCTGGATTTCAAAGGGCCCCCCCCTCCACCAACCGCAACACATACTTCCTGAACTCCCGTTTCCCCTTCGCCATCCCCTGCCCTGACATGACAGCGGCCACAGTCATTAAAGCCCTTAACACCATATTCACACTGTTCGGTTGCCCCGCATACGTCCACAGCGACAGGGGGTCCTCCTTCATGAGTGACGAGCTGCGCCAGTTCCTGCTCAGCAAGGGGATAGCCTCGAGCAGGACGACCAGCTACAACCCCCGGGGGAACGGGCAAGTAGAGAGGGAGAACGGCACGGTCTGGAAGACCGTCCTACTGGCCCTACGGTCCAGGGACCTCCCAGTTTCACGGTGGCAGGAGGTCCTCCCGGACGCTCTCCACTCCATCCGGTCGCTACTGTGTACTAGCACTAACCAAACGCCTCATGAGCGCCTCCTTGTCTTCCCCAGGAAGTCCTCCTCTGGAACGTCGCTGCCGACCTGGCTGGCGGTCCCAGGACCCATCTTGCTCCGAAAACATGTGCGGGCGCACAAGTCGGACCCGTTGGTCGAGAGGGTTCGCCTCCTCCACGCGAACCCGCAGTACGCTTACGTGGAGTACCCCGACGGCCGACAGGACACGGTCTCCCTGCGAGATCTGGCGCCCACCGGCAACACGCACACCCCCCCCCCGACACAAATCACCCCCTCCCTGCCACCAGCGCACCCCGCGAGCGCCCCCTTCCCGGGAGGATCGGTCCTCCTCCCAGGTCCGACCAGAAGTGAAGCTGAAGCAGAAACCGTAAGGCTCCCGGAGACGACAACACTGGAACAAGCACCACCACCGGGTGATCGACAAGGACGACCAGACCGCCCGACCGACTCGTGGCATCGATGTAACACTACAATGTTGTGGACTTTAACGAGAACTTTTTCTTTTTCCCCCTTACGACTACTGTAAATAGTTCAACACAAAAAAACCTCTGTACATACTGTGATGACATGCAAAAGTTTTCCTCCCAGGGCCAGCCTTGTAAACCCCTACCACCATGCGAAGCACCACCCCGCCGGGTTCATTTTTAACAAGGGGTGAATGTGGTAGTATGCATTAGGGGTCATGTGGGACTGTGAAGCCGTGATGTCATTGGCTGACAGATCCCGGGTCCTGGTTGGCCGTTGACCTCTAGCTCCGCCCTGAAGGTGGAGTATAAGAACCAGGAGTTCTCCCCCGCAGGCCAGTCTGTTACTGAACTGCGGGGAACAAGTCACGCTTAATAAAGCCTCATAGATTTCATAGAATTTACAGTGCAGAAGGAGGCCATTCGGCCCATCGAGTCTGCGCCGGCTCTTGGAAAGAGCACCCTATCCGAGGTCCACACCTCTACCCTATCCCCATAACCCAGTAACCCCACCCAACACTAATGGCAATTTTGGACACTAAGGGCAATTTATCATGGCCAATCCACCTAACCTGCACATCTTTGGACTGTGGGAGGAAACCGGAGCACCCGGAGGAAACCCACGCACACACGGGGAGGATGTGCAGACTCCGCACAGACAGTGACCCAAGCCGGAATCGAACCTGGGACCCTGGAGCTGTGAAGCAATTGTGCTATCCACAAGGCTACCGTGCTGCCCATTTTTTTTAAAAAAAATTTTGTGCAAACACTGCACATACAGTCACCCGAGGCCGGAATTGAAACCGGGTCCCTGGCATTGTGAGGCAGCAGTGCTAACCACTGTGGCCACCGTGGCACCCCCTTTGTACAGTTGTTTTAGGCTTGCCCCAACTCGCGAGTACTCCTGTCGCAAATGGCAGATGGGTGTAGGTTCTGAGTTCCAGTTGAGAATCTGGGTTGAAACTACCTTGCCGTGCTGGAGGTGCCGTCTATTGGCAGAGCTGGTAAATCAGTTTGCCTCATCAGGTGGGCATAAAAGATTGCCTGGCACTCTTTGTATGGATTCCGAAATATAATAATCTTTATTATTGTCACTCGTAGGCTTACATTAACACTGCAATGAAGTTACTGTAAAAAACCCTAGTCGCCACATTCCGGCGCCTGTTCGGGTGCACAGAGGGAGAATTCAGAATGTCTAATTCACCGAAAAACATCTTTCAGGACTTCTTGGAGGAAATCGGAGCACCCGGAGGAAGCCCACTCAGCCATGGGGAGAACGCGCAGACACCGCACAGACAGTGACCCAAGCCAAGAATCGAACCTGGGATCTGGGCGCTGTGAAGCAACAGTGCTAACCACTGTGCTACCATGTCGCCCATATGCTGATCATTTATCCCTCAACCAAAGTCACTAAAACAGGCAGGTAATTCATGCCTTTCACACTGTGAAAGCTTTCAATACACTCCCACCAAGAGGTGGGTTGTTTCCACTTGTGAGAAAGAGCAGTGACCGCCAATATAAGATAGTTCCCAAGAAAACCAACAGGGAATTCAGAAGAAACCACTTTACGCAGAGAGCGGGGAGAGTGTGGAACTCACTCCCACAGGGAGAGCTTTGGACACAATGATGGAACAATACAACAGTTACAGCACAGAAAAAGAACATTCGGCCCATCGAGTCGGTGCTGGCAATTTAACCAATTCCAGTCCCTTTCCCCCAAAACTCTGCAGATTAGCAGAGGATAAATTAAATTGAGAGGAAAAAGCTTGATCTGAGGGAAAAGAAGGGATCATCGACTTCATCTCTATTCGTCTCTCGTGAGTCTTTGTGCGCTACAGAAGGCAAATGCAATGTTATCATTCATGTCAAGAGGGCTAGAATACAAGACCAGGGATGTACTTCTGCGGCTGTATAAGACCCCATTTGGAGTATTGTGAGCAGTTTTGGGCCCCGTATCTAAGGATGGATGTGCTGGCCTTGGAAAGGGTCCAGAGGAGGTTCACAAGAATGATCCCTGGAATGAAGAACTTGTCGTATGAGGAACGGTTGAGGACTCTGGGTCTGTACTCATTGGAGTTTAGAAGGATGAGGGGGATCTTATTGAAGCTCACGGGATACTGCGAGGCCTGGATAAAGTGGACGTGGAGAGGATGTTTCCACTTGTAGAAAAAGCGAGAACCAGAGGACACATCTCAGACTAAAGGGACGATCCTTTAAAACAGAGATGAGGAGGAATTTCTTCAGCAAGAGGGTGGTGAATCTGTGGAACTCTTTGCCGTAGAAGGCTGTGGAGGCCAAATCACTGAGTGTCTTTAAGACAGAGATAGATAGGTTCTTGATTAATAAGGGGATCAGGGGTTATGGGAGAAGGCAGGAGAATGTGGATGATAAAAATATCAGCCATGATTGAATGGCAGAGCAGACCCGATGGACCGAGTGGCCTAATTTTGCTCCTATGTCTTATGGTCTTATGACCTAGATCCTATCAACTGTAGCAGCACTAACAAGGTGTTCTGTGCACCATAATCCAGCACAGCAGACCTCACACACTGCCCCATTCTCCTCCCATTTAAAGCCAATGTTACTTTTATTTTTGCCGGACGCCATTGCTCTGGGACCTCAAGACATTTTCTTCAGAACCGAGTTCGCCGCTCCCTCCCTTATTGGCCGTGTGCCTCAAATTTTACTCAAACCTCACAATGTCAAAATAGAACTAACTACCTCCTTTTATACTCCAGCCTTCCCCAATAATACTGAACTCTGCCGCTGTGGTGGATATTCTTACGTGAGCCCCCCATGCCCTATAGCTGTGAAGTGCCCATGCTCCATGTGGACTTCTACCCACCCCATATAGAGGCTGAGCGCATCATTATCTCCCAAGGTTAACCCCTTCATGAGGAAGTCACATACCACTCACCCCCATCCCACCCTTAAGAATGTCTTCCCTATTTACAGGTTGCAGATGCCTCAGTCACCATCACCATTCCGTCTGCAGTGCAGTACAGAGACCGCCAACCCAGGGTCAGCGACTTTAAGACAGCTCTGAAAACCAAGCTGAACTTTTAGCCTGTTGAGTACACAGCTCTTGCACCGCACCCCCCTCCCCCGCCACCCCAACACCGTCTGTAGCTCGCATACACCATGCTGCCAATGATTGTTCCTGTTGAATGTTAAATTCCCACTGCTCTTCTAGACTGTCACCATCTCTGACTTCAGACTGTGAGATTAAAATAGTCCCTCGACTGCCTGCCCTGCTCTCTTAACTCTGGTCAAACTTCGGTCCATTGGTGAGTGTTTTAGCTCAGTGCTGTTCAGACGGACAACAGTGTCAGGCACTGGGAGCAAAAGACCCCTGCACTCCCCAACCACAGGCTCAATACTGATCAGAGTCTGAAAATGGAGTTGTCTGAGGGCAGCAGCACAGTGCTGTCCTTGAGGACAACGTCGGCATTGAGCAGGAGGGGGCCAACCACACAGCCCCAGCAGAGTGACATTGTATGCAACGCAGCATTATAGCAGGTAGGCTCTGGATGTTGTCCTCACCTCGTGGTCCGGAATGAGCTGAGGTCTGACTTGTGCACAGCACTCATTTTCAAACGGGTTTGAGGCTGACCTAGTTTCCCGCTGGTGTGACATAGGACTGGAAGGAGTGAGACAATTCCGGTGAGATGCTGGTTTAATGAACATTCATGAGATGTAAATTAATGCAATTGAAATGCATGCCACCAGGCAATGGGAAAACCGAGCTACCGGCCATTCGGGGAATTGCAAACTGTTTTTACATGGCGGGTTTCCGACTTTTTGGCTCTCACTAGATTCTCCACTCATGCCTGCACTAAATCTGTCAAAGGCAGGATGGGAGAATTCTTTTCATAGAGTTAACCTACTGGAGACTATGAAGAGTTCATTTAGAATACCAAACAGTATTCGACACCCTACAAGAATAAACAGGAAAACTGGACATTTTGCTGTTCAGATCCAATCAACCAGTTCCTTCGTTTAACTCAAGCTTCTGTACAACCCCTGGTGAGAGGCACCAATTAAAATATGTTAATTAGAGTGATATTTCAAACTAATTTTCAAATTTAATGTTGCTTTGACAGTTTCCAGAAATTTGCCAGTGAAAACAAGGTGAGAACATTCAACCACTGAGGCGATGAATTAAACTGTTACAAATACTCAGTGCAAAAGGGTCATCTGGACTCGAAGCGTGAGCTCTTTTCTCTCCCTACAGATGCTGCCAGATCTGCTGAGATTTTCCAGCATTTTCTCTTTGGTTTCAGATTCCATCATCCGCAGTAATTTGCTTGTACGCAGTAGACACAGTTGCTTCTGTGACACCCTGGGCGAGTGCACAATCAGTTCCAGCTCCACAGGCCAAATCCCAACGTAAGTGAATTCGTAATATTTGTGTGTTTTCCTGAGATTCTTCATCCCTGACTACTCCAATGAGTTACAGGCACCAGATTTATAAGTAAACATGAACAAGCTGTTTATAACAAGAGTAAAGTTGGACATATAAGGAAATAATTGGCACTGCAGTCTACGAGTCTATCTGATCCCAAAACCCTGTCCCACCCTCGATCCAGACACACACAAGACAGACAGTAAGGGGAGGGGAAGAATTAAAACAACAGGAATTGAAGGGAAAAGTTTTAGAGGCATCTTCGCTGCTGCGGTTGCGGCCTCTGGGAAATAAATTTATTCAAGAGATTCAGGTTAACGGAGTTCCATCCTTCGACCACCGAATGGAGTTTTACACAGGAGATTCAGATCGATGCAGTTGTGACCTTTGACCACCAGATAGAGCTCCCGTCTCCCTGAGAAACTACTGTAGCTTCACACCTGATGAATCACTGATTTTACCCTTTGCCTGATTTCAATGGGGAAACTCCACCATATTACGGATAGTGTCTTAATTTTTCGCTCTTCTCAGCCTTCCAGAGAGAGGAAGGTAACAGGCCTGGTAGATACCCGATTGCTGTCTGTGTCTTTTCACTGGGAAAATCTTCACAGATCTGGCTAGAATTTAAACTGCCTGGCAAAGAGAGAGAGTGAGAGAGAGAGAATCTTCCAACTGTTTTCTAGCTGGGCTTCTTATCATAGAATTTACAGTGCAGAAGGAGGCCATTTGGCCCATCGACTCTGCACCGGCCCTTGGAAAGAGCACCCCATTTAAGCCCGCACTTCCACTATTTCCGTAACCCAGTAACCCCACCTAATCTTAGAACTGACAAAATTGAACTGGCTTCCCCTGTTCCAGAAGTTTCTGAACAGCTCCACCTATCCCAAACGAGAATCAGTCCGCAGCCCGGATTTCAAATGAGCTGTGTGGCTGTTTGCCAAGTCTATCAAACTGACATCACGGGCTTTGCCACAAAACCCAAAGGGAAACCCGGGTATGGTCCATTAGAACAGGGGTGTTTCAACTTTGTCTAAAGTCTGTAGTTTTAAGCATAAGATCTCAGTGTGGCAGCGGCCAGCAAGAAGAGTGGGGATTAAAAGCAGCCTGGACAGGAATTTAAGAAAAGGAACACAGAGCAGACAAAGGTTTTACAACAGTGTCCTAACATCGGTCCCAGCTTGTGCAAAGGCTTGCGTCAGATTCAGATTTCTTTCCATACTTTGGACGTTTTCTCAATTGCATCAGAATGACTCCCACACACTCGTTTAGAATCACAGAATTGATACGGCGCAGAAGGTGGCCATTTGGCTCATCATATATGCTCTTGCGCTCTCACTTTCCCTTGCACACACACATACACACTCCCTCTTGTTCTCTCAGACATTCACTCAGAATGCTGAGAGGCATGTTACCCAAGCAACTGTGTCTGTATTTCCATTAACATCTGTATACATACAAGGAAAAGTCATACCTACTGTAGCTGTGGAATACTCATATCGCCCAGAAATGAAGTGAGGCAAGGTAAGCAGGAAGGCTCCAAAACTAAGGAGAAGACCACCAATTCCAATCAGCTTGGGTCGATGCACACGACTTCCAAAATAACTGACAAAAACAATCAGAAGTGAGTTCCCAATCTGAAAAGAATTGTCACAGAAAAACATAAGTTGATGAGAGTACAGCCAAAGTTATTAGAACTGCTCCAGGATATCATTTCTTTTTTTTTTAGAAAATATTTTATTGAAGCATTTGTAATTTTCACAATTTAACATATTGACATTTCTAAAACCGCGCAGGCCGACTCACAAAAAACCCAAGAACAACAAACAATAAACCACGTCCCCCACTTCTCCCGCCCTGTTCCCAATTACCCTATACTAAGTTCCTTGTCCTTGTCTAACATCGCCACGCCTCCTGTTTCCTCCCCCCCCCCCCCACTTTTCCCTTTCCCCCCTTACGGCTGACGTTCAATTTTTCGTGAAGAAATCGATGAACGGCTGTCAACTCGGAGTTACCCTACCTTCCAGGACTTCTGACATAACATCCGCAAATCCCTGCCAGAATTCCCTCAGTTTCGGACATGCCCAAAACATATGTACATGGTTGGCTGGGCTACCCCCACGCCGTCCACATCTGTCCTCCACCTTCTCAAAGAACCTACTCATCCGGGCTACCATTATGTGGGCCCTGTGGACTACCTTGAACTGAATCAAGCAAAGTCTAGCGCAGGACGAGGATGCATTTACCCTTTTCAAGGTTTTTTCCCACAGTTCAGTTTCCAGCTCCCCTCCTAGCTCCACTTCCCACTTTCTCTTCACCTCTCTGATAGGGGCCCCTTCCCACTCTATCAATTCCCTGTATATTTCTGAAACCCTCTCACCTCCAACTCCTGTTTTTGACAGAACTTTATCCTGTAGTCCCCTCAGGGGGAGGTGAGGAAAGCTTGGAACCTGCTCTCCTGGACGAATAGATCCCCAAACCTCTCAATCCCTGCCCGCTGCCGTATCCTAAAGCCCCCATCCAGCCAGCCCCCCCCTCCCCCCAGGGCAAATCGGTGATTGTCACAGATCGGTGACCACACAGATGCCCCCTCCAGTCTCATATGCTGCCTCCATTGCCCCCATATCCTTAGGGCTGCCACCACCACAGGTTTGTAGAGAACCGAGCCAGCGAGAATGGCAGGGGCACTGTCGGTAAAGCCTCCAGACCCGTACCTTTGCAGGATGCTGCCTCCATCCGCTCCCAGACCGACCCCTCCCCCACTACCCACTTCCTGACCATCGATATGTTGGCCGCCCAGTAATAGTCAATAAAGCTAAAGGGATCCCTTTCCACGAATCCATTCCAGGAGAGCCCTCTTTACTCTCGGGGTTGTGCCCGCCCATACAAACCTCGATATCGCCGTATTCATACTTCTGAAAAAAGCCTTTGGGACAAAAATCGGGAGATATTGAAAAAAGAAAAGCAGTCTCGGAAGGACTGTCATCTTCGCCACCTGAACCCTCCCCGCCAGCGTCAGTGGGAGCATATCCCATCTGCGGAAATTCCTTCTCATTTGATCCACTGCTTTGCCCAAATTTAACTTATGAAGCTGCCCCCAATCCTTGGCCACTTTAATCCCCAGATACCAAAAACTCCTCCCAACCACTTTAAAAGGTAGCTCCTTCAGTCTTCTTTCCTGCCCCTGTGCCTGGATCACGCACATCTCGCTCTTTCCCATATTTAACTTATAGTCTGAAAATCGCCCAAATTCTCCTAATACCTCCATGATTTTGGTCAATCCCCTCCCACCGGGTCTGTGACATAAAACAGCAAATCATCCGCATAGAGAGAGAGAGACTCTGTGTTCCACCCCCTCACCATACCCCGCCAGGCATTCACGGCTCTCAGGGCCATTGCTAAGGGCTCTATGGTCAGGGCAAACAGTAATGGGGAGAGCGGGCATCCCTGCCTTGTCCCCCGATATAGACGAAAGTATTCCGACCGAACTTGGTTAGTTCTTATGTTTGCCACCGGGGCCTGGTACAATAGCCGGACCCACTCCACAAATCCCTGCCCAAACCCAAACCTGCCTAAAATATCCCATAGGTACTTCCACTCCAACCGGTTGAAAGCCTTCTCCGCGTCCATGGCAACTACCACCTCAGCCTCGCGCCCCTTGTTGCTCTTTTTAGCCTTAGTTTTATTAGCACTAATTATGTCACCTTTGCTCACAAGTCGCCAGGTATCTTTCTGATACCGCCTCGTGGTTCAAGCTGTAGTTATGATTAATAAGACAGCACACCGCTTAGTAAGATTAAACTCAACGGTCATTTATTATGTACAGCAATAAATACACAATAATCCTACTTTCTAGATCACTACCTACCACTACTGGCCAATACTTAACTTTTGGGAATGGCCCACCAGGTCAGGGAAGCGAATGGCTTATCGAATTGGGGCTGGCCTGCGGGATTCAAAAGGCTGATACAGATCGGTGGCTAGGAGTCTCTATCGCGTAGCGATCGCCGGAGTCAAACTTACGGTTGCTGGTCGATGGTTCTTGCGAAGGTTGCGAGCAGGAGAAGAAGGGAGAGAAGGGTCGATCTGAACTTGGCCCCTATCTTTATAGGTCCCAGGGGCTTCCCGCCTCTCGGGGCGGACCTTGACCCTGGTCCCAAGTGATTGGACTTGTTCCCAATCACTGGGTTCGATATGCTCCAATAATGGGGCGATTCCTTGATCGGGGGGTGGTCGTTCACCTGTCTTTGTCTCGGCCACTGCTGGCGCCGAGAGGTCTGGATCAGCATTCAATTGCTAATATGTTGCAATTGTTCCCGGGGATAGCCGATTAAACTGCAGATGTCTGGGTTGATGTGCTGCTAATGGTCGCAGGTATCGATCTGGGCCGACTTCCCCAGAGCCGAATACGCTATTCTGTCTGCAGCTGTCCATTTGTGCCCTGTTGGCTGCTTTTCCCATCAGCCTTTTCGGTTAGCCATTTTACATCGGGTTTTGGCCAAATTAATTGGGAATCAGCCATTTTGGGTGGCTACACCCTCCGCTGGCATCATTACAATATTGAGAAGCCGTCTAATGTTGGATGTCAGGTACCTGCCCTTTACAAACCCCGTCTGAGCCTCCCCAATTAGCTCCGGGACACAATCCTCTATTCGAATAGCCAGGATCTTTGCCAATAATTTGGCATCTACATTCAAGAGGGAAATTGGCCTATACGATCCACAGCTCTCAGGATCCTTGTCTCGCTTCAGGACGAAATAAATGATTGCCAGTGATAACGTTGAGGGGAGTACTCCCAGCTCCTTGGACTCGTTAAAAACCTTAACCAGACTGACTTCCAACGGCGTTCGTGAGCGGAGCGGTCGCAGCAAAAAGGCACGCGCAGTTTCACGAAGTCGGGGCTTTTTCAGGGGGCCTCCGGATTTAAAATAAAAAATGTTTTTTAAATTTTTTTAAGTTTCCCGCGAAATCGGGAGCTGGGGAACTGGACCCTCGGGAGAGGAGCGATCCGGCGGCAGCCCCCCACGCACGGCAGCAGAGCACAGGGCAGGACAAGCGGTGGCCAGGACCGAAGCCGGGGCCGAACCTGCAGGGAGGAAGGATCGGAGGAGCGACCGACGGCCCCCCCCCCCCCCCCCCCCCAACAGGAGAGCACAGAGTGCGACGAGCGGCGACCTGGTCTGAGCAGCGGGGACCGACCGACTGACGACGCCCCCCCCCCCCCGCCCCCCCCGGCGGTGACCACCACGAGGCAGGAACAAAGAGGGACTCCGGACCAGAAGCCACTCTCTCTCTTTCTCTCGACCTGGTTGAGTGAGGGAAAAGGAAGGAAAAAATAACTTTTGCAAAAACAAAACTCTGAAAAGAAAACTTTTAAACTTTTAAAACTTTTTTTTTTAAAATTATTTTTGCACTTTTCTTGTTCTCACCCAAAGCAAGTTCACCTGAGAAGAATTTTATAAAAGAGGAAAAATAAAGTGGTAAAGGAGAGAAGAGAGGTGAGAAGAAAAAGGGAAGGGGGGAGAAAATAAATAAATAAATAAGAAGGGGAAAAAAAAAGGGAAAAAAAATGCCAGAAGGGAGCCAAAGCAGAGGGAGAAGGGGCACCAAAGGCAGACGGGGCAAGGGATGAGCCAGTTCAGACGAACCAATCAGCGAGCAAAGCGGCAGAACGGAAATATCGCCTCATCAAAAAGAGCTGGGCAGACAGGTGCAGTCACCCCCGGGGCTAGGGGGGAGCTGGAACTGGAAGGCAGCCTTTGCCAATGCGCTGAGGGAACATCAGCAGGTAAACAAGGCAGAGGCTATGGCAGACAGAGAGGCCACAGTGCAGGTAGCAATGGCCAAGGCCCTGGCGGAGGTACAGCAGGCCCTGGGCAGAGCAGAGGAGAAATTGGACACCCAATGGAAGAAACTGGAAGCCCAAGAGGCGACCATCAAGGAGCTGGAGAAAGCAGCGACTGACGTGAGCGACCGGATCACGGCCCTGGAAAGGGAGGTGGTGAGACTGGGCACAACACAGGGGAGCCTGAAGGGCTGAGTGGACGACCAGGAAAACCGCTCGAGGAGGCAAAATGTCAGGATAGTGGGCTTACCAGAGGGGATCGAGGATGGAAACCCCACGGCATACGTGGCCGAGATGCTGGGCAACTTAGTGGGGAAGAAAACCTTTCCCAGTCCACCAGAAATGGACAGAGCACACCGGTCGCTGTACCTGAAGCCCAAAGCAGGGGAACACCTGAGAGCAATTATAACTAAACTGCACCGGTACCAAGATGGGGAAACAATCCTACGCTGGGCCAGGAAAAACAGAACCTGCAAATGGGAAGGACATGCCATTAGAATTTACGAGGACATTGGGGCAGACCTAGCCAGGAGACGGGCCGAGTTTAATAGAGCGAAAGCAGCTCTTCACAAGAGTGATGTGCGTTTTGGTTTGCTGTACCCAGCGAACCTCTGGGTCACATACCAAGAAAGAGAATACTTCTTTACAGCCGCTGCCGAAGCAAACAAGTTTGTCGAGGAACACGGGCTGGAAAACCACCAGTGAAGGTAGAAATGAGGGGTCCCTGGCAGGGGGCAACAACACACCGACGGAGGGGAGGGGTGAGGCAACGCCAGGCGTCCCCACCCCCGCCACGGCGAGCGCATCCTGAATAAAGAACAAACCACTGCCCGAGGGACCGCTTCAGGTGGGAGGCCAGGCCCCAGCACGAGGGAACGAGAGTAGCGGAGAAGGGAGAGCAAGCGAGAGGAGTGCAGGGTAGGATAGGGGAAGAGCGGGCAGAAAACCGCAGAGGCTGGGCAAGGGAGAAGCGAGACAGTAACTCCCGAGAGGGGGGCCACCGCACGAGCAGAAAAGCTAGCGCCGGGGCATGCAACAAAGCAGGGCCGCAGCGCGCCCCCAACAGGGGGGAAGGCGCCAGGCTGGAGGTGGGTGGGACCACTCAACAGAGACGGGAGAGCAAACTGGGATAGGAACAGGGGAAAGAGGGACAAAGGAGGGGTACAAGGGGAGAGGGGGGGGAAAGAGGAGAGACCGACCAGGGAGGGGCGATACAGGGAAGGAGGGACAAACAAAGTTAGAAAAGGAATAGGGCTACAAAGTGCCACAACCAAGGGCTCAAAACAAGGAATCGCTGCAAGCTCCCACCCAGTACGGTCTCTGGGCGAAGGGAGACCCCAGATTGCAGGGGACTACCCGCATGGCGGACGTACAGTGGGAGGCCATGTCGGGTGCCCCCGGGACAAACCCCGGAGCGCAGGGACCCGACCACATGGAGAGAGCAGTGACAGCGGCCATCCTGGACGGCCCCCTAACAAAGGGAAACCCCGGAGGGCAGGGGCGCGTCCACCAGGTAAGTATGGTTAATCCCACAGGAGCGAGGGGGCAGAAGCCCCCCCACCAGGATAGTCACCTGGAACGTAAGGGGACTCAACGGCCCAGTGAAGAGATCCAGAGTCCTCACCACCTAAGAAATATGAGGGCCGACATAATCTTCCTCCAAGAGACACACCTGAGAGAGCAGGACCGACTGCGGGTAAGAAAGGGCTGAGTGGGACATTCCTGTTATGGGACAAGGGCCAGGAGTTGGCGATATTGATCGGCAAGAGGACAATGTTTAGGGCGACAAAGACGGTTATGGACCCAGGGGGACGGTATGTCGTGGTCAGCGGGGTCCTGGATGGCGCACCGGTAGTACTAGTTAACGTGTACGCACCCAACTGGGACGACACGAGCTTCATCAAGAAGACCATGGCAGAAATCCCTGACATAGCGACGCATCGACTAATCATGGGGGGGGGGGTACTTCAACTGTGTACAGGATATAACGACTGACAGATCAAACCCAAAAACGGGGAAAACCTCAAGCATGGCAAGGGAACTCAGTCACTTTATGGAACAGATGGGAGCGGTGGACCCCTGGAGGTTCGCCCACCCGGGGGAGAAGGAGTTCTCCTTCTTCTCGCCAGTACACAATGTATACACCAGAATTGACGTCTTTGTGGTGGGGAAAACGGTGCTTCCGGGGATAGACAAGGTGGAATACTCCGCAATTGTGATATCAGACCACGCTCCACACTACATGGACGTGAGGCTGGAGACGGGCAGGGCCCAACGCCCCACATGGAGGTTGGACGTCACCCTACTAGCGGACAAGACCTTCAACGAAAGGTTATCACGGGCCATTGCAGAGTACACAGAGAACAACCAGAACGGGGAGGTCTCACCCGCCACGTTCTGGGAAGCACTAAAGGCCGTACTAAGAGGGGAAATCATCGCTTTCAAAGCGCAAAGAGATAGGGAGGAAAGGGTGGATAGGCAGCAGCTGGTTGATTCCATACTGGAGGTAGGCCGTAAATACTCCGAGGCCCCGACCATAGAGCTCCTGGTGGAGAGGAAAGAGCTACAAAGGAACTTTGACCTGCTCTCCACCAGGAAAGCAGTCCACCAACTCCGCCAGGCACGTGGGACCCTATACGAACACGGAGACAAAGCATCTACCTGTTGGCACACCAGCTGAGGAAGCAGGCAGCCACCAGAGAAATTGCACAAATCAGGGATACCAGAGGCACGCTAGAAACAGAACCAGAAAAGATCAACAAAACCTTCAAGGCCTTCTACCAAGGGCTGTACACCTCAGAGCCCCCAATGGGGGAGTCTGGGATGAAATGGTTCCTTGATGGACTGGACATTCCAGTCGTGGGGGAGGGCAAAAAACGAGGCTTGGAAGCACCACTTGAACTGGGAGAGATCATGGACAGCATTAGCTCCAAGCAGGCGAGGTAGGCGCCAGGAACCCACTTTGACAGAAAGTTTGCGACAGCACTGGCCCCGCACCTGCGGGAGATGTTCACAGACTCGCTAGCTAGGAGCACACTGCCACCCACGCTAGCACAGGCCTTAATATCACTGATACCTAAGAAAGAAAAAGACCCAACGGAATGTGGGTCATACAGACCCATCTCACTGCTGAATGCAGACGCCAAAATACTGGCCAAAATCCTAGCCAAAAGGTGAGAAGACTGTGTACCTGAGGTGGTCGCAGAGGACCAGACGGGCTTTATCAAAGGTAGACAGCTTACCTCGAACATCAGGCGCCTGCTGAATGTGATAATGACCCCCTCCGGGGAGAGAACACCAGAGGTGATCGTCTCCCTAGATGCAGAAAAGGCCTTCGACAGAGTCGAATGGAAATACCTCATAGAGGTACTGGAGCGGTTCGGGCTTGGAACTGGGTTCACCTCCTGGGTAAAGCTCCTATACAACACTCCCATGGCGAGCGTACGGACCAACAATACCAACTCCCGATACTTCCAGCTGCACAGGGGCACCAGGCAAGGATGCACACAGTCCCCGCTGCTGTTCGCCCTAGCGATCGAGCCACTAGCAATCGCACTCAGAGCAGCAAAAAGCTGGAGGGGGATCCGAAGGGGAGGCAGAGAGCACAGAGTCTCACTCTATGCAGATGACCTGCTCCTGTACATTTCGGACCCACAGAGCAGCATGGACGGAATCATCGCGCTCCTGAAAGAGTTTGTCGCCTTCTCGGGCTACAAACTCAACATGAGCAAAAGTGAGATCTTCCCGGTACACCCACAAGTAGGTGGGGCAGCCCTAACGGGACTGCCGTTTAAACAAACCCGACACATATTCCGCTATCTGGAGATCCAAATAGCCCATGACTGGAAAGGGATCCACAAATGGAACCTCACCAGTCTGACAGAGGAAGTAAAAAAGGACTTGCAAAGATGGAACACACTCCCACTCTCCCTCGCGGGGAGAGTCCAGACGATCAAAATGAACGTGCCTGCCCATAGGTCTATCCAGTGTGGTGCGTGATCTGAAACCACAATTGCTGAGTACTCAGTGTCCTCAACCCCTGCCAACAGTGTTTTATTTAGTATGAAGAAATCTATCCTGGAGTATGCCTTATGTACATGGGAGTAGAATGAATATTCCCTGCTCCTTGGCCTCTTAAATCTCCACGGATCCACTCCTCCCATGCGCTCCATGAACCTTCGCCATTACAGATGGTTTCCCCGACCTAGCACCCGACCGGTCCAATCTCGGGTCCAGGACCGTATTAAAGTCACCCCCCATGATCAGCCGGTGCGAGTCAAGGTCTGGGATCTTACCCAGCACCTTCCTGATAAACGCAACATCATCCCAGTTTGGGGCATATATATTCACTGCCGTTCCCTCTAGCTTCCCGCCAATCATAATAAATTTGCCTCCCGGGTCTGCCTCTCTCCTCCCCACCTCGAATGTCACCCTTTTGTTAATCAGGATAGCCACCCCCCTGTTTTAAAGTCCAGTCCCGAATGAAACACTTGCCCGACCCATCCCTTCTTCAATCTAACTTTGTCTCCCAGTTTCAAGTGTGTCTCCTGTAACATGGCCACGTCTGCTTTTAACAGTAACTTAATTTGAAGCCTACTTGTGACAATAAGCGATTTTCATTTCATTTCATTTCAACTGTCTCAGGTGTGCGAACACACGGGCTTTCTTGACCGGCCCATTCAGTCCACGAACATTCCACGTAACCAGTCTGGTCGGGGGGAGCTCTTTCCCCCTTCCCCTGTCGATCAGCCATGACCTTTCCAAGGCCAGCTCTTAGACCATGTCCCGCACCTCACTTGGTCCGCCCCTTGTCAGCGACCGCCATCTGATCTCCATCTCCAGTCTCCTAGCTGTCTCTTACCCGCCAGCAGTCACCCCCCTCCCACCGTCCGTCCCCCCCCCCCCCCCAACTTTGCCTTTCCTCAGCTCTCCCCCCACTTTGCTCCTGTGAACCAGCTATCCAGCTAGCCCAGCAGCTCTCACCCTCCGGTGCCAAGAAAACTGCCATCTGCCAGATTCTATCTCCCCTAAACATAACACAAGCACTTAATACAGTAACAACAATCCCCAAAAACAAACCATCCCCCAACGCACAGGCAAAAAGGCCAACCCCTCCCCCTTTAACCGATTCTTATCACCTTCAAACAGAATCAAACACAATAGAAGAAGCTTCAAGCAGCAAATTATGTTTGTAAGAACTCAACCATCTTTCTTACAAAACCCCCCCCCCCCCCGTCGCAACTTAAAAGTCTTTTCCTCTGTAATCCAGTACATAAAGCAATAAGTCAGAATCAAATTACACAAGAAAAATCCTTTTCTTCCTGAACAGCACGACTTTACTCACAGAATTGAAAGACTGAAGTTTTAAACAAGACAAAACCCAGAACTATGTTTCTCTCCCCCTGCTTTTTTTTTCCCTTCCTGCAAACTCAGTCCACCACAGTTTGAAGTTTTAAGCCCTTAAGGCAGATCATTGTCTTCCATGAAAGTCGCCACATCTTCCTGCGAGCTAAAGTACAACTCCCGGTTCTCGTTGGTCACCCAAAGACGAGCCGGGTATAGCAGTCAAAATTTAATGTCTTTGTTGAAACTTGCTCTCCTGTTTGCGAGTTCTGCTCCCCAGTTTTGGTACACCCGGATCTCTGACTCTTCCCACAGGTACCGTTTCGTCTGCCTGGCCCACTTTATAATACGCTCCTTGTTGAGCAATCGATGTAGCCTCACCACCATGGCCCTCAGGGGCTCACGACATTGGGGCTTATGCACGAGCACCCTATGTGCCTCCACCTCCAGCGGTTTGTCAAACACATCGGCCCCGACCACCTTCTTCAACATCTTCCTCACATACGTACCCGCATCTGATCCCTCCTTTCCTTCTGGCAGACCGACGATTCAGATATTCTGCCTGCGAGACCGATTCTCCAGGTCTTCTACTTTTTCCAGCAGCCGTTTCTGGCTGTCCTGTAGAATGCTAATTTCCAAAGCCATCGCAGTGGACTCCTGCTCTCGTTCAGTCGCCAGCTCCTGCAACTTTTGAACCTCCTATCCCTGGGTCGTCATTTTCTCCTCCACCTGGTCAACCACCTCCTTAATCGAGGCTATCACCTGGGTCAGGTCTTCTGCACACGCCTTACGATGCCGGGCGAACTTCTCATCCAAGTACTCGACCCATTTCTCCATCGTCCATTGAGCAGGCGTGGACGAGCTTTGTCTTGTTGCCATTGCACTCGCTGACCTCTTGAGCCTTGCTTTCACTCATTTTTTGATTTCTTATTTGAACACGATTCCATAAATTGGGGGTCACCTGCTTTTTCTCGCGATTTAATCAACTTATGTTGAGAAATTTCCAGAAACATCCAGCTTAAAAGCCGTTAAAAGACCACTAAGGGTGATAGCTGCTGAATGTTCGACCGTTCACTCCATGGCTGACACCGTACGTCACTCCAGGATATCATAACCCAGAGAGATGTGTGTGGTCTGCTATCTAACCTGTTCTACTGTAACTATTTGTAAAATCACTTCCATATCTTTCATCGAAGTGACCTGGATGATCAAACAGAATATCTTTGAATTCACTTAAGTTATCTCTCATTGGATACAAGTATCCTTCCAAAGGCAGCACGGTAGCACAGTGGATAGCACTGTTGCTTCACAGCTCCAAGGTCCCAGGTTCAATTCCTGGCTTCGTTCACTGTCTGTGTGGAGTCTGCACGTTCTCCCCGTGTCTCCGTGGGTTTCCTCCGGGTGCTCCGGTTTCCTCCCACAGTCAAAAGATGTGCAGGTTAGGTGGATTGGCCATGCTAAATTACCCTTAGTGTCGCAAAAGGTGGGATGGGGTTATTGGTTACGGGGATAGGGTGGAGGTGTGGGCTTGGTAGGGTGCTCTTTCCAAGAGCCGGTGCAGACTCGATGGGCTGAATTACCTCCTTCTGTACTGTGAATTCTATGATCTATGATCTGTCCTCTCTTGTCAAAATCATTTCCCATAGTTATTGACCAGATAGTTTGTGATGAACTGTGAGATGATCTGGAAGGAAATCATACTTTTGTTTTATTCATTCATGATATGTGGGTATCGCTGGCTGAGCCAGCATTTATTGCCCATCGCTAATTGAACTGAGTGGATTGCTAGGCCACTTCGGAGGGCATTTAAGATTCAACCACATTGCTGTGGATCTGCATGTAGGCCAAACTGGGTAAGGATGCCAGATTTCCTTCTCGAAAGGGAGATATTTGTGATTATTGAAGGTCAATAATTTCAGCTCCAGGACATCACTGCAGGAGTTCCTCAGGTAGTGTCCGAAGAACATCTTCAGCTCCTTCATCAATGATCTTGCCTCCACCATCAGATCAAAAGTGGACATGTTCGCTGATGACTGAACAGGGTTCAACACCATTCGTGACTCCTCAGATACTCCAGCAGCCCGTACCCACGGACAGCTAGACCTGGACAACTTTCAGGGTTAATGCTCATTAACTCACTTCCTGAGTCCCCAAGAACCTCTCCACTATCTACAAGGCACAAGTCAGGAGTATCATGGAATACTCTTCTCTTGCCTGGATTAGTGTAGGTCTAACACCACTCAAGAAGCTCAACACCATACAGAGCAGAGTATCCGGCTTAAGCAGCACCGAACCCACAACCTTAAACAGCCCCTCCATCACTGATGTGGGAGAAATTGGAGTGTGAAAGAAAACTAGCAAGAAATATAAAAGCAGACATATAAAAACTTCTGCAAGTATATAAAGCGGAGAAGAGTAGCTAAAGTGAGCATTGGTCACTGAGAAGGTGAGACTGGGGAATGAATGAAGCAAGAAAAGGATTTTGCAGTAGATGACAGAATAATTATACCAAGAATAGTAGAAAAACAGGGATCAAAATGGTGAGAGGAATTTAAACTAATCACGATCTCTAAAGAAAAAGTACCAGGAAAAATTAGGGGATCAAGTGGATAATAGATACATTGGCTGTAAAATTCCTCAGATTATGACAAAGTCCCACTGGATTGGAAAACTTCAAAGGAACAGCAAAAAAAAGAATTTGCTTTTACACCTCAAAACTCAGTCTTTCAATGAGCGAGTTAACTTTTTGCACAGTATAAACTCCTGCAGCACATCAGTAAATTAGTCCCTGCAGTTAGTATTCATCAAAACTATTAATAATCATACTCTTCATAACTAGACAATAGGTCAAGTTATGGGCGGGATTTAACACACAAAAAAGTGCCGTTTTGAGCGGATATGGCGGAGTCTTTCTTGGCACCACTATCTAACGGGAATCTATCATTTTTTGGGCCTTGGTCAGGAACATCAGTGCAGGAAGAGATCAGGCTCCATTTTTAAATGCCATTCCGATCTTTTGACCCCCCCCCTCAGAATTCCCACTGCGGCCTCCAGACCCCACTCTACTGCCCCAAGTTATCTCTTATGAGTTCTTGAGCTCCCCCTCACCCCCTCTTCAGAGTCAGGTACCTCCAGACCCGATCCCTGGCAGGGGCAACCTGCCAGTCTGGCACTACCACGTTGTCCAGGTGGCAGTGCCAAGGCACCAGGGTGCCAGGGTATCATCCTGTCCAGAGCCTGACCACCTAGAGACCTCTGAGAGCCTGGGAGACAAAGAACAAAGAAAAGTACAGCACAGGAACAGGCCCTTCGGCCCTCCAAGCCCGTGCCGACAATGCTGCCTGACTAAACTACAGTCTTCTATGCTTCCTGGGTCCGTATCCCTCTATTCCCATCCTATTCATGTATTTGTCAAGATGCCCCTTAAATGTCACTATCGTCCCTGCTTCCACCAGCTCCTCCAGCAGAGAGTTCCAGGTACCCACTACCCTCTGTGTAAAGAACTTGTCTCGTACATCTACTCTAAAACTTGCCCCTCACACCTTAAACCTATTCCCCCTAGTAATTGACCCCTCTACCCTGGGGAAAACCCTCGGACTATCCCCTCTGTCTATGCCCCTCATAATCTTGTAGACCTCTATCAGGTCGCCCCTCAACCTCCGTCGTTCCAATGAGAACAAACCGAGTTTATTCAACCGCTCCTCATAGCTAATGCCCTGCATACCAGGCAACATCCTGGTAAATCTATTCTGCACCCTCTCCAAAGCCTCCACATCCTTCTGGTAGTGTGGTGACCAAAATTGAACACTATACTCCAAGCGTGGCCTAACTAAGATTCTATACAGCTGCAACATGACTTGCCAATTCTTATACTCAATGCCCCGGCCAATGAAGGCAAGCATGCCGTATGCCTTCTTGACTACCTTCTCCACCTGTGGTGCCCCTTTCTTTGACCTGTGGACCTGCACACCTAGATCTCTCTGACTTTCAATACTCTTGAGGGTTCTACCATTCACTGTATATTCCCTACCTGCATTAGACCTTCCAAAATGCATTACCTCACATTTGTCCGGATTAAGCTCCATCTGCCATCTCTCCGCCCAAGTCTCCAAACGATCCAAATCCTGCTGTATCCTCGGACAGTCCTCATTGCTATCCACAATTCCACTAACCTTTGTGTCGTCTGCAAACTTACTAATCAGACCAGTTACATTTTCCTCCAAATCATTTATATATACTACAAACAGCAAAGGTCCCAGCAGGGATCCCTACGGAACACCACTCATCCCAGCCCTCCAATTAGAAAAGCACCCTTCCTTTACTACTCTCTGCCTTCTATGACCTAGGTACGAAGTCTTACAACACCAGGTTAAAGTCCAACAGGTTTGTTTCGATAGTTCTATGACCTAGCCAGTTCTGTATCCACCTTGCCAGCTCTCCCCTGATCCCGTGTGACATCACCCTTTGTACCAGTCTACCATGAGGGACCTTGTCAAAGGCCTTACTGAAGTCCATATAGACAACATCCACTGCCCTACCTGCATCAATCATCTTTGTGACCTCTTCGAAAAACCTGTCTCGAAGAATTCTCTCCAGTAATTTCCCTACCACTGATGTAAGGCTCACCGGCCTGTAGTTCCCTGGATTATCCTTGCTACCCTTCTTAAACAAAAGAACAACATTGGCTATTCCTCCGGGACATCACCTGAAGACAGTAAGGATCCAAAGATTTCTGTCAATAAAGACAGTGAGGATCCAAAGATTTCTGTCAGACCTCCCCCACCCCGGTCTCCTCTATATCAGAGAGGCCAAACGCAGACTAGGTGATCGCTTTGCTGAGCACCTTCGGTCTGTGTGCATTCAGGACCCTGACCTTCCCATTGCTTGCCATTTTAACACAAGGTCCTGCTCCCATACCCACATGTCTGTCCTTGGCCTGCTGCAATGTTCCAGTGAAGCACAACACAAACTGGAGGAGCAACATCTCATCTTCCGGTTAGGCACACTACAGCCTTCTGGTCTCAACATCAAATTCAACAACTTCAGATGATTATCTCTACCCCACCTCGACCCATTTGTTTTCATCCCATTTCATTTTAACTGTTTTTTTACCATTTCTTTCCCCCCATCTTATGCACCTTTCGTTACCCTTTCTCCTCTTTGCTTTCCCCTTCCCTCCCCCTACATCTCCATCTGTCACAGTTTACACTCTGATGTTAGTTTCTCTGCAGTTTGGCCTTTCACACCGTTTGTTTTCTCTGGGGACTGCCATTAGCACTCTTTCCCCTTGCTTTCTGTGGCTATTAGCACCCAGTTCCCTGGGTTTCTGTGGCTATGACTCATCTTTCATGCTCACTCCACAGTATTAATATTTCCCACTTTCTCTGTCTTTAGCTTTGACAATGGATCACCTGGACTCAAAATGTTGGCTCTTTTCTACAGATGCTGCCAGACCTGCTGAGATTTTCCAGCATTTTCTTTTTGGTTTCAGATTCCAGCATCCACTGTAATTTGCTTTTATCCTAGTAAACCACTTCTGTACCCTCTCCAAAACATCCACATCCTTCTGGTAGTGTGAACATAGAACATACAGTGCAGAAGGAGGCCATTCGGCCCAGCGAGTCTGCACCGACCCACTTAAGCCCTCTCTTCCACCCTATCCCCGTAACCCAACATCCTAACCTTTTTGGTCACTAAGGGCAATTTATCATGGCCAGTCCACCTAATCTGCATGTCTTTGGACTGTGGGAGGAAACCGGAGCACCCGGAGGAAACTCACAGCGACCAGAATTTTACACAATATTCTAAATAAGGCCTAACTAATGTCCTGTACAGCTGCAACATGACTTATCAATTTTTATATTCAATGCCCCGACCGATGAAGGCCAGCATGCCGTATGCCTTCTTGACCACCTTATCCACATACGTTTCCACTTTCAGTGATCGGTGGACACACACGCCCAGATCTCTCTGCCTGTCAATACTCGCAAGAGTTCTACCATTTATTGTGCAATTCCTACATGCATTGGACCTTCCAAAGTGCATTGCCTCACACTTGTCCGGATTAAACGCCATCTGCCATTTCTCTGCCCAAGATTCCAATCAGTTTATATCTTGCTGTATCATCTGACAATCCTCTTCAAGATCCGCAACTCCACCAGTTTTTGTGTAGTCTGTGAACTTACTAATCAGACATTTTCTTCCAAATAATTTCTACACAATACGAACAACAAAGGTCCCTGTGGAATGCTGCTCGTCACAGCCTTCCATTCAGGAAAACACCCTTCTACTGCTACACTCTGTCTTCTGTGCAGAAGCCAGTTCTGTAGCTAACTTGACAGCTCTCCTCTGATCCCATGTGACTTCACCTTTTGTACCAGTCTACCATGAGGTACCTTGTCAAAGGTTTTATTGAAGTCCATGTGTACAACATCTACTGCCTTTCCCTCATCTAGCATCTTTTTCACTTCCTCGAAAAAGTCGATCAAATTAGTGAGGCACCATACTGTCCATCACTAATAAGTCCAATTGTTTCCAAATGTGAGTTAATCCTGTCTCTAAGGTTCTTTTCAAATAATTTTCCTGCCACTGACATAAGACTCACCGGCCTATAATTTCCTGGATTATCCCTGCTGCCCTTCTTGAACAATGGAACAACATTGGCTTCTCTCCAGTCCTCTGGAACTTCACCTACAGCCAATGAGGATACAAAGATTACTGTCATGCCCCAGCAATTTCCTCCCTTGCCTCCCTCAGTATTCTGGGGTAGGCCCTGAGGACTTACCTACTTTAATGCTTTTTAGGATGCCCAACACCTCGTTATTAATATCAACATGACTCAGAATGTCTACACACTCTAACCTATACTACTCATCCACCAAGTTCTTCTCTTTGTTTATTCTATGAATCTAGTTAATATTTTATAAACACACAGTAAACATCTTATCAACTACAAACACTGATACTTTCCCAAATACAATATTCTATAGGTAACCCTTAATAACTTCCCAAACAACATCCATAAGTTAAATCCTTTTAAAACTAAAGTCAGCAGGTTTAAATGCTTTACAGAAACAGGTATTACTTTGAAATCATCAATGATCTGGAGACATTCCTTAGCTTGTAGAGAGCGTGATCATTATACAGCTGCTTGCTTTGCTGGCAGGTCTCCACCTCGGAAAATGAAACCAAAATCACACTGCAGCTGCTCTCTCAAAAACGAAAGTGAAAGACAGATGGCCCAGCTCTACCCACACACTGACATCACTGCAGCAATTTGATAAACACACATTTCTTAAAGGACATTCCATACATAGAAACCCTCCAATATCCTTGAATGGACCAATCCTTTCTCTGGCTATCCTCTTGATCTTTGCATATGTATAAAATGCCTTAAGATTTTCCTTAATCCTGTTTGCCAACGACATTTCATGACCTCCTTTAGGATTCATGCCGGTCCTGAATTCTAATCAACTGATGTTTGAAAGCCTCCCACATGCCGGATGTTGATTTTCCCTCAAACAGCCTCACCCCAGTCAACACTCTCCAGATCCTGCCTAATGCTGTTGTAATTAGCCTTCCCCCAGTCTAACACCTTCACCGGAGGACCACTCTTGTCCTTATCCATAAGCAGCTTAAAACTTACACAATTATGATCACTGTTCTCGAAATGATCTCCGACTGAAACTTCGATCACCTGGCCGGGCTCATGTCCCAGCACCAGGTCTAATATTGCCCCTTCCCGAGTGGGGCTATTTGCATATTGTTTCAAGAAACCCTCCAGAACAATCCTTACAAATTTTGCTCCATCCATGCCTCTAGTATTACGTGTGTCCCAGTCAATATAGGGAAAGTTAAAATCACCCACCCCAACAACCCTATTGTTTATGCATCTTTCCAAGATCTGTCTGCATATCTGCTCCTCTATCTCCTGCTGGCTGTTAGGAGGTCTGTAGTAAACCCCCAACATTGTGACAGCACCCTTCCTATTCCTATGCTCTACCCTCACTGCCTGAACCCTCAAAAGTGTCCTCCCTCAGCACAGCTGTGATATTCTACTTAACCAATAATGCAACTCGCCCAACACTTTTGCATCCCCCTCTATCCTGCCTGAAGCATCTAAATCCTGGAATGTTTAGTTGCCAATCCTGTCCCTCTTTCAACCAAGTTTCTGTAAGCGCAACAACATCATAATTCCACATTCTAATCCAAGCTCTAAGTTCATCTGTTTTACCTGAAATATTCCTCGCATTGAAATTAATGCACTTTAGCCCACCAGCCCCACTGCATTGAACAACCACTCCCTGCCTGCTCTTCCTCTTAATCTTGCTGACCTTAGTCTGTAGCTTTCCCTCAGTTATTTCTCCCACTGACCTACTGCTCTGGTTCCCACCCCCCTGCTATAGAAGGCAGTTTGATCTGTTTCTCTGCCTTCCACTTTTCTCCTTATTAGCTTTGGTTTCTGTCCCTTGTTTACTACCCTTGGACTTCCTGCATTGGTTCCCATACCCCTGCCAGATTAGTTTAAACCCTCCCCAACAGTGCCAGCAAACAACTCCACGAGGACAATGGTTCCAGTCCTGCCCTGGTGTAGACTGGCCCATTTGTAATGGTCCGACCTCTCCCAGAACCGGTTCCAATGTCCCAAAAAGATGAACCCCTCCCCCCTGCACCATCTCTCAAGCCACACATTCATCCTGCCATTCCTACTCTGACTAGCACATGGCACTGGTAGCAATCCCGAGATTACTACCGTTGAGGTCCTACTTTTTAGTTTATATCCTACAGCCCGAAATTCAGCATGTCGGACCTCATCCCATTTTTTACCTATATCGTTGGTGCCTATATGCACCACAACAGCTGGCTGTTCACCCTCCCCCTTTAGAATGTCCTGCAGCCGCTCTGAGACATCCAGAACCCTTGCACCCGGGAGGCAACATACTTTCCTGGGGTCTCGCTTGGATCCGCAGAAATGCCTTATAATCAAATTCCCTATCAGTCTTTTTGCTCTACCACTCTTTTTCCTGCCCTCCTGCCCAGCAGAGCCAGTCATGGTGCCATGAACCTGGCTACTGCTGCCTTCCCCTGGTGAGCCATTTCCCCCAACAGTATCTAAAACTGTATGCCTGCTTGGGAGGGAGATGACCACAGACCCTGCATTGCCTTCCTACTCTTTCCCTTCCCAAGGTCACCCATTTCTTATCTCCCTCAGTACTCTTTATTTGCGGTGTGACCAACTCGCTAAACGTGCTATCCACTACTCTCTCAGCATCGTGGATGCTCCAAAGTGAGTCCATCCACAGCTCCAGAGTCGTCAAGTGGTCTAGGCTCGACACACTTCTTGCACGTGAAGGAACCAGGGGAAGTGAACACGTCCCTGAACTCCCACATCGCACACGAGGAACATGACATGGGTCTGGGATCTCCTGCAATGTCTTTTCCTTAAGTTAACGTACAACAACAATTACAATGCCAAGAGAAAAAGAGAAAAATGAAAGGAAAACCACTTACCAGTCACCAGCCAATCACTTACCTGCTGGTCGAGGTGACTGAGTTAACTTCCCCCAGAATCAATCTGCTGACCGTGATATCCTTCTTTACCCTTGCTTGTCCTCATCACAGTGCCTTTCTTTTGGTTAGAGGTGAAGGAGGGAGGGAAACACTAATGTAGTGTTTCGGGCTTACCGCTCTTTGACACCAGTTCTTCGGCTACCCACAGTACAGTCGAGGTGACTGAATTGACCTTTCCCAGAATTATCTCCTCATACCCTATTTACCTCTTCTTAATCAATTCCTTGGTCCTTCTTTGCTGAATTCTAAACTGCTCCTAATCCTCATACCTGTTGTGTTTCTTAGCCAATTTGTATGCTTCATCCTTAGTGAGCACTCTCAGTGAGCCAGCAGACACATCCAGAATGAGACACATTGAAGAATGAGTTTGGGAATTTGAAGCTAGGTGGGAACTGAATTGGTAAGACGGTTGCTTTTGAAATTTCCTTGTTAAATTTCAGGACTGTCATTTAATCTAGACGTTGTGCAGTAAAGGTTAATAAGGGGCTGCCCCACCCAATCACATAACGGAGTGGGCAGTTAACTGTCAGTCACCTAAAGCCCAATTAGGAGGCACTGATTGGAACTGCTTTGATCTTAAGTTATCAGGTGGGAGAGTCATCTCAGGCCTATTTAAAAGATCAATTTGAAACGCACTCCCAGCGAGCCAGCATACACATCCAGAGTTGAGACACAACAAAGTGTGAGTTTGGGAATATGAAGCTAGGTGGGAATTCAAAGCTGGGTGGACGGAGGTGTTTTATATCCTTTGATTTGTTGCACAAATTTCCAGGCAGTGGCCTTGCCCCGCTGCAGGTGACTACAAGGGTGAGAGCTGATTGGTGAGTAGCTGGTAATTCGGGAGCGGAGTTGAGCGGGATAAATCCGGAGTGCAGTCTGAGAAGGAAAGTGGTATCTGTGTCTGTGTTTCTGTGTTTTCAAATTGTGGGGAAGAAATGGAGAAGTAACATCACAGTAAAGCTGTGACCTGATTGGCTGGTAGGGAATCTGTTAAATTTCGAATAAAAAATTGAATAAACTAATTTAAACTAATTACTTAACTCAGTAGAGGAGTAAATAAACCTGAGGGCAGAGATGAGTATTTAGTTTTTAATTTTACAGTAAAAATCTAGCGCCAGGAACCATCTAGTTAATCGTAATTTAATCTAATAATGATTTAAGTATTTATTTTGAATTAATTAACAAATGCTTAAATGTCATTCAGCGGGGTGCAGTGCTCTAACTGTGAGATGTGGGAGATCCATGTCGCTTCCAGCATTCCAGTTGATTACGTGTACAGGACGTGCAACCAATAGCAGCTCCTCACAGACCACGTGGTTCGGTTGGAGCAGCAGTTGGATACACTTAGGAGCATGCAGGTGGCAGAATGCATCACAGATAGGAGTTATAGAGTGGTCACACCCAGGATGCAGGCAGACATATGAATGACCGCGAGAAAGGGCAGACAGGCAGGCAGTGCAGGAATCCCCTGTGGCTGTCCCCCCTCTTCAACAGGTGTACTGTTTTGGAAACTGTTGATCGGGGACAGCCTATCAGGGGAAAACAATAGCAGCCAGAATAATGGCACCACAACTGGCTCTGTGGCTCAGCAGGGGAGGCAAAGTGCAGGATAGCGATAGTTAAAGTGGACTCTAGAGTTAGGGGCACAGATAGGTGCTTCTGTGGACGTGAAAGAGACTCCAGGATGGTATGTTGCCTCCCTGGTGCGAGGGTCAAGGATGTCTTTGAACGAACACAGGACATCCTGAAGGGAGAGGGTGAACAGCCTGAGGTCAAAGTACACATAGGTGATCATGACATAGGCAGGAAGAGTGATGAGGTCCTGCAAAAGGAGCTCAGGGAGTTAGGGCAATAAGTTAAAAAGCAGGACCTCTAGTGTTGTAATCTCAGGATTATTCCCTGTTCCACGTGCCAGTGAGGCTAGAAATAGGAGGATAGTGCAGCTAAATATGTGGCTGCAGGAGGGAGGGTTTCAGATTTCTGGACCACTGAGATCTCTTCCAGGGCAGGTGTGACCTGTACAATAAAGATGGGTTGCAACTAAACTGAAGGGGCACCGATATCCTGGCTGGGAGATTTGCTAGAGTCACTCGGGAGGATGTAAACTAGTATGGAAAGGGGGTGGGGACCAGAGCCCTAGCTTAGAAGGTGTAATACCTGTAGGGGAAATAGAGAACAAAAATAAGAGAACAACATCACCCTCTCTGCTCAAACGCAGTGGTTTGAAGTGTATTTGTTTCAATGCCAGAAGTAAAGCAGATAAGGCAGTTGAACTTAAGAGCACTTACTAGTACTTGGAATTATGATGTTGTGGCTAGCACAGAAACGTGGTTAAAGAAAGGGCAGGATTGGCAGCTGGACGTAGATGCTTCAGGGTAGGTAGAGGGGGCTGTAAAAGGGGTGGGGGAGTAGCATTACTGGTTAAGGAGAATATTATAGCCATACTGCAGGAAGACACCTCAGAGGGGTCATACAATGAGGCAATCTGGGTAGAGTTTTGGAACAGGAAGGAGGCAATCACAATGTTGGGCGTTTATTACAGGCCTCCCAACTGCCAGCGAGAGATAGAGGAGGAGATAGGTAGAGAGATTTTGGATAGGTGCAAAAGTAACAGAGTTGTAGTGCAAGGGGCTTGGATAGGGCAGAGTTTGTAAGGTGTATCCAGGAAGGCTTCTTAATGCAATATGTAGATAGTCCAACTAGGGAAGGGGCAGTACTGGATCTGGTATTGAGGAATGAGCGTGGACAGGTGGTTGAGGTTTCAGTAGGGGATCATTTGGGAGTAGTGACCACAATTCCATAAGTTTTAGAGTACTTTTGGATAGGGATGAGGGCAACCTTTGCATTAAGGTGCTAATCTGGGGAAAGGCAAATTACGATAACATTAGACAGGATTGAAGAAATTGGATTGGGTGCAACTGTTGGATGGTAAATCAACATCAGACATGGATAGAGTGGATGGGCTGGCACTCTTTCCCAAGGTGGAGGGGTCAGTCACCAGGGGGCATAGATTTAAGGTCCGTGGGGCAAAGTTTAGAGGAGATGTGCGAGGCAGGTGTTTTATGCAGAGGGTGGTGAGTGCCTGGAATGCATTGCCAAGGAAGGTTGTGGAAGCAGATACATTAACGGTGTTCAAAAGGCATCTTGACAAGCACATGGATAGGATGGGTATAGAGGGATACGGCACAAGGAAGTGCTGAGGGTTTTGGCAAAGGTTGGTATTATGACCGGTACAGGTTTGGAATGCCGAACGGCCTGTTCCTGTGCTGTATTGTTCTTTGTCCTTGGATCGAATACTATCTCTAATTTCCCTCGTCATCCATGGATTGCCCACCTTTCCTATTTTACTTTTCAGCCAGACGTTATTGAACAATTATTGCAGTTCCCCCATGCACTGCTTCAATGTTTGCCATTGTCTGTCCATTGTCATCCCTTTAAGTAACATTCCCCAATCGAGCAGACCAACACACACCTCATATCATCGTAGTTTCCTTTATTAAGATTCAGGACCCTAGACTACTTCACTCTCCATCTGATGAAAAATTCTATCATTTTATGATTGCTCATCCCCAATGGGTCTCACACACTTGATTGCCAATGATTATGTTCTTATTGCACTGTACCCAGTCAAGGATGGCCTGCTCTCTAGTTGGGTCCCCAACATATTGGTCCAGAAAACCATCCCATATACACTCCACAAATTCCTCCTCCTGATCTCCAAATGTTTAGATGACACCAAGTTATAATAATAATCTTTATTGGTGTCAGAAGTAGGCTTACATTAACACTGCAATGAAGTGACTGTGAAAAGTCTCTGGTCGCCACATTCCAGCGCCTGCTTGGGTTCACTGAGGGAGAATTCAGAATTTCCAATTCACCTAACAGCACGTCTTTCGGGACTTGTGGGAGGAAACCGGAGCACCCGGAGGAAACCCACGCACACACAGGGAGAATGTGCAGACTCCTCACAGACAGTGACCCAAGCCGGGAATCAAACCCGGGTCCCTGGCGCTGTGGTGCTACTTTGGTGGCAAAAACAAGAAGGCAGACTATTATCTAAATGGCCATAAATTACGAGAGGGGAACATGTAACCTGACCTGGGTTCCTCGTACACCAGTCACTGAAGGTAAGCTTGCAGGTGCAACAGATGGTAAAGAAGGCAAACGGTATGTTGGCCTTCATTGCGAGAGTATTCGAGCACAGGAGTAGGGATGTCTTGCTGAAATTATCCAGGGCATTGGCATTGGTGAGGCCACACCTGGAATATTGTGTGCAGTTTTGGCCTTCTTATCACGAGGAAGGATGTTCTAGCTATAGAGGGAGTGCAGCAAAGGTTTATCAGACTGATTACTGGGAAGGCAGGACTGACGTACGAGGAGAGATTGAATCGGTTAGGATTGTATTAGCTGGAGTTCAGAAGATTGAAGGGGAGAATCTCAGAGACCACAAAATTCTAACAGGACTGGACAGAGTAGATGTAGGAAGGGTGTTCCTGATGGTAGGCGTGTCCAGCACCAGGGGTCACGGCCTGAGCATACAGGGTAAACCATTTAGGACAGAAATGGGGAGAAATCTCTTCACTCAGAGTGATGAGCCTGTGGAATTCGTTACTACAGTAAGTAGTTGAGTCCAAAACATTGTATGGTTTCAAGAAGCAGTTAGACATAGCACTCAAGGCAAAGGGTATCAAAGGATGTGAAGGAAAGCGGGATTAGGCTGTTGAGTTGTATAGTCAGCCATGATCATAATGAATGGCGGAGCAAACTCGAAGGGCTGAATGGCCTCCCCCTGCTCCTATTTTTTCTATATTTTTATGTGGCTCAGCTCATGTGATTATCCAAATCTATATGCAGATTAAAATCACCCATAATTACAAATGTTCCTTTATTGCATGCGTCTCTCATTTCCTGTTTAATGCCATTCTCAACCTCACCACTGCAGTTTGGGAGTCAAAATACGGTGCTCATGAATGTTTTTTGCTCCTTGGTGTTTCTCAGCTCTACGCATACATATTCTACATTGTAAAAGCTAATATCCTTCCTCGCTATTGCATTAATTTCCTCTTTTTTTATGAGGGCCATGAAGAATCAAACACGAGCTTGTAGAGTCAAACATAATGTAAATTTATTTCCAATGATATGTGCACAGCAGCAGTAGTTCACAACTGCTTCTTTCACTAGCTGGTACCACAAAGCCAGCTCTATTTCCAGCTGCAACTGCACATGATTCCACCCCCCCGCCCACCCCCCCCCCCCCCCCCCCCCCCCCCGCCCCCCCCCGCCCACCCACCCCCGCCCCCCCCCGCCCCCCCCCCCGCCCCCGCCGCCCCCCCCCCCCACACCTAAGTATGGGAGTATGGGAGCTCATACTCCCCAAGAGGACAATGTCCTGTGAGCTCCTGAACAGTGTTTTTTGAACTTTTCAAGCTGCTGTTCCATGCAGCTTGGAATCATAGAATCTACAGTGCAGAAGGAGGCCATTCAGCCCATCGGGTCTGCACGGGCCCTTGGAAGAGCATCCTACCCAAGCCCACACCTCCACCCTATCCCTGTAACCCAGTAACACCACCTAACCTTTTTGGACACTAAGGGACAATTTAGCATGGCCAATCCACCTAACCTACACATCTTTGGACTGTGGAAGGAAACCGGAGCACCCGGAGGAAATCCCGCAGACATGGGAAGAACGTGCAGACTCCGCACAGACAGTGCCCAAGCCTGGAATCAAACCTGGGCCCTGGAGCTGTGAAGCAACTATGCTAACCACTGTGCTACCGTGCTGCCCCGGATAAAAGGAGAGATTTGCTGCTGCCTGTTTTATTTGAAGCTGAGTGACTGCTACGGGAAGCTGCAAGAGAGGGAAAGAAATCTCCACAGGTGAAGGTTTGGACTGGCCTGAGTTCCAGCCTTTGACTGGAATTACACACTACCTGCCTGCCTCCCTGCATTTCCATAGCCTGCAGGAAAAGGAAGGGAGGAGGGGCCGGGACTGTTTGTTGCTTGTTTCATCAGGGCTCTATGACCTGAGGCCTCCCAGCAAACAGTAGGTTGCTGCAATACTTGGAAGGGGACGAAGAGGAGAGGAAGGTTGGTGCATCTAGATGGGATAACATCCGTGGACTGTATTGCTGAGCCCCTGCTGGGCTGAAGACCCTGTCCCCACCCACCTGCCGAAGACCTTTTGGGAGACCAGTCCGGTAAACTTTCCCCGTTGTTCTTGGAGCACCGTCCTGTCCTTTTGTGCCCCACCTTGCTGCTTCTCCCTCCCCTGCACTTGGGTCACCAGTCCATCCCTCTGTGCCCCATCCTCCAGTGTCTTCTTCCCCGCCCCCCGGCCCCCGTCTTTCCCTCCCCCGCCTTTCCCTACCCCCCTTTAATTACTCTCTCCCTCCCCCTTCTCCCCTATCGTCCACCACCGAGTGGGATAGCGGCAACGCTGGTGGCGGGGCCCCCTAAAGCCACCTATGTGGGAGTGGTGGTCTCCACCTTCCCCAATGGTCCCAAGGATCAGTCACCATTTTGTCTCTTGACACAAAAACTCGGGGTGAAATTTTACACTCACCCCACCATGTCAATCGAGACCGGACGTCTGTGCTATGGCCGAAGTTGTCGGCCCTTCAGCTATAGTTGCAGCCTCGAAGGTGTATGGCAAGGCTGTCTTCTTTCTGAGAGCCGAACGGGGGTTCACCTCGCCCAGGGAAAGGGGGGTCACTGTTTGCGGGATCTACCTGGCAGCCATTACCGAGAGAGTTATACTCTCTGATGTCCCGCCCTTTATTTCCACTGAGCTCCACCACCCCCACCTCCATCTACTGTGGGACGTACGGTTTAGGGTGGTACTGCTCTCGTGCGGCCTCAGAGACCCCACCTTCAAACATATTTTCTCCTTCCGGTGCCAGGTCTTTGTTCAAACCAGAGGGTGGTCTGTCCCAGCCGCAAATTGGGGGAGGGGCATTGAGGGACAAGGAGTCAGCCCGGAGGGGCAGATCGAGGTCCAGAGATCGAGGTCTCCCCAGTGTGTGACCCTCTCCCCCGCAAATGGCGCCACTCCAGTTTAATTCCCATCGATGTCACGCCCAGTCCGCGAAAGAAAAGAGGCAAGGGGGGAAAACCCAGAAGCTGTCGCTGCCCCCAAGCAGGGTGCTTTGGGGCCGTACGGGACCCTAGGGGGGCCATTCTGCCCAGTGCAAATTAGCACCCTGGATTTGTTCGATGTATATGGGGAGGGGGGCAGCGATTACCCCCTGCTTCTTGGGTTCTTAGCGTGTTATGGTTTGGAAGACCCTCTGTCCAAACCACTGTCTTCAGGCACCCCTGCCACCACTGCCTCCCTCTGGCCCGAGATCCCAGGAGGAGCCTGAGGAGATCCCGTCTGTCGGTGATCCTGGTGGCACTGAGTGTGATGGAGGACCCGGGCCCAAAGGCTGTCAACTGCACAATGTCAGGAGCGGAGGCTCACTCGTGGCTGACACTGTGTCACCTCGTGGGGGACTCCTCGAATCTGTCACATTATAATTGAGGGTGCTTTTTATTTCTGCCTCCATAAACCTCGTCCCCACCACACTGTTTTCCCCTCACTCCCTACCACACACACCCTTCCTTCCTCTCCCTTATGTTGGTGCATGAAAGGGATTTTATGGTTCTATGTAACTATTGCTTCTTTTGTCAAACATCTTGGACGGGATTCTCCGCAATCGGCACGATGTCCGCCGCCAGGCCACCGTGGGGGCACCCCCTAGGGCCAGATCACCCCGCGCGCCCCCCAGGACCTCGGAGCCCGCCCGCGCCGCCATGTCCAGCCGGTAAGAGAGGTGGTTTGATTCTCGCCGGAGAATTCGGCAACCGGCAGGGGCGGGATTCACGCCAGCCCCCGGCGATTCTCCGACCCGGCGGGGGGTCGGAGAATCCCGCCCCTTAAATCTGGGCCGTCTGGATCTCAATCCTTCCACCAATGGAAACAGCTTCTTCCTACCGACTGTCCAGTCCTCTCATGATCTTTAAACCTTGAGCAAATCACAGAAATGCACAATTGTTACATTATTACATTCGGCCCATCATGTCAACAATGACTCTCCAAACGTGCACCATGACTTAGTGCCATTCTCCTGCCTTTCCCCCGTGCCCCTGCACATTGGTTCTATTCAAATTGTAATCAAATGCCCTCTTGAATGCCTCGATTGAACCTGCCTCCAGCACACTTCTAGGCTGTGCATTCCAGACCCAAAACACTCGCTGTGTGAAAATGTTTTTCTCAAATCACATTTGCTCTTTTGCAAATCCCACAGGATTTGCTGTATTCTGAGTGAAGCATCCACACGACCGTCTGTCCAGACCTAAACTGCAGCTCATTTCTGCTACAATACCTCATGCAAGCTGGAGATGAAGCCTGATGATAAACTGGAGAGCCCAAATTGTTTCTCAATCGTGGTGATGCTGCTTTTGAAATAGGCACTGTACAGGAGCTGGGCGCATTGCAACATTCCATGGCACAGGACAAAGAGCTGCAAAGAAAGAAGGGAAACAGTCAGGGAACTCGACCATCCAGTTTGGAAAGCTCAACAACAACTTCCCAACTTTCAAAACATGTTTACAACTTGATAAAACTGAATCCAAGTGCAAATTTGGTGCCTGAAAAGGATAGTTGTTTACTAACTGAGGAACTGAAGGAAATCCTTATTGATCAGGAAATTGTATTGTGGAAATTGATGGGATTAAAACCCGATAAGTCCCCAGATCCTGATGCTCTTCATCCCAGAGTGCTTAAGGAAGTGGCGCTAGAAATAGTGGACGCATTGGTGATCATTCTCCAGCATTCAATAGACTATGAAAGAGTTACAATGAATTGGAGGGTAGCAAATGTAACCCCACTTTTAACAAAGGAAGGCGAGAGAAAACAGGGAATTACAGACCAGTTAGCCTGACATCAATGGTGGTTGAAAATGCTGGAGTCAATTATGAAGGATGAAATAACTGATCATTTGGAAAGCGGGGGACAGGATTGGTCCAAGTCAGCATGGATTCACATGCTTGACAAATCTTCTGAAATTTGTTTAGGATGTGACCAGCAGAGTGGACAAGGGTGAACCAGTGGATGTTTTGGACCACCTGAAGAATGCTAAACTGGTGGTATTGGCATCTCCTCCATGCGAGGTACCATCCCTAGACCTGGGGCCCAGCCGTCCAGGTAGCAACACCCAGTCCAACAGGAGGAGGATGACTCCGGATCCAAGATGAATGCAGACATGTCCTTTGCAGGGGATAACGTCATGTCTGGGGCTGAAATCCTGGAGGTAATTCTTTGGAGATCAGCCAGGAAACGGCAGTCAGCAAACCAATACACTCCTCCCAAATCAAAGCCTCCACAGGCGGAAGCACAGCCACCGGCAAAGCAGAGCAGAAGCAGACCCATCATTGGCGGCTGAATGGAGAATTTTGGGGGAGAGGGGTGTTAAAAGCCCCCATGAGGACCATAGGGAAACCGGTGTTGATCTTCCCGTCAGTCCCGTGGAATACGAGTTTCCCAGATAGGGGCGGACCCACCCTGCTGGTGTTCATCACGAACCGATATAATAGCTGGCCCAAAGCAGGGCTGGTGGTTATTTCTCCGAGCAAGGACTGTACTGAGAGCGAAATGCTGCCTTGAGCCGAACACTGTATATAGATAAATAAACGTTTGTTCATTTACCGTTGGCTTCCTCAAATTACTAAACACTCCATTACTGACACTCTCCAGCATTAAATTGTATTTCACTGCATTACAGACAATATCCTGCATTAGATTGTATTTCACTCCATTACAGATAATATCCTGCATTAGATTGTATTTCACTCCATTACAGATAATATCCTGTATTACATTCAATTACACTCCATTACAGACAATATCCAACAAAAGGCGGTAGTGAGAAATGACTGAAGAGGATTCTGGGAGAAGTCGGCTCATTCAACGGAACTGAGAAGGGGATTATGGAAAAGGACCCAGTGCTCAACATGAGGAAGGACATCCAACAGAGGGCGGTAGTGAGAAGTGGCTGAGGAGGATTCTGGGAGAACTCACTTAGCTAACCACAACTAAGAAGGGATCATGGAGGACCCAGTGTCAAAGAGCGGTAAACCCAAACATTACATTGCTGTAGTGTTTCCATCCTTCCCTCCTCCTCAAACCAGAGAGAGAGAGGCTCTTAGATAATTGGTTGTGACAGCAGAGCCTCAACAGTTTGCATCATCTTGATCAGAAAAGTAGGCGGGATCTCTGAGAAAGCTTGTGATATGTGTGGCATGCAAGTTGTGGGAGGTTTTGGATCTACAAGACGTCTGTGTTATGGGCCAGAGTTTAGAGAACCCTAAAGTGTATCATGGAGGTCACCTGACCCATAACTTTTAATAGATTGTGGTTGTGGGGAACACAGGGGCGTACTTTACAGGTGTGGTGCAATAGAGATCTACAGTACAAACAAACAAAGAACAAAGAAATGTACAGCACAGGAACAGGCCCTTCGGCCCTCCAAGCCCGTGCCGACCATACTGCCCGACTAAACTACAATCTTCTACACTTCCTGGGTCCGTATCCTTCTATTCCCATCCTATTCATATATTTGTCAAGATGCCCCTTAAATGTCCCTATCGTCCCTGCTTCCACTACCTCCTCCGGTAGCGAGTTCCAGGTACCCACTACCCTCTGCGTAAAAAACTTGCCTCGTACATCTACTCTAAACCTTGCCCCTCTCACCTTAAACCTATGCCCCCTAGTAATTGACCCCTCTACCCTGGGGAAAAGCCTCTGACTATCCACTCTGTCTATGCCCCTCATAATTTTGTATACCTCTATCAGGTCGCCCCTCAACCTCCTTCGTTCCAGTGAGAACAAACCGAGTTTATTCAATCGCTCCTCATAGCTTATGCCCTCCATACCAGGCAACATTCTGGTAAATCTCTTCTGCACCCTCTCTAAAGCCTCCACATCCTTCTGGTAGTGTGGCGACCAGAATTGAACACTATACTCCAAGTGTGGCCTAACTAAGGTTCTATACAGCTGCAACATGACTTGCCAATTCTTATACTCAATGCCCCGGCCAATGAAGGCAAGCATGCCGTATGCCTTCTTGACTACCTTCTCCACCTGTGTTGCCCCTTTCAATGACCTGTGGACCTGTACTCCTAGATCTCTTTGACTTTCAATACTCTTGAGGGTTCTACCATTCACTGTATATTCCCTACCTGCATTAGACCTTCCAAAATGCATTACCTCACATTTGTCCGGATTAAACTCCATCTGCCATCTCTCCGCCCAAGTCTCCAGACAATCTAAATCCTGCTGTATCCTCAGACAGTCCTCATCGCTATCCGCAATTCCACCAACCTTTGTATCGTCTGCAAACTTACTAATCAGACCAGTTACATTTTCCTCCAAATCATTTATATATACTACAAAGAGCAAAGGTCCCAGCACTGATCCCTGTGGAACACCACTGGTCACAGCCCTCCAATTAGAAAAGCATCCCTCCATTGCTACCCTCTGCCTTCTATGGCCTAGCCAGTTCTGTATCCACCTTGCCAGTTCACCCCTGATCCCGTGTGACTTCACCTTTTGTACTAGTCTACCATGAGGGACCTTGTCAAAGGCCTTACTGAAGTCCATATAGACAACATCTACTGCCCTACCTGCATCAATCATCTTAGTGACCTCCTCGAAAAACTCTATCAAGTTAGTGAGACACGACCTCCCCTTCACAAAACCGTGCTGCCTCTCACTAATACGTCCATTTGCTTCCAAATGGGAGTAGATCCTGTCTCGAAGAATTCTCTCCAGTAATTTCCCTACCACTGAAGTAAGGCTCACCGGCCTGTAGTTCCCGGGATTATCCTTGCTACCCTTCTTAAACAGAGGAACAACGTTGGCTATTCTCCAGTCCTCCGGGACATCCCCTGAAGACAGCGAGGATCCAAAGATTTCTGTCAAGGCCTCAGCAATTTCCTCTCCAGCCTCCTTCAGTATTCTGGGGTAGATCCCATCAGGCCCTGGGGACTTATCTACTTTAATATTTTTTAAGACACCCAACACCTCGTCCTTTTGGATCACAATGTGACCCAGGCTATCTACACCCCCTTCTCCAGACTCAACATCTACCAATTCCTTCTCTTTGGTGAATACTGATGCAAAGTATTCATTTAGTACCTCGCCCATTTCCTCTGGCTCCACACATAGATTCCCTTGCCTATCCTTCAGTGGGCCAACCCTTTCCCTGGCTACCCTCTTGCTTTTTATGTACGTGGAAAAAGCCTTGGGATTTCCTTAACCCTATTTGCCAATTACTTTTCGTGACCCCTTCTAGCCCTCCTGACTCCTTGCTTAAGTTCCTTCCTACTTTCCTTATATGCAACACAGGCTTCGTCTGTTCCCAGCCTTTTAGCCCTGACAAATGCCTCCTTTTTCTTTTTGACGAGGCCTACAATATCACTCGTCATCCAAGGTTCCCGAAAATTGCCGTATTTATCTTTCTTCCTCACAGGAACATGCCGGTCCTGTATTCCTTTCAACTGACACTTGAAAGCCTCCCACATGTCAGATGTTGATTTGCCCTCAAATATCCGCCCCCAATCTATGTTCTTCAGTTCCCGCCTAATATTGTTATAATTAGCCTTCCCCCAATTTAGCACATTCATCCTCGGACCACTCTTATCCTTGTCCACCAGTACTTTAAAACTTACTGAATTGTGGTCACTGTTACCGAAATGCTCCCCTACTGAAACATCTACCACCTGGCCGGGCTCATTCCCCAATACCAGGTCCAGTACTGCCCCTTCCCTAGTTGGACTGTTTACATATTGTTTTAAGAAGCCCTCCTGGATGCTCCTTACAAACTCCGCCCCGTCTAAGCCCCTGGCACTAAGTGAGTCCCAGTCAATATTGGGGAAGTTGAAGTCTCCCATCACCACAACCCTGTTGTTTTTACTCTTTTCCAAAATCTGTCTACCTATCTGCTCCTCTATCTCCCGCTGGCTGTTGGGAGGCCTGTAGTATACCCCCAACATTGTGACTGCACCCTTCTTATTCCTGATCTCTACCCATATAGCCTCACTGCCCTCTGAGGTGTCCTCTCGCAGTATAGCTGTGATATTCTCCCGAACAAGTAGCGCAACTCCGCCTCCCCTTTTACATCCCCCTCTATCCCGCCTGAAACATCTAAATCCTGGAACGTTTAGCTGCCAATCCTGCCCTTCCCTCAACCAGGTCTCTGTAATGGCAACAACATCGTAGTTCCAAGTAGTAATCCAAGCTTTAAGTTCATCTGCCTTACCCGTAACGCTCCTTGCATTAAAACATATGCACTTCAGGCCACCAGACCCGCTGTGTTCAGCAACTTCTCCCCGTCTGCTCTGCCTCAGAGCCACACTGTCCCTATTCCCTAGTTCTCCCTCAATGCTCTCACCTTCTGACCTATTGCTCCCGTGCCCACCCCCCTGCCATACTAGTTTAAACCCTCCCGTGTGACACTAGCAAACCTCGCGGCCAGGATATTTATGCCTCTCCGGTTTAGATGCAACCCGTCCATCTTATACAGGTCACACCTGCCCCGGAAGAGCTCCCAGTGGTCCAGATAACGGAAACCCTCCCTCCTACACCAGCTGTTTAGCCACGTGTTTATCTGCTCTATCTTCCCATTTCTAGCCTCACTGGCACGTGGCACAGGGAGTAATCCCGAGATTACAACCCTCGAGGTCCTGTCTTTTAACTTTCTGCCTAGCTCCCTGAACTCATGCTGCAGGACCTCATGCCCCTTCCTGCCTGTGTCGTTAGTACCAATATGTACAACGACCTCTGCCTGTTTGCCCTCCCCCTTCAGGATTCCCTCTACCCGTTCGGAGACATCCTGGACCCTGGCACCAGGGAGGCAACATACCATCCTGGAGTCTCTTTCACGTCCACAGAAGCGCCTATCTGTGCCCCTGACTATAGAGTCCCCTATTACTATTACTCTTCTGCGCTTTGACCCTCCCTTCTGAACATCAGAGCCAGCCGTGGTGCCACTGCTCTGGCTGCTGCTGTTTTCCCCTGATAGGCTATCCCCCCCGACAGTATCCAAAGGGGTATATCTGTTCGAGAGGGGGACAACCACAGGGGATTCCTGCACTGACTGCCTGCCCTTTCTGGTGGTCACCCAATAACTTGTTTTCACATCCCGTGGGACCATTTGACCCCGTCCGATTGTGTGGCCAAGGAAAGTGACTTGGGATTTTCCAAATGCACTTTTGGATAGGTTTACCACCAAACCCGCCTCCTGAAGTCGATCGAATAACTCCATCAGATGATTTAAATGTTCTTTCCATGTCTGGCTGAAAATTACCAGATCGTCGATGTATACCGCACAATTGGGTAATCCTGAAACAACTGTGTTAGTTAACCGTTAAAATGTGGCTGGGGCATTTTTCATGCCAAATGGCATAACTTTGAATTAGTATATACCATCTGGAGTCACAAAAGCTGAAATCTCCTTTGTCCCTTCAGATAAAGGTACCTGCCAGTAACCTTTAAGTAAATCCAGTTTGGAAATAAAGGTTGATTGTCCCACTTTCTCAATGCAATCCTCCAAACGTGGTATAGGATAAGAGTCCATTCTTGTAACTGCATTAACCTTTCTATAGTCCACATACAACCGTTGGGTACCATCTGGTTTCAGTACCATCACTATGGGTGAGCTCCATTGGCTGCTACACACTTCAATTATGCCATTTTTAAGCATACTTTCAATCTCTTCGTCAACCTGTGCCAATTTTAAAGGGTTAAGTCTGTATGGTTGTTGTTTAATTGGAACAGCATTCCCCACATCTGCATCATGTATAGCCATTTTAGTACTTCCCAATTTATCTCCACAAACTTGCCCATGTGATATCAATAACTCTTTCAGGTCAGTCCTTTTTCCTCTGGAAGGTAACTCAACAATGTAGCCCAATTTTTAAGAACATCCTCATTTTCCAATTTAATTTGAGTAATATCAAATTCAAAATCATCTGGATTTGGTTCATCACTATCCCAATCCTCTGGATAATCTTGACAATACACCCTCAACATTGTCTTTAATGTCTGATGCTACCTTTCTAATGCTCCCTTCGATTCTGGATGGTACACAGTTGATTTAAATTGTTTTATTCCCAAGCTATCCATAACTTCTTTGAATAACCTCGAGGTAAAATTTGATCCTTGATCCGATTGTATTTCTGTGGGTAGTCCATATCGAGTAAAGAATTTAAGGAACTCGTCCACAATCTTTTTAGTTGTAATGTTACATACTGGAATGGCCTCTGGAAACCTAGTAGACACATCCATTCTAGTCAAAATATATTGATTCCCACATTTTGTTTTAAAATGCCGTCCTACGCAATCAATTAAGACCTTTGTAAAAGGTTCCTCAAATGCTGGAATGGATATTAAGGGCACTGGTTTTATCACTACTTGAAGTTTCCCGATCACTTGACATGTGTGACAAAATTTAACTACATCTTTATGTAGTCCAGGCCAATAAAAATGCTTTTGGATTTTAGCTTGAGTTTTCCTTATCCCAAATGACCTCCCATTGGTACCTCATGTGCAACTCGCTACACCTCCTTTCTATACCCTACCGGCAATACTACTTGATGAACTTCTGCCCATTTTTCATCCGCATTCTTGTCTTAACCTGTGACTTTGCGATCTTGTTGCTACACAGTCCAGAAAAATCTCAGGATATTCGTCCTTCAATACTCCAGTTGTCTTATTTTCCACTGGCTTGTCAATCACAGTAGGCATCACTCCCACCTGCGATCCAGCTGTAGCATTACTCAAATAAACTGTATTCCTGGACAAGATAATTTCTCTATTACTTCTACTACCACTTCACCACTCTTTATTGGACTTTCCAACCTTATCTTATATCATGGAACACTAATCTTCTCACTTTGAATTCCACAAATAACCATCTTTTCTGGCAATATTCTTCCCAAACTACATAACCCCTCATCTCTTACCATTAAAGATTGACTAGCGCCCGTATCTCTTAAAATTGTGACTTCTTTACCTGCTCCTTCTGGTACACATGAGTAAACTTTACCCTCAAGTAAATACTTTAAAGAAATCTGGCATCTTCTTGTCAATCACCTCTTGATCAAGCTGTACAATCTTTTGCACCTCCTTCGCTTCACTTGGGCTTTCCTTTAACAAACCCCACTGTCTCATCCTGTTTTACCACATCAGCCTTCCCAGTGCTTTTCTTCAACCACCAACACTGTGGCTTTACATGGCCTAGTTTATTACAGTGAAAACATTTGAAACTTTTCATGTCTCTTCCACCCTCCTGGATTTCCTTTTTAGTCTGAGGTACACTCTCCCTATTATCTCCCATCAGATCTCCTTTACCTCTACCACTTGAGTATTTCTCATGTCCCCAGTTTCTATACCTCACAGGCTGAAACTGATGTCGGAAACCAAGCTTTGATTTATGAACTAATTCATAATCACCTTTCATTTCTGCTGCTAACCTCACAGTTTTAACCTTCTGCTCCCCTACATGGGTTCTCACTACATCAGGAATTGAATTTTTAAACTCCTCTAAAAGTGTAATTTCTATGACAGCTTCATAATTTTTGTCTATTTTCAAAGCCCTCATGTACCTTTCAAAATTACTCTGTTTGATCCTTTGAAACTCCATGTCTGTTTGACCAAATTCTTTCCTTACGTTTCTAAAGCTTTGTCTGTACGCTTCAGGCACTAGTTCATATGCACCTAAGATGGATTTTTTCACCTCCTCATACGTCCCAGATACCTCCTCCGGTAGTGATGCAAACACTTCACTAGCTCTACCTACCAGCTTTGTTTGCATTAGTAAGTAATTCATTAAGCACAATTCAGTAAGTTTTAAAGTACTGGTGGACAAGGATAAGAGTGGTCCTAGGGTGAATGTGCTAAATTGGGGGAAGGCTAATTACAACAATATTAGGCGGGAACTGAAGAACCTAGATTGGGGGCGGGTGTTTGAGGGCAAATCAACATCTGACATGTGGGAGGCTTTCAAGTGTCAGTTGAAAGGAATTCAGGACCGGCATGTTCCTGTGAGGAAGAAGGATAAATACGGCAATTTTCGGGAACCTTGGATAACGAGAGATATTGTAGGCCTCGTCAAAAAGAAAAAGGAGGCATTTGTCAGGACTAAAAGGCTGGGAAAAGACGAAGCCTGGGTGGAATATAAGGAAAGTAGGAAGAAACTTAAGCAAGGAGTCAGGAGGGCTAGAAGGGGTCCCGAAAAGTCATTGGCAAATAGGGTTAAGGAAAATCCCAAGGCTTTTTACACGTACATAAAAAGCAAGAGGGTAGCCAGGGAAAGGGTTGGCTCACTGAAGGATAGGCAAGGGAATCTATGTGTGGAGCCAGAGGAAATGGGCGAGGTACTAAATGAATACTTTGCATCAGTATTCGCCAAAGAGAAGGAATTGGTAGATGTTGAGTCTGGAGAAGGGGGTGTAGATAGCCTGGGTCACATTGAGATCCAAAAAGACAAGGTGTTGGGCGGTTTAAAAAATATTAAGGTAGGTAAGTCCCCAGGGCCTGATGGGATCTACCCCAGAATACTGAAGGAGGCTGGAGAGGAAATTGCTGAGGCCTTGACAGAAATCTTTGGATCCTCACTGTCTTTAGGTGATGTCCCGGAGGACTGGAGAATAGCCAATGTTGTTCCTCTGTTTAAGAAGGGTAGCAAGGATAATCCAGGGAACTACAGAGCCTTACTTCAGTGGTAGGGAAATTACTGGAGAGAATTCTTCGAGACAGGATCTATTCCCATTTGGAAGCAAATGGACATATTAGTGAGAGGCAGCATGGTTTGTGAAGGGGAAGTCATGTCTCACTAACTTGATAAGAGTTTTTTGAGGAGGTCACAAAGATGATTGATGCAGGTAGGGCAGTGGATGTTGTCTATATTTGACAAGGTCCCTCATGGTAGACTAGTACAAAAGGTGAAGTCACACGGGATCAGGGGTGAGCTGGCAAGGTGGATACAGAACTGGCTAGGTCATAGAAGGCAGAGTGTAGCAATGGAAGGGTGCTTTTCGAATGAGAGGGCTGTGACCAGTGGTGTTCCGCAGTCGATTTCGGCGTGAGAACAGCTGGTGAGTCAGTTTCAGCGCGAGCAGTGCGGAAGTGGCTGCTGGGAGGTAAGTCTGTCCTTTAAAAGCACTTGCCCTTGCAGGGGCAGGCCAGTCGATTTTGGCGGGAGAACAGCTGGTGAGTCAGTTTCAGCGGGAGCAGTGCGGAAGTGGTTGCTGGGAGGTAAGTCTGTCCTTTAAAAGCACTTGTCTTTGCAGGGGCAGGCCAGTCGATTTTGGCGGTAGTGGAGCTGGCTGGTTAGTCAATTTCTGCAGGAGCTGAGAATTTTTTTTTTTTAATTAGTGTTTTAGGCGGGAACAGGAAGTCGACCCGTGGACGTCTGGGAAGACCCTCACCAATAAATTCTGGTGGAGAGGAAACCCGAGACACTACACGTGTAGTATCTCCCACCCGCCCTCCTCCTCTAACCTAATAATAAAACCCATTGGTCTGAGGTAAGTACCATATTTTATTATATTATTATTATTTTTTATAAAAAATTTAATTTAGTTGTTAGCCAGATCTTGGTAGAAAGTTAGAGGTATGGCAGGGAAGGGAGTGCAATGTTCCTCCTGCAGGATGTTTGAGGTGAGGGATGCAGTTAGTGTCCCTGCTGATTTTACCTGCAGGAAGTCCTGCCATCTCCAGCTCCTCCAAGACCGAGTTAGGGAACTGGAGCTGGAGTTGGAAGAACTTCGGATCATTCGGGAGGCAGAAGGGGTCATAGATAGCAGCTTCAGGGAATTAGTTACACCAAAGATTGGAGATAGGTGGGTAACTGTAAGAGGGACTGGGAAAAATACTGAGAAACAAGTATACCGCTTTGGATACTTGTGGGAGGGGGGGACTTACCAGGGGTAAGCCATGGTACGGAGTCTGTCCCTGTTGCTCAGAAGGGAAGGGGGGAGAGGAGCAGAGCATTAGTAATTGGGGACTCTATAGTCAGGGGCACAGATAGGAGATTTTGTGGGAGCGTGAGAGACTCACGTTTGGTATGTTGCCTCCCAGGTGCAAGGGTACGTGATGTCTCGGATCGTGTTTTCCGGGTCCTTAGGGGGGAGGGGGAGCAGCCCCAAGTCGTGGTCCACATTGGCACTAACGACATAGGTAGGAAAGGGGACAAGGATGTCAGGCAGGTTTTCAGGGAGCTAGGATGGAAGCTCAGAACTAGAACAAACAGAGTTGTTATCTCTGGGTTGTTGCCCGTGCCACGTGATAGTGAGATGAGGAATAGGGAGAGAGCATTTAAACACGTGGCTACTGGGATGGTGCAGGCGGGAGGGATTCAGATTTCTGGATAACTGGGGCTCTTTCTGGGGAAGGTGGGACCTCTACAGACAGGATGGTCTACATCTGAACCTGAGGGGCACAAATATCCTGGGGGGGAGATTTGTTAGTGCTCTTTGGAGGGGTTTAAACTAATGCAGAAGGGGCATGGGAACCTGGATTGTGGTTTTAGGGTAAGGGAGAATGAGACTATAGAGGTCAGGAGCACAGATTTGACTTCGCAGGAGGGGGCCAGTGTTCAGGTAGGTGGTTTGAAGTGTGTCTACTTCAATGCCAGGAGTATACGAAACAAGGTAGGGGAACTGGCAGCATGGGTTGGTACCTGGGACTTCAATGTTGTGGCCATTTCGGAGACATGGATAGAGCAGGGACAGGAATGGATGTTGCAGGTTCCGGGGTTTAGGTGTTTTAGTAAGCTCAGAGAAGGAGGCAAAAGAGGGGGAGGTGTGGCGCTGATAGTCAAGAGCAGTATTACGGTGGCGGAGAGGATGCTAGATGGGGACTCTTCTTCCGAGGTAGTATGGGCTGAAGTTAGAAACAGGAAAGGAGAGGTCACCCTGTTGGGAGCTTTTTTTATAGGCCTCCTAATAGTTCTAGGGATGTAGAGGAAAGGATGGCGAAGATGATTCTGGATAAGAGCGAAAGTAACAGGGTAGTTATTATGGGAGACTTTAACTTTCCAAATATTGACTGGAAAAGATATAGTTCGAGTACAATAGATGGATCGTTTTTTGTACAGTGTGTGCAGGAGGGTTTCCTGAAACAATATGTTGACAGGCCAACAAGAGGCGAGGCCACGTTGGATTTGGTTTTGGGTAATGAACCAGGCCAGGTGTTGGATTTGGAGGTAGGAGAGCACTTTGGGGACAGTGACCACAATTCGGTGACGTTTACGTTAATGATAGAAAGGGATAATTATACACCGCAGGGCAAGAGTTATAGCTGGGGGAAGGGCAATTATGATGCCATTAGACGTGACTTGGGGGGGATAAGGTGGAGAAGTAGGCTGCAAGTGTTGGGCACACTGGATAAGTGGGGCTTGTTCAAGGATCAGCTACTGCGTGTTCTTGATAAGTATGTACCGGTCAGACAGGGAGGAAGGCGTCGAGCGAGGGAACCGTGGTTTACCAAGGAAGTGGAATCTCTTGTTAAGAGGAAGAAGGAGGCCTATGTGAAGATGAGGTGTGAAGTTTCGGTTGGGGCGATGATAGTTACAAGGTAGCGAGGAAGGATCTAAAGAGAGAGCTAAGACGAGCAAGGAGGGGACATGAGAAGTATTTGGCAGGAAGGATCAAGGAAAACCCAAAAGCTTTCTATAGGTATGTCAGGAATAAGCGAATGACTAGGGAAAGAGTAGGACCAGTCAAGGACAGGGATGGGAAATTGTGTGTGGAGTCTGAAGAGATAGGCGAGATACTAAATGAATATTTTTCGTCAGTATTCACTCAGGAAAAAGATAATGTTGTGGAGGAGAATGCTGAGCCCCAGGCTAATAGAATAGATGGCATTGAGGTACGTAGGGAAGAGGTGTTGGCAATTCTGGACAGGCTGAAAATAGATAAGTCCCCGGGACCTGATGGGATTTATCCTAGGATTCTCTGGGAGGCCAGGGAAGAGATTGCTGGACCTTTGGCTTTGATTTTTATGTCATCATTGGCTACAGGAATAGTGCCAGAGGACTGGAGGACAGCAAATGTGGTCCCTTTGTTCAAAAAGGGGAGCAGAGACAACCCCGGCAACTATAGACCGGTGAGCCTCACGTCTGTAGTGGGTAAAGTCTTGGAGGGGATTATAAGAGACAAGACTTATAATCATCTAGATAGGAATAATATGATCAGGGATAGTCAGCATGGCTTTGTGAAGGGTAGGTCATGCCTCACAAACCTTATTGAGTTCTTTGAGAAGGTGACTGAACAGGTAGACGAGGGTAGAGCAGTTGATGTGGTGTATATGGATTTCAGCAAAGCGTTTGATAAGGTTCCCCATGGTAGGCTATTGCAAAAAATACAGAGGCTGGGGATTGAGGGTCATTTAGAGATGTGGATCAGAAATTGGCTAGCTGAAAGAAGACAGAGGGTGGTGGTTGATGGGAAATGTTCAGAATGGAGTACAGTCACAAGTGGAGTACCACAAGGATCTGTTCTGGGGCCGTTGCTGTTTGTCATTTTTATCAATGACCTAGAGGAAGGCGCAGAAGGGTGGGTGAGTAAATTTGCAGACGATACTAAAGTCGGTGGTGTTGTCGATAGTGTGGAAGGATGTAGCAGGTTACAGAGGGATATAGGTAAGCTGCAGAGCTGGGCTGAGAGGTGGCAAATGGAGTTTAATGTAGAGAAGTGTGAGGTGATTCACTTTGGAAGGAATAACAGGAATGCGGAATATTTGGCTAATGGTAAAGTTCTTGAAATTGTGGATGAGCAGAGGGATCTAGGTGTCCATGTACATAGATCCCTGAAAGTTGCCACCCAGGTTGATAGGGTTGTGAAGAAGGCCTATGGAGTGTTGGCCTTTATTGGTAGAGGGATTGAGTTCCGGAGTCGGGAGGTCATGTTGCAGCTGTACAGAACTCTGGTACGGCCGCATTTGGAGTATTGCGTACAGTTCTGGTCACCGCATTATAGGAAGGACGTGGAGGCTTTGGAGCGGGTGCAGAGGAGATTTACCAGGATGTTGCCTGGTATGGAGGGAAAATCTTATGAGGAAAGGCTGATGGACTTGAGGTTGTTTTCGTTGGAGAGAAGAAGGTTAAGAGGAGACTTAATAGAGGCATACAAAATGATCAGGGGGTTGGATAGGGTGGACAGTGAGATCCTTCTCCCGCGGATGGATATGGCTGGCACGAGGGGACATAACTTTAAACTGAGGGGTAATAGATATAGGACAGAGGTCAGAGGTAGGTTCTTTACGCAAAGAGTAGTGAGGCCGTGGAATGCCCTACCTGCTACAGTAGTGAACTCGCCAACATTGAGGGCATTTAAAAGTTTATTGGATAAACATATGGATGATAATGGCATAGTGTAGGTTAGATGGCTTTTGTTTCGGTGCAACATCGTGGGCCGAAGGGCCTGTACTGCGCTGTATTGTTCTATGTTCTATGATCAGTGCTGGGACCTTTGCTGTTTGTAGTATATATAAATGATTGAGGAAAATGTAACTGGTCTGATTAGTAAGTTTGCAGACGACACAAAGGTTAGTAGAATTGCGGATAGCGATGAGGACTGTCAGAGGATACAGCAGGATTTAGATTGTTTGGAGATTTGGGCGGAGAGATGGCAGATGGAGTTTAATCCGGACAAATGCGAGGTAATGCATTTTGGAAGGTCTAATGCAGGTGGGGAATATACAGTGAATGGTAGAACCCTCAAGAGTATTGAAAGTCAAAGAGATCTAGGAGTACAGGTCCACAGGTCACTGAAAGGGGCAACACAGGTGGAGAAGGTAGTCAAGAAGGCATACGGCATGCTTGCCTTCATTGGCCGGGGCATTGATTATAAGAATTGGCAAGTCATGTTGCAGCTGTATAGAACCCTAGTTAGGTCACACTTGGAGTCTAGTGTTCAATTCTGGTCGCCACACTACCAGAAGGATGTGGAGGCTTTAGAGAGGGTGCAGAAGAGATTTACCAGAATGTTGCCTGGTATGGAGGGCATTAGCTATGAGGAGCGGTTGAATAAACTCGGTTTGTTCTCACTGGAACGACGGAGGTTGAGGGGCGACCTGATAGAGGTCTACAAAATTATGAGGGGCATAGACAGAGTGGATAGTCAGAGGCTTTTCCCCAGGGTAGAGGGGTCAATTACTCGGGGGCATAGGTTTAAGGTGAGAGGGGCAAGGTGTAGAGTAGATGTACGAGTTTTTTTTACACAGAGGGTAGTGGGTGCCTGGAACTCGCTACCGGAGGAGGTGGTGGAAGCAGGGACGAAAGTGACATTGAAGGGGCATCTTGACAAATACATGAATAGGATGGGAATAGAGGGATACGGACCCAGGAAGTGTGGAAGATTGTAGTTTAGTCGGGCAGCATGGTCGGCGTGGGCTTGGAGGGCCGAAGGGCCTGTGCTGTACATTTCTTTGTTCTTTGAAGCAAAGTACTGTACGCACACCTGTCAGCATCAACGGGGCCGAGGTGGAGATGGAGTTTCAAATTCCTAGGGGTGCACATCTCCAAAAATCTGTCCTGGTCCACCCACGTCGACGCTACCACCAAGAAAGCACAACAGCGCCTATACTTCCTCAGGAAACTAAGGAAATGCGGCATGTCCACATTAACCCTTACCAACTTTTACAGATGCACCATAGAAAGCATTCTATCAGGCTGCATCACAGCCTGGTATGGCAACTGCTTGGTCCAGGACCGCAAGAAACTTCAGAGAGTCGTGAACACCGCCCAGTCCATCATACGAACCTGCCTCCCATCCACACCTCCCGCTGCCTGGGGAAAGTGGGCAGCATAATAAAAGATCCCTCCCACCCCGCTTACTCACTCTTCCAACTTCTTCCATCGGGCAGGAGATACAGAAGCCTGAAAACACGCACGAACAGACTCAAAAACAGCTTCTTCCCCAGTGTCACCAGACTCCTAAATGACCCTCTTATGGACTGACCTCATTAACACTACACCCTGTATGCTTCATCCGATGCCAGTGCTTATGTAGTTACATTGTATATGTTGTGTTGCCCTATTATGTATTTTCTTTTATTCCCTTTTCTTCCCATGTATTTAATGATCTGTTGAGCTGCTCACAGAAAAATACTTTTCACTGTACCTCGGTACACGTGACAATAAACAAATCCAATCCAATCCAATCCAAGGTTATGACAGTGGTACTAAATGAGCACTTTGCTTCTGTCTTTACCAAATTAGAAGATGGTGACGTGACAGTGGCCCAGTTGAAAATGTGAGCACTGAGCAGGATAGTGACAAAAAAGAAAAGGTGCTAAAAAGGTTGGCAGCATTGCAGGTAAATAAGTCACTAGGCCCAGATGGGCCGCATCCTAGATTGCTGAAAGAGAGGTAAGGGAGCATATTGCAGAGCCGTTGACAGAAATTTTCCAGACCTCTCTGAACACAGGATTAGCCCCAGGGGACTGGAGGATTGCAAATGTGATGCCGTTGTTTAAGAAAGGGGCAAAGGATAACCCAGGAAACTCCAGACCTGTCAGCTTGACACCAATAGTGGGAAAACTGCTGGAGTCCATAATACGGGATGAGATAAATATATACTTCGAGAAAAGTAAGTCAATACTGCAGTGACATCAAGGTTGTGTTGTAATTCACCGACTGATCACTAGGAGTCTCATTAGTATGTAAGTGAATGTTAGAGTCAGGTGACCCCTCAGACAGACTGGAGGAAGCTGCTTGTGCATGATCATACTGTTATTCATCTGTTTTGTCTGTAGTTTACCCACAGTAAACATGAATAAATTGCTTATAGCTTTAGCTACAAGTGTTCTTGTCATATAAATCATGACATCTGACAAGAACATAACAAATACTAGATAGTCAACATGGCTTTGTCAAGGGCAGGTCATGCCGAATAAATTTAATTGAGTTATTTCATGAGGTGACAGAGGCAGCAGATGAAGGTTGTTATGGGCGAAGCTGTTCAGAACCCCCAAATGTATCATGGAGTTCAACCAACCTCTCCCTTTAATGGATTTGATGCTTTTCCGAGCACACGGCTTTTTCCCTAGGTGTGGATTAAAATTATGGACACATGGGTTTTTAAACACAAAACACTGTTTATTCCACGAACTCAACTTAACATCTTAAATAAACATTGGATCTCTTAACACCCCTTACTTCAAAGATAACTCAGAAAATATTGCAACAGTAAATAATTCCTTAAAATGTTCCTTCAAACTTCCAAGAGACTTAACACCTTTAAACAGTATCAAATCAGGTTAAAGGATATTCTTTTTTTTCTGTAGAATGGCAGACTGTTGCAAACTGGCTTTCTACTTTTAAACTGCTCTCAGCAAAACCAGCCAGGCACTTTTTAGCTGCTCTCAGCAAAACCAGCCAGGCACTTTTTAGCTGCTCTCAGCAAAACCAAACTGCAAAACTTGCAGCTCTCTGGTAACACACAGACACTGCTTTTAAACTGAAACTAAAAACCTGCAAAATGGCTGATGTAAAGCCCAGCCCCACCCACTCTCTCACATCACTGTTTTCTTAAAGGTACATTGCTTACACATCCAGTTCTTAAAGGCACTCTCGCATGACACCTCCCCCCCAAGAAAAAGAAATAAACCATCAACTTCAAGATGCTTTCATTTTTCACTTTTGCACCATCCACTAAGAAATGTACACAGTAAATATACCTTTTCGTTTTTTTTAAAAAAAACAACACTTGCAAACAGGTATAATTTTTCTTTGTTCTTCTTCCTCCAACCAAAATCCTTCTCGATTGACAGTCTCTTTGAACAAAGTCTCTGCACAATCCATCCATTCCTCTACTCCTCGGCATTTCTCTTTAGAATCAGATACTTTAGTTCAATCTGACCACAGAGTCCCTTGCAATTCTCCAATACAGGAGCATTGGTGAACACAGCTTTCAGGCAGTCAAATGCCTGTTAAAGGTCCGCTGTCCATTGACATTTTTTAGGTTTCTTCAGCAAGTCCATCAGTGGAGTAATCTCGCCACAAAACGTTTGCAACAAATGTTCAATCAAATCCCCTCATGCTAAGAAATCGCATTATTTCCCTTCGCCTTGAGGGTATCAGAAACTCCGCAAGGAAAGTGATTCTGGCTTCTCCAAATTCACTTTTGGCTCGGTTCATCACCAAACCCGCCTCCTGAAGTCGATCGAAGAACTCCATACGATGTTTTAAATGTTCTTTCCATGTCTGGAAGTTGTAAATAAAAGAAGATTGTCCCACTTTCTCAATGCAATACTTCAAAGGTGGGATAGGATAAGAGTCCGTTCTTGTAACTGCATTCACCTTTCTGTAGTCCACACACAACTGTTGGGTACCGTCTGGGTTAGGTACCATCACCATGGGTGAGCTCCATTGGCTGCAACCCACTTCAATTATGCCATTTTTCAGCATACTTTCAATCTCTTTGTTAACCTGTGCCAATTTTAAAGGATTAAGTCTTTCTGGATGTTGTTTGATAGGAACAGCATTTCCCACATCTACATCATATATAGCCATTTTAGTACTTCCCAATTTATCTCTACAAAGTTGCCCATGTGATTTCAATAACTCTTTCAGGTCAGTTTGTTTTTCCTTTGGAAGGTAACTTAACAATTCATCCCAATTTTTAAGAACATCCTCATTTTCCAATTTAATTTGAGGTATGTCATTTTGAGTTAGAATCATTAGAACCTCCTTTTTCTCCTCTCCTTCCCTTTCAAAGTATCTTTTAAGCATATTCACATGACACACTCGGTGAGTCTTCCTTCTATCTGGTGTTTTTACCACATAATTCACCTCACTTAATTTCCTTTCAATCTTATACGGTCCACAAAACCTAGCTTTTAAAGGCTCCCCTGCCACTGGTAACAACACTGAAACTTTAACCCCACTGGCAAAACTACGACCTTTGGATTTCTTGCCTGCTACCCGTTTCATCACATTTTGTGCAACTTTCAAATGTTGTCTCGCCAATTCACCCACTCTATTTAATCGTTCCCTAAAATTTGACACGGAATCCAATAATATAATTTCCAATTTCTCATCCACCAATTTTTCCTTAATCAATTTAAGTGGTCCTCTTACCTCATGACCAAAAATTAGTTGAAAAGGACTAAATTTGGTAGACTCATTAGGTGCAACCCTAATTGCAAACAATATATATGGGATTCCTTTATCCCAATCCTCTGGATAATCTTGACAATACGCCCTCAACATTGTCTTTAATGTCTGATGGCACCTTTCTAATGCTCCCTGCGATTCTGGATGGTACGCAGTTGATTTAAATTGTTTTATTCCCAAGCTAAAATTTGATCCTTGATCCGATTAAATTTCTGTGGGTAGTCCATATCTAGTAAAGAATTTAAGTAACTCCTCCACAATCCTTTTAGCTGTAATATTACGTACTGGAATGGCCTCTGGAAACCTAGTGGACACATCCATTATAGTCAAAAGATATTGATTCCTACTTTTGGTTTTAGGAAGCGGTCCTACACAATCGATTAGGACCTTTGTAAAAGGTTCCTCAAATGCTGGAATGGGTATTAAGGGCGCTGGTTTTATCACTGCTTGAGGTTTCCCTATCACTTGACATGTGTGACATGATTGACCATATCTAACTACATCTTTCTGTAGTCCAGGCCAATAAAAATGTTTCTGGATTTTAGCTTGAGTTTTACTTATTCCCAAATGACCTCCCACTGGTACCTCATGTGCAACTCACAACCTCCTTTCTATACCCTACCGGCAATACTACTTGATGAACTTCTGCCCATTTTTCATCCGCCTGTATATGTACAGGTCTCCATTTTCTCATCAAGACATCATTTTTACGGTAATAACACTCTAGTATACCTTCAGATTCCTCTTCTGTATATGCTTTCTAATATATCCGTTTTATTTCGACATCTTTCTGTTGTAACTCCGCCAATTTTCCTGAACTAAAAATATCCGCCTCATCCTCCACCTGTTCTTGTTCTTTTTCAACCATCTGATCAAAAATTGTTTCTGATAATTGCACTTCAACTTCATCTTCACTCTTTGATTTCTCCTCTTGTCTTAACCTGTGACTTTGCGACCTTGTTACTACACAATCCGGAAAAATCCCAGGATATTCGTCCTTCAACACTTCAGTTGTCTGATTTTCCACTGGCTTATCAACCATAGTAGGCATCACTCCCACCTGCGATCCAGCTATATCATTACCCAAGATAAACTGTATTCCTGGACAAGATAGTTTCTCTATTACTCCTACTACAACTTCACCACTCTTCACTGGACTTTCCAACCTTACATAATGGAAAGCTACTCCTCTCACCCCGAATTCCACATATCACCACCTTTTCTGGCAACATTCTTCCCAAACTACATAATTCCTCATCTCTTACCATTAAAGATTGACTAGCCCCTGTATCTCTTAAAATTGTGACTTCTTTACCAGTACCTCCGGATACACATGAGTAAACTTTACCCACACAAGTAAACTCTTTAAATACATCTGGCACCTTCTTAACAATTACTTCTTTAACAGGCTGTACAATCATTTGCACCTCCTTCGCTTCCCTTGGGCTTTCCTTTACCACTCTAACAAATCCCACTGTCTTATCCTGTTTTACCATATCAGCCTTCCCAGTGCTTTTCTTCAACCACCAACACTGTGACTTTACATGGCCTAGTTTATTACAGTGAAAATATTTTAAACTTTTAATTTCTTTTCCACCCTCCTGGATTTCTTTTTTAATCTGAGGTACACTCTCTTTATTGTCTCCCATCAGATCACCTTTACCTTTACCACTTGAGTATTTCTCATGTCCCCAGTTTCTATCCCTCACCGGCTGAAACTGATGTCGGGAACCAATCTTTGATTTATTAACTAATTAATAATAATCTGCCATCTCTGCTGATAATCTCGTAGTTTTCCCCTCTGTTCTTCCACATGAGTCCTCACTACATCAGGGATTGAATTTTTAAACTCCTCCAAAAGTATAATTTCTCTGAGAGCTTCATACGTTTGGTCTATTTTCAAAGCCCTTATCCACCTATCAAAATTACTCTGTTTGAGCCTTTCAAACTCCATGTATGTTTGACCTAATTCTTTCCTTAAATTTCTAAACCTTTGTCTGTAAGCTTCAGGTACTAGCTCATATGCACTTAAGATGGATTTCTTCACCTCCTCATACGTTCCAGATACCTCCTTCAGTAGTGATGCAAACTCTTCACTAGCTCTACCTACCAGCTTTATTTGAATCAGTAACACACACATGTCCTGTGGCCATTTCATTTGTTTAGCTACCTTCTCAAATGAAATGAAAAAAGGCTTCCACTTCCTTCTCGCCAAACCTTGGCAATGCTTGGACATTTTAAAATAGATCCCCACCAAGCCTTCGACTATGACGCTTTTTCTCACTATCCTCATCATTTTCTTCCAACTGTACGTTTCCCTTTCCGTCTGCCAATTTAAACTGACTGTCATGTTTCATGGCCATTTTCCGAAGTTCAAACTCTCTCTCTTTATCTTTTTCCCTGATCTGTATCTCCCTTTCTCTTTCTTTTTGTTCTGCTAGGGCTATTCTTTCTTTTCTCCTTTCTTCTCTCTCCTTTTCTTTTTCCTCTCTATCTCTTTCCGTTTTCTCTCTTTTTCCTCTCTTTCGTATTCAAGCTGCTTTAATTCTTTCTCATGTTCAAGTTGCTTAATCTGCAACTGGATCTTTGCCATTTCTACTGAGTCAGACTGTATCTCAGGCAACTTTAAATGCTTATCCACCGCCATAATTACCTCATCTTTTTGCATTTTGTCAGGTAATGTTAACTGCACTGTTTTTCCCAAATCTAACAGTCTGCTTTTAGTCTCTGTCCATAAGACACCGTGTGTGACCGTCTCCACCCCCAAAAACCTCTGAGCCTCTGAAAGAGCCATTGTCCACAACATACTCCCTACTTAAACTGAAATACCACACCTGAAAAGCAACCACAATATGCTCACCCCTCGCTGTCTTTAAGTTATCCAATAGATAGACTTTTATCCCGGACGAGCCCCCAATTTGTTATGGGCCAGGGTTTAGAGAACCCCAAAGTGTATCATGGAGTTCACTTGACTCACAACTTTTAATAGATTGTGGTGTGGGGAGCACACAGCCCACTCTACAGGAGTGGTACAGCAGAAATGGAAAAGTATTTTTTAAAGCAAGACATTGTTTATTCTATGAACTCAAGTTAACCTTTCTAAAACATACAGTGAACATCTTAGAAACCATCAATTCAAATACAACCCCCAAAGGATACAACACTAAGTAATGCTGAATAACTTCCAAACAACATCCAGAAGACAAAAGAAACACATTTTAACAGAAGCACATTAGGTTTACATTCACTACTGAGAACATTTATAATTCTGAATTCGTCAAATGATCAACAGATAGTCTTTTCATGGCAGAGAGAGCAACAGTACACCTGCTCTATCTGGCTTCAGCTCCAACACTGAAAATGAAACTAAAACACACCCTGCAGCAAACATCCTAAAACTAAAGTAAAAAGCTGACAGACAGCCCAGCTCCACCCACGCTCTGACATCACTGATAAATACCCATTTCTTAAAGGTACATTTCTTAAACACCCATTTCTTAAAGGTACTCTCACATGACATTGTGGAGTCACATGTAGGCCAGACCAGGTAAGGACGACGGATTTCCTTCCCTAAAGAACAATAGTGAACCAGCCCATAAACACACCCATACCCACCATCAGCTTCTGAAGTCTGATCGGCCTTCCTGAAAGTGAACCCTGAGAAGGCGACGGGTCTGGACGAGACCCCTGGTCGTGCACTCAGAGGCCAGCTGGCAGATGTGTTCGCGGACATCTTTCACGTATCCCTTGTCTGCTCCGATGTCCCCTCCTGCTTCAAGAAGACCACCATCATACCGGTGCCAAAGAAGAACCAGGCAACGTGCCTCAATCACTACCGTCAGGTGGACCTGACTCCAGTCATAATGAAGTGTTTCAAGAGGTTGGTCATGAAGCGCATCACCTCCATACTCCCAGAACTCCTTGATCCACTGCAATTTGCTTACGGCCGCAATCAGTCCACAGCAGACACCATCTCCCTGGCCCTACTCATCCCTAGAGCATCTCGACAACAAGGACTCCTGCATTAGACTCCTATTTATTGACTACAGCTCTGCCTTCAACAGGTTGTGCAGTGCTGGTCCGAGGAGACAGAAGGGCTCTAACGAGACTGCTTAGAGACAGTGGACTGGTCCATATTTAAGAACTCAGCGACCAACTGAAATGAGTATGCCACCACAGTCACAGACTTCATCAGCAAATGTGTGGACGACTGCGTGCCAAAGTGCGTTCCCCAACCAGAAACCATGGCTCAATCGCGAGATTGACTCCCTACTGAAGGACAGGTCTGAGGCGTTCAAGGCAGATGACCCTGACCTATACAAGAAATCCAGGTACGACCTCCGCAAAGGCATCCGAGATGCCAAGAGAGAATATCAAACCAAGCTAGAGTCACAGACAGACTCTCGGCGGTTGTGGCAAGGACTAAACAACATAACGGGCTACAAAGCGAAGCCGAACAGTATCTCTGGCAGCAGTGCGCCCTCCCCGATGAACTCAATGCATTCTATGCTCGGTTCGAGCAGGTAACCAACAATCCACTGGCGAGTGCCCCAGCAGCCCATAATTCACCCATACCCACCATCACAGCTTCCGAAGTCAGATTGGCCTTCCTGAAAGTGAACCCTCGGAAGGCGACGGGCCCGGACGGGATCCCTGGTCGTGCACTCAGAGCCTGCGCGGACCATCTGGCAGAGGTATTCGCAGACATCTTTAACCTGTCCCTACTCCACTCCGAGGTCCCCACCTGCTTCAAGAAGACCACCATCATACGTGCCTCGATGACTACCGACCAGTGGCCCTGACTTCAGTCGTAATGAAGTGCTTAGAGAGGTTGATCATGAAGCGCATCACCTCCATACTCCAAGAACGCCTTGATCCACTGCAATTCGCATACCACTGCAACCGGTCCACATCAGACACCATTTCCCTGGCCCTACACTCATCCCTAGAGCATCTTGGAAACAAGGACTCCTACATTAGACTCCTATTTATCGACTACAGCTCCGCCTTCAACACCATAATCCCAGCCAAGCTCATATCAAAGCTCCAAAACCTAGGACTTGGCTCCCCACTCTGCAACTGGATCCTCGATTTTCTGACCAACAGACCACAATCAGTAAGAATGAACAACAACACCTCCTCCACAATAGTCCTCAACACCGGCGCCCCGCAAGGCTGCGTACCTAGCCCCCTACTCTACTCCCTGTACACACACGACTGCGTGGCAAAACTTGGTTCCAACTCCATCTACAAGTTTGCTGACGATACGACCATAGTGGGCAGGTCTCGAATAACTATGAGTCAGAATACAGGAGGATGATATACAGTGAGGGAGAACCTAGTCGAGTGGTGCAGCGACAACAATCTATCCCTCAATGCCAGTGTTGACTTCTTTATTTCTGTGTGAACCACAAGCTGTTTCTTACATCGACCAAATGACCACACAACCAGTATATTAGTTCAAAAGACAGTTTGTTAATAAACACAGGACTTACCTCCAAATGCAATGATAGACGCAGCTACGCACTAAACTATACCTAATAACTAAGATGACCTTTACTTAACTTAGGGGTGACCCGCTCTGTGCGGGAGATAAGGCCTTTATCTGTGTCCACATGGGTTCATCTCGACTGGGCTCGTCCTTCAGGTTTGCACTGAGTGCTGAATTTGGTGCATTTGAGTGCTATCATGAGAGTTTGGTGACTGAGGGAGTATAAGGCTTCATTTTTATCTAACGTCTAGTCTTTCTTTTATTTAGTTAATTAACTTAAAAGTTGCTGTTTGGTTTGAAGAAGGTGAATTTTCAATCAGCTTTAAACAAAGGTTCTACTTGTAGGTACTTGCAGCTGGAGCTTGTTAATTGGATTAGGCCAGTTTTCAGAGGCTAGATTCACAGTATAAAAGTAATCCACCTACAGTGCAGACTTTGTTTGCACTGAGTGCTGAATTTGGTGCATTTGAGTTCTATCGTCAGAGTTTGGTGACTGAGGGAATGCTGAATTTGGGTGCATTTGAGTGCTATAGTGAGAGTTTGGTGACTGAGAGAGTTAGGTGAGGAGGGAGTAAGATGCTCCTTTAATTTCATTTCCTACATTTCCTCAAAGAGCGTGAAGGGAGACGGGAGTTTATAGAGAGTGCAGCTGATTGGGAGCAGAGTCGTCGGGCAGAGTTCTAGTTGGTCCACAGGGCAGCTACATTCTGTAAGGTAAGAGGGGATGGAGGCTAGGGCAGTTGCATGTTCCTCCTGTAGGATGTGGGTGGTGAGGGATACCACCGGTGTCCTCGCTGACGATGCCTGCGGGAAGTGCACCCAACTTCAGCTCCTCAGAGACAGAGTTGGGGAACTGGAGATGGGTGAATTTCGGATTATCCGGGAGGCAGGGGGGTAATAGACAAGAGTTAAAGGGAGGTAGCCACACCCAAGGTACAGGACAAGAGTAGCTGGGTTACAGTCAGGGGAAGGAAAACGAAATGGCAGACAGTGCAGGGATCCCTCGTGGCCGTTCCCCTTCAAAACATGTGTACCGTTTTGGATGCTGTTGGGGGGGGGGGATGACCTACCGGGGGAAGGCCCTAGCAGCCTGGTCTCTCGTGACGAATGTGATATAAAATAGTTACTTTAGAGATATTAGTTAATGTAATGTAGAAATAAGCCACTTTGATTCTGGCAGGTAGAGACAAAGGGATTTGAGACCGCATGGAAAAAGCAGGAAGAGGTGTGTCTATGAGAGTGATGCTGCATTGATAGGGGCCGGAGAAAGGGATTGGAAGTGAGCCAATCAGAATAGATCAAACAAGTCAGGAGGGACATAGGATGACCTATGGGTGTCGAGTATGTGAAACTTGATGCCATTTGAATGTATGAGTACTGATCTCTTTGTCTGGGACCTTCACTTAGTTCCCGGGACTGCAGACAGCAACATGTTGTCTGTATCACTGTGGACTAGGTAGCTTGCAAGCTGAATAAAATAACTTCTTTTTACTTGCAAATCCATCTCGACTTTTATTGAGGCCAGACTGACGGAGAAAGAAATTTGGAAATCAACATTTGGTGCCGAAAACCGGGATTTCTCAGGGCGATCCTGATCCAACTGCGAAATCAGAATTAGACTGATTATGAACAGGAGGATGGGGAACAAAGGGCCCTCAATGTAGAACTGGAAAACGACCGCGCATTGATTGTTCCCCTCTTCTTATCGTCTGATTAGTCTGGTCACTCGCGGTTGGCACAGAAAGACCGCCTCGACGAAATCACAGGTCAGTCTGGGGATTAGCAATTTAATTGATGGGATTTCATATTGTTGTTTCGGCTTGGGTTAGGGTTTTGGGTTGATGTGACATCTCAAATGATGATTCAATTCCAAGTATAAGGGTTCAGAGGCTGATGGGACTTCAGTAATGAAGGTTCAGTCTATTATATGGGTTCAGGGGCTGATGGGACTTCAGTACTGAAGGTTCAGTCCAGTATAACTGTTTTTAAATCTGAAGATGGTTCAACTCTATGTGTGAGTGTTTTAAATATATAGTTGATTAAGCTAAAATTGGACTGTATTGGCGAAAAACGCAGTTCCGAGGACTAGTTGAGATTGTGGGGAATGCTGCATATTGGTTGAAGCAGAAGTCTCTCAAAGGGTTAACAGCAGCAGGCAAAGTTAAAGACAGACAGTGCTTCTCACTCAGGCCTTGAGATAACAGCACCAGTCGCTAGTGTAATCGGATACCTTTCCTTTGAGTCAGTGAACACCAGCAAAGTTACGTTTTGAATTAATTAAAGGAAACCAGTGGGTTTCTCCACCTCTTTGATAAAAGTTATTATTTTCGAAAGCAATTGATTGAAATTGCCAGAATCTTAAGTTTTACTTACTTGAAATAAGGTTTATCTCATTTTATCTGGAGATTAATAGAAACTTAAAGATCATGGACACCATTTTAAAAAGTGTCAATCTGGAGATGATAGTTGATTTTGCTAATACTTATGTGTATGTAAAAAAAAAACTTGGTAAAAGAAAAATTGTTAAGATAAAGAAATAATTAAGTTGTAAATGTTATACAAGTTTGTGTTAAGCAAATTGTAAATTTAGTTCTGAGTTGAGATCAGAGCTAAGCTTGCAAGTTGCAGTAATTCAATTTGAATTTTCAAACATTTTTAAGTTTTAAAAAAAAAGCGCAAGTAGAGGAAAGGCGCGGGTCAAACAAGAGAGGAGCTACGTAGTTCAATGGCTGGCCTTGAATTGACAGAAAAAGAAAAATTCAATAATTTGGAAAAGTAAGCAGATCACCTAAGTCTCTCCAAACTAAGCAGAAACCACAAGATTCGGGAACAAAGGAAGCTGAAACAACTTCTTTTGAAGAGAAAGAACTCCCCCTATTGACAGGGAGAGACATTGAAGTCTTGGAACAACCAGGGGAAATAGCTAGAGTGCCCCCTGGTGACATTCGGAGACAGTTACCGATTAGGAAGATGCGAAACCCCGACCCAGTGACTGCGGGAGCGAACCCCACGATAGACGTTTACTTCCCATGGACACCCAGTGAGATGATGGCTATTATGTCTACAATCCCAGATAGAAAAAATCTCCTGCTGCCTTCATGGATTCCTTGAGAACTACCATCTCAATTTATCAAGCTGATTCAAGGGACCTCTGGGCCCTAGTCCAGCAGATTTTAACCCCAGCAGAGTACCGCAATTATCTTAACCACCTGAATTATGCTAGTCATGCCGCACTCCAGCAGGCCTATGCGTTAGACGACGATAGAAGGACACAGATCTTGAATGCGTTGAATAGCACATTTCAAAGGCCCATAAATCTTTCTGTTATCTTAGACCTAAAACCTAAGAAGACTGAAGAGCCAGAGGAATTTCTGGAGCGTTTTAATGAAATCTACCGGGGACAGTCAGGCGATTTGCTGTATCAAAATGGTCAGAATTCCCCTCAATACTGTGCTATGTTAATGCATTGCCTACCACCTTCTGTGGTTACTGCTGTGAAATGTAATAACATGAATTGGACAGAGAACGACCCTTCCCAGATGGCAAGGGCAGTCAGATTTTACTGGAAGGAGGGTGTAGGCCAAGAAGGAGGCTCAGTTACAAAGGTTAAGACTGAGTATGTAATGAAAAAGGATGATCTGCGACCCCAACAAGCGGCAGAAATGGTAGTTTACCAGCAGGAGCCCCAATATAGTGACTTTGGGTGGGTGGATCAGCGAAGAGGAGGATACCAAACCCACCCAAAGGGACCCTCACCCCCTTTTTATGGCCCACCGAACGAATCAATAGCTCTACAACCGCAGCCCCCTCTGAGGGGCCATTGGTCTACTGGAAGAAGAGGACGGGGCAGCCATGTCTTCTGTGCAATCAGCACTTAAATTACCATTATCCGACCACACGCAGCAATTGTCAGGGTTCCAAGGACAGGTGTGTGAGTATCCTATTTCTGAACCTGTGACAGTCACTTACGAGAATAAGTCTGCAGATCATCAGTTTGTAGTGACTACTGGATTGGACTGTAGCTTGTTGGCCCGAGATTTACTGTGTATCTTCCAGCTACAGCTAGAATGCGGAGATGAGGGGGTAACGGTTAAATCATGGAGGATGAGACAACAGTGCTATATTTCTATCACCCTCCAGTGGTGGACGTTAGATGTTGAACAGTCACTGCATCACGTTACCCTGGCCTATTTCAGAACTGGACGAAACAGGGAGTTGGAGGACAAATACCGGCCATTACTTGAGACCGAATGGCCAGTCAAGGTTACAGCCACAGTCACGGGAAAAGAAGGTACAGCCGATTTTGTTACAATATCACCACATTTATGGCCACAGTCAGCTTCGGTAAGCCCTCATATTACACGTCAGGTCCATGACCAGTACCATGCCAGGGATATGGGGCGAATGGTCAGGAGGGCAGTGGATCATTTGGATCCAACAGACTACACACTTCAAGTCATGCCGGACGGCACTACCATAAAATATTTTGAGGTCCCTGAAACGATTAACACTCGACTGCAGCATCACAGGGGACATGATGTGTTGGAATATGTCAATCCACAGGTCTGGGCGGAATACCCATCACAAGTGGGAAAGACAAATGTTACACCTATTAAGGTGATGATTAAGGATCATGTAAAGCTACCTTCCATTCGACAATACCCCCTGAAATCTCAAGCTGCTCCATCAATAGATAAATTAATTCAAGAGCTGTTGAAACAGGGTATTTTGGTCCCTTGCCAATCAGAATGTAACACCCCCATACTTGCTGTGCCTAAACCAGCCAAACCAGACCAGTACCGATTAGTACAGGATTTATGTTCAATCAATGCCATCGCATAGCCATTACATGCTCTCACTCTCCAACAGGATATTACGGTGTATAGCTCCCACTCGGTCATCGCACTACTGAGGCAACTGCAGACTCAGCATCTTACCGCAGCTCGTCAGAATAGGTATGAGATATACCTTTTGAACAATCCACGTCTGACATTTAAACACTGCACCACTATCAATCCAGCTTGTTTTCTTAGTGGTCTCCCTGTCCATGAAGACGCACCTGGCCACGACTGTTTAGCCTTGATTCAGGAAACTACCACAATAAAGGGCGATTTGAGTGACATTTCGTCAGAACAACCTGACATGATTATGTGTGGTCAAATATCCCACCGGGGTTTAGTTAATGACCTACTGCAGGCCCTCCTTATGCCCGCGCAGATTTCCGTTATTAAATGCGCTGCCTACACGAATGGTACAACCCCAGTTGACGTTGGTAATGAACGAGCAGATTGTGCAGCGCGAACAGCCGCGCAAATTCAGCAAGTGATGGTGCCTAAGATGTTAAGTCAGACTAAACGATCTACTATAAATATGTCTGCTTCTGACAAGTCAATGCCAACCATCCAAGACGTCATAAGGTTACAGGACGCTCCTGAGAGTGATAAACAAATGTGGAAACGGTTAGGTTGTACATATGATTCTGTTTCCTCTTTATGGACCACGCCTGCACATCAGACTTGTATGTCTGATGTGCTGGCTTTATGGGTCATTGAATGTGTACACTTTGCAACTCATTGTGGGGCTCGAGGGACTAGTGATTTGTTGCTGGACACTTGGTGGCACCCTAAAATTCAGGGGTTGGCCCAAAGTATCAGTAATCGATGTTTGATTTGTCAGCAATATAACACCGGAAAAGGTATCCCTTGTGGGAAGGGGCAAACCACGTTGCCCAGTGGTCCCTTTGAGACGCTCCAAATGGATTACATTGAGTTGGAAAGGTGTCAATGTTATAAATATGTTTTGGTCATTGTGGATGTGTTCAGCAGATGGGTTGAGGCGTATCCGACTATCGATAATAAAGCTGCTACTGTGGTTAAAGTCTTGATGAGGGAAATCATTCCCCGGTACGGTATACCAGCTCAGTTAAGTTCTGATAATGGGCCTCATTTTATTGGACAAATTAACAAGGAGTTTTGCTCCCAGTTGGGCATACGCCAGCAGTTACACTATGCTTACAGACCGCAGGCGGCCGGGTTGGTTGAGAGACACAATCAGACCCTCAAAACTAAATTGGCTAAATTAAGAGCAGACACGGGACTGACATGGCTTAAGTTGCTCCCCGTTGCCCTCTTCCAGCTGCGGGTTACACCTGCGGGACCGGCCCGGCTCTCTCCCGCCGAGATTCTTTATGGCAGGCCTCTTGGAACTCCCTGGAGCCTGCAGGTTCCCAGACTGGTTCAGTTTCATCAGATGACTGAAGAAATGACCACCTATGTTCTAGCCCTCACGCAAGTGCTCAAGGAACTCCATGGCCAGGTCCGCGCGGCTCACCAGCCATTGCCCCCAGTACCTAGCTCACTTTCAGTCCAGCCCGGTAGTTATGTCATGGTCAAAAATTGGACTAGGAAGAGGTCGGAGCCGCGATGGGACGGGCCCTTCCAAGTTCTCCTTACCACCCCCACAGCAGTTAAAGTGGAGGGGCGAAGTGCTTGGGTCCACCTACATCACTGTAAATTGAGTCCATCTCCACTACTGTAAAAGGTCGGATACTAACCTGCCTCCCTTCTCCAGTGCTATTTTACAGGTGTGGAGCATGATGGAGTGGCTACGCATCGTCTGTCTGATATTTGGCCTCACTTCGCTTGGCGTGTTATTGGCGATGGACATGGAAAAGGGGAATATTATGTATCCGTGTAGCCCCAACCAATCTACAAGGTTACATCACCTCTGCAAAGGTGATGTTCTTCGCTGCCCCCATATACGAGGACATGGTATCGACTCATGGAAGGTCATCAAAGTTAAGGAGAATGCAGGAGTCATGAAGCAGTTGCACCGGTCCCGGCGATGGGAAGGGAACATTATATGGACATTGCCTTGTTTTCGGAATACATGTAAATTCGATTTTGGATGTGTTAAGAGTGGTACAATAAAGGTAAAATCAGGCTGTCAGAAGAGTGTAGGAAGAGGCTATGAGAAAGAGAAAGGGACTAGAGAGAGGACGGGGCGTATGAGAAGGGAAGTACAGCTAGAACGTAGGTTACCGGGAGATACACTTAAGTTAATTAAAGGCCAAACTGAGGAAAACCCGGGTAGTATGAATCTCTTCTACCAGATTTACCACCGCTTGTATGGCCAGGGACGGGCTGTCTGCTACCCAAACCCCGCAGCGGTGTCTAGGTTATTTTCTGTTTCACCGCTTTGGGGCACTCCCCAAACGGTGGTTCATTGTCAGCATTCCGAGCCACTGCCCGAGCAAGTCACTCTTCCTTACGATCCGGGTTCAGCACCACCGGCTATTTGCCTTCCCCTTCCTCGGGATAATTCCCATTCACAGTACGATAGGCTGCGACGGTGGAGGGCGTACATACCTAGCCACTTCACTCCCAATAGGGATTCCCGGTCGTACGAGAATTGCTTCAGCAGTGAAGGATATGGCTGTTTGCTGGTAGAGGTGGACACAAATATAACATGTCTGTTTCCCACCTGTACGGACAGGAGGTGCCATATCACCCAGGCGTCTGGCCAATGCGTTTGTTACAACACCACTTGCGTTCCATTGAACGCCGGCCTCCAGCTCCTCTGTGGCTGGGCGAATGTCTCTCATATCACTGTTGGGAATAGGGCTTTCCGCATTGCTGGGCGGCCCGAATGGGCATTTCAAAGTTGGATAAACTGGGCTACTGGGGGGTCCTTACGCAACCGATATGCTGATTGTGATGCTAGTCTCCACACGGAGCAAGGATACTACTTTTTATTTAATGGCACAGCGACCAACGTTTTGTCACCCCCATTTCCCCGCCGAATTGCTATAGGGACTCTAGTCCCTACCACAGTCCCCTGCCCTTCGGCGTGGAACCTGCATAATCAGTTAGCACGCCGGGCAGTCTCGGCTGAATTTTGCGAGAACTGGAAAAAACCTCAGGTTCTCGCACCCAACCGGGGCCACTCAGCCGGGTGGGGCATTCTGAGCGTATTGACACTGGGAGGTGTGGGGGGGTTCCTTGGCTGTCAGTGATCGGAATTATTTTATTTGCGGCCTTACCATCTTGGGAAATGAAACCTTGGGAGCCCTCGGGGCAATAACCAAGGAGTTGTCTCAGCTACGGTTGTTTGCAATGCAGAACCGGTATGCTCTTGACTATCTTCTGGCCCGTGAGGGTGGGGTATGCGCCATAGTGCAGGGCAAGTGTATCATGGGAGTTCAGGACTTGACCGCTAACATCACTAAATTTATGGATCGCATACGGGATCACTTGGACGGGATGCAGGATCCTGGCTCTTGGGGTAACTGGGGATTTGGAGGATGGAAGGACTGGTTGATAAATATGGCCATGTATCTAGTGGTAGCTATCGGCTGCATCTTTGTGGGCCTGGCCATCCTTAAATGTGTGATGGGTAGAATGCGGGGTGCACTGGATCAGATCACCGCCCCAATCACCGCAAAAAAAAATTTAACTGTTAAAATCCATGAGGGTGAGGCAGATGAAGACAGGAATTGGAAATGCAGCGACGGATCTTTTTAGATGAGGAACCGTAGCTATGGATTGGATAGTTCGGTTATCATGGAATGATAAAAGGAGGGAATGACGAATGTGATATAAAATAGTTACTTTAGAGATATTAGTTAATGTAATGTAGAAATAAGCCACTTTGATTCTGGCAGGTAGAGACAAAGGGATTTGAGACCGCATGGAAAAAGCAGGAAGAGGTGTGTCTATGAGAGTGATGCTGCATTGATAGGGGCCGGAGAAAGGGATTGGAAGTGAGCCAATCAGAATAGATCAAACAAGTCAGGAGGGACATAGGATGACCTATGGGTGTCGAGTATGTGAAACTTGATGCCATTTGAATGTATGAGTACATTTTTGTATCACAGAGTACTCTTTGTCTGGGACCTTCACTTAGTTCCCGGGACTGCAGATAGCAACATGTTGTCTGTATCACTGTGGACTAGGTAGCTTGCAAGCTGAATAAAATAACTTCTTTTTACTTGCAAATCCATCTCGACTTTTATTGAGGCCAGACTGACGGAGAAAGAAATTTGGAAAGCAACACTCGCACTGTGTCTTGCTCTAGGGCTCAGAAGGGAAGGGGAAAGAATAGAAAAGCAATCATGATAGGAGACTCAATGGTTAGGGGAATAGATAGGAGATTCTGTGGACGCGAGCGAGACTCCCAGAAGGTATTTTGCCTCCCGGGATCCAGGGCCAGGGATGTCTCGGATCGTGTCTTCAGGATCCTTAAGGGGGAGGGGGAGCAGCCAGAAGTCGTGGTCCACATTGATACCAACGACATAGGTAGGAATAGGGGTAATAAACGAGTTTAGAGAGTTAGGCTGGAAGTTAAAAGCAAGGACAGACAGAGTTGTCATCTCTGGTTTGTTGCCGGTGCCACGTGATAGCGAGGCTAGGAATAGGGAGAAAGTGCAGCTGAACACGTGGCTGCAGGAATGGTGTAGAAGGGAGGGCTTCAGGTATTTGGATAATTGGAGCGCATTCTGGGAAAGGTGGGACCTGTACAAGCAGGACTGGTTGCATCCGAACCAGAGGGGCACAAATATCCTGGGAGGGAGGTTTTCTAGTACTCTTCGGGAGGGTTTAAACTAATTTGGCAGGGGAATTGTAGTCCAGCAACTAAGGTAGCCGATGTTCAGGACATCAAAGCGTGCAGTGAGGCAGTGGGGAAGGTAACACTGATGAAGGAGAGTACTTGCAGGCACGGAGATGGGTTGAAGTGTGTATACTTCAAAGCAAGAAGCATCAGGAATAAGGTGGGTGAACTTAAGGCATGGATCGTTACTTGGTACTACGATGTGGTGGCCATCACGGAAACTTGGATAGAAGAGGGGCAGAAATGGTTGTTGGAGGCTCCTGGGTTATAGATGTTTCAATAAGATTGGAGGGTGGTAAAAGAGGTGGAGGGGTTGCATTGTTAATTAGAGATAGTATAACAGCTGCAGAAAGGCAGTTCAAGGAGGATCTGTCTACTGAGGTCGTATGGGTTGAAGTCAGAAATAGGAAAGGAGCAGTCACCTTGTTGGGAGTTTTCTATAGTCCCCCCAATTGCAGCAGAGATATGGAGGAACAGATTGGGAAACAGATTTTGGAAAGGTGCAGAAGTCACAGGGTAGTAGTAATGGGTGACTTCAACTTCCCAAATGTTGAGTGGAAACACTTTAGATCAAATAGTTGGGATAGGGTGGTGTTTGTGCAATGTGTCCAGGAAGCTTTGCTAACACAGTATGTAGATTGTCCGACCAGAGGGGAGGCAATATTGGATTTGGTACTTGGTAATGAACCAGGGCAAGTGATAGATTTGTTAGTGGGGGAGCATATTGGAGACAGTGAACACAATTCTGTGATTTTCACTTTAGTAATGGAGAGGGATAGGTGCGTGCAACAGGGCAAGGTTTACAATTGGGGAAAGGGTAAATACGATGCTGTCAGACAAGAACTGAAGTGCATAAGTTGGGAACATAGGCTGGCAGGGAAGGACACGATTGAAATGTGGAACTTGTTCAAGGAACAGATACTACGTGTCCTTGAGATTCAGAAGGGCCCAGAGGGGCAATTTCTTCACTCAGAGGGTAGTGAGTGTCTGGAATGGGCTGCCAGAGGTAGTAGTAGAGGCAGGTACAATTGTGTCTTTTAAAAAACATTTAGATAGTTACATGGGTAAGATGGGTATAGAGGGTTATGGGCCAAGTGCGGGCAACTGGGACTAGCTTAATGGTAAAAACTGGGCGGCATGGACTGGTTGGGCCGAAGGGCCTGTTTCCATGCTGTAAACTTCTATGATTCTATATGTATGTCCCTGTCAGGCAGGGAAGAGATGGTTGAGTGAGAGAACCATGGTTGACAAGAGAGGTTGAATGTCTTGTTAAGAGGAAGAAGGATATTTATGTAAGGCTGAGGAAACAAGGTAGCCAGGAGGGAACTGAAGAAAGGGATTAGGAGAGCTAAGAGAGGGCATGAAAAATATTTGGCGGGTAGGATTAAGGAAAACCCCAAGGCCTTTTACACATATGTGAGAAATATGAGAATGACTAGAGCGAGGGTAGGTCCGATCAAGGACAGTAGCGGGAAATTGTGTATGGAGTCTGAAGAGATAGGAGGGGTCTTGAACGAGTACTTTTCTGCAGTATTTACGAATGAGAGGGGCCATATTGTTGGAGAGGACCGTGTGAAACAGACTGGTAAGCTCCAGGAGATACTTGTTAGGAAGGAAGATGTGTTGGTCATTTTGAAAAACTTGAGGATAGACAAGTCCCCCGGGCCAGACGGGATATATCCAAGGATTCTATGGGAAGCAAGAGATGAAATTGCAGAGCCGTTGGCAATGATCTTTTCGTCCTCGCTGTCAACAGGGGTGGTACCAGGGGATTGGAGAGTGGCGAATGTCGTGCCCCTCTTCAAAAAAGGGAATCGGAATAACCCTGGGAATTACAGGCCAGTTAGTCTTACTTCGGTGGTAGGCAAAGTAATGGAAAGGGTACTGAGGGATAGGATTTCTGAGCATCTGGAAAGACACTGCTTGATTAGGGATAGTCAGCACGGATTTGTGAGGGGTAGGTCTTGCCTCACAAGTCTTATTGAACTCTTTGAGGAGGTGATCAAGCACATGGGTGAAGGTAAAGCAGTGGATGTAGTGTACATGAATTTTAGTAAGGCATTTGCTAAGGTTCCCCATGGTAGGCTTCTGTAGAAAGTAAGGAGGCATGGGATCGTGGGAAATTTGGCCAGTTGGCTAACGAACTGGCTAACCGATAGAAGTCAGAGCGTGGTGGTGGATGGGAAATATTCAGCCTGGAGCCCAGTTGCCAGTGGCGTACCGCAGGGATCAGTTCTGGGTCCTCATTAATGACTTAGATAAGGGAGCTAATCATAGAATTATTATCATAACATTTTCAGTGCAAAAGGAGGCCATTTGGCCCATTGAGTCTGCACCAGCCCTTACAAAGAGCAACCCACTCAAGCCCAAACCCAATCCCCGCAATCCAGCAAACCCCACTTAACGTTTTTGGACACCTTTTTGGACACGAAGGGCAATTTAGCATGGCCAATCCACCTAACCCGCACATCTTTGGACTGTGGGAGGAAATCGGAGCACCCAGAGGAAACCCACGCACACACGGGGAGAACATGCAGACTCCACACAGTCAGTGACCCAGCCGGGAATCGAACTTGGGACCCTGGAGCTGTGAAGCAATTGTGCTAACCACTATGCTACCATGCTGCCCTAGTTAAAGGGTGGGTCAGTAAATTTGCAGAAGATACGAAGATTGGTGGAGTTGTGGATCGTGAGGAGGGTGTTGTCGGCTACAAAGAGACATTGATAGGATGCAGAGCTGGGCTGAGAAGTGGCAGATGGAGTTTAACCCTGAAAAGTGTGAGGTTGTCCATTTTGGAAGGACAAATATGAATGCGGAATTCAGGGTTAACGGTCGGGTTCTTGGCAATGTGGAGGAGCAGAGAGATCTTGGGGTCTATGTTCATAGATCTTTGAAAGTTGTCACTCAAGTGGACAGAGCTGTGCAGAAGGCCTATGGTGGGCTAGCAGAGGGATTGAATTTAAGAGCCGTGAGGTGGCGATGCAGCTGTACAAAACCTTGGTGAGGCAAAATTTGGAGTTCTGTGCGCAGTTCTGGTCGCCTCATTTTAGAAAGGGTGTGGAAGCTTTGGAAATGGTGCAAAGGAGATTTACCAGGATGCTGCCTGGAATGGATAGTAAGTCTTACGAGGAAAGGATGAGGGTGCTAGACTTTTTCTCATTAGAACAGAGAAGGATGAGGGGTGACTTGATAGAGGTTTATAAGATGATCAAGAGAATAGATAGAGTAGGCAGTCAGAGACTTTTTCTCCGGGTGGAACAAACCATTACAAAGGGACATAAGTTTAAGGTGAATGGTGGAAGATATAGGGGGGATGTCAGAGGTAGGTTCTTTACCCAGAGAGTAGTGGGGGCGTGGAATGCACTGCCTGTGGAAGTAGTTGAGTCAGAAACATGAGACCTTCAAGCGGCTATTGGATAGGTACATGGATTACGGTAGAATGCTGGGGTGTAGATTAATTTGTTCTTAATCTAGGACAAAAGTTTGGCACAACATCGTGGGCCAAAGGCCTGTTCTGTGCTGTATTTTTCTATGTTCTATGTCGCGATCGCGGGTCCTAGAACTTGGCTGGTTGATATGCTGCAATTGGTCGCAGAGGCCGGTCCAAAAGAGGCAGATCTCTCGGTTTGCAGTTCTTCATATTTCCCTGGGGTTTCATGCGCTATGTGGCGGTCCTAGCTCCAGATCCAATGGATCGATACGATTTTGATCACCCTCATTGATCCTGGCCAATTAGGGGGCGGATACCTCAATGGCTGGGCAAGTGGTAAGGGTAAGTGGCGCCGGTTAGTCTGCTACTGTTGCCGTTCCTTGGCTCAAAGTTTTATTGTCCATGGGAAATGGTGATTGACCTTTAATAGGTGCAAGTTTCTGTCAGGTCTAGCTTCTTTGCACAATACACAGAGGCTGTGCACTTGTTTGTGCCCCAAATTGACCACAATTCCCATGGTCCCTTGCAGGTGGCCATTTTAGATTGCTACACCAGCAAAACTAAAGAGCTGGTTATTGACTCCAGGAAGCAAAGTACTGTCACATCCCTGTCAGCATTAACGGGGCCGAGGTGGAGATGGTTAGCAGTATCAAATTCCTAGGGGTGCACATCTCCAAAAATCTGTCCTGGTCCACCCACGTTGACGCTACCACCAAGAAAGCACAACAGCGCTTATACATCCTCAGAAAATTTGGCATGTCCAGATTAACTCTTACCAACTTTTACAGATGCACCATAGAAAGCATCCTATCTGGCTGCATCACAGCCTGGTATGGCAACTGCTCGGCCCAAGACCGCAAGGAACTTCAGAGAGTAGTGAACACAGCCCAGTCCATCACACGTACCTGCCTCCCATCCATTGACTCCATCTACATTTCCCGCTGCCTGGGGTAAGCGGGCAATATAATCAAAGACCCCTCCCACCCTGCTTACTCACTCTTCCAACTTCTTTCATCGGGCAAGAGATACAAAAGTCGAAGAACACTCACGAACAGACTCAAAAACTTCTTCTTCCCCGCTGGTACCCGACTCCTAAAAGAACCCGCTTATGGACTGACCTCATTCACACTACACCCCTTTATGCTTGACCCGTGTTGCTCTTTTATTTGTATTTTCTTTTATTTTATTTTCATGTACTTAATGATCTGTTGAGCTGCTCGCAGAAAAATATTTTTCACTGTACCTTGGTACATGTGACAGTAAACAAATCCAATCCAAGATGGGTTTTTACAACAATGGACAATAGTTACATGGTCATCATTAGACTTTTAATTCCAGATTTTTATTGAAATAAAATGTCACCATCTGCAGTGGTGGGATTTGAACTTGGGTTACTCTGGGTCTCTGATTTACTAGTCCAGTGACAATACCACTAATCCACTGCCTCCCAACCAGCACCAGCAGGGCAGCATGGTAGCACAGTGTTTAGCACTGTTGCTTCAAAGCACCAGGGTTCCATGTTCGATTCCCGCTTGGGTCATTGTCTGTGGGGAGTCTGCACGTTCTCCCCGTGTCTGCGTGGGTTTCCTCCAGGTGCTCCTGTTTCCTCCCACATGTCCCGAAAGACGTGCTTGTTTTGTGAATTGGACATTCTGAATTCTCCGTCAGTGAAAATGAAATGAAATGAAAATCGCTTATTGTCACGAGTAGGCTTCAATGAAGTTACTGTGAAAAGCCCCTAGTCGCCACATTCCGGCACCTGTTCAGGGAGGCTGGTACGGGAATTAAACCATGCTGCTGGCCTGCTTTGGTCTGCTTTAAAAGCCAGCGATTTAGCCCAGTGAGCTAAACTCAGTGCACCCAAACAGGTGCAAGAGTGTGGTGACTAGGGGATTTTCACAGTAACTTCACTGCAGTGTTGATGTAAGCCTATTTGTGACACTAATAAAGATTATAATTATTATAAAGCAGCTGAGATTAAATGTCCCATTGGGAATAACAAGCCAGGGAGAAATTAAGTGTAAATGTAAGGGGGGGGGGGCGTCAGACATTAGGGGTCAGGTCCGGGCTGGTGGGCAGGGTCACACGCGTATATCGAGGGGGGCGGTCCATGTGGGTGTGGGGGTCCCCTGGGAGCTGGGGGGGGGGGGGGGGGGCTGCTGGCCTCAGCCACGGTGATCTAACTAGTTACTCTGGAGTTAGAGTGATTTTATTTCTTCTAACTCTTTCAGAGTAACTTTGAGTGTGACATTGGCACAACGATCTGAAGTTACTGATGTGGATGCTTCCCAGTACAGCACAATTGTTCAGAGGAAGTTAGCGATTCTGACAATTCCCCCTAAACCCTGATGGACTCCCCACGCCCCAGATGCAGACGCTATGGAATGAGGAAGTTCAGGAGCTGCGGGCTGGCTTTCAGTGCAGGCGGCACTTTCAATTGCAGTAACTGAATTTGAGCCGAGGGTTATTTACACGTGAAATTCTGCCAGGGTTGCGTCAATTTGGTTGATTTGGGGTGACTTGCTCTAAAAAGGACAACGTGCAGCGGAAACGCTCAGTCACTTTGTAGACATGCTGTGACAGGTGTGAACAGGCTGGGGAAGAAAGCGCTCAGTCCCTCACCTTGATATTATTGAAAGTCCAGATCCGACATTTCAGCCGCGGTTTGACTTGGTCCATCCTCTGCAGCTTCGCCTCTATCTCAACACAAAGACCGAGAGCAAAACTTGCCCCAAGTGGCTCCAAGAGTGCGTGTGAGCGGGAGAACTGGTCCCGGAGCTGCAGCCTCTGACTGACTGGCTGCAGCTCAGCCCTTTATAGTCGCTCATCCAATTGTGTACGTCATGTTCAACAACACTCAGCGTCTGTCCAAGTTTTCCTCAGAATTAGACAGCAAAATACATAATGGAGCACAGATTCATTCACAGTTGGTTCAAGATAAATCTTGTTTAACTCCTGATTTGATTTTTGGTGGGATAACAGAGATAGAGGGTTGGTGAGGTGAATGGATTTGCTGTGCTTGTTAATGGGGTACAACAAAATGTTTCTTATCAAAGTTAAAGCCAACCGAATACGTGGGACGGTGTCAGCAGGGATACAAAATTGGTTGAGTGACAGGAAGCAGAGAGCGTGATTCAAAAGCAAAATACTGGGAATGTTGGGAATCTGAAATAAAGGCTGGAATTCTACAGCCGTTCGCTGGCAGCGGATTGTCGCGTCCCAACGGAAGTGCTCGCCCACCCGCTGGTTTCACAATACCATGAGGTGGATTCAGTGGGAAATACCAATGACAGGCGGGATCAGAGAATCCCACCACCAGTGAACGGGACACTGCCTCTCGCTACAGAGAAACACGTGGCTGGGAATCGGACAATCCCACCGCCAGGGACACCTCAGGTGGGATTCTCCGACCCCCTACTAGGTCGGAGAATTGCTGGGGGCCGGTGTGAATCCCGTCCTGATGCCAGCTGGCAAATTCTCCAGCGCCGTTTTTTTTGGCGGGTGCAGGGATCACGTCGCGCCGGTCGGGGGACATTGGCAGTGCCCCCCCCCCGCGCGGTGATTCTCCGGACCCCGATGGGCCAAGCTGTTCCGGCCCTGGGGTGGCCCCCACAATTACCGAGCCCACGATCGGAGCCCAGCAATCTGTGGGTGGGCCTGTGCTGTGGATGCACTCTTTCCCTCCGCGCCGGCCTCTGTAAAGCTCCGCGATGGCCAGTGCGGAGAAGAAACCCCCTGCGCATCCACAAGGATCATGCCAGGAGTTCTGCGCATGCGCCAGAACATGCTGGTGCTCCCGCGCATGTGCCAACTCCAGCGCCGGCCTAGCCCACGGAAGTGTGGAGGATTCCGCAACTTCCAGGCGGCTCGACGCCGGAGTGGTTCATGCCGCTCTTTGGCGCCGGTACGGCCCGCCTGCAGGTTGGGGGAGAAACCCGGCCCACCTCTCACTACCGAGAAACACGGGCGGGATTCTCCATTTTAGTCCCCATGCTGGCGGGAAAACTAGCGGCAACCACTCCGATGTCAACAGCCCCCGAAAGTGAGGAATTCTCTGAGTTTTCGGGGGCTAGGTGGACGTCGAAGGGCCGGTGCGAGTTCGCGCAAGTGCTGAATCGTGAGAATCGGCGTGACATGCTGGTCCCTGGGCCTGCTGCAAATCTCCGGCCCGGATGGACCGAGGTCCCATCAAAGTAGATCAAAGTAAATCACAGTGTTATGGGCGAGGTGTTTCCAGAACCCCAAAATGTATCATGAAGTTCAACCAACCTCTCCCTTTAATGTGTTTGTTGCTTTTCCGAGCACACGGCTTTTTCCCTAGCTGTGAGATTACAATTATGGACACGTGGGTTTTTAAACACAAAACACTGTTTATTCCATGAACTCAACTTAACATCTTAAATAAACATTGGATCTCTTAACAGCCCTTACTTCAAAGATAACTCCGAAAATATTGCAACAGTAAATAATTCCTCAAAATGTTCCTTCAAACATCCAAGAAACTTAACACCTTTAAACAGAATCACATCAGGTTAACGGCTTTACTAGTATGAGTTTAAATCACCCAAATGATCCAGAGATAGTCTTTCATGACAGAGATCCAGCTCACTGCAAACACAGACACTGCCAAGCTCTTTTCAAACTGCAAAACTGCAGCTCTCTGGAAACACACAGCCACACACAAGCTGCTTTTCCAAACTGAAACCTCAAAAATGGCTGACCTAAAGCCCAGCTCTACCCACTCTCTGACATCACTGTTTTCTTAAAGGTACATTGCTTAAACACCATGTCTTAAAGGTACTCTCACATGACAACAGTAAAGTGCCAGGGAGGTTGGGGTGGTGTGCCGGGTAGGGGACTGGGAGAGCCGCAGAAGGGGCCGGCAGTGCTGGGGGGGGGGGTGCCGGGGAGGGGACCGGGTGGGTGGGGTGGGGGTTGCCAGGTGGGGGACCGGGAATGCCGGGGAGGGGATCGGGGGTGCGGGGGATGGGATGGGGCCGGGTGGGGGGAGGTATGGGTGCCGGGGGGGGTGGGGTGGGGTTACCGGGGAGGGGACCGGGACTGCAGAGGAGGGGACCGGGGGGGTGGGGTGGGGGTGCTGGGGAGGGTACCCGGGGGGGGGGGGTGCCTGGGAGTGTCGGGGAGGGAAGGGGGGGAAGAGTGCTGGGGAGGGGACTGGGATTGCCAGGGAGGTGACCGGGAGTGCCGGTGAGGGGATCGGGGAGGGTGGGGGGTGGGGAGTGCCGGTGAAGGGATGGGGGGCGTCGGTGAGGGGATCAGGTGGGGAAGGGCGTGTCAGGGAGGGGGCCGGGGGTGCCGGTGAGGGGAGGGGGCCGGGAGTGCCGGTGAGGGGATCAGGGGGGGTTGGGGTGGGGTGGGGAGTGCCGGTGAGGGGACCGGGGGTGTCGATGAGGGGATCGGGGGTACCAGGGAGGGGACCGGGGGGCCGGGGAGGGGAGTGCCGTGGAGGGAACCTGGAGTGTCAGGGAGGGGACCAGGGTGGGGAGTGCCGGGGAGGGGACAGGGTGGGTGGGTTGGGGGGTGCAGGGGAGGGGGCCGGGTGGTTGGGGTGGGGACTGGGAGTGCTGGGGAGGGTACCGGGAGTGCCGGGGAAGGGACCGGGAGTGCCACAGAGGGGACTGGTGGGGTAGGGTGGGGCTGCCATGGAGGGGACCGGGGGGGTGTGGTGAGTGCCGGTGAGGGGATCAGGGGGGTGAGGTGGGGGGTGCCGGTGAGGGGTTTGGGGGTGCCAGGGGGGGGGACCAGGGCGGTGGGGTGTGGTGCAGAGTGCCGGGGAGGAGACCGTGGGGAGGTGATCGTTGGAGGGTGGGGGGTTGCCAGGGAGGAGACCGGGAGTGCCGGTGAGAGGACCCGGGGAGGGGGGGGGGTGTTGAGCTGGGCTGGGGGATGCGGGGAGGGGATCGGGGGGGGTGGGGTGGGGAGTAGTGCAATGGAGGGGATCAGGGGTGCCGGTGAGGGGTTTGTTGAGGGGGTGGGGCTGCCGGGGAGGGGATCGTGGGGAGGGTGGGGTTGCCCGGGAGGGAACCAGGGATGGAGTTGGGGTGGGGTGGGAGATGCGAGGAGGGGATCGGGGGGGGTTAGGGAGTGCCGGTGAGGGAATCGGTGGGGGGGGGGGGTTAGGGAGTGCCGTGGAGGGGATCGGTGGGATGGGGAGGGGAGTGCCGGGGAGGGGATCGGGGGGGGGGGGGGGGGGGTTGGGGATCGGTGGGATGGGGAGGGGAGTGCCGGGGAGGGGATCAGGGGGGGGTTAGGGAGTGCTGGGGAGGGGATCGGGGGGCGGGGTTAGGGAGTGCCGGGGGGATGGGGAGGGGAGTGCCGGGGAGGGGATCGGTGGGGGGTGGGGGTTAAGGAGTGCCGGGGAGGGGATCGGGGGGGGAGGGGGTTAGGGAGTGCCGGTGAGGGGATCGGGGGGGGGGGGTTAGAGAGTGCCGTGGAGGAGATTCAGAGGGGGGGGGGTTAGGGAGTGCTGGGGAGGGAATCGGGGGGGGGGGGGAGGGAGGGAGGTAACGAGTGCTGGGGAGAGGATCGGGGGGGCGGTTAGGGAGTGCCGGGGAGGGGATCGGGGAGTGCCAGGGAGGGGATCGGGAGGATGGAGAGGGAAGTGCCGGGGAGGGGATCGGGAGGTTGTCCTGGCAAGGTGCCAGCTGGCAACAGTGGGCACTGGTTGCAGGAGGAGACTCAGAATGAGGCTGGAAACTGTCCTCCATATCTGCCACCTGATGGCGCACCTGGCACCGCGTTTGACTGGGGATGGGCACCCTCTCCCTGTGGCCATCAAGGTGACAGTGGCCCTGAACATTTATGCCACGGGGTCATTCCAATCGCAGAATGGGGACCTCTCTGGCATCTCCCAGGCGTCAGTGCACCGGTCCATCCGTGCAGTGGCGGACGCCCTGTATGACATCACGGACCGCTACATCCAGTTCCCTGTGGACTGTGCCCACCAGAATTCCCGGGCAGCGTTTCGCTGCCGTGGCCAGGATTCCCATGGTCCAAGGTGCGATTGATGGGGTGCACGTCGCACTGCGGCCACCAGCGGATAACAGGGCCGTGTTCATGAACAGGAAGGGCTCCTACTCCATGAACATGCTGAAGGGCTGGTTGCTGGTCGACAAGGGTTGCCCGTTGCGACCGTGGTTGATGACGCCGATACGGAGGCCACGGACCGACGGGGCGAACCGCTACAACGATGACCATTGAGGTGTGGTCGAGAGGTGCTTTGGGCTACTGAAGATGCACTTCAGGTGCCTGGACCGCTCTGGAGGGGCCCTCCAGTACCCGTCAGAGCGGGTTGGCCGTATCGTTGTGGTCTGCTGCGTCCTGCACAATATAGCCCAGCAGTGGGGCGATGTGCTGGAGGCAGAGGAGGGGGAAGCGGGAGCAACATGGTGAAGGGCAGGCCTCCCCAGATGAGGAGGATGTGGAGGGGGGGTGCAATGTACGGGACAGACGGGCTGGACAGGGACAGTAGGCTGCCCACCAATACCGGCTGGGCCAGCGGGCACGGGAGGAGATGATAGCCACATGGTTCACAGACTCGAGGGGGGTTGCTGAGCATGGGCACAGACAGGACAGTACGGCACCACCCCGCCATCCTCACCCTGCCCACCACCAACCACCCTCACCCGGCCCACCACCAACTACACTCACCCTGCCCACCACCGCATCACCCGCATGCACACCACCCCATCATTCCACATTCACCTGCGAAACAACGGGTAGGGCTCACACGATCGCCAGTGGAAGCGGGTCTATTACACGGCAGGGAGGATGATGACAACCCGCTCTGCGATAAGCTCCGGGCTCTACATCGTGAGACATTGTCTGATTCATGGCCACAGTAACACCCTCCACCTGGGAGGTCTCTGAATGCGGCCTGGACACTGCGGCGCATGGACCCGTCATCTGCCCGGGGGCGGGGTAGCGAGGGCGACATGGGGTGTTGGGGGGCACATGCCACACTCATCCGAGCTTGACATCCTATCACCCCTCACACAAACTGGCGCTCACCTCACACCCCACCCCCGCAAGCATTGGACAGAGCACAGAGGCAGCTTCTGTTGCTGCGAAAGTGATTTTAATTACAAACAATTCATGCACGTGCCCTAGCCCCTATACCTAGTCTGTGCCCTGCACACGTGCCAACTTACTCCATGTCTAATTTTCTGGCCTTACAGGCCCTATGACTACATTTAGGTGGTTCACCAGACGGTACAGCAGAACTGGAGGCAGACACCTGTGATTCCTGCCCTGTGACTAGACCCTTTAGCGGCCATTTCCTGGGGTGGCCTGGCTTGGATGGGCCAGACTGCGCATCGGGTGACCGAGATGGTGTGCTGCCAGCCTGTTCTGCCCGTTGCCCACCAGATGCACCTGGGAGGGAGGGGGGGGGGGGGGGGAGTCTGAGGTGTTGCGTTGTTCCGGGACCTCCCCTGCAGGGGGACCCGGAATGAGCCCCAGCACCTCCTCCTCCCACTACGTGCGATGGCCCCCGGGGCTCTCCATGGGTCAGGGTTGCGAACGGATCCAGCACCTAACGCACATGTTCCTGTGAGGAAGAAAGATAAATACGGCAATTTTCGGGAACCTTGGATGACGAATGATATTGTAGGCCTCGTCAAAAAGAAAAAGGAGGCATTTGTCAGGGCTAAAAGGCTGGGAACAGACAAAGCCTGTGTGGCATATAAGGAAAGTAGGAAGGAACTTAAGCAGGGAGTCAGGAGGGCTAGAAGGGGTCATGAAAAGTCATTGGCAAATAGGGTTAAGGAAAATCCCAAGGCTTTTTACACTTACATAAAAAGCAAGAGGGTAGCCAGGGAAAGGGTTGGCCCACTGAAGGATAGGCAAGGGAATCTATGTGTGGAGCCAGAGGAAATGGGCGAGGTACTAAATGAATACTTTGCATCAGTATTCACCAAAGAGAAGGAATTGGTAGATGTTGAGTCTGGAGAAGGGGGTGTAGATAGCCTGGGTCACATTGTGATCCAAAAAGACGAGGTGTTGGGTGTCTTAAAAAATATTAAGGTAGATAAGTCCCCAGGGCCGGATGGGATCTACCCCAGAATACTGAAGGAGGCTGGAGAGGAAATTGCTGAGGCCTTGACAGAAATCTTTGGATCCTCGCTGTCTTCAGGGGATGTCCCGGAGGACTGGAGAATAGCCAATGTTGTTCCTCTGTTTAAGAAGGGTGGCAGGGATAATCCCGGGAACTACAGGCCGGTGAGCCATACTTCAGTGGTAGGGAAATTACTGGAGAGAATTCTTCGAGACAGGATCTACTCCCATTTGGAAGCAAATGGACGTATTAGTGAGAGGCAGCACGGTTTTGTGAAGGGGAGGTCGTGTCTCACTAACTTGATAGAGTTTTTCGAGGAGGTCACTAAGATGATTGATGCAGGTAGGGCAGTAGATGTTGTCTATATGGACTTCAGTAAGGCCTTTGACAAGGTCCCTCATGGTAGACTAGTACAAAAGGTGAAGTCACACGGGATCAGGGGTGAACTGGCAAGGTGGATACAGAACTGGCTAGGCCATAGAAGGCAGAGGGTAGCAATGGAGGGATGCTTTTCTAATTGGAGGGCTGTGACCAGTGGTGTTCCACAGGGATCAGTGCTGGGACCTTTGCTCTTTGTAGTATATATAAATGATTTGGAGGAAAATGTAACTGGTCTGATTAGTAAGTTTGCAGACGACACAAAGGTTGGTGGAATTGCGGATAGCGATGAGGACTGTCTGAGGATACAGCAGGATTTAGATTGTCTGGAGACTTGGGCGGAGAGATGGCAGATGGAGTTTAACCTGGACAAATGTGAGGTAATGCATTTTGGAAGGGCTAATGCAGGTAGGGAATATACAGTGAATGGTAGAACCCTCAAGAGTATTGAAAGTCAAAGAGATCTAGGAGTACAGGTCCACAGATCACTGAAAGGGGCTACACAGGTGGAGAAGGTAGTCAAGAAGGCATACGGCATGCTTGTCTTCATTGGCCGGGGCATTGAGTATAAGAATTGGCAAGTCATGTTGCAGCTGTATAGAACCTTAGTTAGGCCACACTTGGAGTATAGTGTTCAATTCTGGTCGCCACACTACCAGAAGGATGTGGAGGCTTTAGAGAGGGTGCAGAAGAGATTTACCAGAATGTTGCCTGGTATGGAGGGCATAAGCTATGAGGAGCGATTGAATAAACTCGGTTTGTTCTCACTGGAACGAAGGAGGTTGAGGGGCGACCTGATAGAGGTATACAAAATTATGAGGGGCATAGACAGAGTGGATAGTCAGAGGCTTTTCCCCAGGGTAGAGGGGTCAATTACTAGGGGGCATAGGTTTAAGGTGAGAGGGGCAAAGTTTAGAGTAGATGTACGAGGCAAGTTTTTTACGCAGAGGGTAGTGGGTGCCTGGAACTCACTACCGGAGGAGGTAGTGGAGGCAGGGACGATAGGGACATTTAAGGGGCATCTTGACAAATATATGAATAGGATGGGAATAGAAGGATACGGACCCAGGAAGTGTAGAAGATTGTAGTTTAGTCGGGCAGTATGGTCGGCACGGGCTTGGAGGGCCGAAGGGCCTGTTCCTGTGCTGTACATTTCTTTGTTCTTTGTTCTTTGTTCTTTGCACCCCCGGCACCTGGCGCTGCCAGTCCTGGAGGCCCGTCCTGGTATCAAAAAGGGTCTGCAGGTTTGCAGCCATGGAGCTCAGGGAGTTAGCCATCCCTGTCTGTGTCTGGACGACGCCGGCCAGCACCTGGGCAATGGCGCCGGAGCCCTCAGTGATGGCCTGTTGGGACTGCGCCGTGGCCTGCTGAGACTGGGCCACGCCGTCGGCTCTGGCTCATGGCTTCCTGTGACAGGGCATCAATGTCCTGGGCCACGGATGCCGCCTGCACGGAAAGCCCCAGGCCTTGCATACTGTGACCCATGTCTGACACCGTCGCACCCATTGCCTCCACCGTGGATGCCACCCATGCAGTTTCGGCCTAGGTAGCATGCAAGACCGGTACCATTCCCTGCTCCTGCACGCGGGTGGACTCCTCCACCTGTGTCTGTAGCTGCTGCAAGCCGGGCGTCACCCCCTCCACTTGTCCCAGGGTCCCTGACTGCACCGGGTCTGTGAGTGGGTATAGGAACTCGGGACCCATCTGGGCAGCAGCTAGTTGCTGGGGCTGGTCGGCTCTCTGACCGTCCGGCCCCTCGCTGCTCCTACCTCCACCTACTGTACCGGGACGGCTGTGTGCTGCTCACCAGTGAGTGTACCAGAAGCCTCATCGCTAAAGTGTCTAAACCGAGGTGAGTGCCTCTGCGATGGGGGAGGGTGTAGGAGACAGCAGTGGTGTTCCGTGAATGTCCTCATCAGGCCAGAAGTCCGGGGTCCCCTGGGATGGTGAGTCCTGTCCGTCCATCTGCCTTTGGGTATTCTTGGGGGATGTGTCGTGTCTCTCGGTGTCCTGGGTGGATGTGTCCTGTTTCTTAGTGTCCTGGGTGGATGTGTCGTGTCTCTTGGTGCCCTGGGTGGATGTGTCCTGTTTCTCGGTGTCCTGGGTGGATGTGGCCTGTTTCTCGGTGTCCTGGGTGGATGTTTCCTGTTTCTCGGTGTCCTGGGTGGATGTGTCCTGTTTCTCAGTGTCCTGGGTGGATGTGTCCTGTTTCTCACTGTCCTGGGTGGATGTGTCCTGTGTCGGTGTCCTGTGTGGATGTGTCCGTGTCTCAGTGTCCTGGGTGGATGTGTCCTGTATCAGTGCCCTGGGTGGATGTGTCCGTGTCTCAGTGTCCTGGGTGGATGTGTCCTGTGTCTCAGTGTCCTGGGTGGATGTGGCCTGTTTCTCACTGTCCTGGGTGGATGTGGCCTGTTTCTCAGTGTCTTGGGTGGATGTGGCCTGTTTCTCAGTGTCCTGGGTGGATGTGTCCTGTGTCTCGGTGTCCTGGGTGGATGTGGCCTGTTTCTCGGTGTCCTGGGTGGATGTGTCCTGTTTCTCACTGTCCTGGGTGGATGTGGCCTGTTTCTCAGTGTCTTGGGTGGATGTGGCCTGTTTCTCAGTGTCCTGGGTGGATGTGGCCTGTTTCTCAGTGTCCTGGGTGGATGTGTCCTGTTTCTCAGTGTCCTGGGTGGATGTGGCCTGTTTCTCAGTGTCCTGGGTGGATGTGTCCTGTTTCTCACTGTCCTGGGTGGATGTGGCCTGTTTCTCAGTGTCTTGGGTGGATGTGGCCTGTTTCTCAGTGTCCTGGGTGGATGTGTCCTGTTTCTCAGTGTCCTGGGTGGATGTGTCCTGTGTCTCGAAGTCCTGGGTGGATGTGTCCTGTTTCTCAGTGTCCTGGGTGGATGTATCCTGTTTCTCAGTGTCCTGGGTGGATGTATCCTGTTTCTCAGTGTCTTGGGTGGATGTGTCCTGTTTCTCAGTGTCCTGGGTGGATGTGGCCTGTTTCTCAGTGTCCTGGGTGGATGTGGCCTGTTTCTCAGTGTCCTGGGTGGATGTGTCCTGTTTCTCAGTGCCCTGGGTGGATGTGCCCTGTCTCTCGGTGTCTTGGGTGGATGTGTCCTGTTTCTCAGTGTCCTGGGTGGATGTGTCCTGTCTCTCGGTGTCTTGGGTGGATGTGTCCTGTTTCTCGGTGTCCTGGGTGGATGTGTCCTGTTTCTTAGTGTCCTGGGTGGATGTGTCGTGTCTCTTGGTGCCCTGGGTGGATGTGTCCTGTTTCTCGGTGTCCTGGGTGGATGTGGCCTGTTTCTCGGTGTCCTGGGTGGATGTTTCCTGTTTCTCGGTGTCCTGGGTGGATGTGTCCTGTTTCTCAGTGTCCTGGGTGGATGTGTCCTGTTTCTCACTGTCCTGGGTGGATGTGTCCTGTGTCGGTGTCCTGTGTGGATGTGTCCGTGTCTCAGTGTCCTGGGTGGATGTGTCCTGTATCAGTGCCCTGGGTGGATGTGTCCGTGTCTCAGTGTCCTGGGTGGATGTGTCCTGTGTCTCAGTGTCCTGGGTGGATGTGGCCTGTTTCTCACTGTCCTGGGTGGATGTGGCCTGTTTCTCAGTGTCTTGGGTGGATGTGGCCTGTTTCTCAGTGTCCTGGGTGGATGTGTCCTGTGTCTCGGTGTCCTGGGTGGATGTGGCCTGTTTCTCGGTGTCCTGGGTGGATGTGTCCTGTTTCTCACTGTCCTGGGTGGATGTGGCCTGTTTCTCAGTGTCTTGGGTGGATGTGGCCTGTTTCTCAGTGTCCTGGGTGGATGTGGCCTGTTTCTCAGTGTCCTGGGTGGATGTGTCCTGTTTCTCAGTGTCCTGGGTGGATGTGGCCTGTTTCTCAGTGTCCTGGGTGGATGTGTCCTGTTTCTCACTGTCCTGGGTGGATGTGGCCTGTTTCTCAGTGTCTTGGGTGGATGTGGCCTGTTTCTCAGTGTCCTGGGTGGATGTGTCCTGTTTCTCAGTGTCCTGGGTGGATGTGTCCTGTGTCTCGAAGTCCTGGGTGGATGTGTCCTGTTTCTCAGTGTCCTGGGTGGATGTATCCTGTTTCTCAGTGTCCTGGGTGGATGTATCCTGTTTCTCAGTGTCTTGGGTGGATGTGTCCTGTTTCTCAGTGTCCTGGGTGGATGTGGCCTGTTTCTCAGTGTCCTGGGTGGATGTGGCCTGTTTCTCAGTGTCCTGGGTGGATGTGTCCTGTTTCTCAGTGCCCTGGGTGGATGTGCCCTGTCTCTCGGTGTCTTGGGTGGATGTGTCCTGTTTCTCAGTGTCCTGGGTGGATGTGTCCTGTCTCTCGGTGTCTTGGGTGGATGTGTCCTGTTTCTCGGTGTCCTGGGTGGATGTGTCCTGTCTCTCGGTGTCTTGGGTGGATGTGTCCTGTTTCTCAGTGTCCTGGGTGGATGTGTCCTGTTTCTCAGTGTCCTGGGTGGATGTGTCCTGTGTCTCAGTGTCCTGGGTGGATGTGTCCTGTTTCTCAGTGTCCTGGGTGGATGTGTCCTGTTTCTCAGTGTCCTGGGTGGATGTGTCCTGTTTCTCGGTGTCCTGGGTGGATGTGTCCTGTTTCTCGGTGTCCTTGGTGGATGTGTCCTGTTTCTCGGTGTCCTGGGTGGATGTGTCCTGTTTCTCAGTGTCCTGGGTGGATGTGTCCTGTCTCTCGGTGTCTTGGGTGGATGTGTCCTGTTTCTCAGTGTCCTGGGTGGATGTGTCCTGTTTCTCGGTGTCCTGGGTGGATGTGTCCTGTGTCTTGGTGTCTTGGGTGGATGTGTCCTGTCTCTCGGTGTCTTGGGTGGATGTGTCCTGTTTCTCAGTGTCCTGGGTGGATGTGTCCTGTTTCTCGGTGTCCTGGGTGGATGTGTCCTGTGTCTCGGTGTCTTGGGTGGATGTGTCCTGTTTCTCAGTGTCCTGGGTGGATGTGGCCTGTTTCTCAGTGTCCTGGGTGGATGTGTCCTGTGTCTCAGTGTCCTGGGTGGATGTGTCCTGTTTCTCGGTGTCCTGGGTGGATGTGTCCTGTGTCTCGGTGTCTTGGGTGGATGTGTCCTGTCTCTCGGTGTCTTGGGTGGATGTGTTCTGTGTCTCGGTGTCCTGGGTGATGTGTCCTGTCTCTCAGTGTCCTGGGTGAATATGGCCTGTTTCTCAGTGTCCTGGGTGGATGTGTCCTGTGTCTCGGTGTCCTGGGTGGATGTGTCCTGTCTCTCAGTGTCCTGGGTGGATGTGTCCTGTGTCTCGGTGTCCTGGGTGGATGTGTCCTGTCTCTCGGTGTCCTGGGTGATGTGTCCTGTTTCTCAGTGTCCTGGGTGGATATGGCCTGTTTCTCAGTGTCCTGGGTGGATGTGTCCTGTGTCTCGGTGTCCTGGGTGATGTGTCCTGTTTCTCAGTGTCCTGGGTGGATGTGTCCTGTGTCTCGGTGTCCTGGGTGATGTGTCCTGTTTCTCAGTGTCCTGGGTGGATGTGTCCTGTTTCTCAGTGTCCTGGGTGGATGTGTCCTGTCTTTCAGTGTCCTGGGTGGATGTGTCCTGTGTCTCGGTCCTGGGTGGATGTGTCCTGTCTCTCGGTGTCTTGGGTGGATGTGTCCTGTGTCTTGTGGTCCTGGGTGGATGTGTTCTGTCTCTCAGTGTCCTGGGTGGATGTGTCCTGTGTCGGTGTCCTGGGTGGATGTGTCCTGTTTGTCAGTGTCCTGGGTGGATGTGTCCTGTGTCTCAGTGTCCTGGGTGGATGTGTCCTGTGTCTCAGTGTCCTGGGTGGATGTGTCCTGTTTCTCAGTGTCGTGGGTGGATGTGTCCTGTTTCTCAGTGTCCTGGGTGGATGTGGCCTGTTTCTCAGTGTCGTGGGTGGATGTGTCCTGTTTGTCAGTGTCCTGGGTGGATGTGGCCTGTTTCTCAGTGTCCTGGGTGGATGTGGCCTGTTTCTCAGTGTCGTGGGTGGATGTGTCCTGTCTCTCGTTGTCCTGGGTGGATGTGTCCTGTCTCTCGGTGTCCTGGGTGGATGTGTCCTGTGTCTCAGTGTCCTGGGTGGATGTGTCCTGTGTCTTGGTGTCCTGGGTGGATGTGTCCTGTGTCTCAGTGTCCTGGGTGGATGTGTCCTGTGTCTTGGTGTCCTGAGTGGATGTGTCCTGTGTCTCAGTGCCCTGGGTGGATGTGTCCTGTGTCTTGGTGTCCTGAGTGGATGTGTCCTGTGTCTCAGTGTCCTGGGTGGATGTGTCCTGTGTCTTGGTGTCCTGGGTGGATGTGTCCTGTTTCTCAGTGTCCTGGGTGGATGTGTCCTGTGTTGGTGTCCTGGGTGGATATGTCCTGTTTGTCAGTGTCCTGGGTGGATGTGTCCTGTGTCGGTGTCCTGAGTGGATGTGTCCTGTTTGTCAGTGTCCTGGGTGGATGTGTCGTGTGTCTCAGTGTGCTGGGTGGATGTGTCCTGTTTCTCAGTGTCCTGGGTGGATGTGTCCTGTGTCTTGGTGTCCTGAGTGGATGTGTCCTGTGTCTCAGTGTCCTGGGTGGATGTGTCCTGTGTCTTGGTGTCCTGGGTGGATATGTCCTGTTTGTCAGTGTCCTGGGTGGATGTGTCCTGTGTCGGTGTCCTGAGTGGATGTGTCCTGTTTGTCAGTGTCCTGGGTGGATGTGTCCAGTTTCTCAGTGTCCTGGGTGGATGTGTCCTGTTTGTCAGTGTCCTGGGTGGATGTGTCGTGTGTCTCAGTGTCCTGGGTGGATGTGTCCTGTTTCTCAGTGTCCTGGGTGGATGTGTCCTGTGTCTTGGTGTCCTGTGTGGATGTATTCAGTCTCTCGGTGTCCTGAGTGGATGTGTCCTGTGTCTCAGTGTCCTGGGTGGATGTGTCCTGTGTCTCAGTGTCCTGGTGGATGTGTCCTGTTTCTCAGTGCCCTGGGTGGATGTGTCCTGTATCAGTGCCCTGGGTGGATGTGTCCTGTTTCTTAGTGTCCTGGGTGGATGTGTCCTGTGTCTCAGTGTCCTGGGTGGATGTGTCCTGTGTCTCAGTGTCCTGGGTGGATGTGTCCTGTTTCTCAGTGTCCTGGGTGGATGTGTCCTGTTTCTCAGTGTCCTGGGTGGATGTGTCCTGTTTCTCAGTGTCCTGGGTGGATGTGTCCTGTTTCTCAGAGTCCTGGGTGGATGTGTCCTGTGTCTCAGTGTCCTGGGTGGATGTGTCCTGTTTCTCAGTGTCCTGGGTGGATGTGTCCTGTGTCTCAGTGTCCTGGGTGGATGTGCCCTGTTTCTCAGTGTCCTGGGTGGATGTGTCCTGTGTCGGTGTCCTGAGTGGATGTGTCCTGTTTGTCAGTGTCCTGAGTGGATGTGTCGTGTGTCTCAGTGTAATGGGTGGATGTGTCCTGTGTCTCAGTGTCCTGGGTGGATGTGTCCTGTCTCAGTGTTAGAGCCCAGTTAGTCACCAGTTAGAGACCACGCACTATAAAGACAGGGGGCATCAGAATTCCCGCTCATTCGAGCTGCAGCCTCCTAGTAGGATAGAGCTTACAGCTTGCAGCACAGATCTTCACCATGTGCTGAGTGCATAGACTGGTTAGGACAGGCATAGGTCTTTCGTTCAATTTAATATCGTGTTAACCCACAGTGAAAGTATGTTCAACAGTTTCTGACTTAATAAAATAGTGTTTTATTAATGTGTGTTCCACGGATCCAGAGCACACAACACATCATGATACCAGGAGTTAAAGGGATATTAGAACTTCTTAGACCTACCTGCAAGTGATCTGCCTTCCACCAGCATACCGTCATCCTGCAAAATGGACAGCGTCTGCCGCCGCTCCGCACCACCGGTAACCTAGGGGCCAACTGGAAGATATTCAAACAACGCTTCCAGCTCTACCTTGAAGCCACAGAACGGGAGGATGCCTCGGACACCAGGAAGATCGCTCTCTTCCTGTCCACGGCCGGGGACCATGCCATCCACATTTTCAATTCTCTCACCTTTGCGGATGATGAAGATACAACAAAGTTCAAGACGGTCCTCCTCAAGTTTGACACTCACTGCAGCGTAGAGGTGAATGAAAGTTTAAAGTGCTACGTGTTCCAACAGCGTTTGCAGGGTAAGGATGAACCTTTCCAGCCCTTTCTCACCCACCTCCGCATCCTTGCGCAGTCCTGTAGCTACGGGCCCACCTCCGATGATACATGACCAGATCGTTTTCGGTGTTCAGCCGGATGCGGTCAAGGTAGCTAACATCACAGCTATGAAAACACTAGAGGACAAGAAGGCGGTCCTCCGATTTCTCGGCATGGTCAATTTTTTAGGGAAATTGATCCCTAACCTCGCATCTCATACCACAGCTCTCAGGAACCTGGTCAGGAACATAGAACATAGAACATTACAGCGCAGTACAGGCCCTTCGGCTCTCGATGTTGCGCCGGCCTGTGAAACCACTCTAAAGCCCATCTACACTATTCCCTTATCGTCCATAGAACATAGAACGATACAGCACAGTACCGGCCCTTCGGCCCACGATGTTGCACTGAAACAAAAGCCATCTAACCTACACTATGCCAGTATCATCCATATGTCTATCCAATGGCCATTTGAATGCCCTTAGTGTTGGCGAGTCCACTACTGTTGCAGGCAGGGCATTCCACGCCCTTACTACTCTCTGAGTAAAGAACCTACCTCTGACATCTGTCTTATATCTATCTCCCCTCAATTTAAAGTTATGTCCCCTCGTGCTAGACATCACCATCTGAAGAAGAAAGCTCTCACTGTCCACCCTATCTAACCCCCTGATCATCTTGTATGCCTCAAATAAGTCACCTCTTAACCTTCTCTCTAACGAAAACAGCCTCAAGTCCCTCAGCCTTTCCTCATAAGATCTTCCCTCCATACCAGGCAACATTCTGGTAAATCTCCTCTGCACTCTTTCCAATGTTTCCACATCCTTCCTATAATGCGGCGACCAGAATTGCACGCAATACTCCAAATGCGGCCGCACCAGAGAAGACGACTGACTTCCAATGGCTCCCTGCCCACGAGCGCGAATGGAGAGAACTCAAAACAAAATTGACCACGACCCCGGTCTTAGCTTTCTTTGATCCAGCAAAGGAGACCAAATTTCAACCGTGCCAACCAATCCAGCATCGCTCCTTCAACGTGATGAGGCCTCATCATGGGCCCCCGTTGCATATGCGTCACGTGCCATGACCCCCACGGAGCAGCGCTACGTGCAGATAGAAAAGGAGTGCCTGGGCCTTCTGACCGGTGTGGTTAAGTTTCACGATTCTGTCTACGGACTTCCTCAATTCACCGTCGAGACCAACCATCGCTCGCTGGTCAATATAATACAGAAAGACTTGAACGACATGACGCCTCGCCTCCAGCAAATTCTTCTCAAGCTCCGGCGATATGACTTCCAATTGTTATACACACCAGGCAAAGACCCCATCATTGCTGACGCTCTCTCCAGGGCAGTCGACACTCCATGTGACCCTGCGGGATTTGTCTGCCAGGTTGACGCCCATGTGGCATTCGCGGCGTCCATTCTACCTGCCTCGGATGAACGCCTCGTCCAAATTCGCCGCGAGATGACGGCTGACCCTTTGCTACAGCGTGTCATGCGCCACCTAACAGGCGGGTGGCTCAAGGGCCAATGCCCTCAGTTCTATAATGTCAGAGATGATCTGGCGGTAGTAGACGGGGTTCTTCTATAACTGGACCGCATTGTCTTCCCGCATAGCATGCGCCAGCTTGTCCTGGAACAACTACACGAGGGCCACCTTGGCGTGGAAAAGTGCCGCCGACGGGCCCGAGAGGCAGTGTACTGGCCCGGCATTAATGAGGACATAGCCAACACAGTGCTCAACTGCCCCACTTGTCAGCGCTTCCAGCCGGTCCAACCATGTGAGACCCTGCAGCCCCATGAGTTGGACACATCACCATGGACCAAGGTGGGCATCGACCTGTTCCAAGCGCTGGATTGCACGACATCACCTCGTCTGCAGTCATTCGTGCCTGTGAAGAAACCTTTGCTCGACACGGCATCCCGCTCACGGTTATGTTGGACAATGGCCCCTGCTTCACCAGCCAGGAATGGTCCAACTTTGCCAGGCGGTACAATTTTGCCCAGTGACATCCAGTCCTCTGTACCCCCAATCCAACGGCAAAGCGGAGAAGGGAGCACATATAGTCAAACGGCTCCTCTGCAAGGATGCCGTCGCTGGGTCCGATTTCTACCTTGCCTTGCTGGCCTATCGCTCCGCCCCACTATTCACTGGTCTGTCGCCAGCCCAGTTGCTCATGGGTCGTACCCTGAGGACGACGGTGCCATCCATTCATGTCCCAGACCTCGACCACGTTCCGGTCCTTTGCCGGATGCAGCTGTCTCGTGCACAGCACAAGGCGGCTCAAGACTCCCGTGCAGCTGATCTCCCTGCTCTGGCTCCAGATGACAACGTCTGCACCCATCTTCCGGATGGTGGCTGGTCTGCAACCGTTGTTGTCCTTCGGCAGTGGCCTCCTGCTCATTCCTGGTTCATCTACCAGATGGCTCCATTCTCCGCCGCAATCGACGCGCCCTTTGTCTCGTTCCACGCTCGCTACGTGATCCTCCACTGTCGCCTTGCCCTGCCACGGACTATGCAGAAATCCCTGTCACTCTGTATCCCCCTGACTCTGTCGCAGTCCAGCCCGCTCCTGAACCGGCGGCTCTCGACCCACCCTTGAGGTGGTCAACCAGAATTCGTCGCCCACCTCAGAGGCTTCATTTATGAACTTTGCGGAAGTATAGACTTTCTGAATTGTTTTGTTGCTTTGTTTGACCGTTTCCCTGGTTTGTATATAGTGTTCAGCTCGTTATTCTTGTTGCATACTGCTTCTCTGCACCAGGCACCTTCCCATGTAAATAGCTTAGTTCTCATGTACGTCGTCCTGTAATATGTCTTCGCACCCCACACGTAGTTTGGAACATTCTCACCATACATTACTTATTGCCACACATACACATTCTTTTATAAAAGGGGGGGATATCATAATATACACCAGTATATCATGGTGCAGATACACACACACTGATGGACACACAGCAGGACCAATCAACACACACAACACCACAGCCAATCACCAGTTAGAGCACACGCACTATAAAGACAGGGGGCATCAGAGTTCCCGCTCATTCGAGCTGCAGCCTCCTGGTAGGACAGAGCTTACAGCTTGCAGCACAGATCTTCACCATGTGCTGAGTGCATAGACTGGTTAGGACAAAGCATAGGTCTTTAGTTCAATCTAATATCGTGTTAACCCACAGTGAAAGTATGTTCAACATTTTCTGACTTAATAAAATAGTGTTGCACTATTTTAAGTGTTGGTGGCCTGTATGTGTTCCACGGATCCAGAGCACCCAACACATCAAAGATAATGAGGGTGCTTGAGCGTTTTTGCTCATTCTCTGGTTATATGATAAATTTGAATAAGAGTGAATGCTTCCTGGTTAATCCCCCGGGGAAGAGAGCCCATCTAGGAGATGTAACTAGACTGGACTATACTAATTTGTGTTTGGTGTTCGATATCTTGCAAGGAATCAACCAAAGGTCTGTTACTTGTCCAAACCAGGATCTTTATTAATTCACACGTAGTAAGATAACGATCTGTTACAGAGCAAGTTATCATGGAGTTTCTTTCCACTCCTCTGGAACTATCCCTAGTGCACATCTATCGTCTTGTACATCTTGTAACCATCCGCTGATGGCAGGATGTGCTGCCACTTATATTGGTGAGCCTTGTCACATGACCACTGTCTTGAGACCACATGTACCACCACCTGCTGGTTGGAGGTCACACCATCAGCCATCTATGATATTGCTTACAGGCATATAACCACATTTTGGACTTCCTACTGGGGAATGAGCCCAACCAGGTGGTCAAAGTTTCAGTAGGGGATCATTTCGAGAACTGTGGCCATAATTCTGTAAGTTTTAAGATATTGTTGGATAACGATACAAGTAGTCCTCGGATGAAGGTGTTAAAATGGGGAAAAGCTAATTATAACAATATTAGGCAGGAACTGAAGAATCTAGATTCTTGATGTTTGAGGCTAAATCAACATCTGGCATGTGAGAAGCTTTCAAATGTCAGTTGATAAGAATTCAGGACCGGCATGTTCCAGTGACGAAGAAGGATAAGTATGTCAAGTTTCGAGAACCTTGGATAATAAGGGATCTTGTCAGCCGAGTCCAAAAGAAAAAGGAAGCATTTGTCAGGGCCAGAAGGCTGGGAACAGATGAAGCACATGAGGAATATAAGGAAAATAGGAGAAGCTTAAGCAAGGAGTCAGGAGAGCTAAAAGGGGTCATGAAACATCATTGGGAAACAGGATTAAGGAAAATCCCAAGGCTTTTTGTACTTATATAAAGAGCAAGAGGGTAGCCAGGGAAAGGGTTGGCCAATCGAAGGACAGGGGAGAGAACCTATGCGTGGAGCCAGAGGAAATGGGTGAGGTATTAAATGAGTACTTTGCATCAGTATTCACCAAAGAGAAGGACTTGGTGGTGATGAGTCTGGGGGAAGGTGTGTAGATAGTCTGGTTCGCATTGAGATCAAAAAGGAGGAGGTGTTGGGCATGTTGAAAAATATTAAGATACTGTTGGATAAAGATACAAGTAGTCCTCGGGTGAAGGTGTTAAAATGGGGAAAAGCTAATTATAACAATATTTGGCAGGAACTGAAGAATCTAGATTCCAAAGGGCCTGTTCCTGTGCTGTACTTTTCTTTGTCCTTCGTTACTTTTTTGCCTTGCCAGATCTAAGTGTCCCACAATTGGGCCTCACTTCATATATTAAATTATACTAGTCTGGTTAATGAGGTCAAATCTGACTTGCAGTCGAGGGATGATCCCCTCGTCCTTGGCGGGCAGGGTTCAGACTATTGAAATGAATGTGCTCCCGAGATTGTTATTTATTTTTCAATGTTTTCCCACTTTTCTCCCCAAGGCCTTCTTTGTCAATGTTAGTAAATGAGTGTCCTCATTTATTTGCACAGATTGTTCTCACATGATTGGAGTGGTGGAGGTGAAATTAGCAGTCCCGAGATCCTGGTGGAACCACATTCTTGTTCTTAAGGCTGATAGTCGTGCAGAGGAAGCAGGGTGTGGTAGGGAAATGATTAACTGCATCAGGGTGAATCATGACTGCATCATAATTGCTGTCAGGATAGTTAGCATTCACCAAAGTATTGTACCTTGGATGGTCACACACCAGCTGCAGAGTGATGGAATAGTAGCCCTTGTGGTCCCTGTCTCCCTAGTGACATGGCTTGTGTACTACCCATGACATCGAGAATCTGGTGTACATCACCTGGCTGAGGGAGGAAATGATCAAAGGGGCTCTCATGTCTGTCACATCCTGGTTACTTTGATGGACGGCACATTGGGAGATGTTGGAAATGGCACCTGGTCCCTTCTGGAAGGATCCAGACTCAAAGCCACTGGTAATACCATGCTCACTCTGTTGAGAGGCTCCAGGTCGAGGACACAGTTCAGTGACCACCCCTTTCATGAACTTGGGTTGCCTCAGGTACCACTCCTGGGTTTAATGGAAGTAAAACTCCTCTCGGTTAACCATGGTTCTGATTCTCAGTCATTAATGATGTACATTGAGGTTGATGTTTGTTTGGTACTTAATTAAAAATGAAATTCAATGTCTTATTATTCATTTAGTTTGTTTAGCTCAGTTGGCTGGACAGTTGGTTAATGAGGCAGATTGCGGCCAGCAGTGCGGGTTCAATCTCTATATCAGATTAGGTTATTCATGAAGCCTTGGTCTTCTCAGCTTTGTCCCTCGCCTGAGGTATGGTGCTCCTCAGGTTAAATCACCACCAGTCAGCTCTTTCGCCCCAAAGTGGAAGCATCTGGAACCAGGGAGATTTTATATTAAGCGGTTTGTAGAGTTATTTTAATTATTATTTTCAGACCACTAACAAGACTGTAATTACTGATGAGAAAATGATTAATCTTCTCGTTAAATTCCTGAAGAAATTGTCCTTTTGTTTATCCTTGATTGTTTGTGAAAGCCACAAAGTTGGCTCAATGCTAATTCAGGAATTAATCACGGGGCCAAACTCGCCAACATTTTGGGTGCCCATCTCTCCCTTTCTGAGGCAGGACTATGGATGATCAGAGATATTCAGGATATGATGAGAATGAAAATACAAACTTTTAGCAAGTACAAGGGGAGCAAATCAGCAGTGGCAGTAAAATGGAGTACAGAAAGTACAGGATGGAGCTTAAGAAAGTAATTAGGAGAGCAAAGAGGGGATATGAGAAAGCTCTGGCTGGTAAAATTAGGGAAAATCCGAAGATATTCTCTAAGTATATCAATGGGAAGAGGATAACCAGGGAAAGAATAGGGCCCATTCGGGACCGAGAGGGGAAACCTGTGGGTGGAGCCAGAGGACATTGGTAGGGTGTTGAATGAATACTTCATATTTGTCTTCACCAAGGGAATGAGGAGGTAGATATAGAACTCTGGGAGAGAGATTGTAGATTCTTGAGAAAATTTTCATAGTGAGTGACAAGGTATTAGCAGGCTTAAAACTGGATAAGTCTCCAGGTCCAGATGAATTGTACCCCAGGATGCTGTGAGGGGGAGATTACAGGGGTTCTGTCCCAAATTTTTATTCTTTTCTGGCTACGGGAGAGCTGCTAGAGGACTGGAGAACTGTGAATGTGGTCCCACTATTTAAGAAAGGCTGTAGAAATAAGCCAGGGAACTGCAGACCGATGAGGGCTTTTCACAGTAACTTCATTGCAATGTAAGCCTACTTGTGACAACAAAGATTAGTATTATTGGAGAAAATCCTGAAGGAGAAAGTCTATCCCTACTTGGAGAGACATGGCTTTGTCAGAGAGAGCTCATGCCTAACAAATTTGATTGAATTGTTTAAGCATGTGACCAGGTGAGGGTGATGAGTAATTAGAAGAGCAAAGATGGGATGTAGTTTACATGGATTTCAGCAAAGCCTTTGACAAGGTCCCACATGGGAGACTTACAAAGAAAGCAAATGCACATAGGATACAGGGTAATTTGATAAGGTGGATTCAAAGCTGGCTGAGTTGTCGGAAACAGAGGGTGATGACAGACGGCTGCTTTAGTGACTGGAAGCCAGTGTCCAGTGACATTCCACAGGGATCTGTACTGGGTTCCCTATTGTTAGTCATTTACATAAATTACACAGATGACTATGTGGGGGGTAGGATCAGTAAGTTTGTAGATAACACAAAGATTGGCCGCGTGGTTAACAGTGAGGTTGAGTGTCTTGGGTTACAGGAAGATATAGATGGGATGGTCAAATGGGCAGAGAAATGGCAGATGGAATTTAACCCTGAAAAGTGTGAGGTGATACACTTTGGAAGGAGTAATGTGACAAGGAAGTATTCAATGAATGGCCTGACACTGGGAAGTTCCGAGGAACAAAGGGACCTATGCGTGTTTCTCCACAGATCTCTGAAGGCAGAGGGCAAGTTAATAGGGTGGTGAAAAAAGCATACGGGACACTTGCTTTTTAAATCGAGGTATAGATTACAAAATCAGGGAGGTCACGTTGGAGTTGTATAGAACTTTGGTGAGGCCACAGCGGGAGTACTGTGTGCAATTCTGATGACCACATTATAGGAAGGATGTGATTGTACCGGGGCTTGGGGGGTGGGGGTGCAGAGGAGACTCACCAGGATGTTGCCTGGGATGGAACATTTAAGTTATGAAGAGAGGTTGGCTTAGGCTTGGGTTGTTTTCGCTGGAGCAGAGAAGACAGAGGGACGATGGATCAAGAGAATGAGGCGCATGAACAGGGTGGATAGGGAACAACTACTCCCCTTAGTTGAAGGGTCAGTTACCGAGGGGACACAAATTCAAGGTGAGGGGCAGGAGGATTACGGGGGATTTGAGGAAAAAACGTTTTACCCAGAGGGTGATGACGGTCTGGAATGCACTGCCTGGGAGGGTGATAGATGTGTGTTGCCTCATATGCTAAAAGTACCTGGAAGAGCACTTGTCCCTTCATAATATTCAAGGCTATGGGCCAAGTACTGGCAAGTGGGGTTAGGTAAGCAGGTCAGGTGTCTTTCATGTGTTGGTTCAGACTCGATGGGGCAAAGGCCTCGTCTGCGTTGTATTATTCTGTGATTCTGTTACTGTTGAATCTGCAGTAGGCAGAATGCACAGATGGAAGTTGAAATTACAGAACAAGGTTTATTTTGATACAATTACAATACACCTCCACTCTCCTAAGGGTCTCCTTCCCTGACCTGCAGCGAGGCTGGGGTTTTTATATAACTGGGGCTCTCTTTGTAAAGGGGAAATCCTGTCCCCTTACAGGGGTAGACCTGCCTGTCTTGAAGGGGAAATTCATATTCTGGGGAGGTCACGGGAAATGGTATTGTCCTGATCTCGGGACCTCCATTGAGGTTATAACAGTGACATAGTCATAACTTGTGTTCTGGTAAGTTCTTCTCTACTCCTACCTGTTCATTCACAGTAATATGAGTGAAGGTGATCAGAGGCATAGAACATAGAACATAGAACAATACAGCGCAGTACAGGCCCTTCGGCCCACGATGTTGCACCGAAACAAAAGCCATCTAACCTACACTATGCCATTATCATCCATATGTTTATCCAATAAACTTTTAAATGCCCTCAATGTTGGCGAGTTCACTACTGTAGCAGGTAGGGCATTCCACGGCCTCACTACTCTTTGCCTAAAGAACCTACCTCTGACCTCTGTCCTATATCTATTACCCCTCAGTTTAAGGCTATGTCCCCTCGTGCTAGCCATTTCCATCCGCGGGAGAAGGCTCTCACTGTCCACCCTATCTAACCCTCTGATCATTTTGTATGCCTCTATTAAGTCTCCTCTTAACCTTCTTCTCTCCAACGAAAACAACCTCAAGTCCATCAGCCTTTCCTCATAAGATTTTCCCTCCATACCAGGCAACATCCTGGTAAATCTCCTCTGCACCCGCTCCAAAGCCTCCACGTCCTTCCTATAATGCGGTGACCAGAACTGTACGCAATACTCCAAATGCGGCCGTACCAGAGTTCTGTACCGCTGCAACATGACCTCCTGACTCCGGAACTCAATCCCTCTACCAATAAAGGCCAACACTCCATAGGCCTTCTTCGCAACCCTATCAACCTGGGTGGCAACTTTCAGGGATCTATGTACATGGACATGTGGTAGTACCAGGTATTGCGGTACCTAAGAGGCTGATGACCATTGGTTAAACCCAGGAGTTTACCATTGGCTGTATTACGTAGCTCCGCCCTGACAGGCGGGGTATAAGAGATGGTGCCGGCCCAGCAGCCTTCACTTTCTGTACCGAAGCTGCTGGGGAACAAGTTCTAGTAGATTAAAGCCTCTAGTTATGAAATCACTTCGTCTTGAGTGTAATTGATCACGCATCAATTTAATCTACGAGACTTAAGCTGGAAGGATGGATCTCCGAATCAAACCGGAGTGCCTTCAACTCAGTCCCCACGCGGAGAACTCGGCTGCAATATTTAAACACTGGCTGGCGTGCTTTAAGGGCTACCTTGAGACAGCCGGAGGCACCCCCTCAGATGGACAGAAAATGCACCTCCTGCGCTCAAGGGTCAGCCCTGGGATCTACCCCTTATCGAGGAGGCGGAGGACTATGATGCCGCGATCGAACTGCTAAAAGGACATTATATCCGCCCTGTAAATCAGGTCTACGCACGCCACCTGCTTGCAACTAGACAGCAAAGCCCCGGGAAATCGTTGGAGGATTTCTACCGGGCGCGACTGGTGCTGGGCCGAAACTGTGGCTGCCCGCAAGTTTCGGGGAGCGAGCACACGGAACTTTTAATCAGGGTTGCTTTCGTAGCAGGTATGAGCTCCTCAGATATCTGCCTGTTATAACCTGCCGGCTTACCATTGGCTGGGGACTAATGACAATTACACAATCCTGTGGGAGTATGAGCTTCCCCAATGAGGGGGTGAGGGGGGCGGAGAAACCATTAGTAAACTCCAAGTATAAATAAAGCTGGCCAGTTTGGAACCAGCAGGAAGGAGTGTGCAGCAAGGGAAGTTGCTGCTGCTGTTATATATATATATATACATATGTTATTGTAAATAAATGTTATTACTTTGTATCCTTAAAACTCGTGCTGGATTCTTCGTGGCCCTCACAAAACTGGCGACGAGGGTTAAAGTGAATAGCTGTCTACACTGCTGAAGCCACCTCCCTGGATTTTTGTTGGATACAGGTTGGAAGTTGTTTTCTATTATACCATGCCTCTGTACGGACGTTTGGATGTTTTTGATGCTGCGCTGGAAAGCTGGAACCAGTACGCACAACGGATGCGTTACTATCTCCGGGCAAACAATATCACCGAAAACGAGCGCCAGGTGGTAATATTGCTCACCGCCTGCGGCCCGCATACGTTTGGGGTGATTAGGAGCCTTACGTACCCAGCTGCGCCGGACACCAAAACGTTTGATGAACTTGTGAATATAGTGGGGCAACATTTTAACCCAACCCCGTCCACGATAGTCCAGCGTTACCGGTTTCATACCGCTGAGAGGACCCCTGGAGAATCCCTTGCCGATTTTCTATCCAGGCTACGCAGGATTGCGGAGTACTGTGACTATGGTGAGACCATGTCAGAAATGTTACGCGACCGTTTGGTTTGCGGTATTAACAATGCGGCCACCCAGAGAAAGTTGTTAGCTGAGCCAACATTGACTTTTCAACAGGCCATTCAAATAGTATTGTCCAGAGAGTGCGCAGAACGAGGAGTGCAGGAGCTACAGGGAATGGAAGTGCATGCCTTGGGGCGCAACCCCTTCCGTCCGAAAACGTCCCCCCCGCACTCCTGCGGTACCTTGAGCGAGGCTACGTCCGGACCGACGCCAGTGGCCGTCGGACATTCCTCCCCGAAGGGAGCCTTCTCCAGAACCAATGGATGAGGAGCCATGTCTGTGTCAGACTTGTAGGCGCCGACCCCGTCGCGGACGCCGGTCTTGGGGGCGCCAGAGGCGCCGTCGTTCCAACCGAAACTGGGACCAGCCCAGGGGCCATACCTTCCATGTGGATGAACCTGCGGCGACTACTCCTGAGGACGTGGAGACGGAGGACGACTGCCTGCAGCTGCATTGTGTGGCAGTTCCCCGTGTGGCCCCCATTAAGGTGACAGTACGGGTCAATGGTCACCCGCTTGAGATGGAGTTGGACACTGGCGCAGCGGTCTCCGTGATCGCCCAGAGGACATTCGATCGCATCAAGCAGGGTATACAGACCCTTACATTAACCTACTCACAGGCCAGGTTGGCCACCTATACGGGGGAACCACTGGACATTGCAGGAACTACAATGACCCCTGTTGTCTATGGACGCCAGGAGGGGCGTTTCCCACTTATCGTGGTGCGCGGCCATGGGCCCAGCCTGTTGGGTCGGGACTGGTTGCGCCATTTGCGGTTGCAATGGCAGCACATCCTCCAAACAGTTTCTGAAGGATTGACTGAGGTGCTAGGACGATACCCAGATGTATTCCAGCCTAGTTTGGGGAAAATAAAAGGGGCCGTAGCCCGTATCCAAGTCGAACCAGGAGCCACGCCGCACTATTTCCAGGCGCGCCCGGTGCCTTACGCCTTGCTCGAGAAGGTAGAAGTGGAGCTCACTCGTTTGGAGAATTTGGGTATTATCAGTCCGTTTTGCTGACTGGGCAGCACCAATTGTACCTGTAATGAAGCCAGATGCCACAGTTTGCTTGTGTGGCGACTATAAACTTACAGTGAATACGGCTTCCCGACTCGACCGATATCCAATGCCTCGCATAGAGGATCTCTACGCGAAACTTGCAGGTGGACTCTCGTTCACAAAATTAGATATGAGTCACGCCTACCTGCAGTTGGAGCTGGACCCTGCCTCCCGACCATATGTAACGATTAATACACACCGGGGCCTGTATGAATATACAGTTGCCCTTTGGAGTATCCTCTGCCTGCGCTATTTTTCAACATTTTATGGAGGGCATTTTGAGAGGTTTACCACGTGTAGCTGTCTACTTAGATGACGTTTTGATTACAGGGACGTCGGAGCAGGAACATTTGGAAAATCTGGAGGCTGTCCTTAGACGCTTTTCAGAGGCTGGAGTCTGTTTACGTTGCACAAAGTGCGTATTTCAGGCAAAGGAAGTAGTCTACCTAGGTTATCGGGTGGACCGCGAAGGTTTGCACCCCGTCGTGACATTCAACATGCCCCCGCCCCGACTGACACTTCGCATCTTCGTTCTTTTCTCAGACTCGTAAACTATTACGGGAAGTTCCTCCCCAATCTGGCAACTACGCTGGCCCCGTTGCACCTTCTGCTAAAGAAAAATCACACCTGGGTTTGGGGTCAGCCGCAAGAAACCGCTTTCCAGCGGGTAAAGCAACAATTGTCGTCGTCTGGGTTACTAACCCACTATGATCCTGGAAAGCCTTTGCTCGTCACATGTGATGCATTGTGATGGTATTGGGGCCGTCCTGTCCCACAGGATGGAGAACGGGGCCGAGCGACCGTTAGCTTTCGCCTCCCGCACACTGACTGCAGCGGAGAAAAAGTACGCGCAGATCGAGAAGGAGGGCCTGGCAGTGGTTTTTGTGGTGAAATGCTTCCACCAGTACGTGTATGGCCGCCATTTCACTATCGTGACTGATCATAAGCCTCTGCTGGGACTTTTCAGAGAGCATAAGCCAATACCGCCCATTGCTTCTGCACGGATCCAGCGCTGGGCTTTGTTGCTTGCTGCATACGAGTATTCTCTGGAGCACAAACCAGGTACGCAGATAGCAAATGCCGACGCACTGAGCTGATTGCCTTTATCGACCGGCCCCATGTCAACCCCCACGACCGGTGAGGTGGTTGCAACCCTAAATTTTATGGACACCTTGCCTGTCACGGCATCACAGATCTGTGAGTGGACCCAGACGGAGCCAGTCCTGTCAAAGGTTCGGCACATAGTCATGGTGCCCACCATACATGGTGGGCAGCATAGACAGCTCCCAGGCGAGTTGCGGGCATTTTCCTCCAAGCTGTCAGAATTCAGCGTGGAAGACGACATCCTCTTGTGGGGGACGCGTGTGATTGTCCCGGAAAAAGGCCAGGAGCTGATACTAAGAGACTTGCACAATTGGCATCCAGGTGTGACCAAAATGAAAATGTTGGCCCGGAGTTATGTCTGGTGGCCAGGCCTCAACACCGACATTGAGAAGGTGGCCCAAAACTGCTCTATTTGCCAGGAGCATCAGAAGCTTCCGCCGGCCGCGCCCCTACATCACTGGGAATGACCAGGGCGGCCTTGGGCACGCTTGCATGCAGATTTTGCAGGCCCTTTTCAAGGATCCATGTTCCTTCTATTAATCGACGCCCAGTCTAAATGGCTAGAGGTGCATAAGATGCAGGGGACAACGTCCTGCGCAACAATTGAAAAGATGCGTTTGTCTTTTAGTACGCATGGCCTCCCCGAGGTGCTGGTCATGGATAACGGCACTCCATTCACGAGTGAGGAGTTTGCGAGGTTCATGAAGATGAACGGCATACGCCATATCCGCACTGCCCCTTACCACCCGGCTTCAAATGGGTTGGCAGAGCGCGCAGTGCAGACATTCAAACGAGGCCTAAAGAAGCAGTCTTCCGGATCAATGGACACGAGACTGGCTCGCTTTTTGTTTACATACAGGACCACCCCCCATGCAGTGACTGGGGTAGCTCCCGCAGAACTCCTAATGGGCCGGAGACTTCGCACCTGCCTTAGTATGGTTTTCCCGGACATTGGCGCAAAATTATGCCGCACACAAGAATGGCAGGGACAGGGATTTTCTCGGCAACGGCCGATTCGGCAGTTTGCGCCCGGTGACCCAGTGTTCGTTCGGAATTTAGCTGGTGGTGCCCAATGGGTTCCTGGCGTAATCTTTCGCCAAACGGGCCCATATCTTACCAGGTGCAAGCCCAGGGTCGTCACCAGCGCAAACATGTAGACCACGTTCGGTCCAGAAGACTATCCCCTCCAAAGATTCCCCGCCCCCGGAGCTCATTTCTACAGCCACCAGAGACAAGGGAAGGTAGTCCTCACAATCTTCCACTGGTGCCTCACTCAAAGCCTGCGCAGGTCGTTACAGAACCGAATGGAGATAGAGACGCTGACGTGACGGAGGCAGCAGACTCTGACTCCGAGAGATAGACACAGGACGCATCAGAGGGGGAATCCTCGGGTCCACGAGCCGTGGATGTACAACCATTACGCCGTTCATCACGGAAGCGCCGGTCTCCATCTCATTCCAGCGCCGCGTGCAAATGGTGTCCGGCCTGCGGCAAAACGAGTCCGAAGCCCTCCTTCGCCAGGGTCTTCGGTGGATTCCTTGGACTTTGGGGGGGGGAGGGATGTTATAACCTGCCTGCTTACCATTGGCTGGGGTCTAATGACAATCCCACAATCCTGTGGGAGTATGAGTTTCCCAATGAGGGGGGCGGAGAAACCATTAGTAAACTCCAAGTATAAATAAAGCTGGCCAGTTTGGAACCAGCAGGAATAAATGTGCAGCAAGGGAAGTTGCTGCTGCTGCTGTTATATATATATATATATATATATATATATATGTTATTGTAAATAAATGTTATTACTTTGTATCCTTAAAACTCGTGCTGGATTCTTCGTGGCCCTCACAAAACCGCCGAAGTCTCCTAGAAAAGGACACCCTGGGACTTAGAGAGGCACTGCCCTGGCAGGGTCCATGGACGTAGCCTACAAAAACGCGCAGTACTATGCACCCGACCGCGCGGCGGCCCCCTGGGCTGCATGGCACCCCGCAGCAGCAGCCCCACAGATCTTCCCCCTGACCCCGCAGGCCTGCGCTACGAGACGGCCCGCTAACGCCGCCGGGCCCCGCTGTTTCTTCTGCGGACAGGCGAATCATCCCCGCCCGCGCTGTCCGGCCCGCACCGCCGCCTGAAAAGGGTGGCGCAAGAAGGGCCACTTTGTGGGGGTCGGCCAGGCCCACGCCGTGGCCGCGGTCTCCAGCGACTCTGGACCGCCGCGGCAACCCCCCCTTCAGGCCCCGACCGGCCAGCACTCACCACCACCCCCCCATCCAAGGGCCATGTGCAACCCACGGGTGCGGCCATCTTGCCCCCCGGACACCAGGCTGGACGGGTGGGCGCTGCCATTTTGTCCATCCCCGCCGCTATCTTCTTCATCCCCGGACACCATGTGCGACCCATGGGTGACGCCATCTTGGATGGGGCCCCAGGTCCCCAGCACGGCCGACAACACTCTGCCCGATCAGAACTCGCAACTGCTTCATCCGGCCTCGGTGACACTGGACCAAAGACGACCCCCGACACTCGCAACAGCTACAACGACGGTCTTCATCAACGGCCACGAGACGTCCTGCCTGATTGACTCTGGGAGCACGGAAAGCTTTGTTCACCCCAACACGGTAAGGCGCTGTTCACTTGTAACCCACCCTGTAAACCAAAGGATCTCCCTGGCCTCTGGGTCACACTCGGTGGAGATAAAGGGGTTCTGCCTCGCAAACCTCACTGTCCAAGGCAGGAAATTCGACAATTTCCGCCTGTATGTCCTGCCGCACCTCTGCGCGGCTACCCTCCTGGGGCTGGACTTCCAATGCCATTTGCAAAGCCTGACCTTTAAATTTGGAGGCCCTATACCCGCCTTACTGTCTGCGGCCTCGCGACCCTTAAGGTCGACCCGCCTTCCCTGTTTGCGAACCTCACCCCGGATTGCAAACCCGTCGTCACCAGGAGCAGGCAGTGCCCAGGACCGGACCTTCATCAGGTCAGAGGTCCAAAGGCTGCTGAGGGAAGGGGTCATCGAAGAGAGCAACAGTCCCTGGAGAGCTCAATTGTGGTGGTAAAGACCGGGGAGAAACATAGGATGGTCATTGACTCCAGCCAGACTATCAACAGGTTTACGCAGCTGGACACGTACCCTCTCTCCCGTACAGCCGACCTGGTAAACAAGATCGCACAATACAATGTCTTCTCCACGGTGGATCTCAAGTCCGCCTACCACCAGCTACTCCTCCGTAATAGTGACCGCAAGTACACTGCCTTCGAAGCAGATGGGCGGCTCTATCAATTTTTAAGAGTTCCCTTTGGTGTCACTAATAGGGTCTCGGTCTTCCAGCGAGAGATGGACCGAATGGTTGACCGGTACGGCTTACGCGCAACAATGCCGTATCTGGATAACGTCACCATCTGCGGCCATGACCAGCAGGACCACGACACCAACCTCCGCAAATTTCTCCAGACCGCGAAAATCCTTAACCTGACATACAATGAGGATAAATGCGTGTTTAGCACCGACCGTCTAGCCATTTTAGGCTACGTAGTGCGAAATTGAGTCATAGGCCCCGACCCTGAGCACATGCGCCCCCTTATGGAGTTCCCCCTCCCTCACTGCCCCAAGGCCCTGAAGCGCTGCCTCGGGTTTTTCAGCTATTACGCACAGTGGGTCTCCAACTACGCAGACAAAGCCCGACCCCTTATCCTGTCCACAACCTTTCCCCTGTTGATGGAGGCCTGCCAGGCCTTCAGCCGCATCAAAGCAGACATTGCAAAGGCCACAATGCGCGCCATCGATGAGTCCCTCCCCTTCCAGGTCGAGAGCGATGCGTCCGATGTAGTTCTGGCGGCCACCCTCAACCAAGCGGGCAGGCCCGTGGCTTTCTTCTCCCGTACCCTCCATGCTTCCGAAATTCGCCATTCCTCGGTCGAAAAAGAGGCACAAGCCATAGTAGAAGCTGTGAGACATTGGAGGCATTACCTGGCCGGCAGGAGATTCACTCTCCTCACGGACCAACGGTCGGTTGCTTTCATGTTCGATAATGCACAGCGGGGCAAGATTAAAAACGACAAAATCTTGCGGTGGAGGATCGAACTCTCCACCTACAACTATGAGATCTTGTACCGTCCGGGGAAGCTAAACGAGCCTCCTGATGCTCTGTCCCGCGGCTCTTGTGCCACTGCACAAGTGGACCGGCTCCGAGCCCTCCACGAGGACCTCTGCCACCCGGGGGTCACTCGTTTCTTCCACTTCATCAAGACCCGCAACCTGCCCTACTCCATCGAGGAGGTCAGGACAGTCACCAGGGACTGCCAAATCTGCGCGGAGTGCAAACCGCACTTCTACCAGCCAGAGAGGGAGCACCTGATAAAGGCTTCCCGTCCCTTTGAACGCCTCAGCATGGATTTCAAAGGCCCCCTCCCCTCCACCGACCGCAACACTTATTTCCTGAATATGATTGACGAGTACTCCCGGTTCCCATTAACCATCCCCTGCCCAGACATGACCACAACCACCGTCATCAAGGCCCTTCAGGGTATCTTTGCACTGTTCGGTTTCCCCACATACATACACAGCGATAGGGAGTCCTCCTTTATGAGCGACGAACTGCGTCAATTCCTGCTCAGCAAGGGCATCGCCTCGAGCAGGGTGACCAGTTACAACCCCCGGGGAAACGGACAGGTGGAGAGGGAGAACAAAATGGTCTGGAAGACTGTTCTACTGGCCCTACGGTCCAGGAATCTCCCAGTCTCCCGCTGGCAAGAAGTCCTCCCGATGGCCCTCCACGCCATCCGGTCGCTGCTCTGTACAACCACAAATACCTGGTACTACCACATTCACCGCCTGTTAAAAAAGAGTCCGGCGGGGGTGGTGGCCAGTGGTACAAAGCCCGACCCCTTATCCTGTCCACAACCTTTCCCCTGTTGATAGAGGCCTGCCAGGCCTTCAGCCGCATCAAAGCAGACATTGCAAAGGCCACAATGCGCGCCATCGACTAGTCCCTCATGAAATTCTCCTTGTTTTCCCCAGGAAGTCCTCCTCCGGGACCTCGCTCCCAATCTGGCTAGCGACACCCGGACCCATCCTGCTTCGGAAGCACGTGCGGGCGCACAAGTCGGACCCGTTGGTCGAGAGGAGAGGGTCCACCTGTTGCATGCTAACCCCCAGTATGCCTACGTGGCGTTCCCTGATGGCCGGCAAGATACAGTCTCCCTTTGGGACCTGGCGCCCGCCGGAACCCCACGCGCACCCGAACCATTACCCCCACCCCCATCCCCCCCACAGCACCCCACTGGAGGGTCAGTACTCCCGCTGCTCCTGCCTAGGCCCGCCCACCCACCGCGCCCCCTACAGGCGCCCCCCCCCCCCCGTCAACCTTTTGCCCCAACAGCGCCACGTTGGGGTGACGAAGCTGCCAGGGAGGACGAAACCACGTTCCCTGAGTCGCAACCACCGGGACCCCCACCAGAATCACCACCGAAGCCCAGACGCTCTAGAAGGACGACCAGGCCACCCGATCGACTGATTGCTTCGCTGTGACTTTAACTGTGAACGAACACTTTGTAAATATCCTCGACAGCACGGTACCTCCATACCTGATCATACCATGTTAAAGGCGACTGTTACCACTGGCCACCACCCCCGCCGGACTCTTTTTTAACAGGCGGTGAATGTGGTAGTACCAGGTATTGCGGTACCTAAGAGGCTGATGACCATTGGTTAAACCCAGGAGTTTACCATTGGCTGCTTGGATTTTGGAAGGGCTAGGTAATGCATTTTGGAAGGGCTAGGTAATGCATTTTGGAAGGGCTAGGTAATGCAATTTGGAAGGGCTAGGTAATGCATTTTGGAAGGGCTAATGCAGGTAGGGAATATACAGTGAATGGTAGAACCCTCAAGAGTATTGAAAGTCAAAGAGATCTAGGAGTACAGGTCCACAGGTCATTGAAAGGGGCAACACAGGTGGAGAAGGTAGTCAAGAAGGCACACGGCATGCTTGCCTTCATTGGCCGGGGCATTGAGTATAAGAATTGGCAAGTCATGTTGCAGCTGTATAGAACCTTAGTTAGGCCATACTTGGAGTATAGTGTTCAATTCTGGTCGCCACACTACCAGAAGGATGTGGAGGCTTTAGAGAGGGTGCAGAAGAGATTTACCAGAATGTTGCCTGGTATGGAGGGCATAAGCTATGAGGAGCGATTGAATAAACTCGGTTTGTTCTCACTGGAACGAAGGAGGTTGAGGGGCGACCTGATAGAGGTATACAAAATTATGTGGGGCATAGACAGAGTGGATAGTCAGAGGCTTTTCCCCAGGGTAGAGGGGTCAATTACTAGGGGGCATAGGTTTAAGGTGAGAGAGGCAAGGTTTAGAGTAGATGTACGAGGCAAGTTTTTTACGCAGAGGGTAGTGGGTGCCTGGAACTCACTACCGGAGGAGGTGGTGGAAGCAGGGACGATAGGGACATTTAAGGGGCATCTTGACAAATATATGAATAGGATGGGAATAGAAGGATACGGACCCAGGAAGTGTAGAAGATTGTAGTTTAGTCGGGCAGTATGGTCGGCACGGGCTTGGAGGGCCGAAGGGCCTGTTCCTGTGCTGTACATTTCTTTGTTCTTTGTTACGTAGCTCCTCCCTGCCAGGCAGAGTATAAGAACCGATGCCGGCCCAGCAGCATTCACTTTCTGTACCGAAGCTGCTGGGGAACAAGTTCCAGTAGATTAAAGCCTTCAGTTATGAAATCACTTCGGCTTGAGTGTAATTGATCGCGCTTCAAGGCAATAATTAGAGCCTCATGGACAGGATGGTGTAGTGGAAATGTGACTGGATCTGTCGTCCAGAGAACCAGGCTAATACTGGGTCAAGGGATCAGCAGCCAGTGGAATTTAAATTCAGTCAATAATAAACCTGGGGCTGGATTCTCCGCTGTCGGGATTCTCCATTGCGCCGGCAGCCTGGGGAATTCCTGAAGGCATGGGGCTGCCCACAATGGGAAACCGTATTGGCCAGCTGGCAGGATGGAGGATCCTGCCTCTGGAATCTCTTACTAGTCTCAGTAATTGTTGTAAAAACCCATCTGGTTCACAACTGTGCTTGGGGGAAGGAAATCTGCCATCTTACAAGAACGCTTAAGGGAGATGTGCGTGGAAAGTTTTTTACGCAGAGGGTGGTGGGTGTCTGGAACGCTTTGCCAGCGGAGGTGGTAGAGGCCGGCATAATAGCATCATTTAAGATGCATCCAGACAGATATATGAACAGGCGGGGAACAGAGGGAAGTAGATCCTTGGAAAATAGGTGACAGGTTTAGATAAAGGATCTGGATCGGCGCAGGCTGGGAGGGCCGAAGGGCCTGTTCCTGTTCTGTAATTTTCTTTGTCTTTTTGTTACCTGTACCTGATCTGGCCTACATGTGACTTCAGACACACAGCATTGTGGCTGACTCTTAATTGGCCTCTGCGATCTCACAAACCACTCAATTCAGAGCAACAAATGCTGGCCTTGCCATCACCATCCCAGGAAATGTTAAAGAGACATCACTGCAGGAGCTCCGCCTCCATCAATCCATTCAATGACCAGTGACAGGTAATATTCATCTGCTAATGATCTTGAACAAGGAAATGTCATTCTCCAATGGTACCATCATCAGTCAATCCTCTATCATCAATACGCGGAGGGTCAACATTGACCAAATATTTAACAGAACAAAGAACAGATGGGAAACTGCGGAAGAGGTCGCTTACTTTTGGAGTCCTTAAAGTCTGACCACCACCTGGCTCAGTCATGAGTGGTGCTGAATATTCATTGTCCATCTGCAGAAACACTCAAAGACACTGTGTAGGACTGAGTTTGACTGCTTTTACCTGTTACCGGGTTCAATCTCTGGTGCACTGCAGCTATATTACGTTAGGCGTATGTTTGGCAGAATGCATTCCAACATCTCAGTAAGATTATCTTCCTTACCTCCTTCACTGAGAATGCCAGGAACAGCAATATAGAACATAGAACATTGTAGCGCAGTACAGGCCCTTCGGCCCTCGATGTTGCGCCGACCTGTGAAACCACTCTAAAGCCCATCTACACTGTTCCCTTATCGTCCATATGTCTATCCAATGACCATTTGAATGCCCTTAGTGTTGGCGAGTCCACTACTGTTGCAGGCAGGGCATTCCATGCCCTTACTACTCTCTGAGTAAAGAACCTACCTCTGACATCTGTTTTATATCTATCTCCCTTCAATTTAAAGCTATGTCCCCTCGTGCTAGACATCACCATCCGAGGAAAAAGGCTCTCACTGTCCACCCTATCCAATCCTCTGATCATCTTGTGTGCCTCAATTAAGTCTCCTCTTAACCTTCTTCTCTCTAACGAAAATAGCCTCAAGTCCCTCAGCCTTCCCTCATAAGATCTTCCCTCCAAACCAGGCAACATTCTGGTAAATCTCCTCTGCACCCTTTCCAATGCTTCCACATCCTTCCTATAATGCGGCGACCAGAATTGCACGCAATACTCCAAATGCGGCCGTACCAGAGTTTTGTACAGCTGCAACATGACGTCATGGCTCCGAAACTCAATCCCTCTACCAATAAAAGCTAACACACCGTACGCCTTCTTAACAACCTTCTCAACCAGGGTGGCAACTTTCAGGGATCTATGTTCATGGACACCGAGATCTCTCTGCTCATCCACACTACCAAGAACCTTACCATTAGCCCAGTACTCTGTCTTCCTGTTATTCCTTCCAAAATGAATCACCTCATACTTTTCTGCATTAAACTCCATTTGCCACCTCTCAGCCCAGCGCTGCAGCTTATCTATGTCCCTCTATAACTTGTATCCTTCCGCACTGTCCACAACTCCACCGACTTCAGTGTCATCTGCAAATTTACTCACCCATCCTTCTACACCCTCCTCCAGGTCATTTATAAAAATGACAAACAGCAGTGGCCCCAAAACAGATCCTTGTGGTACACCACCAGTAACTGGACTCCAGTCTGAACATTTCCCATCAACCACCACCCTTTGTCTTCTTCCAGCTAGCCAATTTCTGATCCAAACTGCTAAATCACCCTGAATCCCATGCCTCTGTATTTTCTGCAGTAGCCTACCGTGGGGAACCTTATCAAATGCTTTACTGAAATCCATATCATAGAATTTTCAGTGCAGAAGGAGGCCATTCGGCCCATCGAGTCTGCACCGGCTCTTGGAAAGAGCACCCTCCCCAAGGTCAACACCTCCACCCTATCCCCATAACCCCACCCAACACGAAGGGCAATTTTGGACACGAAGGGCAATTTATCATGGCCAATCCACCTAACCTGCACATCTTTGGACTGTGGGAGGAAACTGGAGTACCCGGAGGAAACCCACGCACACACGGGGAGGATGTGCAGACTCCGCACAGACAGTGACCCAAGCCGGGAATCGAACCTGGGACCCTGGAGCTGTGAAGCAATTGTGCTACCCACAATGCTACCATGCTAAATTGCCCTTAGTGCCCAAAATTGCCCTTAGTGTTGGGTGGGGTTACTGGGTTATGGGGATAGGGTGGAGGTGTTGACCTTGGGTAGGGTGCTCTTTCCAAGAGACGGTGCAGACTCGATGGGCCGAATGGCCTCCTTCTGCTCTGTAAATTCTATGATAATACCAGGCAACATCCTGGTAAATCTCTTCTGCACCCGCTCTAAAGCCTCCACATCCTTCTGGTAGTGTGGCGACCAGAACTGAACACTATACTCCAAGTGTGGCCTAACTAAGGTTCTGTTCAGCTGCAACATGACTTGCCAATTCTTAAACTCAATGCTCGGCCAATGAAGGCAAGCATGCCGTATGCCTTCTTGACTACCTTCTCCACCTGTGTTGCCCCTTTCAGCGACCTGAGGACCTGTACACCTAGATCTCTCTGACTTCCAATACTCTTGAGGGTTCTACCATTCACTGTATATTCCCTACGTGCATTTGACCTTCCAAAATGCATCACCTCACATTTGTCCTGATTAAACTCCATCTGCCATCTCTCCGCCCAAGTCTCCAAACGATCTAAATCCTGCTGTATCCTCTGACAGTCCTCATCGCTATCCGCAATTCCACCAACCTTTCTGTCCTCTGCAAACTTACTAATCAGACCAGTTACATTTTCCTCCAAATCATTTATATATACTACGAACAGCAAAGGTCCCAGCACTGATCCCTGCGGAACACCACTAGTCACAGCCCTCCAATTAGAAAAGCACCCTTCCATTGCTACTCTCTGCCTACTATGACCTAGCCAGAAATGCTGTTCTTGTCAACATCTCCAGAACAAATAAAAATCAATTCAATTAACAGTATAGGGTTTATTATTGTAATCTATTGAATGGAAAATCATTGAACTCAGCGATCAGCTGAGGTCAGAGTCACCCGACACTCTCTATAATTTGCATTGACATTATTAAACAAATATGAATAGGAAATAACTGACAGAACCATTGTCCTTTAAAACTTCTGAAATGCAAGCCGTCATCTATTGCCATGGTTGCAATATTCCTTTGATTACTGTACATACAATTTGCTTATTTATTACTTGGGTGGCGAACAAAAGAAATAACAAAATGTTTCTCACAAACTCATGCTGTCCTAAAGTGCTTTTCAAGCAATGAAGTACTTCTGGGTTGTCATCACTTTTGGAAACATACATAGAAATATAGAAAACAGAAGCAGGAGGAGGCCATTTGGCCCTTCGAGCCTGTTCCGCCATTCATTATGATCATGGCTGATCGTCAAGTTCAGTACCCTGATCCCGCCTTCCCCCCAAATCCCTTGATTTCTTTAGCCACAAGAGATATTTCTATTGGGAGGGGGAGGAGGTTGGCTTCTGATCGCTTTATCAATTGTATGGGTAACAAATAATTTTTAGATTTTGGGCCCTGACCCCCAAAATAATAAGTAGCACACAGGGATATCCCGCACACAGCTTGGAAGATAGAGTAGTAAAACATACCTGAGCAACCCACACTGTATCTTTTCTCCAGTAGAACACAATGGATTTTTCAATATTTTAAATTCTCTTACCAAGTTGGCGTAGGAGCGTCATGACTCACAAGCGAGCTCTTCCTCCACCTTTTATAATCATTATTATAGTATGTTCTATAATTATTAATTGTTATAGTATTTTCTATGTATTTATTTATGGAGTGATCTGCCAGGTCTGTAAGCAGAACAATACTTTTCACTGTGTCTCGGTACACGTGACAATAAATCAAATCAATAAATCAACATATCTATTTAATGTGGCTAACGGCAGCCAATTTGCGCACAGGAAGCTCTCTTAAAGGGAAATTAAAAAGGCTGGGTCTGACTCCCTTGTGCTGTGATCTTTTCCCAGCCAGTTACATCCCATTAAACATTCAAAAATCCATCTCATGTTGAATCATAGCTTAGAATGTGGCAAAGACGTTTTGGGTTCGTAAGCAAAATAGATTTTAGATGCGAGACATGCCAATTAAATGCTATTCCTGAAATATGCAGACACTAGTTTAAAGAAAGAGCTCTGGAAAACAGAGTGACAATGACAGAAGCAAAAAGAAGTATCAGTCTAAGTTGGCAAGTGATCTCTTTTTTTTAAATTCATTCATGGGATGTGGGCGTTGCTGTCTCGGCCACCATTTGTTGCCCATCCATAATTGTCCTCGAGAAGGTGGTGGTGAGCCTTTCTTCTTGAACCTTTGCAGTCCATGTGGTGTATGTGTGCCCACAATGCCGTTACGGTGGGAGTTCCCAGATTTTGACCTAGTGACAGTGGAGGAATGATGATACATTTCTAAGTCAGGATGGTGAGTGACTGGGAGTGGAACTTCCAGGTAGTGGTGTTCCCAGGTATCTGCTGCTCTTGGTAGATGGTAGAGGTCATGGGTTTGGAAGGTGCTACCGAAGGAGCCTTGGTGAGTATCTGTAATGCATCTTGTAGATGGTCCACACATCTGGTGCGGCCGCATTTGGAGTATTGCGTGCAATTCTGGTCGCCGCATTATAGGAAGGATGTGGAAGCATTGGAAAGGGTGCAGAGGAGATTTACCAGAATGTTGCCTGGTATGGAAGGAAGATCTTATGAGGAACGGCTGAGGGACTTGAGGCTGTTTTCGTTAGAGAGAAGAAGGTTAAGAGGAGACTTAATTGAGGCATACAAGATGATCAGAGGATTGGATAGGGTGGACAGTGAGAGCCTTTTTCCTCGGATGGTGATGTCTAGCACGAGGGGACATAGCTTTAAATTGAGGGGAGATAGATATAGGACAGATGTCAGAGGTAGGTTCTTTACTCAGAGAGTAGTAAGGGCATGGAATGCCCTGCCTGCAACAGTAGTGGACTCGCCAACACTAAGGGCATTCAAATGGTCATTGGATAGACATATGGACGATAAGGGAATAGTGTAGATGGGCTTTAGAGTGGTTTCACAGGTCGGTGCAACATCAAGGGCCGAAGGGCCTGTACTGCGCTGTAATGTTCTATGTTCAATGTTCTATGTTCTATGTTCTGCTTCTGAGCGTCGGTGGTGGAGGGAGTGAATGTTTGTGGAAGATATGCCAGTCAAGCGGGCACTTTGACCTGGTTGTGTGAAGCTTCTTCAGTGTTGAGATTGCATCCATCCAGGCAAGTAGAGAGTATTCCATTACACTTGTGCCTTGTAGATGGTGGATGATGCAGTATCAATTACGGCGAGACGAAGACGAGAGTAGAGAGTAATCGAGGCTTTATTACGCATAGATGTGTGGCCTCCTACAGCTGCTGCTGAAATGGCTCGGTGAGCACACACATTTATATTCCGCCTTCTGGGCAGAGGCAGAAGGCAGGGATCTACCCCCATACCTGGAGTACAGGAGCCTTACCATATTACATCTCATACGTGCACTATATACAACAGTGGTGACTACCACATTCACCTCCTGTTAAAAAAAGAGTCCGGCGGGGGTGGTGGAAAACTATTTACATGTAATTGAGCATTTGTTTTAAGTGTACAGTTTTGGAAAAGTTCACAAATTCAGCCGGTCCGGTGCCTTGATCCTCCGTTGTGAGCGCTGCAGTCCCGTGGTCGCCGGTGACTCCGGGAGCGTGTAGTCCTCATCTTCATCCCGGGTGGAACCAATGGGAGGATGTCCTGGAGCGGTGGCTGTGGTGAGGTGCGCTGGGGGGAGGATGGGTGGCGCCGGGGCAGTTGGGGCGGGGAGGGAGGGGGGGACCCAGCTGGTGCCAGGTCCCTGAGGGAGACTGTGTCTTGGCGGCCATCGGGTTACGCCACGTAGGCGTATTGCATGGAGTAGCTGTACCCTCTCGACCAATGGGTCCGCCTTGTGGAGCCGCACATGTCTGCGGAGGAGAACGGGTCCTGGAGCTGCCAGCCACGTTGGGAGCGAAAACTCGGAGGTGGACTTCCTGGGGAAGGCAAGCAGACGTTCATGGAGGGTTGCATTAGTCGCGGTGCAAAGTAGCGACCGGATGGAGTGGAGGGCATCGAGGAGGACCTCCTGCCAGCGGGAGACCAGGAGATCTTTAGACCGTAGGGCCAGCGGGACGGCCTTCCAGACCGTCCCAGCCTCCCTCTCCACCTACCCATTTCCCCAGGGGTTGTAGCTGGACATCCTGCTCGAGGCAATGCCCTTGCTGAGCAGGAATTGACGCAGCTCATCACTCATAAAGGAGGATCACGGGTCGCTGTGGATGTAAGCAGGGAAGCTGAACAGAGTGAAGATGGTATTGAGGGCCTTGATGACTGTGGCAGACGTCATATCGGGGCATGGAATGGCTGATGCATGGTCAATTCCACAAAGACTAAAGTTGGGTACAACTGTGGCTTTATTACAGTCAGATGCGTGGCCTCCTGCTGCAGCTGGCGAAATGGCAGGGCACTGGAGGTCATGCATATTTATATAGTTCTTAGTGGGCGTAGCCAGCCAGCAGGGGCTACCGGCGAACCTGTCGTGCAGGTCCTACCTTACATCCCCTGTTCACGACATTCACCCCCCGTTAAAAATGAGTCCAGCGGGGGTGACGTGAAACTATGTACAAATAGTATGAAGTCTTACAACACCAGGTTAAAGTCCAACAGGTTTGTTTCGATGTCACTAGCTTTCGGAGCGCTGCTCCTTCCTCAGGTGAATGAAGAGGTATGTTCCAGAAACATATATATAGACAGATTCAAAGATGCCAGACAATGCTTGGAATGCGAGCATTAGCAGGTGATTAAATCTTTACAGATCCAGATATGGGGTGACCCCAGGTTAAAGAGGTGTGAATTGTATCAAGCCGGAACAGTTGGTAGGATTTCGCAGGCCAGATGGTGGGGGATGAATGTAATGCGACATGAATTACTAGGGGGCATAGGTTTAAGGTGAGAGGGGCAAGGTTTAGAGTAGATGTACGAGGCAAGTTTTTTACGCAGAGGGTAGTGGGTGCCTGGAACTCGCTACCGGAGGAGGTAGTGGAAGCAGGGACGATAGGGACATTTAAGGGGCATCTTGACAAATATATGAATAGGATGGGAATAGAAGGATACGGACCCAGGAAGTGTAGAAGATTGTAGTTTAGTCGGGCAGCATGGTCGGCACGGGCTTGGAGGGCCGAAGGGCCTGTTCCTGTGCTGTACATTTCTTTGTTCTTTGAATCCCAGGTCCCGGTTGAGGCTGCACTCATGTGTGCAAATCTGTCACCCAGCGAGAGGCTGGGTGGTTCCTGGACTGTAGGGACAGCTGGGCGGCCCTCCAAACCGTCCCATTCTCCCGTTCAACTTGCCCGTTTCCCCGGGGGTTGTAGCTGGTCGTCCTCCTGGAGGCTATACCCCTGTTGAGCAGGAACTGAAGCAGCTCATCGCTCATGAATGAGGATTCCCTGTCACTTTGGATGTAGGCGGGGAAACCGAACAGAGCGAAGATCGTGCTGAGGGCCTTGATGACGGTGGCAGACGTCATATGACGCATGGGATGGCGAAGGGGAATCTGGAGTACTCATCGACCACACTGAGAATGTACGTGTTACGGTCGGTGGAGGGGAGGGGCCCTTTGAAATCCACGCTGAGGCGTTCAAAGGGGCGGGAAGCCTTCACCAGGCGCGCACGGCCTGGCCAGTAGAAGTGTGGCTTGCACTCCACACAGACCTGGCAGTCCCTGGTGACTGTCCTTACTTCCTCGACGGAGTAGGGCAGATTGCGAGCTTTGACCAGATGGTACAATCGAGTGACCCCCGGGTGACAATGGCTGTCGTGTAGGGCCCGGAGTTGGTCCACTTGTGCGCCGGCACATGTACCTTGGGAGAGGGCGTCTGGGGGCTTGTTGAGTTTACAGGGGCGATACAAGATCTCGTAATTATAGGTGGAGAGCTTGATTCTCCACCGCAAGATTTTATCATTTTTGATCTTGCCCCGCTGTGTGTTATTGAACATGAAGGCTACATGTTGGTCCGTAAGGAGAGTGAATCTCTCACCGGCCAGGTAATGCCTCCAATGCCGCACAGCATCAACGATAGCTTGGGCCCCTTTTTCAACGAATGAGTGTCGAAGGGTGCGGGAAAAGAATGCCATGGGTCTGCCTGCCTGGTTTAGAGTGGCGGCAAGGGTGACGTCTGAAGCATCGCTTTCTACCTGAAAAGGCAGTGACTCGTCCACTGCGCGCATACCGGCCTTGGCAATGTCTGCTCTGATGCGGGCAAAAGCGCGTGTGCCTCGGCCGCGAGGGGGAATTGGGTGGACTGAATGAGTGGGCGGGCCTTGTCCGCATAGTTTGGGACCCACTGGGCGTAGTAGGAAAATAACCCCAGGCAGCGTTTGAGGGCCTTGGGGCAGTGGGGGAGGGGAAGCTCCATGAGGGGTCACATGCGGTCGGGGTCGGGCCCGAGAAATCCGTTTTGGACTACATAGCCGAGAATGGCTAACCGGGTCGTGCTGAACACACACTTCTCTTTGTTTTTGGTCAGGTTGAGAAGAGTGGCAGTGCGGAGGAATTTATCAAGGTTGGCATCGTGGTCCTGCTGGTCATGGCCGCAGATGGTGACATTATCTAAGAACGGAAAGGTGGCCCGCAAACCGTACTGGTCGACCATTCGGTCCATCTCCCTTTGGAAGACCGAGACCCCATTTGTGATGCCGAAAGGGACCCTAAGGAAGTGGTAGAGGCGACCGTCCGCCTCGAAGGCCGTGTATGGCCGGTCCGACTTCTGGATGGGGAGCTGCTGGTAGGCGGATTTCAGGTCAATTGTTGAGAAGACCCGGTACTGCGCAATCTGATTGGCCACATCAGATATGCGTGGGAGGGGCTACGCGTCGAGCTGCGTGTACCGATTGATGGTCTGGCTGTAGTCCACGACTATCCGGTGTTTCTCTCCAGTTTTAACCACTACCACTTGGGCTCTCCAGGGGCTGTTGCTGGCCTCAATAATACCCTCCTTAACCAGCCGCTGGACTTCGGATCTGATGAAGGTCATGTCCTGGGTGCTGTACCGTCTGTTCCTAGTGGCAACGGGCTTGCAATCCGCAGTTAGATTGGCAAAAAGGGAGGGGGGGGGATCGACCTTGAGGGTCGCGAGGCCGCAAACGGTAAGGGGGGTAAAGGCCCACCGAATTTGAGGGTGAGGCTCTGGAGGTTGCACTGGAAGTCCAGGCCCAACAGGAGTGCAGCGCAGAGATTAGGAAGGGCACAGAGGCGGAAGTTACTGAATTCTATGCCCTGAACAGTGAGGGTGACTGTACAGTAGCCTCGGATTGGGATGGAGTGGGATCCGGAGGCTAGGGAGATCCTTTGATTGGCAGGATGGACCGCGAGGGAGCAGCGCCTTACCGTATCTGGGTGTACGAAGCTTTCGGTGCTCCCGGAGTCCAGCAGGCACGAGGTCGCGTGGCCATTGATTTTCACCGTCGTCGACGCGGTGGCCAGGTTGTGCGGGCGAGATTGGTCCAGCGTCATCGAAGCGAGCTGCGGGTAGCCGTCGGATGCTTCGGGTGACGAACGTGTGCGGTTCCGATCTTGGGATGTCTGGAGACCCTGTGGGGGACAAGATGGTGCGCAAATTGCGGGGTCATGACAAGATGGCGGTGCCCATGGGGCGCACGTGGCCGAAGGGGGACAAGATGGTGAGTGTGTGTGCGCGCTGATGTGTGAGAGTGTGTGCACGCGCATGTCTGAGAGTCTGTGTAGGCGGATGTGTGAGAGTGGGTGCGCGCGGATGTGTGAGAGTCTGTGTGCGCGGATGTGTGAGAGTGTGTGTGCACGGATGTGTGAGAGACTGTGCATGCGGATGTGTGAGAGACTGTGTGCGTGGATATGTGAGAGTCGGTGTGTGCGGATGTGTGAGTTTCTGTGCGCGCGGACGTGTGAGAGTCTGTGTGTGCGGATCTGTATGTGCGGATGTGTGAGAGGCTGTGTGTGCAGATGTGTGAGCGTCTGTGTGCGCGGATGTGTGAGTGTCTGTGCGCGCGGACGTGTGAGAGACTGTGTGTGCGGATGTGTGAGAGTCTGTGTGTGCGGATGTGTGAGAGTTTGTGTGTTCAGATGTGTGAGTATGTATGCGCGGATGGGTGAGGGTCTGTGTGCGCGGATGTGTGAGTGTCTGTATGTGCGGATGTGTGAGAGTCTGTGTGTGCGGATGTGTGAGAGTGTGTGTGCGCGGATGTGTGAGAGACTGTGCATGCGGATGTGTGAGAGACTGTGTGCGTGGATATGTGAGAGTCGGTGTGTGCGGATGTGAGAGAGTCTGTGTGTGCGGATGTGTGAGTGTCTGTGTGTGCGGATGTGTGAGAGTCTGTGTGCGTGCGGACGTGTGAGAGTCTGTGTGTGCGGATCTGTATGTGCGGATGTGTGAGAGGCTGTGTGTGCGGATGTGTGAGCGTCTGTGTGTGCGGATGTGTGAGAGTCTGTGTGCGCGGATGTGTGAGAGTCGGTTTGTGCGGATGTGTGAGTGTCTGTGTGTGCGGATGTGTGAGAGTCTGTGTGCGTGCGGATGTGTGAGATTCTGTGCGCGCGGACGTGTGAGAGTCTGTGTGTGCGGATCTGTATGTGCGGATGTGTGAGAGGCTGTGTGTGCGGATGTGTGAGCGTCTGTGTGTGCGGATGTGTGAGTGTCTGTGCGCGCGGACGTGTGAGAGACTGTGTGTGCGGATGTGTGAGAGTCTGTGTGTGCGGATGTGTGAGAGTGAGTGTGTGCAGATGTGTGAGTATGTGTGCGCGGATGGGTGAGGGTCTGTGTGCGCGGATGTGTGAGTGTCTGTGTGTGCGGATGTGTGAGAGTCTGTGTGTGCGGATGTGTGAGAGACTGTGAGCGCGGATGTGTGAGAGTCTGTGAGCGCGGATGCGGGAGGGTCTGTGTGCGGGCGGATGTGTGAGAGTCGGTGCGCGCGGATGTGTGAGAGTCTGTGCGCGCGGATGTGTGAGAGACTGTGTGCGCGGATGTGTGAGAGTCTGTGTGTGCGGATGTGTGAGAGTCTGTGTGTGCAGATGTGTGAGTGTGTGTGCGCGGATGTGTGAGAGTCTGTGCGCGCGGATGTGTGAGAGACTGTGTGCGCGGACGTGTGAGAGTCTGTGTGTGCGGATGTGTGAGAGTCTGTGTGTGCAGATGTGTGAGAGTCTGTGTGTGCGGATGTGTGAGAGTCTGTGTGTGCTGACGTGTGAGTGTTTGTGCGCGGATGGGTGAGCGTTTGTGCGCGGATGGGTGAGCGTCTGTGTGCGCGGATGGTTGAGAGTCTATGCGTGCGAATGTGTGAGCGTCTGTGTGCGCGTATGTTTGAGAGTCTGTGTGCGCGGATGGGGGAGCATCTGTGTGTGCGGATGGTTGAGAGTCTGTGTGCGCGGAAGTGTGAGTGTCTGTGTGAGCGGATGGTTGAGAGTCTGTGTGTGCGGATGGGGGAGCATCTGTGTGTGCGGATGGTTGAGAGTCTGTGTGCGCGGATGGGGGAGCATCTGTGTGTGCGGATGGTTGAGAGTCTGTGTGCGCGGATGGGTGAGCGTCTGGGTGTGCGGATGGTTGAGAGTCTGTGTGTGCGGATGGGGGAGCATCTGTGTGTGCGGATGGTTGAGAGTCTGTGTGCGCGGATGGGGGAGCATCTGTGTGTGCGGATGGTTGAGAGTCTGTGTGCGCGGATGGGTGAGCGTCTGTGTGTGCGGATGTGTGAGAGTCTGTGTGTGCGGATGTGTGAGAGTCTATGTGTGCGGATGTGTGAGAGTCTGTGTGCGCGGATGTGTGAGAGTCTGTGTGTGCGGATGTGTGAGAGTCTGTGTGCGCAGATGTGTGAGAGTCTGTGTGTGCGGATGTGTGAGTGTCTGTGTGTGCGGATGTGTGAGAGTCTGTGTGCGCGGATGCGTGAGAGTCTGTGTGTGCGGATGTGTGAGAGTCTGTGTGTGCGTATGTGTGAGAGTCTGTGTGTGCGGATGTGTGAGAGTCTGTGTGTGCTGATGTGTGAGCGTCTGTGTGTGCGGATGTGTGAGGGTCTGTGTGCGCGGATGTGTGAGCGTCTGTGTGTGCGGATGTGTGAGAGTCTGTGTGCACGGATGGGTGAGCGTCTGTGTGCGCGGATGAGTGAGAGTCTGTGTCCGCGGATGTGTGAGAGTCTGTGTGTGCGGATGGATGAGAGTCTGTGTGCGTGGATGTGTGAGTGTCTGTGTGCGCGGATAGGTGAGCGTCTGTGTGAGAGTCTGTGTGCGCGGATGTGTGAGAGTGTGTGTGTGCAGTTGGGTGAGCGTCTGTGTGAGAGTCTGTGTGTGCAGATGTGTGAGTATGTGTGCGCGGATGGGTGAGGGTCTGTGTGCGCGGATGTGTGAGTGTCTGTATGTGCGGATGTGTGAGAGTCTGTGTGTGCGGATGTGTGAGAGTCTGTGAGCGCGGATGTGTGAGAGTCTGTGAGCGCGGATGTGTGAGAGTGTGTGTGCGCGGATGTGTGAGAGACTGTGCATGCGGATGTGTGAGAGACTGTGTGCGTGGATATGTGAGAGTCGGTGTGTGCGGATGTGAGAGAGTCTGTGTGTGCGGATGTGTGAGTGTCTGTGTGTGCGGATGTGTGAGAGTCTGTGTGCGTGCGGATGTGTGAGTTTCTGTGCGCGCGGACGTGTGAGAGTCTGTGTGTGCGGATCTGTATGTGCTGATGTGTGAGAGGCTGTGTGTGCAGATGTGTGAGCGTCTGTGTGTGCGGATGTGTGAGAGTCTGTGTGCGCGGATGTGTGAGAGTCGGTGTGTGCGGATGTGTGAGTGTCTGTGTGTGCGGATGTGTGAGAGTCTGTGTGCGTGCGGATGTGTGAGTTTCTGTGCGCGCGGACGTGTGAGAGTCTGTGTGTGCGGATCTGTATGTGCGGATGTGTGAGAGGCTGTGTGTGCGGATGTGTGAGCGTCTGTGTGTGCGGATGTGTGAGAGTCTGTGTGCGCGGATGTGTGAGAGTCGGTTTGTGCGGATGTGTGAGTGTCTGTGTGTGCGGATGTGTGAGAGTCTGTGTGCGTGCGGATGTGTGAGATTCTGTGCGCGCGGACGTGTGAGAGTCTGTGTGTGCGGATCTGTATGTGCGGATGTGTGAGAGGCTGTGTGTGCGGATGTGTGAGCGTCTTTGTGTGCGGATGTGTGAGTGTCTGTGCGCGCGGACGTGTGAGAGACTGTGTGTGCGGATGTGTGAGAGTCTGTGTGTGCGGATGTGTGGGAGTGTGTGTGTGCAGATGTGTGAGTATGTGTGCGCGGATGGGTGAGGGTCTGTGTGCGCGGATGTGTGAGTGTCTGTGTGTGCGGATGTGTGAGAGTCTGTGTGTGCGGATGTGTGAGAGACTGTGAGCGCGGATGTGTGAGAGTCTGTGAGCATGGATGCGGGAGGGTCTGTGTGCGCGCGGATGTGAGAGAGTCGGTGCGCGCGGATGTGTGAGAGTCTGTGCGCGCGGATGTGTGAGAGACTGTGTGCGCGGATGTGTGAGAGTCTGTGTGTGCGGATGTGTGAGAGTCTGTGTGTGCAGATGTGTGAGTGTGTGTGCGCGGATGGGTGAGCGTCTGTGTGCGCGGATGTGTGAGAGTCTGTATGTGCTGACGTGTGAGTGTTTGTGCGCGGATGGGTGAGCGTTTGTGCGCGGATGGGTGAGCGTCTGTGTGCGCGGATGGTTGAGAGCCTATGCGCGCGAATGTGTGAGCGTCTGTGTGCGCGTATGTTTGAGAGTCTGTGTGCGCGGATGGGGGAGCATCTGTGTGTGCGGATGGTTGAGAGTCTGTGTGCGCGGAAGTGTGAGTGTCTGTGTGTGCGGATGGGGGAGCATCTGTGTGTGCGGATGGTTGAGAGTCTGTGTGCGCGGATGGGGGAGCATCTGTGTGTGCGGATGGTTGAGAGTCTGTGTGCGCGGATGGGAGAGCGTCTGGGTGTGCGGATGGTTGAGAGTCTGTGTGTGCGGATGGGGGAGCATCTGTGTGTGCGGATGGTTGAGAGTCTGTGTGCGCGGATGGGGGAGCATCTGTGTGTGCGGATGGTTGAGAGTCTGTGTGCGCGGATGGGTGAGCGTCTGTGTGTGCGGATGTGTGAGAGTCTGTGTGTGCGGATGTGTGACAATCTATGTGTGCGGATGTGTGAGAGTCTGTGTGCGCGGATGTGTGAGAGTCTGTGTGTGCGGATGTGTGAGAGTCTGTGTGCGCGGATGTGTGAGAGTCTGTGTGTGCGGATGTGTGAGTGTCTGTGTGTGCGGATGTGTGAGAGTCTGTGTGCGCGGATGTGTGAGAGTCTGTGTGCGGATGTGTGAGAGTCTGTGTGTGCGTATGTGTGAGAGTCTGTGTGTGCGGATGTGTGAGAGTCTGTGTGTGCTGATGTGTGAGTGTGTGCGCGCGGATGGGTGAGCGTCTGTGTGTGCGGATGGTTGAGAGTCTATGCGCGCGGATGTGTGAGCGTCTGTGTGCGCGTATGTTTGAGAGTCTGTGTGCGCGGATGGGGGAGCATCTGTGTGTGCGGATGGTTGAGAGTCTGTGTGCGCGGATGTGTGAGAGTCTGTGTGTGCGGATGTGTGAGAGTCTGTGTGTGCGGATGGATGAGAGTCTGTGTGTGCGGATGTGTGAGAGTCTGTGTGCGCGGATGGGTTAGCGTCTGTGTGTGCGGATGTGTGAGAGTCTGTGTGTGCGGATGTGTGAGAGTCTGTGTGCGTGGATGTGTGAGTGTCTGTGTGCGCGGATGGGTGAGAGTCTGTGTGCGCGGATGCGTGAGGGTCTGTGTGCGCGGATGGGTGAGAGTCTGTGTGTGCAGATGGTTGAGCGTCTGTGTGTGCGGATGTGTGAGAGTCTGTGTGCGCGGATGTGTGAGCGTCTGTGTGTGCGGATGTGTGAGAGTCTGTGTGCACGGATGGGTGAGCGTCTGTGTGCGCGGATGAGTGAGAGTCTGTGTCCGCGGATGTGTGAGAATCTGTGTGTGCGGATGGATGAGAGTCTGTGTGCGTGGATGTGTGAGTGTCTGTGTGCGCGGATAAGTGAGCATCTGTGTGAGAGTCTCTGTGCGCGGATGTGTGAGAGTCTGTTTGTGCGGATGTGTGAGAGTCTGTGAGCGCGGATGTGTGAGAGGCTGTGTGTGCAGATGTGTGAGCGTCTGTGTGCGCGGATGTGTGAGTGTCTGTGCGCGCGGACGTGTGAGAGACTGTGTGTGCGGATGTGTGAGAGTCTGTGTGTGCGGATGTGTGAGAGTCTGTGTGTTCAGATGTGTGAGTATGTGTGCGCGGATGGGTGAGGGTCTGTGTGCGCGGATGTGTGAGTGTCTGTATGTGCGGATGTGTGAGAGTCTGTGTGTGCGGATGTGTGAGAGTGTGTGTGCGCGGATGTGTGAGAGACTGTGCATGCGGATGTGTGAGAGACTGTGTGCGTGGATATGTGAGAGTCGGTGTGTGCGGATGTGTGAGTGTCTGTGTGTGCGGATGTGTGAGAGTCTGTGTGCGTGCGGACGTGTGAGAGTCTGTGTGTGCGGATCTGCATGTGCGGATGTGTGAGAGGCTGTGTGTGCGGATGTGTGAGCGTCTGTGTGTGCGGATGTGTGAGAGTCTGTGTGCGCGGATGTGTGAGAGTCGGTTTGTGCGGATGTGTGAGTGTCTGTGTGTGCGGATGTGTGAGAGTCTGTGTGCGTGCGGATGTGTGAGATTCTGTGCGCGCGGACGTGTGAGAGTCTGTGTGTGCGGATCTGTATGTGCGGATGTGTGAGAGGCTGTGTGTGCGGATGTGTGAGCGTCTGTGTGTGCGGATGTGTGAGTGTCTGTGCGCGCGGACGTGTGAGAGACTGTGTGTGCGGATGTGTGAGAGTCTGTGTGTGCGGATGTGTGAGAGTGAGTGTGTGCAGATGTGTGAGTATGTGTGCGCGGATGGGTGAGGGTCTGTGTGCGCGGATGTGTGAGTGTCTGTGTGTGCGGATGTGTGAGAGTCTGTGTGTGCGGATGTGTGAGAGACTGTGAGCGCGGATGTGTGAGAGTCTGTGAGCGCGGATGCGGGAGGGTCTGTGTGCGGGCGGATGTGTGAGAGTCGGTGCGCGCGGATGTGTGAGAGTCTGTGCGCGCGGATGTGTGAGAGACTGTGTGCGCGGATGTGTGAGAGTCTGTGTGTGCGGATGTGTGAGAGTCTGTGTGTGCAGATGTGTGAGTGTGTGTGCGCGGATGGGTGAGCGTCTGTGTGCGCAGATGTGTGAGAGTCTGTGTGTGCGGATGTGTGAGAGTCTGTGTGTGCTGACGTGTGAGTGTTTGTGCGCGGATGGGTGAGCGTTTGTGCGCGGATGGGTGAGCGTCTGTGTGCGCGGATGGTTGAGAGTCTATGCGCGCGAATGTGTGAGCGTCTGTGTGCGCGTATGTTTGAGAGTCTGTGTGCGCGGATGGGGGAGCATCTGTGTGTGCGGATGGTTGAGAGTCTGTGTGCGCGGAAGTGTGAGTGTCTGTGTGAGCGGATGGTTGAGAGTCTGTGTGCGGATGGGGGAGCATCTGTGTGTGCGGATGGTTGAGAGTCTGTGTGCGCGGATGGGGGAGCATCTGTGTGTGCGGATGGTTGAGAGTCTGTGTGCGCGGATGGGTGAGCGTCTGGGTGTGCGGATGGTTGAGAGTCTGTGTGTGCGGATGGGGGAGCATCTGTGTGTGCGGATGGTTGAGAGTCTGTGTGCGCGGATGGGGGAGCATCTGTGTGTGCGGATGGTTGAGAGTCTGTGTGCGCGGATGGGTGAGCGTCTGTGTGTGCGGATGTGTGAGAGTCTGTGTGTGCGGATGTGTGAGAGTCTATGTGTGCGGATGTGTGAGAGTCTGTGTGCGCGGATGTGTGAGAGTCTGTGTGTGCGGATGTGTGAGAGTCTGTGTGCGCGGATGTGTGAGAGTCTGTGTGTGCGGATGTGTGAGTGTCTGTGTGTGCGGATGTGTGAGAGTCTGTGTGCGCGGATGTGTGAGAGTCTGTGTGTGCGGATGTGTGAGAGTCTGTGTGTGCGTATGTGTGAGAGTCTGTGTGTGCGGATGTGTGAGAGTCTGTGTGTGCTGATGTGTGAGCGTCTGTGTGTGCGGATGTGTGAGGGTCTGTGTGCGCGGATGTGTGAGCGTCTGTGTGTGCGGATGTGTGAGAGTCTGCGTGCACGGATGGGTGAGCGTCTGTGTGCGCGGATGAGTGAGAGTCTGTGTCCGCGGATGTGTGAGAGTCTGTGTGTGCGGATGGATGAGAGTCTGTGTGCGTGGATGTGTGAGTGTCTGTGTGCGCGGATAGGTGAGCGTCTGTGTGAGAGTCTGTGTGCGCGGATGTGTGAGAGTGTGTGTGTGCAGTTGGGTGAGCGTCTGTGTGAGAGTCTGTGTGTGCAGATGTGTGAGTATGTGTGCGCGGATGGGTGAGGGTATGTGTGCGCGGATGGGTGAGGGTCTGTGTGCGCGGATGTGTGAGTGTCTGTATGTGCGGATGTGTGAGAGTCTGTGTGTGCGGATGTGTGAGAGTCTGTGAGCGCGGATGTGTGAGAGTCTGTGAGCGCGGATGTGTGAGAGTGTGTGTGCGCGGATGTGTGAGAGACTGTGCATGCGGATGTGTGAGAGACTGTGTGCGTGGATATGTGAGAGTCGGTGTGTGCGGATGTGAGAGAGTCTGTGTGTGCGGATGTGTGAGTGTCTGTGTGTGCGGATGTGTGAGAGTCTGTGTGCGTGCGGATGTGTGAGTTTCTGTGCGCGCGGACGTGTGAGCGTCTGTGTGTGCGGATCTGTATGTGCTGATGTGTGAGAGGCTGTGTGTGCAGATGTGTGAGCGTCTGTGTGTGCGGATGTGTGAGAGTCTGTGTGCGCGGATGTGTGAGAGTCGGTGTGTGCGGATGTGTGAGTGTCTGTGTGTGCGGATGTGTGAGAGTCTGTGTGCGTGCGGACGTGTGAGAGTCTGTGTGTGCGGATCTGCATGTGCGGATGTGTGAGAGGCTGTGTGTGCGGATGTGTGAGCGTCTGTGTGTGCGGATGTGTGAGAGTCTGTGTGCGCGGATGTGTGAGAGTCGGTTTGTGCGGATGTGTGAGTGTCTGTGTGTGCGGATGTGTGAGAGTCTGTGTGCGTGCGGATGTGTGAGATTCTGTGCGCGCGGACGTGTGAGAGTCTGTGTGTGCGGATCTGTATGTGCGGATGTGTGAGAGGCTGTGTGTGCGGATGTGTGAGCGTCTGTGTGTGCGGATGTGTGAGTGTCTGTGCGCGCGGACGTGTGAGAGACTGTGTGTGCGGATGTGTGAGAGTCTGTGTGTGCGGATGTGTGAGAGTGAGTGTGTGCAGATGTGTGAGTATGTGTGCGCGGATGGGTGAGGGTCTGTGTGCGCGGATGTGTGAGTGTCTGTGTGTGCGGATGTGTGAGAGTCTGTGTGTGCGGATGTGTGAGAGACTGTGAGCGCGGATGTGTGAGAGTCTGTGAGCGCGGATGCGGGAGGGTCTGTGTGCGGGCGGATGTGTGAGAGTCGGTGCGCGCGGATGTGTGAGAGTCTGTGCGCGCGGATGTGTGAGAGACTGTGTGCGCGGATGTGTGAGAGTCTGTGTGTGCGGATGTGTGAGAGTCTGTGTGTGCAGATGTGTGAGTGTGTGTGCGCGGATGGGTGAGCGTCTGTGTGCGCAGATGTGTGAGAGTCTGTGTGTGCGGATGTGTGAGAGTCTGTGTGTGCTGACGTGTGAGTGTTTGTGCGCGGATGGGTGAGCGTTTGTGCGCGGATGGGTGAGCGTCTGTGTGCGCGGATGGTTGAGAGTCTATGCGCGCGAATGTGTGAGCGTCTGTGTGCGCGTATGTTTGAGAGTCTGTGTGCGCGGATGGGGGAGCATCTGTGTGTGCGGATGGTTGAGAGTCTGTGTGCGCGGAAGTGTGAGTGTCTGTGTGAGCGGATGGTTGAGAGTCTGTGTGCGGATGGGGGAGCATCTGTGTGTGCGGATGGTTGAGAGTCTGTGTGCGCGGATGGGGGAGCATCTGTGTGTGCGGATGGTTGAGAGTCTGTGTGCGCGGATGGGTGAGCGTCTGGGTGTGCGGATGGTTGAGAGTCTGTGTGTGCGGATGGGGGAGCATCTGTGTGTGCGGATGGTTGAGAGTCTGTGTGCGCGGATGGGGGAGCATCTGTGTGTGCGGATGGTTGAGAGTCTGTGTGCGCGGATGGGTGAGCGTCTGTGTGTGCGGATGTGTGAGAGTCTGTGTGTGCGGATGTGTGAGAGTCTATGTGTGCGGATGTGTGAGAGTCTGTGTGCGCGGATGTGTGAGAGTCTGTGTGTGCGGATGTGTGAGAGTCTGTGTGCGCGGATGTGTGAGAGTCTGTGTGTGCGGATGTGTGAGTGTCTGTGTGTGCGGATGTGTGAGAGTCTGTGTGCGCGGATGTGTGAGAGTCTGTGTGTGCGGATGTGTGAGAGTCTGTGTGTGCGTATGTGTGAGAGTCTGTGTGTGCGGATGTGTGAGAGTCTGTGTGTGCTGATGTGTGAGCGTCTGTGTGTGCGGATGTGTGAGGGTCTGTGTGCGCGGATGTGTGAGCGTCTGTGTGTGCGGATGTGTGAGAGTCTGCGTGCACGGATGGGTGAGCGTCTGTGTGCGCGGATGAGTGAGAGTCTGTGTCCGCGGATGTGTGAGAGTCTGTGTGTGCGGATGGATGAGAGTCTGTGTGCGTGGATGTGTGAGTGTCTGTGTGCGCGGATAGGTGAGCGTCTGTGTGAGAGTCTGTGTGCGCGGATGTGTGAGAGTGTGTGTGTGCAGTTGGGTGAGCGTCTGTGTGAGAGTCTGTGTGTGCAGATGTGTGAGTATGTGTGCGCGGATGGGTGAGGGTATGTGTGCGCGGATGGGTGAGGGTCTGTGTGCGCGGATGTGTGAGTGTCTGTATGTGCGGATGTGTGAGAGTCTGTGTGTGCGGATGTGTGAGAGTCTGTGAGCGCGGATGTGTGAGAGTCTGTGAGCGCGGATGTGTGAGAGTGTGTGTGCGCGGATGTGTGAGAGACTGTGCATGCGGATGTGTGAGAGACTGTGTGCGTGGATATGTGAGAGTCGGTGTGTGCGGATGTGAGAGAGTCTGTGTGTGCGGATGTGTGAGTGTCTGTGTGTGCGGATGTGTGAGAGTCTGTGTGCGTGCGGATGTGTGAGTTTCTGTGCGCGCGGACGTGTGAGCGTCTGTGTGTGCGGATCTGTATGTGCTGATGTGTGAGAGGCTGTGTGTGCAGATGTGTGAGCGTCTGTGTGTGCGGATGTGTGAGAGTCTGTGTGCGCGGATGTGTGAGAGTCGGTGTGTGCGGATGTGTGAGTGTCTGTGTGTGCGGATGTGTGAGAGTCTGTGTGCGTGCGGATGTGTGAGTTTCTGTGCGCGCGGACGTGTGAGAGTCTGTGTGTGCGGATCTGTATGTGCGGATGTGTGAGAGGCTGTGTGTGCGGATGTGTGAGCGTCTGTGTGTGCGGATGTGTGAGAGTCTGTGTGCGCGGATGTGTGAGAGTCGGTTTGTGCGGATGTGTGAGTGTCTGTGTGTGCGGATGTGTGAGAGTCTGTGTGCGTGCGGATGTGTGAGATTCTGTGCGCGCGGACGTGTGAGAGTCTGTGTGTGCGGATCTGTATGTGCGGATGTGTGAGAGGCTGTGTGTGCGGATGTGTGAGCGTCTTTGTGTGCGGATGTGTGAGTGTCTGTGCGCGCGGACGTGTGAGAGACTGTGTGTGCGGATGTGTGAGAGTCTGTGTGTGCGGATGTGTGGGAGTGTGTGTGTGCAGATGTGTGAGTATGTGTGCGCGGATGGGTGAGGGTCTGTGTGCGCGGATGTGTGAGTGTCTGTGTGTGCGGATGTGTGAGAGTCTGTGTGTGCGGATGTGTGAGAGACTGTGAGTGCGGATGTGTGAGAGTCTGTGAGCATGGATGCGGGAGGGTCTGTGTGCGCGCGGATGTGAGAGAGTCGGTGCGCGCGGATGTGTGAGAGTCTGTGCGCGCGGATGTGTGAGAGACTGTGTGCGCGGATGTGTGAGAGTCTGTGTGTGCGGATGTGTGAGAGTCTGTGTGTGCAGATGTGTGAGTGTGTGTGCGCGGATGGGTGAGCGTCTGTGTGCGCGGATGTGTGAGAGTCTGTGTGTGCGGATGTGTGAGAGTCTGTGTGTGCTGACGTGTTAGTGTTTGTGCGCGGATGGGTGAGCGTTTGTGCGCGGATGGGTGAGCGTCTGTGTGCGCGGATGGTTGAGAGTCTATGCGCGCGAATGTGTGAGCGTCTGTGTGCGCGGAAGTGTGAGTGTCTGTGTGTGCGGATGGGGGAGCATCTGTGTGTGCGGATGGTTGAGAGTCTGTGTGCGCGGATGGGGGAGCATCTGTGTGTGCGGATGGTTGAGAGTCTGTGTGCGCGGATGGGTGAGCGTCTGGGTGTGCGGATGGTTGAGAGTGTGTGTGTACGGATGGGGGAGCATCTGTGTGTGCGGATGGTTGAGAGTCTGTGTGCGCGGATGGGGGAGCATCTGTGTGTGCGGATGGTTGAGAGTCTGTGTGCGCGGATGGGTGAGCGTCTGTGTGTGCGGATGTGTGAGAGTCTGTGTGTGCGGATGTGTGACAATCTATGTGTGCGGATGTGTGAGAGTCTGTGTGCGCGGATGTGTGAGAGTCTGTGTGTGCGGATGGTTGAGAGTCTATGCCCGCGGATGTGTGAGCGTCTGTGTGCGCGTATGTTTGAGAGTCTGTGTGCGCGGATGGGGGAGCATCTGTGTGTGCGGATGGTTGAGAGTCTGTGTGCGCGGATGTGTGAGAGTCTGTGTGTGCGGATGTGTGAGAGTCTGTGTGTGCGGATGGATGAGAGTCTGTGTGTGCGGATGTGTGAGAGTCTGTGTGCGCGGATGGGTTAGCGTCTGTGTGTGCGGATGTGTGAGAGTCTGTGTGTGCGGATGTGTGAGAGTCTGTGTGCGTGGATGTGTGAGTGTCTGTGTGCGCGGATGGGTGAGAGTCTGTGTGCGCGGATGCGTGAGGGTCTGTGTGCGCGGATGGGTGAGAGTCTGTGTGTGCAGATGGTTGAGCGTCTGTGTGTGCGGATGTGTGAGAGTCTGTGTGCGCGGATGTGTGAGCGTCTGTGTGTGCGGATGTGTGAGAGTCTGTGTGCACGGATGGGTGAGCGTCTGTGTGCGCGGATGAGTGAGAGTCTGTGTCCGCGGATGTGTGAGAGTCTGTGTGTGCGGATGGATGAGAGTCTGTGTGCGTGGATGTGTGAGTGTCTGTGTGCGCGGATAAGTGAGCATCTGTGTGAGAGTCTGTGAGCGCGGATGTGTGAGAGTCGGTGTGTGCGGATGTGTGAGAGTCTGTGCGTGTGGATGTGTGAGAGTCTGTGTGTGCGGATGTGTGAGAGTCTGTGTGTGCGGATGTGTGAGAGTCTGTGTGCGCGGATGTGTGAGAGTCTGTGTGCACGGCTGAGTGAGTGTGTGTGTGCGCTGATGTGTGAGAGTGTGTGCACGCGCATGTCTGAGAGTCTGTGTAGGCGGATGTGTGAGAGTGTGTGCGCGCGGATGTGTGAGAGTCTGTGTGCGCGGATGTGTGAGAGTGTGTGTGCACGGATGTGTGAGAGACTGTGCATGCGGATGTGTGAGAGACTGTGTGCGTGGATATGTGAGAGTCGGTGTGTGCGGATGTGTGAGTTTCTGTGCGCGCGGACGTGTGAGAGTCTGTGTGTGCGGATCTGTATGTGCGGATGTGTGAGAGGCTGTGTGTGCAGATGTGTGAGCGTCTGTGCGCGCGGATGTGTGAGTGTCTGTGCACGCGGACGTGTGAGAGACTGTGTGTGCGGATGTGTGAGAGTCTGTGTGTGCGGATGTGTGAGAGTCTGTGTGTGCAGATGTGTGAGTATGTGTGCGCGGATGGGTGAGGGTCTGTGTGCGCGGATGTGTGAGTGTCTGTATGTGCGGATGTGTGAGAGTCTGTGAGCGCGGATGTGTGAGAGTCTGTGAGCGCGGATGTGTGAGAGTGTGTGTGCGCGGATGTGTGAGAGACTGTGCATGCGGATGTGTGAGAGACTGTGTGCGTGGATATGTGAGAGTCGGTGTGTGCGGATGTGAGAGAGTCTGTGTGTGCGGATGTGAGAGTGTCAGTGTGTGCGGATGTGTGAGAGTCTGTGTGCGTGCGGATGTGTGAGTTTCTGTGCGCGCGGACGTGTGAGAGTCTGTGTGTGCGGATCTGTATGTGCTGATGTGTGAGAGGCTGTGTGTGCGGATGTGTGAGCATCTGTGTGTGCGGATGTGTGAGAGTCTGTGTGCGCGGATGTGTGGGAGTCGGTGTGTGCGGATGTGTGAGTGTCTGTGTGTGCGGATGTGTGAGAGTCTGTGTGCGTGCGGATGTGTGGGTTTCTGTGCGCGCGGACGTGTGAGAGTCTGTGTGTGCGGATCTGTATGTGCGGATGTGTGAGAGGCTGTGTGTGCGGATGTGTGAGCGTCTGTGTGTGCGGATGTGTGAGTGTCTGTGCGCGCGGACGTGTGAGAGACTGTGTGTGCGGATGTGTGAGAGTCTGTGTGTGCAGATGTGTGAGAGTCTGTGTGTGCGGATGTGTGAGTGTCTGTGCGCGCGGACGTGTGAGAGACTGTGTGTGCGGATGTGTGAGAGTCTGTGTGCGCGGATGGGTGAGGGTCTGTGTGCGCGGATGTGTGAGTGTCTGTATGTGCGAGAGTCTGTGTGTGCGGATGTGTGAGAGTCTGTGAGCGCGGATGCGGGAGGGTCTGTGTGCGCGCGGATGTGTGAGAGTCGGTGCGCGCGGATGTGTGAGAGTCTGTGCGCGCATATGTGTGAGAGACTGTGTGCGCGGATGTGTGAGAGTCTGTGTGTGCGGATGTGTGAGAGTCTGTGTGTGCAGATGTGTGAGTGTGTGTGCGCGGATGGGTGAGCGTCTGTGTGCGCGGATGTGTGAGAGTCTGTGTGTGCGGATGTGTGAGAGTCTGTGTGTGCTGACGTGTGAGTGTTTGTGCACGGATGGGTGAGCGTTTGTGCGCGGATGGGTGAGGGTCTGTGTGCGCGGATGGGTGAGAGTCTGTGTGTGCAGATGGTTGAGCGTCTGTGTGTGCGGATGTGTGAGAGTCTGTGTGCGCGGATGTGTGAGCGTCTGTGTGTGCGGATGTGTGAGAGTCTGTGTGCACGGATGGGTGAGCGTCTGTGTGCGCGGATGAGTGAGAGTCTGTGTCCGCGGATGTGTGAGAGTCTGTGTGTGCGGATGTGTGAGAGTCTGTGTGCGTGGATGTGTGAGTGTCTGTGTGCGCGGATAGGTGAGCATCTGTGTGAGAGTCTGTGTGCGCGGATGTGTGAGAGTGTGTGTGTGCAGTTGGGTGAGCGTCTGTGTGTGCGGATGTGTAAGCGTCTGTGTGCACGGATGTGTAAGAGTCTGTGTGCACGGATGTGTGAGAGTCTGTGTGTGCGGATGTGTGAGAGTCTGTTTGTGCGGATGTGTGAGAGTCTGTGAGCGCGGATGTGTGAGAGTCGGTGTGTGCGGATGTGTGAGAGTCTGTGCGTGTGGATGTGTGAGAGTCTGTGTGTGCGGATGTGTGAGAGTCTGTGTGTGCGGATGTGTGAGAGTCTGTGTGCGCGGATGTGTGAGAGTCTGTGTGCACGGCTGTGTGAGTGTGTGTGTGCGCTGATGTGTGAGAGTCTGTGCACGCGCATGTCTGAGAGTCTGTGTAGGCGGATGTGTGAGAGTGTGTGCGCGCGGATGTGTGAGAGTCTGTGTGCGCGGATGTGTGAGAGTGTGTGTGCACGGATGTGTGAGAGACTGTGCATGCGGATGTGTGAGAGACTGTGTGCGTGGATATGTGAGAGTCGGTGTGTGCGGATGTGTGAGTTTCTGTGCGCGCAGACGTGTGAGAGTCTGTGTGTGCGGATCTGTATGTGCGGATGTGTGAGAGGCTGTGTGTGCAGATGTGTGAGCGTCTGTGCGCGCGGATGTGTGAGTGTCTGTGCACGCGGACGTGTGAGAGACTGTGTGTGCGGATGTGTGAGAGTCTGTGTGTGCGGATGTGTGAGAGTCTGTGTGTGCAGATGTGTGAGTATGTGTGCGCGGATGGGTGAGGGTCTGTGTGCGCGGATGTGTGAGTGTCTGTATGTGCGGATGTGTGAGAGTCTGTGTGTGCGGATGTGTGAGAGTCTGTGAGCGCGAATGTGAGAGAGTCTGTGAGCGCGGATGTGTGAGAGTGTGTGTGCGCGGATGTGTGAGAGACTGTGCATGCGGATGTGTGAGAGACTGTGTGCGTGGATATGTGAGAGTCGGTGTGTGCGGATGTGAGAGAGTCTGTGTGTGCGGATGTGTGAGTGTCTGTGTGTGCGGATGTGTGAGAGTCTGTGTGCGTGCGGATGTGTGAGTTTCTGTGCGCGCGGACGTGTGAGAGTCTGTGTGTGCGGATCTGTATGTGCTGATGTGTGAGAGGCTGTGTGTGCGGATGTGTGAGCGTCTGTGTGTGCGGATGTGTGAGAGTCTGTGTGCGCGGATGTGTGAGAGTCGGTGTGTGCGGATGTGTGAGTGTCTGTGTGTGCGGATGTGTGAGAGTCTGTGTGCGTGCGGATGTGTGGGTTTCTGTGCGCGCGGACGTGTGAGAGTCTGTGTGTGCGGATCTGTATGTGCGGATGTGTGAGAGGCTGTGTGTGCAGATGTGTGAGCGTCTGTGTGTGCGGATGTGTGAGTGTCTGTGCGCGCGGACGTGTGAGAGACTGTGTGTGCGGATGTGTGAGAGTCTGTGTGTGCAGATGTGTGAGAGTCTGTGTGTGCGGATGTGTGAGTGTCTGTGCGCGCGGACGTGTGAGAGACTGTGTGTGCGGATGTGTGAGAGTCTGTGTGCGTGGATGGGTGAGGGTCTGTGTGCGCGGATGTGTGAGTGTCTGTATGTGCGAGAGTCTGTGTGTGCGGATGTGTGAAAGTCTGTGAGCGCGGATGCGGGAGGGTCTGTGTGCGCGCGGATGTGTGAGAGTCGGTGCGCGCGGATGTGTGAGAGTCTGTGCGCGCATATGTGTGAGAGACTGTGTGCGCGGATGTGTGAGAGTCTGTGTGTGCGGATGTGTGAGAGTCTGTGTGTGCTGACGTGTGAGTGTTTGTGCGCGGATGGGTGAGCGTTTGTGCGCGAATGTGTGAGCGTCTGTGTGCGCGGATGGTTGAGAGTCTGTGTGCGCGGATGGGGGAGCTTCTGTGTGTGCGGATGGTTGAGAGTCTGTGTGCGCGGAAGTGTGAGAGTCTGTGTGCGCGGATGGGTGAGCGTCTGGGTGTGCGGATGTGTGAGAGTCTGTGTGCGCGGATGTGTGAGAGTCTGTGTGTGCGGATGTGTGAGAGTCTGTGTGTGCGGATGTGTGAGAGCCTGTGTGTGCGGATGGAAGAGAGTCTGTGTGTGCGGATGTGTGAGAGACTGTGTCCGCGGATGTGTGAGCGTCTGTGTGTGCGAATGTGTGAGAGTCTGTGTGTGCGGATGTGTGAGAGTGTGTGTGTGCAGATGTGTGAGTGTGTGTGCGTGGATGTGTGAGAGTCTGTGTGCGCGGATGGGTGAGAGTCTGTGTGTGCGGATGTGTGAGAGTCTGTGTGCGTGGATGGGTTAGCATCTGTGTGTGCGGATGGGTGAGAGTCTGTGTGCGCGGATGCGTGAGGGTCTGTGTGCGCGGATGTGTGAGAGTCTGTGTGTGCGGATGTGTGAGAGTCTGTGTGTGCGGATGTGTGAGAGTCTGTGTGCGCGGACATGTGAGAGTCGGTGTGTGCGGATGTGTGAGTGTCTGTGTGTGCGGATGTGTGAGAGTCTGTGTGTGCGGATGTGTGAGAGTCTGTGTGTGCGGATGTGTGAGAGTCTGTGTGTGCGGATGGGTGAGCGTCTGTGTGCGGGATGTGTGAGAGTCGGTGTGTGCGGATGTGTGAGTGTCTGTGTGTGCGGATATGTGAGAGTGTGTGTGTGCGGATGTGTGAGAGTCTGTGTGTGCGAATGTGTGAGAGTCTGTGTGTGCGGATGTGTGAGAGTCTTTGTGTGCGGATGTGTGAGAGTCTGTGTGGCGGATGTGTGAGAGTCGGTGTGTGCGGATGTGTGAGTGTCTGTGTGTGTGGATGTGTGAGAGTCTGTGCGCGTGCGGATGTGTGAGAGTCGGTGCGCGCGGATGTGTGAGTGTCTGTGCGCGTGGATGTGTGAGAGTCTGTGTGTGCGGATGTGTGAGAGTCTGTGAGCGCGGATGTGTGAGAGCCTGTGAGCGCGGATGAGGGAGGGTCTGTTTGCGCGCGGATGTGTGAGAGTCGTTGCGCGCGGATGTGGGAGAGTCTGTGTGTGCGGATGTGTGAGTGTCTGTGTGTGCGGATGTGTGAGAGTCTGTGTGTGCGGATGTGTGAGAGTCTGTGTGTGCGGATGTGTGAGAGTATGTGTGTGCGGATGTGTGAGAGTCTGTGTGTGCGGATGTGTGAGAGACTGTGTGCGCGGATGTGTGAGAGTCTGTGTGTGCGGATGTGTGAGTGTGTGTGTGCAGATGTGTGAGTGTGTGTGCACGGATGTGTGAGAGTCTGTGTGTGCGGATGTGTGAGCGTCTGTGTGCGCGTAAGTTTGAGAGTCTGTGTGCGCGGATGGGGGAGCATCTGTGTGTGCGGATGGTTGAGAGTCTGTGTGTGCGGATGGGTGAGCGTCTGTGTGCGCGGATGTGTGAGAGTCGGTGTGTGCGGATGTGTGAGTGTCTGTGTGTGCGGATGTGTTAGAGTGTGTGTGTACGGATGTGTGAGAGACTGTGTGTGCGGATGTGTGAGAGTCTGTGTGTGCGGATGTGTGAGAGTCATTGTGTGCGGATGTGTGAGAGTCTGTGTGGCGGATGTGTGAGAGTCGGTGTGTGCCGATGTGTGAGTGTCTGTGTGTGCGGATGTGTGAGAGTCTGTGCGCGTGCGGATGTGTGAGAGTCGGTGCGCGTGGATGTGTGAGAGTCTGTGTGTGCGGATGTGTGAGAGTCTGTGAGCGCGGATGTGTGAGAGCGGGTAAGCGCGGATGCGGGAGGGTCTGTTTGCGCGCGGATGTGTGAGAGTTGGTGCGCGCGGATGTGTGAGAGTCTGTGTGTGCGGATGGTTGAGAGTCTATGCGCGCGGATGTGTGAGAGTCTGTGTGTGCAGATGTGTGAGTGTCTGTGTGAGCGGATGTGTGAGAGTGTGTGTGTGCAGATGTGTGAGTGTGTGTGCGGATGTGTGAGAGTCTGTGTGTGCAGATGTGTGATTGTCTGTGTGAGCGGATGTGTGAGAGTGTGTGTGTGCAGATGTGTGAGTGTGTGTGCGCGGATGGGTGAGCGTCTGTGTGTGCGGATGTGTGAGTGTCTGTGTGAGCGGATGTGTGAGAGTGTGTGTGTGCAGATGTGTGAGTCTGTGTGTGCGGATGGGTGAGCGTCTGTGTGTGCGGATGGTTGAGAGTCTATGCGCGCGGATGTATGAGCGTCTGTGTGCGCGTATGTTTGAGAGTCTGTGTGCGCGGATGGGGGAGCATCTGTGTGTGCGGATGGTTGAGAGTCTGTGTGCGCGGATGTGTGAGAGTCTGTGTGCGCGGATGTGTGAGAGTCTGTGTGTGCGGATGTGTGAGAGTCTGTGTGCGTGGATGGGTTAGCATCTGTGTGTGCGGATGGATGAGAGTCTGTGTGTGCGGATGTGTGAGAGCCTGTGTGCGCGGATGGGTTAGCATCTGTGTGTGCAGATGGATGAGAGTCTGTGTGCGCGGATGTGTGAGAGTCTGTGTGCGTGGATGTGTGAGTGTCTGTGTGCGCGGATGGGTGAGAGTCTGTGTGCGCGGATGCGTGAGGGTCTGTGTGCGCGGATGGGTGAGCGTCTGTGTACGTGGATGTGTGAGTGTCTGTGTGCGCGGATGGGTGAGCGTCTGTGTGAGAGTCTGTGTGCACGGCTGTGTGAGTGTGTGTGCGCAGATGTGTGAGAGTGTGTGCGCGGATGTGTGAGAGTCTGTGTGTGCGGATGTGTGAGAGTCTGTGTGCACGGATGTGTGAGAGTCGGTGTGTGCGGATGTGTGAGAGCCTGTGTGTGCGGATGTGTGAGAGTCTGTGTGTGCGGATGTGTGAGAGTCTGTGTGCACGGATGTGTGAGAGTCGGTGTGCGCGGATGTGTGAGAGTCTGTGTGTGCGGATGTGTGAGAGTCTGTGTGCGCGGATGTGTGAGAGTCTGTGTGCACGGATGTGTGAGAGTCGGTGTGCGCGGATGTGTGAGAGTCGGTGTGTGCGGATGTGTGAGAGCCTGTGTGTGCGGATGTGTGAGAGTCTGTGTGTGCGGATGTGTGAGAGTCTGTGTGTGCGGATGTGTGAGAGACTGTGTGTGCGGATGTGTGAGTGTCTGTGAGCGCGGATATGTGAGAGTCTGTGTGTGCGGATGTGTGAGAGTCTGTGTGTGCGGATGTGTGAGAGTCTGTGTGTGCAGATGTGTGAGTGTCTGTGAGCGCGGATGTGTGAGAGTCTGTGTGCGCGGATGTGTGAGAGTCTGTGTGCGCGGATGGGTGAGAGTCTGTGTGCACGGATGTGTGAGAGTCTGTGTGTGCGGATGGGTGAGTGTCTGTGTGTGCGGATGTGTGAGAGTATGTGTGCGGATGTGTGAGAGTCTGTGTGCGCGGATGTGTGAGAGTCTGTGTGCGCGGATATGTGAGAGTCGGTGTGTGCGGATGTGTGAGTGTCTGTGTGTGCGGATGTGTGAGAGTCTGTGTGTGCGGATGTGTGAGTGTCTGTTTGTGCGGATGTGTGAGAGTCTGTGTGCGCGGTTGTGTGAGAGTCTGTGTGTGCGGATGTGTGAGAGTCGGTGTGTGCGGATGTGTGAGAGTCGGTGTGTGCGGATGTGTGAGAGTCTGTGTGCGCGGATGTGTGAGAGTCTGTGTGTGCGGATGTGTGAGTGTCTGTGTGTGCGGATGTGTGAGAGTCTGTGTGTGCGGATGTGTGAGAGTCTGTGTGTGCGGATGTGTGAGAGTCTGTGTGCGGATGTGTGAGAGTCTGTGTGGTCGGATGTGTGAGAGTCTGTGTGTGCGGATGTGTGAGAGTCTGTGTGCGCGGATGTGTGAGAGTCGGTGTGTGCGGATGTGTGAGTGTCTGTGTGTGCGGATGTGTGAGAGTCTGTGTGTGCGGATGTGTGAGAGTCTGTGTGTGCGGATGTGTGAGAGTCTGTGTGTGCGGATGTGTGAGAGTCTGTGTGTGCGGATGTGTGAGAGTCTGTGTGCGCGGACATGTGAGAGTCGGTGTGTGCGGATGTGTGAGTGTCTGTGTGTGCGGATGTGTGAGAGTCTGTGTGTGCGGATGTGTGAGAGTCTGTGTGTGCGGATGTGTGAGAGTCTGTGTGTGCGGATGGGTGAGCGTCTGTGTGCGGGATGTGTGAGAGTCGGTGTGTGCGGATGTGTGAGTGTCTGTGTGTGCGGATGTGTGAGAGTGTGTGTGTGCGGATGTGTGAGAGTCTGTGTGTGCGGATGTGTGAGAGTCTGTGTGTGCGGATGTGTGAGAGTCATTGTGTGCGGATGTGTGAGAGTCTGTGTGGCGGATGTGTGAGAGTCGGTGTGTGCGGATGTGTGAGTGTCTGTGTGTGCGGATGTGTGAGAGTCTGTGCGCGTGCGGATGTGTGAGAGTCGGTGCGCGCGGATGTGTGAGTGTCTGTGCGCGTGGATGTGTGAGAGTCTGTGTGTGCGGATGTGTGAGAGTCTGTGAGCGCGGATGTGTGAGAGCCTGTGAGCGCGGATGAGGGAGGGTCTGTTTGCGCGCGGATGTGTGAGAGTCGGTGCGCGCGGATGTGGGAGAGTCTGTGTGTGCGGATGTGTGAGTGTCTGTGTGTGCGGATGTGTGAGAGTCTGTGTGTGCGGATGTGTGAGAGTCTGTGTGTGCGGATGTGTGAGAGTCTGTGTGTGCGGATGTGTGAGAGTCTGTGTGTGCGGATGTGTGAGAGACTGTGTGCGCGGATGTGTGAGAGTCTGTGTGTGCGGATGTGTGAGTGTGTGTGTGCAGATGTGTGAGTGTGTGTGCACGGATGTGTGAGAGTCTGTGTGTGCGGATGTGTGAGCGTCTGTGTGCGCGTAAGTTTGAGAGTCTGTGTGCGCGGATGGGGGAGCATCTGTGTGTGCGGATGGTTGAGAGTCTGTGTGTGCGGATGGGTGAGCGTCTGTGTGCGCGGATGTGTGAGAGTCGGTGTGTGCGGATGTGTGAGTGTCTGTGTGTGCGGATGTGTGAGAGTGTGTGTGTGCGGATGTGTGAGAGACTGTGTGTGCGGATGTGTGAGAGTCTGTGTGTGCGGATGTGTGAGAGTCATTGTGTGCGGATGTGTGAGAGTCTGTGTGGCGGATGTGTGAGAGTCGGTGTGTGCCGATGTGTGAGTGTCTGTGTGTGCGGATGTGTGAGAGTCTGTGCGCGTGCGGATGTGTGAGAGTCGGTGCGCGTGGTGTGCGAGAGTCTGTGTGTGCGGATGTGTGAGAGTCTGTGAGCGCGGATGTGTGAGAGCGGGTAAGCGCGGATGCGGGAGGGTCTGTTTGCGCGCGGATGTGTGAGAGTTGGTGCGCGCGGATGTGTGAGAGTCTGTGTGTGCGGATGTGTGAGTGTCTGTGTGTGTGGATGTGTGAGAGTCTGTGTGTGCGGATGTGTAAGAGTCTGTGTGTGCGGATGAGGGAGGGTCTGTTTGCGTGCGGATGTGTGTGAGTCGGTGCGCGCGGATGTGGGAGAGTCTGTGTGTGCGGATGTGTGAGTGTCTGTGTGTGCGGATGTGTGAGAGTCTGTGTGTGCGGATGTGTGAGAGTCTGTGTGTGCGGATGTGTGAGAGTCTGTGTGTGCGGATGTGTGAGAGTCTGTGTGTGCGGATGTGTGAGAGTCTGTGTGTGCGGATGTGTGAGAGACTGTGTGCGCGGATGTGTGAGTGTGTGTGTGCAGATGTGTGAGTGTGTGTGCACGGATGTGTGAGAGTCTGTGTGTGCGGATGTGTGAGCATCTGTGTGCGCGTTTGTTTGAGAGTCTGTGTGCGCGGATGGGGGAGCATCTGTGTGTGCGGATGGTTGAGAGTCTGTGTGTGCGGATGGGTGAGCGTCTGTGTGCGCGGGTGTGTGAGAGTCGGTGTGTGCGGATGTGTGAGTGTCTGTGTGTGCGGATGTGTGAGAGTGTGTGTGTGCGGATGTGTGAGAGTCTGTGTGTGCGGATGTGTGAGAGTCTGTGTGTGCGGATGTGTGAGAGTCATTGTGTGCGGATGTGTGAGAGTCTGTGTGGCGGATGTGTGAGAGTCGGTGTGTGCGGATGTGTGAGTGTCTGTGTGTGCGGATGTGTGAGAGTCTGTGCGCGTGCGGATGTGTGAGAGTCGGTGCGCGTGGATGTGTGAGAGTCTGTGTGTGCGGATGTGTGAGAGTCTGTGAGCGCGGATGTGTGAGAGCCTGTGAGCGCGGATGCGGGAGGGTCTGTTTGCGCGCGGATGTGTGAGAGTTGGTGCGCGCGGATGTGTGAGAGTCTGTGCGTGCGGATGTGTGAGTGTCTGTGTGTGCGGATGTGTGAGAGTCTGTGTGTGCGGATGTGTGAGCGTCTGTGTGTGCGGATGTGTCAGAGTCTGTGTGTGCGGATGTGTGAGAGTCTGTGTGCGCGGATGTGTGAGAGTCTGTGTGTGCGGATGTGTGAGAGTCTGTGTGCGCGGAGGTGTGAGAGTCTGTGTGCGCGGATGTGTGAGAGTCTGTGTGCGCGGATGTGTGAGAGTCTGTGTGTGCGGATGTGTGAGAGTCTGTGTGCGCGGATGTGTGAGAGTCTGTGTGTGCGGATGTGTGAGAGTCTGTGTGTGCGGATGTGTGAGAGACTGTGTGCGCGGATGTGTGAGAGTCTGTGTGTGCGGATGTGTGAGTGTGTGTGTGCAGATGTGTGAGAGTCTGTGTGTGCGGATGTGTGAGAGACTGTGTGCGCGGATGTGTGAGAGTCTGTGTGTGCGGATGTGTGAGTGTGTGTGTGAGCGGATGTGTGAGAGTCGGTGTGTGCGGATGTGTGACCGTCTGTGTGTGCGGATGTGTGAGAGACTGTGTGTGCGGATGTGTGAGAGTCTGTGTGTGCGGATGTGTGAGTGTCTGTGTGTGCGGATGTGTGAGTGTCTGTGTGTGCGGATGTGTGAGAGACTGTGTGTGCGGATGTGTGAGAGTCTGTGTGTGCGGATGTGTGAGCGTCTGTGTGTGCGGATGTGTGAGAGTCTGTGTGTGCGGATGTGTGAGTGTCTGTGTGAGCGGATGTGTGAGCGTCTGTGTGTGCGGATGGTTGAGAGTCTGTGTGAGCGGATGTGTGAGCGTCTGTGTGTGCGGATGTGTGAGAGTCTGTGTGCGCGTTTGTTTGAGAGTCTGTGTGCGTGGATGGGGGAGCATCTGTGTGCGCGGATGTGTGAGAGTCTGTGTGTGTGGATGTGTGAGAGTCTGTGTGAGCGGATGTGTGAGAGTCTGTGTGCGTGGATGGGGGAGCATCTGTGTGCGCGGATGTTTGAGAGTCTGTGTGAGCGGATGTGTGAGAGTCTGTGTGTGCGGATGTGTGAGAGTCTGTGTGCGCGGATGTGTGAGCGTCTGTGTGTGCGGATGTGTGAGAGTCTGTGTGCGCGGATGTGTGAGAGTCGGTGTATGCTGATGTGTGAGAGTCTGTGAGCGCGGATGTGTGAGAGTCTGTGTGTGTGGATGTGTGAGAGTCTGTGTGTGCGGATGTGTGAGAGTCTGTGTGCGCGGATGTGTGAGAGTCTGTGTGTGCGGATGTGTGAGAGTCTGTGTGTGCGGATGTGTGAGAGTCTGTGTGTGTGGATGTGTGAGAGTCTGTGTGTGCGGATGTGTGAGAGTCTGTGTGCGCGGATGTGTGAGAGACTGTGTGTGCGGATATGTGAGAGTCTGTGTGTGCGGATGTGTGAGAGTCTGTGTGCGCGGATGTGTGAGAGACTGTGTGTGCGGATGTGTGAGAGTCGGTGTGTGCTGATGTGTGAGAGTCTGTGAGCGCGGATGTGTGAGAGTCTGTGAGCGCAGATGCGGGAGGGTCTGTGTGCGCGCGGATGTGAGAGAGTCGGTGTGTGCGGATGTGTGAGAGTCTGTGTGTGCGGATGGATGAGAGTCTGTGTGTGCGGATGTGTGAGAGTCTGTGTGTGCAGATGTGTGAGAGTCTGTGTGTGCGGATGTGTGAGAGACTGTGTGCGCGGATGTGTGAGAGTCTGTGTGTGCGGATGTGTGAGAGTCTGTGTGTGCAGATGTGTGAGAGTCTGTGCGCGCGGATGTGTGAGAGACTGTGTGTGCGGATGTGTGAGAGTCTGTGTGTGCCGATGTGTGAGTGTGTGCGCGCGGATGGGTGAGCGTTTTTGTGTGCGGATGGTTGAGAGTCTATGCGCGCGGATGTGTGAGCGTCTGTGTGCGCGGATGTTTGAGAGTCTGTGTGCGCGGATGGGGGAGCAGCTGTGTGTGTGGATGGTTGAGAGTCTGTGTGCGCGGATGTGTGAGTGTCTGTGTGAGCGGATGGATGAGCGTCTGTGTGTGCGGATGGTTGAGAGTCTGTGTGTGTGGATGTGTGAGAGTCTGTGTGCGCGGATGTGTGAGAGTCTGTATGCGCGGATGTGTGAGAGTCTGTGTGTGCGGATGTGTGAGAGTCTGTGTGTGCGGATGGATGAGAGTCTGTGTGTGCGGATGTGTGAGAGTCTGTGTGCGCGGATGGGTTAGCGTCTGTGTGTGCGGATGTGTGAGAGTCTGTGTGTGCGGATGTGTGAGAGTCTGTGTGCGTGGATGTGTGAGTGTCTGTGTGCGCGGATGGGTGAGAGTCTGTGTGCGCGGATGCGTGAGGGTCTGTGTGCGCGGATGGGTGAGCGTCTGTGTGTGCAGATGGGGGAGCGTCTGTGTGTGCGGATGTGTGAGAGTCTGTGTGCGCGGATGTGTGAGCGTCTGTGTGTGCGGATGTGTGAGAGTCTGTGTGCACGGATGGGTGAGCGTCTGTGTGCGCGGATGAGTGAGAGTCTGTGTCCGCGGATGTGTGAGAGTCTGTGTGTGCGGATGGGTGAGCGTCTGGGTGTGCGGATGTGTGAGAGTCTGTGTGTGCGGATGTGTGAGAGTCAGTGTGTGCGGATGTGTGAGAGTCTGTGTGCGCGAATGTGTGAGAGTCTGTGTGCGCGATTGTGTGAGAGTCTGTGTGTGCGGATGTGTGAGAGTCAGTGTGTGCGGATGTGTGAGAGTCTGTGTGCGCGGATGTGTGAGAGTCTGTGTGTGCGGATGTGTGAGAGTCTGTGTGTGCGGATGTGTGAGAGTCTGTGTGTGCGGATGTGTGAGAGTCTGTGTGTGCGGATGTGTGAGAGTCTGTGTGTGCGGATGTGTGAGAGTCTGTGTGCACGGATGGGTGAGCGTCTGTGTGCGCGGATGAGTGAGAGTCTGTGTCCGCGGATGTGTGAGAGTCTGTGTGTGCGGATGGGTGAGCGTCTGGGTGTGCGGATGTGTGAGAGTCTGTGTGTGCGGATGTGTGAGAGTCAGTGTGTGCGGATGTGTGAGAGTCTGTGTGCGCGAATGTGTGAGAGTCTGTGTGTGCGGATGTGTGAGAGTCAGTGTGTGCGGATGTGTGAGAGTCTGTGTGCGCGGATGTGTGAGAGTCTGTGTGTGCGGATGTGTGAGAGTCTGTGTGTGCGGATGTGTGAGAGTCTGTGTGTGCAGATGTGTGAGAGTCTGTGTGCGCGGATGTGTGAGAGTCTGTGTGTGCGGATGTGTGAGAGTCTGTGTGTGCGGATGTGTGAGAGTCTGTGTGTGCGGATGTGTGAGAGTCTGTGTGTGCGGATGTGTGAGAGTCTGTGTGCGCGGATGTGTGAGAGTCTGTGTGTGCGGATGTGTGAGCGTCTGTGTGCGCGGATGTGTGAGAGGTTGTGTGTGCGGATGTGTGAGTGTGTGTGTGCAGATGTGTGAGAGTCTGTGTGTGCGGATGTGTGAGAGACTGTGTGCGCGGATGTGTGAGAGTCTGTGTGTGCGGATGTGTGAGTGTGTGTGTGAGCGGATGTGTGAGAGTCTGTGTGAGCGGATGTGTGAGTGTCTGTGTGTGCGGATGTGTGAGAGACTGTGTGTGCGGATGTGTGAGTGTGTGTGTGCAGATGTGTGAGAGTGTGTGTGTGCGGATGTGTGAGAGACTGTGTGCGCGGATGTGTGAGAGTCTGTGTGTGCGGATGTGTGAGAGACTGTGTGTGCGGATGTGTGAGAGTCTGTGTGTGCGGATGTGTGAGAGACTGTGTGTGCGGATGTGTGAGAGTCTGTGTGTGCGGATGTGTGAGCGTCTGTGTGTGCGGATGTGTGAGAGTCTGTGTGTGCGGATGTGTGAGCGTCTGTGTGTGCGGATGTGTGAGAGACTGTGTGTGCGGATGTGTGAGTGTGTGTGTGCAGATGTGTGAGAGTCTGTGTGTGCGGATGTGTGAGAGTCGGTGTGTGCGGATGTGTGAGAGACTGTGTGTGCGGATGTGTGAGTGTGTGTGTGCAGATGTGTGAGAGTCTGTGTGTGCGGATGTGTGAGAGACTGTGTGCGCGGATGTGTGAGAGTCTGTGTGTGCGGATGTGTGAGAGACTGTGTGTGCGGATGTGTGAGAGTCTGTGTGTGCGGATGTGTGAGCGTCTGTGTGTGCGGATGTGTGAGAGTCTGTGTGTGCGGATGTGTGAGAGTCTGTGTGTGCGGATGTGTGAGTGTGTGTGCGTGGATGGGGGAGCATCTGTGTGCGCGGATGTGTGAGAGTCTGTGTGTGTGGATGTGTGAGAGTCTGTGTGAGCGGATGTGTGAGAGTCTGTGTGTGCAGATGTGTGAGAGTCTGTGTGCGCGGATGTGTGAGAGTCTGTGTGTGCGGATGTGTGAGAGTCTATGTGTGCGGATGTGTGAGAGTCTGTGTGTGCGGATGTGTGAGAGTCTGTGTGTGCGGATGTGTGAGAGTCTGTGTGCGCGGATGTGTGAGAGTCTGTGTGTGCGGATGTGTGAGCGTCTGTGTGCGCGGATGTGTGAGAGGTTGTGTGTGCGGATGTGTGAGTGTGTGTGTGCAGATGTGTGAGAGTCTGTGTGTGCGGATGTGTGAGAGACTGTGTGCGCGGATGTGTGAGAGTCTGTGTGTGCGGATGTGTGAGTGTGTGTGTGAGCGGATGTGTGAGAGTCTGTGTGAGCGGATGTGTGAGTGTCTGTGTGTGCGGATGTGTGAGAGACTGTGTGTGCGGATGTGTGAGTGTGTGTGTGCAGATGTGTGAGAGGCTGTGTGTGCGGATGTGTGAGAGACTGTGTGCGCGGATGTGTGAGAGTCTGTGTGTGCGGATGTGTGAGAGACTGTGTGTGCGGATGTGTGAGAGTCTGTGTGTGCGGATGTGTGAGAGACTGTGTGTGCGGATGTGTGAGAGTCTGTGTGTGTGGATGTGTGAGCGTCTGTGTGTGCGGATGTGTGAGAGTCTGTGTGTGCGGATGTGTGAGCGTCTGTGTGTGCGGATGTGTGAGAGACTGTGTGTGCGGATGTGAGAATGTGTGTGTGCAGATGTGTGAGAGTCTGTGTGTGCGGATGTGTGAGAGTCGGTGTGTGCGGATGTGTGAGAGACTGTGTGTGCGGATGTGTGAGTGTGTGTGTGCAGATGTGTGAGAGTCTGTGTGTGCGGATGTGTGAGAGACTGTGTGCGCGGATGTGTGAGAGTCTGTGTGTGCGGATGTGTGAGAGACTGTGTGTGCGGATGTGTGAGAGTCTGTGTGTGCGGATGTGTGAGCGTGTGTGTGTGCGGATGTGTGAGAGTCTGTGTGTGCGGATGTGTGAGAGTCTGTGTGTGCGGATGTGTGAGTGTGTGTGCGTGGATGGGGAAGCATCTGTGTGCGCGGATGTGTGAGAGTCTGTGTGTGTGGATGTGTGAGAGTCTGTGTGAGCGGATGTGTGAGAGTCTGTGTGCGTGGATGGGGGAGCATCTGTGTGCGCGGATGTTTGAGAGTCTGTGTGAGCGGATGTGTGAGAGTCTGTGTGTGCGGATGTGTGAGAGACTGTGTGCGCGGATGTGTGAGAGTCTGTGTGTGTGGATGTGTGAGAGTCTGTGTGTGCGGATGTGTGAGAGTCTGTGTGTGCGGATGTGTGAGAGTCTGTGTGTGCGGATGTGTGAGAGTCTGTGTGCGCGGATGTGTGAGAGACTGTGTGTGCGGATGTGTGAGAGTCGGTGTGTGCTGATGTGTGAGAGTCTGTGTGTGCGGATGTGTGAGAGTCTGTGAGCGCAGATGCGGGAGGGTCTCTGTGCGCGCGGATGTGAGAGAGTCTGTGTGCGCGGATGTGTGAGAGTCGGTGTGTGCTGATGTGTGAGAGTCTGTGAGCGCGGTCGTGTGAGTGTCTGTGTGTGCGGATGTGTGAGAGTCTGTGTGCGCGGATGTGTGAGAGTCTGTGTGTGCGGATGTGTGAGAGTCTGTGTGTGCGGATGTGTGAGAGTCGGTGTGTGCGGATGTGTGAGAGTCTGTGTGTGCGGATGTGTGAGAGTCTGTGTGTGCGGATGTGTGAGAGTCTGTGTGTGCGGATGTGTGAGAGACTGTGTGTGCGGATGTGTGAGAGTCTGTGTGTGCGGATGTGTGAGTGTGTGTGTGCAGATGTGTGAGAGTCTGTGTGCGCGGATGTGTGAGTGTCTGTGTGTGCGGATGTGTGAGAGTCTGTGTGTGCGGATGTGTGAGAGACTGTGCGCGCGGATGTGTGGGAGTCTGTGTGTGCGGATGTGTGAGCGTCTGTGTGTGCGGATGTGTGAGTGTCTGTGTGAGCCGATGTGTGAGCGTCTGTGTGTGCGGATGTGTGAGAGTCTGTGTGCGTGGATGGGGGAGCATCTGTGTGCGCGGATGTGTGAGAGTCTGTGTGTGTGGATGTGTGAGAGTCTGTGTGAGCGGATGTGTGAGAGTCTGTGTGCGCGTTTGTTTGAGAGTCTGTGTGCGTGGATGGGGGAGCATCTGTGTGCGCGGATGTGTGAGAGTCTGTGTGTGTGGATGTGTGAGAGTCTGTGTGAGCGGATGTGTGAGAGTCTGTGTGTGCGGATGTGTGAGAGTCTGTGTGCGCGGAAGTGTGAGCGTCTGTGTGTGCGGATGTGTGAGAGTCTGTGTGTGTGGATGTGTGAGAGTCTGTGTGTGCGGATGTGTGAGAGTCTGTGTGTGCGGATGTGTGAGAGGCTGTGTGTGCGGATGTGTGAGAGTCTGTGTGTGCGGATGTGTGAGAGTCTGTGTGCGCGGATGTGTGAGAGACTGTGTGTGCGGATGTGTGAGAGTCTGTGTGTACGGATGTGTGAGAGTCTGTGTGCGCGGATGTGTGAGAGACTGTGTGTGCGGATGTGTGAGAGTCTGTGAGCGCAGATGCGGGAGGGTCTGTGTGCGCGCGGATGTGAGAGAGTCTGTGTGCGCGGATGTGTGAGAGTCGGTGTGTGCTGATGTGTGAGAGTCTGTGAGCGCGGATGTGTGAGAGTCTGTGTGCGTGGATGTGTGAGAGTCTGTGTGTGCGGATGTGTGAGAGTCTGTGTGCGCGGATGTGTGAGAGTCTGTGTGTGCGGATGTGTGAGAGTCTGTGTGTGCGGATGTGTGAGAGTCTGTGTGTGTGGATGTGTGAGAGTCTGTGTGTGCGGATGTGTGAGAGTCTGTGTGCGCGGATGTGTGAGAGACTGTGTGTGCGGATGTGTGAGAGTCTGTGTGTGCGGATGTGTGAGAGTCTGTGTGCGCGGATGTGTGAGAGACTGTGTGTGCGGATGTGTGAGAGTCGGTGTGTGCTGATGTGTGAGAGTCTGTGTGTGCGGATGTGTGAGAGTCTGTGAGCGCAGATGCGGGAGGGTCTGTGTGCGCGCGGATGTAAGAGAGTCTGTGTGCGCGGATGTGTGAGAGTCGGTGTGTGCTGATGTGTGAGAGTCTGTGAGCGGGGATGTGTGAGAGTCTGTGAGCGCAGATGCGGGAGGGTCTGTGTGCGCGCGGATGTGAGAGAGTCGGTGTGTGCGGATGTGTGAGAGTCTGTGTGTGCGGATGGATGAGAGTCTGTGTGTGCGGATGTGTGAGAGTCTTTGTGTGCAGATGTGTGAGAGTCTGTGTGTGCGGATGTGTGAGAGACTGTGTGCGCGGATGTGTGAGAGTCTGTGTGTGCGGATGTGTGAGAGACTGTGTGTGCGGATGTGTGAGAGTCTGTGTGTGCAGATGTGTGAGTGTGTGTGCGCGGATGGGTGAGCGTCTGTGTGTGCGGATGTGTGAGAGTCTGTGCGCTCGGATGTGTGAGAGACTGTGTATGCGGATGTGTGAGAGTCTGAGTGTGCAGATGTGTGAGTGTGTGTGCGCGGATGGGTGAGCGTCTGTGTGCGCGGATGTGTGAGAGTCTGTGTGTGCGGATGTGTGAGAGTCTGTGTGTGCCGATGTGTGAGTGTGTGCGCGCGGATGGGTGAGCGTCTGTGTGTGCGGATGGTTGAGAGTCTATGCGCGCGGATGTGTGAGCGTCTGTGTGCGCGGATGTTTGAGAGTCTGTGTGCGCGGATGGGGGAGCAGCTGTGTGTGTGGATGGTTGAGAGTCTGTGTGCGCGGATGTGTGAGTGTCTGTGTGAGCGGATGGATGAGCGTCTGTGTGTGCGGATGGTTGAGAGTCTGTGTGTGTGGATGTGTGAGAGTCTGTGTGCACGGATGTGTGAGAGTCTGTATGCGCGGATGTGTGAGAGTCTGTGTGTGCGGATGTGTGAGAGTCTGTGTGTGCGGATGGATGAGAGTCTGTTTGTGCGGATGTGTGAGAGTCTGTGTGCGCGGATGGGTTAGCGTCTGTGTGTGCGGATGTGTGAGAGTCTGTGAGTGCGGATGTGTGAGAGTCTGTGTGTGTGGATGTGTGAGTGTCTGTGTGCGCGGATGGGTGAGAGTCTGTGTGCGCGGATGCGTGAGGGTCTGTGTGCGCTTATGGGTGAGAGTCTGTGTGTGCAGATGGGTGAGCGTCTGTGTGTGCGGATGTGTGAGAGTCTGTGTGCGCGGATGTGTGAGCGTCTGTGTGTGCAGATGTGTGAGAGTCTGTGTGCACGGATCGGTGAGCGTCTGTGTGTGCGGATGGTTGAGAATCTATGCGCGCGGATGTGTGAGCGTCTGTGTGCGCGTATGTTTGAGAGTCTGTGTGCGCGGATGGGGGAGCATCTGTGTGTGCGGATGGTTGAGAGTCTGTGTGCGCGGATGTGTGAGAGTGTGTGTGTGCAGTCGGGTGAGCGTCTGTGTGCGCGGATGTGTAAGAGTCTGTGTGCACGGATGTGTAAGAGTCTGTGTGCACGGATGTGTGAGAGTCTGTGTGTGCGGATGTGTGAGAGTCTGTGTGCGTGGATGTGTGAGAGTCTGTGTGTGCGGATGTGTGAGTGTCTGTGCGCGTGGATGTGTGAGAGTCTGTGAGCGCGGATGTGTGAGAGTCGGTGTGTGCGGATGTGTGAGAGTCTGTGCGTGTGGATGTGTGAGAGTCTGTGTGTGCGGATGTGTGAGAGTCTGTGTGTGCGGATGTGTGAGAGTCTGTGTGCGCAGAAGTGTGAGCGTCTGTGTGTGCGGATGTGTGAGAGTCTGTGTGCGCGGATGGGTTAGCGTCTGTGTGTGCGGATGTGTGAGAGTCTGTGTGCGTGGATGTGTGAGTGTCTGTGTGCGCGGATGGGTGAGAGTCTGTGTGCGCGGATGCGTGAGGGTCTGTGTGCGCGGATGGATGAGAGTCTGTGTGTGCAGATGGGTGAGCGCCTGTGTGTGCGGATGTGTGAGAGTCTGTGTGCGCGGATGTGTGAGCGTCTGTGTGTGCGGATGTGTGAGAGTCTGTGTGCACGGATGGGTGAGCGTCTGTGTGCGCGGATGAGTGAGAGTCTGTGTCCGCGGATGTGTGAGAGTCTGTGTGTGCGGATGGATGAGAGTCTGTGTGTGTGGATGTGTGAGTGTCTGTGTGCGCGGATAGGTGAGCGTCTGTGTGAGAGTCTGTGTGCGCGGATGTGTGAGAGTGTGTGTGTGCAGTCGGGTGAGCGTCTGTGTGCGCGGATGTGTAAGAGTCTGTGTGCACGGATGTGTAAGAGTCTGTGTGCACGGATGTGTGAGAGTCTGTGTGTGCGGATGTGTGAGAGTCTGTGTGCGTGGATGTGTGAGAGTTTGTGTGTGCGGATGTGTGAGTGTCTGTGCGCGTGGATGTGTGAGTGTCTGTGCGCGTGGATGTGTGAGAGTCTGTGAGCGCGGATCTGTGAGAGTCGGTGTGTGCGGATGTGTGAGAGTCTGTGCGTGTGGATGTGTGAGAGTCTGTGTGTGCGGATGTGTGAGAGTCTGTGTGTGCGGATGTGTGAGAGTCTGTGTGCGCGGAAGTGTGAGCGTCTGTGTGTGCGGATGTGTGAGAGTCTGTGTGTGTGGATGTGTGAGAGTCTGTGTGAGCGGATGTGTGAGAGTCTGTGTGCGTGGATGGGGGAGCATCTGTGTGCGCGGATGTTTGAGAGTCTGTGTGAGCGGATGTGTGAGAGTCTGTGTGTGCGGATGTGTGAGAGTCTGTGTGCGCGGATGTGTGAGAGTCTGTGTGTGTGGATGTGTGAGAGTCTGTGTGTGCGGATGTGTGAGAGTCTGTGTGTGCGGATGTGTGAGAGTCTGTGTGTGCGGATGTGTGAGAGTCTGTGTGCGCGGATGTGTGAGAGACTGTGTGTGCGGATGAGTGAGAGTCTGTGTGTGCGGATGTGTGAGAGTCTGTGTGCGCGGATGTGTGAGAGACTGTGTGTGCGGATGTGTGAGAGTCTGTGTGCGCGGATGTGTGAGAGACTGTGTGTGCGGATGTGTGAGAGTCGGTGTGTGCTGATGTGTGAGAGTCTGTGTGTGCGGATGTGTGAGAGTCTGTGAGCTCAGATGCGGGAGGGTCTGTGTGCGCGCGGATGTGAGAGAGTCTGTGTGCGCGGATGTGTGAGAGTCGGTGTGTGCTGATGTGTGAGAGTCTGTGTGCACGGATGTGTGAGAGTCTGTGTGTGCGGATGTGTGAGAGTCTGTGTGTGCGGATGTGTGAGAGTCGGTGTGTGCGGATGTGTGAGAGTCTGTGTGTGCGGATGTGTGAGAGTCTGTGTGTGCGGATGTGTGAGAGTCTGTGTGTGCGGATGTGTGAGAGACTGTGTGTGCGGATGTGTGAGAGTCTGTGTGTGCGGATGTGTGAGTGTGTGTGTGCAGATGTGTGAGAGCCTGTGTGCGCGGATGTGTGAGTGTCTGTGTGTGCGGATGTGTGAGAGTCTGTGTGTGCGGATGTGTGAGAGACTGTGCGCGCGGATGTGTGGGAGTCTGTGTGTGCGGATGTGTGAGCGTCTGTGTGTGCGGATGTGTGAGTGTCTGTGTGAGCCGATGTGTGAGCGTCTGTGTGTGCGGATGTGTGAGAGTCTGTGTGCGTGGATGGGGGAGCATCTGTGTGCGCGGATGTGTGAGAGTCTGTGTGTGTGGATGTGTGAGAGTCTGTGTGAGCGGATGTGTGAGAGTCTGTGTGCGCGTTTGTTTGAGAGTCTGTGTGCATGGATGGGGGAGCATCTGTGTGCGCGGATGTGTGAGAGTCTGTGTGTGTGGATGTGTGAGAGTCTGTGTGAGCGGATGTGTGAGAGTCTGTGTGTGCGGATGTGTGAGAGTCTGTGTGCGCGGAAGTGTGAGCGTCTGTGTGTGCGGATGTGTGAGAGTCTGTGTGTGCGGATGTGTGAGAGTCTGTGTGTGCGGATGTGTGAGAGTCTGTGTGTGCGGATGTGTGAGAGGCTGTGTGTGCGGATGTGTGAGAGTCTGTGTGTGCGGATGTGTGAGAGTCTGTGTGCGCGGATGTGTGAGAGACTGTGTGTGCGGATGTGTGAGAGTCTGTGTGTGCGGATGTGTGAGAGTCTGTGTGCGCGGATGTGTGAGAGACTGTGTGTGCGGATGTGTGAGAGTCTGTGAGCGCAGATGCGGGAGGGTCTGTGTGCGCGCGGATGTGAGAGAGTCTGTGTGCGCGGATGTGTGAGAGTCGGTGTGTGCTGATGTGTGAGAGTCTGTGAGCGCGGATGTGTGAGAGTCTGTGTGTGTGGATGTGTGAGAGTCTGTGTGTGCGGATGTGTGAGAGTCTGTGTGTGCGGATGTGTGAGAGTCTGTGTGCACGGATGGGTGAGCGTCTGTGTGCGCGGATGAGTGAGAGTCTGTGTCCGCGGATGTGTGAGAGTCTGTGTGTGCGGATGGATGAGAGTCTGTGTGTGTGGATGTGTGAGTGTCTGTGTGCGCGGATAGGTGAGCGTCTGTGTGAGAGTCTGTGTGCGCGGATGTGTGAGAGTGTGTGTGTGCAGTCGGGTGAGCGTCTGTGTGCGCGGATGTGTAAGAGTCTGTGTGCACGGATGTGTAAGAGTCTGTGTGCACGGATGTGTGAGAGTCTGTGTGTGCGGATGTGTGAGAGTCTGTGTGCGTGGATGTGTGAGAGTCTGTGTGTGCGGATGTGTGAGTGTCTGTGCGCGTGGATGTGTGAGAGTCTGTGAGCGCGGATGTGTGAGAGTCGGTGTGTGCGGATGTGTGAGAGTCTGTGCGTGTGGATGTGTGAGAGTCTGTGTGTGCGGATGTGTGAGAGTCTGTGTGTGCGGATGTGTGAGAGTCTGTGTGCGCAGAAGTGTGAGCGTCTGTGTGTGCGGATGTGTGAGAGTCTGTCTGCGCGGATGGGTTAGCGTCTGTGTGTGCGGATGTGTGAGAGTCTGTGTGCGTGGATGTGTGAGTGTCTGTGTGCGCGGATGGGTGAGAGTCTGTGTGCGCGGATGCGTGAGGGTCTGTGTGCGCGGATGGGTGAGAGTCTGTGTGTGCAGATGGGTGAGCGCCTGTGTGTGCGGATGTGTGAGAGTCTGTGTGCGCGGATGTGTGAGCGTCTGTGTGTGCGGATGTGTGAGAGTCTGTGTGCACGGATGGGTGAGCGTCTGTGTGCGCGGATGAGTGAGAGTCTGTGTCCGCGGATGTGTGAGAGTCTGTGTGTGCGGATGGATGAGAGTCTGTGTGTGTGGATGTGTGAGTGTCTGTGTGCGCGGATAGGTGAGCGTCTGTGTGAGAGTCTGTGTGCGCGGATGTGTGAGAGTGTGTGTGTGCAGTCGGGTGAGCGTCTGTGTGCGCGGATGTGTAAGAGTCTGTGTGCACGGATGTGTAAGAGTCTGTGTGCACGGATGTGTGAGAGTCTGTGTGTGCGGATGTGTGAGAGTCTGTGTGCGTGGATGTGTGAGAGTCTGTGTGTGCGGATGTGTGAGTGTCTGTGCGCGTGGATGTGTGAGAGTCTGTGAGCGCGGATGTGTGAGAGTCGGTGTGTGCGGATGTGTGAGAGTCTGTGCGTGTGGATGTATGAGAGTCTGTGTGTGCGGATGTGTGAGAGTCTGTGTGTGCGGATGTGTGAGAGTCTGTGTGCGCGGAAGTGTGAGCGTCTGTGTGTGCGTATGTGTGAGAGTCTGTGTGTGTGGATGTGTGAGAGTCTGTGTGAGCGGATGTGTGAGAGTCTGTGTGCGTGGATGGGGGAGCATCTGTGTGCGCGGATGTTTGAGAGTCTGTGTGAGCGGATGTGTGAGAGTCTGTGTGTGCGGATGTGTGAGAGTCTGTGTGCGCGGATGTGTGAGAGTCTGTGTGTGTGGATGTGTGAGAGTCTGTGTGTGCGGATGTGTGAGAGTCTGTGTGTGCGGATGTGTGAGAGTCTGTGTGTGCGGATGTGTGAGAGTCTGTGTGCGCGGATGTGTGAGAGACTGTGTGTGCGGATGTGTGAGAGTCTGTGTGTGCGGATGTGTGAGAGTCTGTGTGCGCGGATGTGTGAGAGACTGTGTGTGCGGATGTGTGAGAGTCTGTGTGCGCGGATGTGTGAGAGACTGTGTGTGCGGATGTGTGAGAGTCGGTGTGTGCTGATGTGTGAGAGTCTGTGTGTGCGGATGTGTGAGAGTCTGTGAGCTCAGATGCGGGAGGGTCTGTGTGCGCGCGGATGTGAGAGAGTCTGTGTGCGCGGATGTGTGAGAGTCGGTGTGTGCTGATGTGTGAGAGTCTGTGTGCACGGATGTGTGAGAGTCTGTGTGTGCGGATGTGTGAGAGTCTGTGTGTGCGGATGTGTGAGAGTCGGTGTGTGCGGATGTGTGAGAGTCTGTGTGTGCGGATGTGTGAGAGTCTGTGTGTGCGGATGTGTGAGAGTCTGTGTGTGCGGATGTGTGAGAGACTGTGTGTGCGGATGTGTGAGAGTCTGTGTGTGCGGATGTGTGAGTGTGTGTGTGCAGATGTGTGAGAGTCTGTGTGCGCGGATGTGTGAGTGTCTGTGTGTGCGGATGTGTGAGAGTCTGTGTGTGCGGATGTGTGAGAGACTGTGCGCGCGGATGTGTGGGAGTCTGTGTGTGCGGATGTGTGAGCGTCTGTGTGTGCGGATGTGTGAGTGTCTGTGTGAGCCGATGTGTGAGCGTCTGTGTGTGCGGATGTGTGAGCATCTGTGTGCGCGGATGTGTGAGAGTCTGTGTGTGTGGATGTGTGAGAGTCTGTGTGAGTGGATGTGTGAGAGTCTGTGTGCGCGTTTGTTTGAGAGTCTGTGTGCATGGATGGGGGAGCATCTGTGTGCGCGGATGTGTGAGAGTCTGTGTGTGTGGATGTGTGAGAGTCTGTGTGAGTGGATGTGTGAGAGTCTGTGTGCGCGTTTGTTTGAGAGTCTGTGTGCATGGATGGGGTAGCATCTGTGTGCGCGGATGTGTGAGAGTCTGTGTGTGTGGATGTGTGAGAGTCTGTGTGAGCGGATGTGTGAGAGTCTGTGTGTGCGGATGTGTGAGAGTCTGTGTGCGCGGAAGTGTGAGCGTCTGTGTGTGCGGATGTGTGAGAGTCTGTGTGTGCGGATGTGTGAGAGTCTGTGTGTGCGGATGTGTGAGAGTCTGTGTGTGCGGATGTGTGAGAGGCTGTGTGTGCGGATGTGTGAGAGTCTGTGTGTGCGGATGTGTGAGAGTCTGTGTGCGCGGATGTGTGAGAGACTGTGTGTGCGGATGTGTGAGAGTCTGTGTGTGCGGATGTGTGAGAGTCTGTGTGCGCGGATGTGTGAGAGACTGTGTGTGCGGATGTGTGAGAGTCTGTGAGCGCAGATGCGGGAGGGTCTGTGTGCGCGCGGATGTGAGAGAGTCTGTGTGCGCGGATGTGTGAGAGTCGGTGTGTGCTGATGTGTGAGAGTCTGTGAGCGCGGATGTGTGAGAGTCTGTGTGTGTGGATGTGTGAGAGTCTGTGTGTGCGGATGTGTGAGAGTCTGTGTGCGCGGATGTGTGAGAGTCTGTGTGTGCGGATGTGTGAGAGTCTGTGTGTGCGGATGTGTGAGAGTCTGTGTGTGTGGATGTGTGAGAGTCTGTGTGTGCGGATGTGTGAGAGTCTGTGTGCGCGGATGTGTGAGAGACTGTGTGTGCGGATGTGTGAGAGTCTGTGTGTGCGGATGTGTGAGAGTCTGTGTGCGCGGATGTGTGAGAGACTGTGTGTGCGGATGTGTGAGAGTCGGTGTGTGCTGATGTGTGAGAGTCTGTGTGTGCGTATGTGTGAGAGTCTGTGAGCGCAGATGCGGGAGGGTCTGTGTGCGCGCGGATGTGAGAGAGTCTGTGTGCGCGGATGTGTGAGAGTCGGTGTGTGCTGATGTGTGAGAGTCTGTGAGCGGGGATGTGTGAGAGTCTGTGAGCGCAGATGCGGGAGGGTCTGTGTGCGCGCGGATGTGAGAGAGTCGGTGTGTGCGGATGTGTGAGAGTCTGTGTGTGCGGATGGATGAGAGTCTGTGTGTGCGGATGTGTGAGAGTCTTTGTGTGCAGATGTGTGAGAGTCTGTGTGTGCGGATGTGTGAGAGACTGTGTGCGCGGATGTGTGAGAGTCTGTGTGTGCGGATGTGTGAGAGACTGTGTGTGCGGATGTGTGAGAGTCTGTGTGTGCAGATGTGTGAGTGTGTGTGCGCGGATGGGTGAGCGTCTGTGTGTGCGGATGTGTGAGAGTCTGTGCGCGCGGATGTGTGAGAGACTGTGTGTGCGGATGTGTGAGAGTCTGAGTGTGCAGATGTGTGAGTGTGTGTGCGCGGATGGGTGAGCGTCTGTGTGCGCGGATGTGTGAGAGTCTGTGTGTGCGGATGTGTGAGAGTCTGTGTGTGCCGATGTGTGAGTGTGTGCGCGCGGATGGGTGAGCGTCTGTGTGTGCGGATGGTTGAGAGTCTATGCGCGCGGATGTGTGAGCGTCTGTGTGCGCGGATGTTTGAGAGTCTGTGTGCGCGGATGGGGGAGCAGCTGTGTGTGTGGATGGTTGAGAGTCTGTGTGCGCGGATGTGTGAGTGTCTGTGTGAGCGGATGGATGAGCGTCTGTGTGTGCGGATGGTTGAGAGTCTGTGTGTGTGGATGTGTGAGAGTCTGTGTGCACGGATGTGTGAGAGTCTGTATGCGCGGATGTGTGAGAGTCTGTGTGTGCGGATGTGTGAGAGTCTGTGTGTGCGGATGGATGAGAGTCTGTGTGTGCGGATGTGTGAGAGTCTGTGTGCGCGGATGGGTTAGCGTCTGTGTGTGCGGATGTGTGAGAGTCTGTGTGTGCGGATGTGTGAGAGTCTGTGTGTGTGGATGTGTGAGTGTCTGTGTGCGCGGATGGGTGAGAGTCTGTGTGCGCGGATGCGTGAGGGTCTGTGTGCGCGGATGGGTGAGAGTCTGTGTGTGCAGATGGGTGAGCGTCTGTGTGTGCGGATGTGTGAGAGTCTGTGTGCGCGGATGTGTGAGCGTCTGTGTGTGCAGATGTGTGAGAGTCTGTGTGCACGGATGGGTGAGCGTCTGTGTGTGCGGATGGTTGAGAATCTATGCGCGCGGATGTGTGAGCGTCTGTGTGCGCGTATGTTTGAGAGTCTGTGTGCGCGGATGGGGGAGCATCTGTGTGTGCGGATGGTTGAGAGTCTGTGTGCGCGGATGTGTGAGAGTCTGTGTGTGCGGATGTGTGAGAGTCTGTGTGTGCGGATGGATGAGAGTCTGTGTGTGCGGATGTGTGAGAGTCTGTGTGCGCGGATGGGTTAGCGTCTGTGTGTGCGGATGTGTGAGAGTCTGTGTGCGTGGATGTGTGAGTGTCTGTGTGCGCGGATGGGTGAGAGTCTGTGTGCGCGGATGCGTGAGGGTCTGTGTGCGCGGATGGGTGAGAGTCTGTGTGTGCAGATGGGTGAGCGCCTGTGTGTGCGGATGTGTGAGAGTCTGTGTGCGCGGATGTGTGAGCGTCTGTGTGTGCGGATGTGTGAGAGTCTGTGTGCACGGATGGGTGAGCGTCTGTGTGCGCGGATGAGTGAGGGTCTGTGTCCGCGGATGTGTGAGAGTCTGTGTGTGCGGATGGATGAGAGTCTGTGTGTGTGGATGTGTGAGTGTCTGTGTGCGCGGATAGGTGAGCGTCTGTGTGAGAGTCTGTGTGCGCGGATGTGTGAGAGTGTGTGTGTGCAGTCGGGTGAGCGTCTGTGTGCGCGGATGTGTAAGAGTCTGTGTGCACGGATGTGTAAGAGTCTGTGTGCACGGATGTGTGAGAGTCTGTGTGTGCGGATGTGTGAGAGTCTGTGTGCGTGGATGTGTGAGAGTCTGTGTGTGCGGATGTGTGAGTGTCTGTGCGCGTGGATGTGAAAGAGTCTGTGAGCGCGGATGTGTGAGAGTCGGTGTGTGCGGATGTGTGAGAGTCTGTGCGTGTGGATGTGTGAGAGTCTGTGTGTGCGGATGTGTGAGAGTCTGTGTGTGCGGATGTGTGAGAGTCTGTGTGCGCGGAAGTGTGAGCGTCTGTGTGTGCGGATGTGTGAGAGTCTGTGTGCGCGGATGGGTTAGCGTCTGTGTGTGCGGATGTGTGAGAGTCTGTGTGCGCGGATGGGTGAGAGTCTGTGTGCGCGGATGCGTGAGGGTCTGTGTGTGCGGATGTGTGAGAGTCTGTGTGCGCGGATGGGTGAGAGTCTGTGTGCGCGGATGCGTGAGGGTCTGTGTGCGCGGATGGGTGAGAGTCTGTGTGTGCAGATGGGTGAGCGCCTGTGTGTGCGGATGTGTGAGAGTCTGTGTGCGCGGATGTGTGAGCGTCTGTGTGTGCGGATGTGTGAGAGTCTGTGTGCACGGATGGGTGAGCGTCTGTGTGCGCGGATGAGTGACAGTCTGTGTCCGCGGATGTGTGAGAGTCTGTGTGTGCGGATGGATGAGAGTCTGTGTGTGTGGATGTGTGAGTGTCTGTGTGCGCGGATAGGTGAGCGTCTGTGTGAGAGTCTGTGTGCGCGGATGTGTGAGAGTGTGTGTGTGCAGTCGGGTGAGCGTCTGTGTGCGCGGATGTGTAAGAGTCTGTGTGCACGGATGTGTAAGAGTCTGTGTGCACGGATGTGTGAGAGTCTGTGTGTGCGGATGTGTGAGAGTCTGTGTGCGTGGATGTGTGAGAGTCTGTGTGTGCGGATGTGTGAGTGTCTGTGCGCGTGGATGTGTGAGAGTCGGTGAGCGCGGATGTGTGAGAGTCTGTGTGTGCGGATGTGTGAGAGTCTGTGTGCGCGGAAGTGTGAGCGTCTGTGTGTGCGGATGTGTGAGAGTCTGTGTGTGCGGATGTGTGAGAGTCTGTGTGTGCGGATGTGTGAGAGGCTGTGTGTGCGGATGTGTGAGAGTCTGTGTGTGCGGATGTGTGAGAGTCTGTGTGCGCGGATGTGTGAGAGACTGTGTGTGCGGATGTGTGAGAGTCTGTGTGTGCGGATGTGTGAGAGTCTGTGTGCGCGGATGTGTGAGAGACTGTGTGTGCGGATGTGTGAGAGTCTGTGAGCGCAGATGCGGGAGGGTCTGTGTGCGCGCGGATGTGAGAGAGTCTGTGTGCGCGGATGTGTGAGAGTCGGTGTGTGCTGATGTGTGAGAGTCTGTGAGCGCGGATGTGTGAGAGTCTGTGTGTGTGGATGTGTGAGAGTCTGTGTGTGCGGATGTGTGAGAGTCTGTGTGCGCGGATGTGTGAGAGTCTGTGTGTGCGGATGTGTGAGAGTCTGTGTGTGCGGATGTGTGAGAGTCTGTGTGTGTGGATGTGTGAGAGTCTGTGTGTGCGGATGTGTGAGAGTCTGTGTGCGCGGATGTGTGAGAGACTGTGTGTGCGGATGTGTGAGAGTCTGTGTGTGCGGATGTGTGAGAGTCTGTGTGCGCGGATGTGTGAGAGACTGTGTGTGCGGATGTGTGAGAGTCGGTGTGTGCTGATGTGTGAGAGTCTGTGTGTGCGGATGTGTGAGAGTCTGTGAGCGCAGATGCGGGAGGGTCTGTGTGCGCGCGGATGTGAGAGAGTCTGTGTGCGCGGATGTGTGAGAGTCGGTGTGTGCTGATGTGTGAGAGTCTGTGAGCGGGGATGTGTGAGAGTCTGTGAGCGCAGATGCGGGAGGGTCTGTGTGCGCGCGGATGTGAGAGAGTCGGTGTGTGCGGATGTGTGAGAGTCTGTGTGTGCGGATGGATGAGAGTCTGTGTGTGCGGATGTGTGAGAGTCTGTGTGTGCAGATGTGTGAGAGTCTGTGTGTGCGGATGTGTGAGAGACTGTGTGCGCGGATGTGTGAGAGTCTGTGTGTGCGGATGTGTGAGAGACTGTGTGTGCGGATGTGTGAGAGTCTGTGTGTGCAGATGTGTGAGTGTGTGTGCGCGGATGGGTGAGCGTCTGTGTGTGCGGATCTGTGAGAGTCTGTGCGCGCGGATGTGTGAGAGACTGTGTGTGCGGATGTGTGAGAGTCTGAGTGTGCAGATGTGTGAGTGTGTGTGCGCGGATGGGTGAGCGTCTGTATGCGCGGATGTGTGAGAGTCTGTGTGTGCGGATGTGTGAGAGTCTGTGTGTGCCGATGTGTGAGTGTGTGCGCGCGGATGGGTGAGCGTCTGTGTGTGCGGATGGTTGAGAGTCTATGCGCGCGGATGTGTGAGCGTCTGTGTGCGCGGATGTTTGAGAGTCTGTGTGCGCGGATGGGGGAGCAGCTGTGTGTGTGGATGGTTGAGAGTCTGTGTGCGCGGATGTGTGAGTGTCTGTGTGAGCGGATGGATGAGCGTCTGTGTGTGCGGATGGTTGAGAGTCTGTGTGTGTGGATGTGTGAGAGTCTGTGTGCACGGATGTGTGAGAGTCTGTATGCGCGGATGTGTGAGAGTCTGTGTGTGCGGATGTGTGAGAGTCTGTGTGTGCGGATGGATGAGAGTCTGTGTGTGCGGATGTGTGAGAGTCTGTGTGCGCGGATGGGTTAGCGTCTGTGTGTGCGGATGTGTGAGAGTCTGTGTGTGCGGATGTGTGAGAGTCTGTGTGTGTGGATGTGTGAGTGTCTGTGTGCGCGGATGGGTGAGAGTCTGTGTGCGCGGATGCGTGAGGGTCTGTGTGCGCGGATGGGTGAGAGTCTGTGTGTGCAGATGGGTGAGCGTCTGTGTGTGCGGATGTGTGAGAGTCTGTGTGCGCGGATGTGTGAGCGTCTGTGTGTGCAGATGTGTGAGAGTCTGTGTGCACGGATGGGTGAGCGTCTGTGTGTGCGGATGGTTGAGAATCTATGCGCGCGGATGTGTGAGCGTCTGTGTGCGCGTATGTTTGAGAGTCTGTGTGCGCGGATGGGGGAGCATCTGTGTGTGCGGATGGTTGAGAGTCTGTGTGCGCGGATGTGTGAGAGTCTGTGTGTGCGGATGTGTGAGAGTCTGTGTGTGCGGATGGATGAGAGTCTGTGTGTGCGGATGTGTGAGAGTCTGTGTGCGCGGATGGGTTAGCGTCTGTGTGTGCGGATGTGTGAGAGTCTGTGTGCGTGGATGTGTGAGTGTCTGTGTGCGCGGATGGGTATGAGTCTGTGTGCGCGGATGCGTGAGGGTCTGTGTGCGCGGATGGGTGAGAGTCTGTGTGTGCAGATGGGTGAGCGCCTGTGTGTGCGGATGTGTGAGAGTCTGTGTGCACGGATGGGTGAGCGTCTGTGTGCGCGGATGAGTGAGAGTCTGTGTCCGCGGATGTGTGAGAGTCTGTGTGTGCGGATGGATGAGAGTCTGTGTGTGTGGATGTGTGAGTGTCTGTGTGCGCGGATAGGTGAGCGTCTGTGTGAGAGTCTGTGTGCGCGGATGTGTGAGAGTGTGTGTGTGCAGTCGGGTGAGCGTCTGTGTGCGCGGATGTGTAAGAGTCTGTGTGCACGGATGTGTAAGAGTCTGTGTGCACGGATGTGTGAGAGTCTGTGTGTGCGGATGTGTGAGAGTCTGTGTGCGTGGATGTGTGAGAGTCTGTGTGTGCGGATGTGTGAGTGTCTGTGCGCGTGGATGTGTGAGAGTCTGTGAGCGCGGATGTGTGAGAGTCGGTGTGTGCGGATGTGTGAGAGTCTGTGCGTGTGGATGTGTGAGAGTCTGTGTGTGCGGATGTGTGAGAGTCTGTGTGTGCGGATGTGTGAGAGTCTGTGTGCGCGGATGTGTGAGAGTCTGTGTGCACGGCTGTGAGAGTGTGTGTGTGCGCTGATGTGTGAGAGTGTGTGCACGCGCATGTCTGAGAGTCTGTGTAGGCGGATGTGTGAGAGTGTGTGCGCGCGGATGTGTGAGAGTCTGTGTGCGCGGATGTGTGAGAGTGTGTGTGCACGGATGTGTGAGAGACTGTGCATGCGGATGTGTGAGAGACTGTGTACGTGGATATGTGAGAGTCGGTGTATGCGGATGTGTGAGTTGCTGTGCGCGCGGACGTGTGAGAGTCTGTGTGTGCGGATCTGTATGTGCGGATGTGTGAGAGGCTGTGTGTGCAGATGTGTGAGCATCTGTGCGCGCGGATGTGTGAGTGTCTGTGCGCGCGGACGTGTGAGAGTCTGTGTGTGCAGATGTTTGAGTATGTGTGCGCGGATGGGTGAGGGTCTGTGTGCGCGGATGTGTGAGTGTCTGTATGTGCGGATGTGTGAGAGTCTGTGTGTGCGGATGTGTGAGAGTCTGTGAGCGCGGATGTGTGAGAGTCTGTGAGCGCGGATGTGTGAGAGTGTGTGTGCGCGGATGTGTGAGGGACTGTGCATGCGGATGTGTGAGAGACTGTGTGCGTGGATATGTGAGAGTCGGTGTGTGCGGATGTGAGAGAGTCTGTGTGTGCGGATGTGTGAGAGTCTGTGTGCGTGCGGATGTGTGAGTTTATGTGCGCGCGGACGTGTGAGAGTCTGTGTGTGCGGATCTGTATGTGCGGATGTGTGAGAGGCTGTGTGTGCGGATGTGTGAGCGTCTGTGTGTGCGGATGTGTGAGAGTCTGTGTGCGCGGATGTGTGAGAGTCGGTGCGTGCGGATGTGTGAGTGTCTGTGTGTGCGGATGTGTGAGAGTCTGTGTGCGTGCGGATGTGTGAGTTTCTGTGCGCGCGGACGTGTGAGAGTCTGTGTGTGCGGATCTGTATGTGCGGATGTGTGAGAGGCTGTGTGTGCGGATGTGTGAGCGTCTATGTGTGCGGATGTGTGAGTGTCTGTGCGCGGGGACGTGTGAGAGACTGTGTGCGCGGATGTGTGAGAGGCTGTGTGTGCGGATGTGTGAGAGTGTGTGTGTGCAGATGTGTGAGTATGTGTGCGCGGATGGGTGAGGGTCTGTGTGCGCGGATGTGTGAGAGTCTGTGTGTGCGGATGTGTGAGAGTCTGTGAGCGCGGATGTGTGAGAGTCTGTGAGAGCGGATGCGGGAGGGTCTGTGTGCGCGCGGATGTGTGAGAGTCGGTGCGCGCGGATGTGTGAGAGTCTGTGCGCGCGGATGTGTGAGAGTCTGTGCGCGCGGATGTGTGAGAGACTGTGTGCGCGGATGTGTGAGAGTCTGTGTGTGCGGATGTGTGAGAGTCTGTGTGTGCAGATGTGTGAGTGTGTGTGCGCGGATGAGTGAGCGTCTGTGTGCGCGGATGTGTGAGAGTCTGTGTGTGCGGATGTGTGAGAGTCTGTGTGCTGACGTGTGAGTGTTTGTGCGCGGATGGGTGAGCGTTTGTGCGCGGATGGGTGAGCGTCTGTGTGCGCGGATGGTTGAGAGTCTATGCGCGCGAATGTGTGAGCGTCTGTGTGCGCGTATGTTTGAGAGTCTGTGTGCGCGTATGGGTGAGCGTCTGTGTGTGCGGATGTGTGAGTGTGTGCGCGTGGATGGGTGAGCGTCTGTGTGCGCGGATGTGTGAGTGTGTGCGCGTGGATGGGTGAGCGTCTGTGTGCGCGGATGTGTGAGTGTGTGCGCGTGGATGGGTGAGCGTCTGTGTGCGCGGATGTGTGAGCGTCTGTGTGCGCGTATGTTTGAGAGTCTGTGTGCGCGGATGGGGGAGCATCTGTGTGCGCGGATGTGTGAGCGTTTGTGTGTGCGGATGTGTGAGTGTGTGCGCGTGGATGGGTGAGCGTCTGTGTGCGCGGATGTGTGAGCGTCTGTGTGCGCGTATGTTTGAGAGTCTGTGTGCGTGGATGGGGGAGCATCTGTGTGCGCGGATGTGTGAGCGTCTGTGTGCGCGTATGTTTGAGAGTCTGTGTGCGCGGATGGGGGAGCATCTGTGTGCGCGGATGTGTGAGCGTATGTGCGCGCGGATGTGTGAGAGTCTGTGTGCGTGGATGTGTGAGTGTCTGTGTGCGCGGATGGGTGAGAGTCTGTGTGTGCGGATGCGTGAGGGTCTGTGTGCGCGGATGGGTGAGAGTCTGTGTGTGCAGATGGGTGAGCGTCTGTGTGTGCGGATGTGTGAGAGTCTGTGTGCGCGGATGTGTGAGCGTCTGTGTGTGCGGATGTGTGAGAGACTGTGTGTGCGGATGTGTGAGCGTCTGTGTGCGCGGATGGGTGAGCATCTGTGTGCGCGGATGAGTGAGAGTCTGTGTCCGCGGATGTGTGAGAGTCTGTGTGCGCGGATGTGTGAGAGTCTGTGTGTGCGGATGGATGAGAGTCTGTGTGCACGGATGTGTGAGAGTCTGTGTGTGCGGATGTGTGAGAGTCTGTGTGCGCGGATGTGTGAGCGTCTGTGTGTGCGGATGTGTGAGAGTCTGTGTGCACGGATGGGTGAGCGTCTGTGTGCGCGGATGAGTGAGAGTCTGTGTCCGCGGATGTGTGAGAGTCTGTGTGTGCGGATGTGTGAGAGTCTGTGTGTGCGGATGGATGAGAGTCTGTGTGCACGGATGTGTGAGAGTCTGTGTGTGCGGATGTGTGAGAGTCTGTGTGTGCGGATGTGTGAGTGCCTGTGCGCGTGGATGTGTGAGAGTCTGTGTGTGCGGATCTGTGAGAGTCTGTTTGTGCGGATGTGTGAGTGTCTGTGTGCGCGGATAGGTGAGCGTCTGTGTGAGAGTCTGTGTGCGCGGATGTGTGAGAGTGTGTGTGTGCAGTTGGGTGAGCGTCTGTGTGCGCGGATGTGTGAGAGTCTGTGTGCACGGATGTGTGAGAGTCTGTGTGTGCGGATGTGTGAGAGTCTGTGTGCGTGGATGTGTGAGAGTCTGTGTGTGCGGATGTGTGAGTGCCTGTGCGCGTGGATGTGTGAGAGTCTGTGTGTGCGGATCTGTGAGAGTCTGTTTGTGCGGATGTGTGAGAGTCTGTGTGCACGGATGTGTGAGAGTCTGTGTGTGCGGATGTGTGAGAGTCTGTGTGCGCGGATGTGTGAGCGTCTGTGTGTGCGGATGTGTGAGAGTCTGTGTGCACGGATGGATGAGCGTCTGTGTGCGCGGATGAGTGAGAGTCTGTGTCCGCGGATGTGTGAGAGTCTGTGTGCGCGGATGTGTGAGAGTCTGTGTGTGCGGATGGATGAGAGTCTGTGTGCACGGATGTGTGAGAGTCTGTGTGCGTGGATGTGTGAGAGTCTGTGTGTGCGGATGTGTGAGTGCCTGTGCGCGTGGATGTGTGAGAGTCTGTGTGTGCGGATCTGTGAGAGTCTGTTTGTGCGGATGTGTGAGTGTCTGTGTGCGCGGATAGGTGAGCGTCTGTGTGAGAGTCTGTGTGCGCGGATGTGTGAGAGTGTGTGTGTGCAGTTGGGTGAGCGTCTGTGTGCGCGGATGTGTGAGAGTCTGTGTGCACGGATGTGTGAGAGTCTGTGTGTGCGGATGTGTGAGAGTCTGTGTGCGTGGATGTGTGAGAGTCTGTGTGTGCGGATGTGTGAGTGCCTGTGCGCGTGGATGTGTGAGAGTCTGTGTGTGCGGATGTGTGAGAGTCTGTGAGCGCGGATGTGTGAGAGTCTGTGAGCGCGGATGTGTGAGAGTCGGTGCGTGCGGATGTCTGAGAGTCTGTGCGTGTGGATGTGTGAGAGTCTGTGTGTGCGGATGTGTGAGAGTCTGTGTGTGCGGATGTGTGAGAGTCTGTGTGCGCACGGCTGTGTGAGTGTGTGCGCGCTGATGTGTGAGAGTGTGTGCGCGCGCATGTCTGAGAGTCTGTGTACACGGATGTGTGAGAGTGTGTGCATGCGGATGTGTGAGAGACTGTGTGCGTGGATATGTGAGAGTCGGTGTGTGCGGATGTGTGAGTATCTCTGTGTGCGGATGTGTGAGAGTCTGTGTGCGTGCGGATGTGTGAGAGTCGGTGCGCGCGGACGTGTGAGAGTCTGTGTGTGCGGATGTGTATGTGCGGATGTGTGAGAGGCTGTGTGTGCGGATGTGCGAGCATCTGTGTGTGCGGATGTGTGAGTGTCTGTGCGCGCGGACGTGTGAGAGACTGTGTGTGCGGATGTGTGAGAGTATGTGTGTGCGGATGTGTGAGAGTCTGTGTGTGCAGATGTGTGAGTATGTGTGCGCGGATGGGTGAGGGTCTGTGTGCGCGGATGTGTGAGAGTCTGTATGTGCGGATGTGTGAGAGTCTGTGTGTGCGGATGTGTGAGAGTCTGTGTGTGCGGATGTGTGAGAGTCTGTGTGCGTGGATGTGTGAGAGTCTGTGTGTGCGGATGTGTGAGTGCCTGTGCGCGTGGATGTGTGAGAGTCTGTGTGTGCGGATCTGTGAGAGTCTGTTTGTGCGGATGTGTGAGAGTCTGTGTGCACGGATGTGTGAGAGTCTGTGTGTGCGGATGTGTGAGAGTCTGTGTGCGCGGATGTGTGAGCGTCTGTGTGTGCGGATGTGTGAGAGTCTGTGTGCACGGATGGATGAGCGTCTGTGTGCGCGGATGAGTGAGAGTCTGTGTCCGCGGATGTGTGAGAGTCTGTGTGCGCGGATGTGTGAGAGTCTGTGTGTGCGGATGGATGAGAGTCTGTGTGCACGGATGTGTGAGAGTCTGTGTGCGTGGATGTGTGAGAGTCTGTGTGTGCGGATGTGTGAGTGCCTGTGCGCGTGGATGTGTGAGAGTCTGTGTGTGCGGATGTGTGAGAGTCTGTGTGTGCGGATGTGTGAGAGTCTGTGAGCGCGGATGTGTGAGAGTCTGTGAGCGCGGATGTGTGAGAGTGGGAGAGAGCGAGTGCGGGAGAATGCATGTGCGGGGGGGCTGGATAGGGCGAGTGCTGGGTAGAGCGAGTGCGGGAGAGTGCAAGTGCGGGAGAATGCAAGTGCGTGAGAATGCAAGTGCGTAAGAGTGCGGGAGAGTGCAAGTGTGGAAGAGTGAGGGAGACTGCTAATGCGGGATAGAGTGGGAGAGTGTGAGTGCAGAAGAGTGCGAGTGCGGTAGAGAGCGAGTACGGTAGAGAGCGAGTGCGGGAGTGTGCTAGTACGGGAGGGGGCTGGATAGAGCGAGTGCTGGATAGAGCGAGTGCGGGAGAGTGCAAGTGCGGGATAATGCAAGTGCGTATGAGTGCGGGAGAGTGCAAGTGTGGAAGAGTGAGGGAGACTGCTCGTGCGGGATAGAGTGGGAGAGTATGAGTGCAGAAGAGTGCGAGTGCGGGAGAGTGCGAGTGTGGGAGAGAACGAGTGCGGGAGAGTGCGAGTGCGGGAGAGTGCGAGTGCGGGAGAGTGCGAGTGCGGGAGAGTGCGAGTGCGGGAGAGTGCGAGTGCGGGAGAGTGCGAGTGCGGGAGAGTGCGAGTGCGGGAGAGTGCGAGTGCGGGAGAGTGCGAGTGCGGAAGAGTGCGAGTGCGGGAGAGTGCGAGTGCGGGAGAGTGCGAGTGCGGGAGAGAGCGAGTGCGGGAGAGAGCGAGTGCGGGAGATTGCGATGGCGGGAGAGAGCAAGTGCGAGAGAGTGCGAGTACGGGAGCGAGCGAATGCGGGAGAGTGCGAGTGCGGGAGAGTGCGAGTGCGGGAGAGTGCGAGTGCGGTAGAGTGCGAGTGCGGTAGAGTGCGAGTGCGGGAGAGAGCGAGTGCGGGAGAGTGCGATGGCGGCGGAGAGCGAGTGCGAGAGAGAGCGGGAAAGTGCGAGTGCGGGAGCGAGCGAGTGCGGGAGAGAGCGGGAGAGTGCAAGTGCAGGAGAGTGCGAGTGTGGGAGAGTGCGAGTGCGGGAGAGTGCGAGTGCGGTAGAGTGAGAGTGCGAGTGCGGGAGAGAGCGAGTGCGGGAGAGTGCGAGTGCGGGAGAGAGCGAGTGCGGGAGAATGCGTGTGCGGGGGGGTGCGACAGCGGGAGAGTGCAAGTGCGGGAGAGAGCGAGTGCCCGAGAGAGCGAGTGCGGGTGTGTGCGGGAGAGTGCGATTACGGGAGAGTGCGGGAGAGTGTGAGTGCGGGAGAGAGCGAGTGGGGGAGAGAGCGTGTGCGGGGAGTGCGAGTGCGGGAGAGAGCGAGGGCGGGAGAGAGCGAGTGCGGGAGAGAGCGAGTGCGGGAGAGAGCGAGTGCGGGAGAGAGCGAGTGCGGGAGAGAGCGAGTGCGGGAGAGAGCGAGTGCGGGAGAGAGCGAGTGCGGGAGAGAGCGAGTGCGGGAGAGAGCGAGTGCGGGAGAGAGCGAGTGCGGGAGAGAGCGAGTGCGGGAGAGAGCGAGTGCGGGAGTGAGCGAGTGCGGGAGAGAGCGAGTGCGGGAGAGAGCGAGTGCGGGAGAGAGCGAGTGCGGGAGAGAGCGAGTGCGGGAGAGAGCGAGTGCAGGAGAGAGCGAGTGCGGGAGAGAGCGAGTGCGGGAGAGAGCGAGTGCGGGAGAGAGCGAGTGCGGGAGAGAGCGAGTGCGGGAGAGAGCGAGTGCGGGAGAGTGCGAGTGCGGGAGAGTGCGAGTGCGGGAGAGTGCGAGTGCGGGAGAGTGCGAGTGCGGGAGAGTGCGATGGCGGGAGAGAGCGAGTGCGAGAGAGTGCGAGTACGGGAGCGAGCGAGTGCGGGAGAGTGCGAGTGCGGGAGAGTGCGAGTGCGGGAGAGTGCGAGTGCGGGAGAGAGCGAGTGCGGGAGAGTGCGATGGCGGCGGAGAGCGAGTGCGAGAGAGAGCGGGAAAGTGCGAGTGCGTGAGCGAGCGAGTGCGGGAGAGAGCGGGAGAGTGCGAGTGCAGGAGAGTGCGAGTGCAGGAGAGTGCGAGTGTGGGAGAGTGCGAGTGTGGGAGAGTGCGAGTGCGGTAGAGTGAGAGTGCGAGTGCGGGAGAGAGCGAGTGCGGGAGAGTGCGAGTGCGGGAGAGAGCGAGTGCGGGAGAATGCGTGTGCGAGGGGGTGCGACAGCGGGAGAGTGCGAGTGCGGGAGAGAGCGAGTGCCCGAGAGAGCGAGTGCGGGTGTGTGCGGGAGAGTGCGATTACGGGAGAGTGCGGGAGAGTGTGAGTGCGGGAGAGAGCGAGTGGGGGAGAGAGCGTGTGCGGGGAGTGCGAGTGCGGGAGAGAGCGAGGGCGGGAGAGAGCGAGTGCGGGAGAGAGCGAGTGCGGGAGAGAGCGAGTGCGGGAGAGAGCGAGTGCGGGAGAGAGCGAGTGCGGGAGAGAGCGAGTGCGGGAGAGAGCGAGTGCGGGAGAGAGCGAGTGCGGGAGAGAGAGAGTGCGGGAGAGAGCGAGTGCGGGAGAGAGCGAGTGCGGGAGAGAGCGAGTGCGGGAGAGAGCGAGTGCGGGAGAGAGCGAGTGCGGGAGAGAGCGAGTGCGGGAGAGAGCGAGTGCGGGAGAGAGCGAGTGCGGGAGAGAGCGAGTGCGGGAGGGAGCGAGTGCAGGAGAGAGCAAGTGCGGGAGAGAGCGAGTGCGGGAGAGAGCGAGTGCGGGAGTGAGCGAATGCGGGAGAGAGCGTGTGCGGGAAAGTGCTAGTACGGGAGGGGGCTGGATAGAGCGAGTGCTGGATAGAGCAAGTGCGGGAGAAGGCAAGTGCGTCAGAGTGCAGGAGAGCGAGTGCGGGAGAGGGCGAGTGCGGGAGAGGGCGAGTGCGGGAGAGGGCGAGTTCGGAAGAGGGCGAGTGCTGGAGAGGGCGAGTGCGGGAAAGGGCGAGTGCGGGAAAGGGCGAGTGCGGGAGAGGGCGAGTGCGGGAGAGGGCGAGTGCGGGAGAGGGCGAGTGCGGGAGAGTGCGAGTGCGGGAGAGTGCGAGTGCGGGAGAGTGCGAGTGCGGGAGAGAGCGAGTGCGGGAGAGTGCGATGGCGGCGGAGAGAGAGTGCGAGAGAGAGCGGGAAAGTGCGAGTGCGGGAGCGAGCGAGTGCGGGAGAGAGCGGGAGAGTGCGAGTGCAGGAGAGTGCGAGTGTGGGAGAGTGCGAGTGCGGGAGAGTGCGAGTGCGGTAGAGTGAGAGTGCGAGTGCGGGAGAAATCGAGTGCGGGAGAGAGCGAGTGCGGGAGAATGCGTGTGCGGGGGGGTGCGACAGCGGGAGAGTGCGAGTGCGGGAGAGAGCGAGTGCCCGAGAGAGCGAGTGCGGGTGTGTGCGGGAGAGTGCGATTACGGGAGAGTGCGGGAGAGTGTGAGTGCGGGAGAGAGAGAGTGGGGGAGAGAGCGTGTGCGGGGAGTGCGAGTGCGGGAGAGTGCGAGTGCGGGAGAGAGCGAGTGCGGGAGAATGCGTGTGCGGGGGGTGCGACAGCGGGAGAGTGCGAGTGCGGGAGAGAGCGAGTGCCCGAGAGAGCGAGTGCGGGTGTGTGCGGGAGAGTGCGATTACGGGAGAGTGCGGGAGAGTGTGAGTGCGGGAGAGAGCGAGTGGGGGAGAGAGCGTGTGCGGGGAGTGCGAGTGCGGGAGAGAGCGAGGGCGGGAGAGAGCGAGTGCGGGAGAGAGCGAGTGCGGGAGAGAGCGAGTGCGGGAGAGAGCGAGTGCGGGAGAGAGCGAGTGCGGGAGAGAGCGAGTGCAGGAGAGAGCGAGTGCGGGAGAGAGCGAGTGCGGGAGAGAGCGAGTGCGGGAGAGAGCGAGTGCGGGAGAGAGCGAGTGCGGGAGAGAGAGAGTGCGGGAGAGAGAGAGTGCGGGAGAGAGAGAGTGCGGGAGAGAGCGAGTGCGGGAGAGAGCGAGTGCGGGAGAGAGCGAGTGCGGGAGAGAGCGAGTGCGGGAGAGAGCGAGTGCGGGAGAGAGCGAGTGCGGGAGAGAGCGAGTGCGGGAGGGAGCGAGTGCAGGAGAGAGCGAGTGCGGGAGAGAGCGAGTGCGGGAGAGAGCGAGTGCGGGAGTGAGCGAATGCGGGAGAGAGCGAGTGCGGGAAAGTGCTAGTACGGGAGGGGGCTGGATAGAGCGAGTGCTGGATAGAGCAAGTGCGGGAGAAGGCAAGTGCGTCAGAGTGCAGGAGAGTGCAAGTGTGAAAGAGTGAGGGAGACTGCTAGTGCAGGATAGAGTGTGAGAGTCTGAGTGCAGAAGAGAGCGAGTGCGGGAGAGGGCGAATGCAGGAGAGAGCGAGTGCGGGAGAGAGCGAGTGCGGGAGAGTGCGAGTGCAGGAGAGAGCGAGTGCGGGAGAGAGCGAGTGCGGGAGAGAGCGAGTGCGGGAGAGAGAGAGTGCTGGAGAGAGCGAGTGCGGGAGAGAGCGAGTGCGGGAGAGGGCGAGTGCGGGAGAGGGCGAGTGCGGGAGAGGGCGAGTGCGGGAGAGGGCGAATGCGGGAGAGGGCGAGTGCGGGAGAGGGCGAGTGCGGGAGAGGGCGAGTGCGGGAGAGGGCGAGTGCGGTAGAGTGAGAGTGCGAGTGCGGGAGAGTGCGAGTGCGGGAGAGAGCGAGTGCGGGAGAATGCGTGTGCGGGGGGGTGCGACAGCGGGAGAGTGCGAGTGCGGGAGAGAGCGAGTGCCCGAGAGAGCGAGTGCGGGTGTGTGCGGGAGAGTGCGATTACGGGAGAGTGCGGGAGAGTGTGAGTGCGGGAGAGAGAGAGTGGGGGAGAGAGCGTGTGCGGGGAGTGCGAGTACGGGAGAGAGCGAGGGCGGGAGAGAGCGAGGGCGGGAGAGAGCGAGTGCGGGAGAGAGCGAGTGCGGGAGAGAGCGAGTGCAGGAGAGAGCGAGTGCGGGAGAGAGCGAGTGCGGGAGAGAGCGAGTGCGGGAGAGAGCGTGTGCGGGAGAGAGCGAGTGCGGGAGAGTGCGAGTGCGGGAGAGTGCGAGTGCGGGAGAGTGCGAGTGCGGGAGAGTGCGAGTGCGGGAGAGTGCGATGGCGGGAGAGAGCGAGTGCGAGAGAGTGCGAGTACGGGAGCGAGCGAGTGCGGGAGAGTGCGAGTGCGGGAGAGTGCGAGTGCGGGAGAGAGCGAGTGCGGGAGAGTGCGATGGCGGCGGAGAGCGAGTGCGAGAGAGAGCGGGAAAGTGCGAGTGCGTGAGCGAGCGAGTGCGGGAGAGAGCGGGAGAGTGCGAGTGCAGGAGAGTGCGAGTGCAGGAGAGTGCGAGTGTGGGAGAGTGCGAATGTGGGAGAGTGCGAGTGCGGTAGAGTGAGAGTGCGAGTGCGGGAGAGAGCGAGTGCGGGAGAGTGCGAGTGCGGGAGAGAGCGAGTGCGGGAGAATGCGTGTGCGAGGGGGTGCGACAGCGGGAGAGTGCGAGTGCGGGAGAGAGCGAGTGCCCGAGAGAGCGAGTGCGGGTGTGTGCGGGAGAGTGCGATTACGGGAGAGTGCGGGAGAGTGTGAGTGCGGGAGAGAGCGAGTGGGGGAGAGAGCGTGTGCGGGGAGTGCGAGTGCGGGAGAGAGCGAGGGCGGGAGAGAGCGAGTGCGGGAGAGAGCGAGTGCGGGAGAGAGCGAGTGCGGGAGAGAGCGAGTGCGGGAGAGAGCGAGTGCGGGAGAGAGCGAGTGCGGGAGAGAGCGAGTGCGGGAGAGAGCGAGTGCGGGAGAGAGCGAGTGCGGGAGAGAGCGAGTGCGGGAGAGAGCGAGTGCGGGAGAGAGCGAGTGCGGGAGAGAGAGAGTGCGGGAGAGAGCGAGTGCGGGAGAGAGCGAGTGCGGGAGAGAGCGAGTGCGGGAGAGAGCGAGTGCGGGAGAGAGCGAGTGCGGGAGAGAGCGAGTGCGGGAGAGAGCGAGTGCGGGAGAGAGCGAGTGCGGGAGAGAGCGAGTGCGGGAGGGAGCGAGTGCAGGAGAGAGCAAGTGCGGGAGAGAGCGAGTGCGGGAGAGAGCGAGTGCGGGAGTGAGCGAATGCGGGAGAGAGCGTGTGCGGGAAAGTGCTAGTACGGGAGGGGGCTGGATAGAGCGAGTGCTGGATAGAGCAAGTGCGGGAGAAGGCAAGTGCGTCAGAGTGCAGGAGAGTGCAAGTGTGAAAGAGTGAGGGAGACTGCTAGTGCAGGATAGAGTGTGAGAGTCTGAGTGCAGAAGAGGGCGAGTGCGGGAGAGGGCGAATGCGGGAGAGAGCGAGTGCGGGAGAGTGCGAGTGCGGGAGAGTGCGAGTGCGGCAGAGTGCGAGTGCGGGAGAGAGCGAGTGCGGGAGAGAGCGAGTGCGGGAGAGAGCGAGTGCGGGAGAGAGAGAGTGCGGGAGAGAGCGAGTGCGGGAGAGGGCGAGTGCGGGAGAGGGCGAGTGCGGGAGAGGGCGAGTGCGGGAGAGGGCGAGTGCGGGAGAGGGCGAGTGCGGGAGAGGGCGAGGGCGGGAGAGGGCGAGTGCGGGAGAGGGCGAGTGCGGGAGAGGGCGAGTGCGGGAGAGGGCGAGTGCGGGAGAGGGCGAGTGCGGGAGAGGGCGAGTGCTGGAGAGGGCGAATGCGGGAGAGAGCGAGTGCGGGAGAGGGCGAGTGCGGGAGAGAGCGAGTGCTGGAGAGGGCGAGTGCGGGAGAGGGCGAGTGCGGGAGAGGGCGAGTGCGGGAGAGGGCGAGTGCGGGAGAGGGTGAGTGCGGGAGAGGGCGAGTGCGGGAGAGGGCGAGTGCGGGAGAGGGCGAGTGCGGGAGAGGGCGAGTTCGGGAGAGGGCGAGTGCTGGAGAGGGCGAGTGCGGGAAAGGGCGAGTGCGGGAAAGGGCGAGTGCGGGAGAGGGCGAGTGCGGGAGAGGGCGAGTGCGGGAGAGGGCGAGTGCGGGAGAGGGCGAGTGCAGGAGAGTGCGAGTGCGGGAGAGTGCGAGTGCGGGAGAGAGCGAGTGCGGGAGAGTGCGATGGCGGCGGAGAGAGAGTGCGAGAGAGAGCGGGAAAGTGCGAGTGCGGGAGCGAGCGAGTGCGGGAGAGAGCGGGAGAGTGCGAGTGCAGGAGAGTGCGAGTGTGGGAGAGTGCGAGTGCGGGAGAGTGCGAGTGCGGTAGAGTGAGAGTGCGAGTGCGGGAGAAATCGAGTGCGGGAGAGTGCGAGTGCGGGAGAGAGCGAGTGCGGGAGAATGCGTGTGCGGGGGGGTGCGACAGCGGGAGAGTGCAAGTGCGGGAGAGAGCGAGTGCCCGAGAGAGCGAGTGCGGGTGTGTGCGGGAGAGTGCGATTACGGGAGAGTGCGGGAGAGTGTGAGTGCGGGAGAGAGAGAGTGGGGGAGAGAGCGTGTGCGGGGAGTGCGAGTGCGGGAGAGTGCGAGTGCGGGAGAGAGCGAGTGCGGGAGAATGCGTGTGCGGGGGGTGCGACAGCGGGAGAGTGCGAGTGCGGGAGAGAGCGAGTGCCCGAGAGAGCGAGTGCGGGTGTGTGCGGGAGAGTGCGATTACGGGAGAGTGCGGGAGAGTGTGAGTGCGGGAGAGAGCGAGTGGGGGAGAGAGCGTGTGCGGGGAGTGCGAGTGCGGGAGAGAGCGAGGGCGGGAGAGAGCGAGTGCGGGAGAGAGCGAGTGCGGGAGAGAGCGAGTGCGGGAGAGAGCGAGTGCGGGAGAGAGCGAGTGCGGGAGAGAGCGAGTGCAGGAGAGAGCGAGTGCGGGAGAGAGAGAGTGCGGGAGAGAGAGAGTGCGGGAGAGAGAGAGTGCGGGAGAGAGCGAGTGCGGGAGAGAGCGAGTGCGGGAGAGAGCGAGTGCGGGAGAGAGCGAGTGCGGGAGAGAGCGAGTGCGGGAGAGAGCGAGTGAGGGAGAGAGCGAGTGCGGGAGAGAGCGAGTGCGGGAGGGAGCGAGTGCAGGAGAGAGCGAGTGCGGGAGAGAGCGAGTGCGGGAGAGAGCGAGTGCGGGAGTGAGCGAATGCGGGAGAGAGCGAGTGCGGGAAAGTGCTAGTACGGGAGGGGGCTGGATAGAGCGAGTGCTGGATAGAGCAAGTGCGGGAGAAGGCAAGTGCGTCAGAGTGCAGGAGAGTGCAAGTGTGAAAGAGTGAGGGAGACTGCTAGTGCAGGATAGAGTGTGAGAGTCTGAGTGCAGAAGAGAGCGAGTGCGGGAGAGGGCGAATGCAGGAGAGAGCGAGTGCGGGAGAGAGCGAGTGCGGGAGAGAGCGAGTGCGGGAGAGTGCGAGTGCAGGAGAGAGCGAGTGCGGGAGAGAGCGAGTGCGGGAGAGAGCGAGTGCGGGAGAGAGAGAGTGCTGGAGAGAGCGAGTGCGGGAGAGAGCGAGTGCGGGAGAGGGCGAGTGCGGGAGAGGGCGAGTGCGGGAGAGGGCGAGTGCGGGAGAGGGCGAGTGCGGGAGAGGGCGAATGCGGGAGAGGGCGAGTGCGGGAGAGGGCGAGTGCGGGAGAGGGCGAGTGCGGGAGAGGGCGAGTGCGGGAGAGGGCGAGTGCGGTAGAGTGAGAGTGCGAGTGCGGGAGAGTGCGAGTGCGGGAGAGAGCGAGTGCGGGAGAATGCGTGTGCGGGGGGGTGCGACAGCGGGAGAGTGCGAGTGCGGGAGAGAGCGAGTGCGGGAGAGAGCGAGTGCGGGAGAGAGCGAGTGCGGGAGAGAGCGAGTGCGGGAGAGAGCGAGTGCGGGAGAGTGCGAGTGCGGGAGAGTGCGAGTGCGGGAGAGTGCGAGTGCGGGAGAGTGCGAGTGCGGGAGAGTGCGATGGCGGGAGAGAGCGAGTGCGAGAGAGTGCGAGTACGGGAGCGAGCGAGTGCGGGAGAGTGCGAGTGCGGGAGAGTGCGAGTGCGGGAGAGTGCGAGTGCGGGAGAGAGCGAGTGCGGGAGAGTGCGATGGCGGCGGAGAGCGAGTGCGAGAGAGAGCGGGAAAGTGCGAGTGCGTGAGCGAGCGAGTGCGGGAGAGAGCGGGAGAGTGCGAGTGCAGGAGAGTGCGAGTGCAGGAGAGTGCGAGTGTGGGAGAGTGCGAGTGTGGGAGAGTGCGAGTGTGGGAGAGTGCGAGTGCGGTAGAGTGAGAGTGCGAGTGCGGGAGAGAGCGAGTGCGGGAGAGTGCGACAGCGGGAGAGTGCGAGTGCGGGAGAGAGCGAGTGCCCGAGAGAGCGAGTGCGGGTGTGTGCGGGAGAGTGCGATTACGGGAGAGTGCGGGAGAGTGTGAGTGCGGGAGAGAGCGAGTGGGGGAGAGAGCGTGTGCGGGGAGTGCGAGTGCGGGAGAGAGCGAGGGCGGGAGAGAGCGAGTGCGGGAGAGAGCGAGTGCGGGAGAGAGCGAGTGCGGGAGAGAGCGAGTGCGGGAGAGAGCGAGTGCGGGAGAGAGCGAGTGAGGGAGAGAGCGAGTGCGGGAGACAGCGAGTGCGGGAGAGAGCGAGTGCGGGAGAGAGCGAGTGCGGGAGAGAGCGAGTGCGGGAGAGAGAGAGTGCGGGAGAGAGCGAGTGCGGGAGAGAGCGAGTGCGGGAGAGAGCGAGTGCGGGAGAGAGCGAGTGCGGGAGAGAGCGAGTGCGGGAGAGAGCGAGTGCGGGAGAGAGCGAGTGCGGGAGAGAGCGAGTGCGGGAGAGAGCGAGTGCGGGAGAGAGCGAGTGCGGGAGAGAGCGAGTGCGGGAGAGAGCGAGTGCGGGAGGGAGCGAGTGCAGGAGAGAGCAAGTGCGGGAGAGAGCGAGTGCGGGAGAGAGCGAGTGCGGGAGAGAGCGAGTGCGGGAGTGAGCGAATGCGGGAGAGAGCGAGTGCGGGAAAGTGCTAGTACGGGAGGGGGCTGGATAGAGCGAGTGCTGGATAGAGCAAGTGCGGGAGAAGGCAAGTGCGTCAGAGTGCAGGAGAGTGCAAGTGTGAAAGAGTGAGGGAGACTGCTAGTGCAGGATAGAGTGTGAGAGTCTGAGTGCAGAAGAGGGCGAGTGCGGGAGAGGGCGAATGCGGGAGAGAGCGAGTGCGGGAGAGTGCGAGTGCGGCAGAGTGCGAGTGCGGGAGAGAGCGAGTGCGGGAGAGAGCGAGTGCGGGAGGGAGCGAGTGCAGGAGAGAGCGAGTGCGGGAGAGAGCGAGTGCGGGAGAGAGCGAGTGCGGGAGAGGGCGAGTGCGGGAGAGGGCGAGTGCGGGAGAGGGCGAGTGCGGGAGAGGGCGAGTGCGGGAGAGAGCGAGTGCGGGAGAGGGCGAGTGCGGGAGAGGGCGAGTGCGGGAGAGGACGAGTGCGGGAGAGAGCGAGTGCGGGAGAGAGCGAGTGCGGGAGAGGGCGAGTGCGGGAGAGGGCGAGTGCGGGAGAGGGCGAGTGCGGGAGAGGGCGAGTGCGGGAGAGGGCGAGTGCGGGAGAGGGCGAGTGCGGGAGAGGGCGAGTGCGGGAGAGGGCGAGTGCGGGACAGGGCGAGTGCGGGAGAGGGCGAGTGCGGGAGAGGGCGTGTGCGGAAGAGGGCGAGTGCGGGAGAGGGCGAGTGCGGGAGAGGGCGAGTGCGGGAGAGGGCGAGTGTGGGAGAGGGCGAGTTCGGAAGAGTGCGAGTGCTGGAGAGGGCGAGTGCGGGAAAGGGCGAGTGCGGGAAAGGGCGAGTGCGGGAGAGGGCGAGTGCGGGAGAGGGCGAGTGCGGGAGAGGGCGAGTGCGGGAGAGTGCGCGTGCGGTAGAGTGCGAGTGCGGGAGAGAGCGAGTGCGGGAGAGTGCGATGGCGGCGGAGAGAGAGTGCGAGAGAGAGCGGGAAAGTGCGAGTGCGGGAGCGAGCGAGTGCGGGAGAGAGCGGGAGAGTGCGAGTGCGGGAGAGTGCGAGTGCAGGAGAGTGCGAGTGTGGGAGAGTGCGAGTGCGGGAGAGTGCGAGTGCGGTAGAGTGAGAGTGCGAGTGCGGGAGAGAGCGAGTGCGGGAGAGTGCGAGTGCGGGAGAGAGCGAGTGCGGGAGAATGCGTGTGCGGGGGTTGCGACAGCGGGAGAATGCGAGTGCGGGAGAGTGCGAGTGCGGGAGAGTGCGAGTGCCCGAGAGAGCGAGTGCGGGTGTGTGCGGGAGAGTGCGATTACGGGAGAGTGCGGGAGAGTGTGAGTGCGGGAGAGAGCGACTGGGGGAGAGAGCGTGTGCGGGGAGTGCGAGTGCGGGAGAGAGCGAGGGCGGGAGAGAGCGAGTGCGGGAGAGAGCGAGTGCGGGAGAGAGCGAGTGCAGGAGAGAGGGAGTGCGGGAGAGAGCGAGTGCGGGAGAGAGCGAGTGCGGGAGAGAGCGAGTGCGGGAGAGAGCGAGTGCGGGAGAGAGCGAGTGCGGGGGAGAGAGAGTGCGGGAGAGAGTGTGTGCGGGAGAGAGCGAGTGCGGGAGAGAGCGAGTGCAGGAGAGAGCGAGTGCGGGAGAGAGCGAGTGCGGGAGAGAGCGAGTGCGGGAGAGAGCGAGTGCGGGAGAGAGCGAGTGCGGGAGGGAGCGAGTGCGGGAGAGAGCGAGTGCGGGAGAGAGCGAGTGCGGGAGAGAGCGAGTGCGGGAGTGAGCGAGTGCGGGAGAGAGCGAGTGCGGGAAAGTGCTAGTACGGGAGGGGGTTGGATAGAGCGAGTGCTGGATAGAGCGAGTGCGGGAGAAGGCAAGTGCGTAAGAGTGCAGGAGAGTGCAAGTGTGAAAGAGTGAGGGAGACTGCTAGTGCAGGATAGAGTGTGAGGGTCTGAGTGCAGAAGAGGGCGAGTGCGGGAGAGGGCGAATGCGGGAGAGAGCGAGTGCGGGAGAGAGCGAGTGCGGGAGAGAGCGAGTGCGGGAGAGAGCGAGTTCTGGAGAGTGCGAGTGCGGGAGAGTGCGAGTGCGGGAGAGTGCGAGTGCGGGAGAGAGCGAGTGCGGGAGAGAGCGAGTGCGGGAGAGAGCGAGTGCGGGAGAGAGAGAGTGCGGGAGAGGGCGAGTGCGGGAGAGGGCGAGTGCGGGAGAGGGCGAGTGCGGGAGAGGGCGAGTGCGGGAGAGGGCGAGTGCGGGAGAGGGCGAGTGCGGGAGAGGGCGAGTGCGGGAGAGGGCGAGTGCGGGAGAGGGCGAGTGCGGGAGAGGGCGAGTGCGGGAGAGGGCGAGTGCGGGAGAGGGCGAGTGCGGGAGAGGGCGAGTGCGGGAGAGGGCGAGTGCGGGAGAGGGCGAGTGCGGGAGAGGGCGAGTGCGGGAGAGGGCGAGTGCGGGAGAGGGCGAGTGCGGAAGAGGGCGAGTGCGGGAGAGGGCGAGTGCGGGAGAGAGCGAGTACGGGAGAGAGCGAGTGCGGGAGAGAGCGAGTACGGGAGAGAGCGAGTACGGGAGAGGGCGAGTACGGGAGAGAGCGAGTGCGGGAGAGAGCGAGTGCGGGAGAGAGCGAGTGCGGGAGAGAGCGAGTGCGGGAGAGGGCGTGTGCGGGAGAGGGCGAGAGCGGGAGAGAGCGAGTGCGGGAGAGAGCTAGTGCAGGAGAGTGCGAGTGCAGGAGAGTGCGAGTGCGGGAGAGTGCGAGTGTGGGAGAGTGCGAGTGCGGTAGAGTGAGAGTGCGAGTGCGGGAGAGAGCGAGTGCGGGAGAGTGCGAGTGCGGGAGAGTGCGAGTGCGGGAGAGAGCGAGTGCGGGAGAGAGCGAGTGCGGGAGAATGCGTGTGCGGGGGGGTGCGACAGCGGGAGAGTGCGAGTGCGGGAGAGAGCGAGTGCCCGAGAGAGCGAGTGCGGGTGTGTGCGGGAGAGTGCGATTACGGGAGAGTGCGAGTGCGGGAGAGAGCGAGTGGGGGAGAGAGCGTGTGCGGGGAGTTCGAGTGCGGGAGAGAGCGAGGGCGGGAGAGAGCGAGTGCGGGAGAGAGCGAGTGCGGGAGAGAGCGAGTGCGGGAGAGGGCGAGTGCGGGAGAGGGCGAGTGCGGGAGAGGGCGAGTGCGGGAGAGGGCGAGTGCGGGAGAGGGCGAGTGCGGGAGAGAGCGAGTGGGGAAGAGAGCGTGTGCGGGGAGTGCGAGTGCGGGAGAGAGCGAGGGCGGGAGAGAGCGAGTGCAGGAGAGAGCGAGTGCGGGAGAGAGCGAGTGCGGGAGAGAGCGAGTGCGGGAGAGAGCGAGTGCGGGAGAGAGCGAGTGCGGGAGAGAGCGAGTGCGGGAGAGAGAGAGTGCGGGAGAGAGCGAGTGCGGGAGAGAGCGAGTGCGGGAGAGAGCGAGTGCGGGAGAGAGCGAGTGCGGGAGAGAGCGAGTGCGGGAGAGAGCGAGTGCGGGAGAGAGCGAGTGCGGGAGGGAGCGAGTGCAGGAGAGAGCGAGTGCGGGAGAGAGCGAGTGTGGGAGAGAGCGAGTGCGGGAGTGACCGAATGCGGGAGAGAGCGAGTGCGGGAAAGTGCTAGTACGGGAGGGGGCTGGATAGAGCGAGTGCTGGATAGAGCAAGTGCGGGAGAAGGCAAGTGCGTCAGAGTGCAGGAGAGTGCAAGTGTGAAAGAGTGATGGAGACTGCTAGTGCAGGATAGAGTGTGAGAGTCTGAGTGCAGAAGAGGGCGAGTGCGGGAGAGGGCGAATGCGGGAGAGAGCGAGTGCGGGAGAGAGCGAGTGCGGGAGAGTGCGAGTGCGGGAGAGTGCGAGTGCGGGAGAGTGCGAGTGCGGGAGAAAGCGAGTGCGGGAGAGAGCGAGTGCGGGAGAGAGTGAGTGCTGGAGAGAGCGAGTGCGGGAGAGGGCGAGTGCGGGAGAGGGCGAGTGCGGGAGAGGGCGAGTGCGGGAGAGGGCGAGTGCGGGAGAGGGCGAGTGCGGGAGAGGGCGAGTGCGGGAGAGGGCGAGTGCGGGAGAGGGCGAGTGCGGGAGAGGGCGAGTGCGGGAGAGGGCGAGTGCGGGAGAGGGCGAGTGCGGGAGAGGGCGAGTGCGGGAGAGGGCGAGTGCGGGAGAGGGCGAGTGCGGGAGAGGGCGAGTGCGGGAGAGGGCGAGTGCGGGAGAGGGCGAGTGCGGGAGAGGGCGAGTGCGGGAGAGGGCGAGTGCGGAGAGGGCGAGTGCGGGAGAGGGCGAGTGCGGGAGAGGGCGAGTGCGGTAGAGGGCGAGTGCGGGAGAGGGCGAGTGCGGGAGAGGGCGAGTGCGGGAGAGGGCGAGTTCGGAAGAGTGCGAGTGCTGGAGAGGGCGAGTGCGGGAAAGGGCGAGTGCGGGAAAGGGCGAGTGCGGGAGAGGGCGAGTGCGGGAGAGGGCGAGTGCGGGAGAGTGCGAGTGCGGTAGAGTGCGAGTGCGGGAGAGAGCGAGTGCGGGAGAGTGCGATGGCGGCGGAGAGAGAGTGCGAGAGAGAGCGGGAAAGTGCGAGTGCGGGAGCGAGCGAGTGCGGGAGAGAGCGGGCGAGTGCAGGAGAGTGCGAGTGTGGGAGAGTGCGAGTGCGGGAGAGTGCGAGTGCGGTAGAGTGAGAGTGCGAGTGCGGGAGAGAGCGAGTGCGGGAGAGTGCGAGTGCGGGAGAGAGCGAGTGCGGGAGAATGCGTGTGCGGGGGGGTGCGACAGCGGGAGAGTGCGAGTGCGGGAGAGAGCGAATGCCCGAGAGAGCGAGTGCGGGTGAGAGCGAGTGCGGGTGAGTGCGGGAGAGTGCGATTACGGGAGAGTGCGGGAGAGTGTGAGTGCGGGAGAGAGCGACTGGGGGAGAGAGCGTGTGCGGGGAGTGCGAGTGCGGGAGAGAGCGAGGGCGGGAGAGAGCGAGTGCGGGAGAGAGCGAGTGCGGGAGATAGCGAGTGCAGGAGAGAGCGAGTGCGGGAGAGAGCGAGTGCGGGAGAGAGCGAGTGCGGGAGAGAGCGAGTGCGGGAGAGAGCGAGTGCGGGAGAGAGCGAGTGCGGGAGAGAGCGAGTGCGGGGGAGAGAGAGTGCGGGAGAGAGCGAGTGCGGGAGAGAGCGAGTGCGGGAGAGAGCGAGTGCGGGAGAGAGCGAGTGCGGGAGAGAGCGAGTGCGGGAGAGAGCGAGTGCGGGAGGGAGCGAGTGCAGGAGAGAGCGAGTGCAGGAGAGAGCGAGTGCGGGAAAGTGCTAGTACGGGAGGGGGCTGGATAGAGCGAGTGCTAGATAGAGCGAGTGCGGGAGAAGGCAAGTGCGTAAGAGTGCAGGAGAGTGCAAGTGTGAAAGAGTGAGGGAGACTGCTAGTGCAGGATAGAGTGTGAGAGTCTGAGTGCAGAAGAGGGCGAGTGCGGGAGAGGGCGAATGCGGGAGAGAGCGAGTGCGGGAGAGAGCGAGTGCGGGAGAGAGCGAGTGCGGGAGAGTGCGAGTGCGGGAGAGAGCGAGTGCGGGAGAGAGCGAGTGCGGGAGAGAGCGAGTGCTGGAGAGAGCGAGTGCGGGAGACGGCGAGTGCGGGAGAGGGCGAGTGCGGGAGAGGGCGAGTGCGGGAGAGGGCGAGTGCGGGAGAGGGCGAGTGCGGGAGAGGGCGAGTGCGGGAGAGGGCGAGTGCGGGAGAGGGCGAGTGCGGGAGAGGGCGAGTGCGGGAGAGGGCGAGTGCGGGAGAGGGCGAGTGCGGGAGAGGGCGAGTGCGGGAGAGGGCGAGTGCGGGAGAGGGCGAGTGCGGGAGAGGGCGAGTGCGGGAGAGGGCGAGTGCGGGAGAGGGCGAGTGCGGGAGAGGGCGAGTGCGGGAGAGGGCGAGTGCGGGAGAGGGCGAGTGCGGGAGAGGGCGAGTGCGGGAGAGGGCGAGTGCGGGAGAGGGCGAGTGCGGGAGAGGGCGAGTGCGGGAGAGGGCGAGTTCGGAAATGTGCGAGTGCTGGAGAGGGCGAGTGCGGGAAAGGGCGAGTGCGGGAAAGGGCGAGTGCGGGAGAGGGCGAGTGCGGGAGAGGGCGAGTGCGGGAGAGTGCGAGTGCGGTAGAGTGCGAGTGCGGGAGAGAGCGAGTGCGGGAGAGTGCGATGGCGGCGGAGAGAGAGTGCGAGAGAGAGCGGGAAAGTGCGAGTGCGGGAGCGAGCGAGTGCGGGAGAGAGCGGGCGAGTGCAGGAGAGTGCGAGTGTGGGAGAGTGCGAGTGCGGGAGAGTGCGAGTGCGGTAGAGTGAGAGTGCGAGTGCGGGAGAGAGCGAGTGCGGGAGAGTGCGAGTGCGGGAGAGAGCGAGTGCGGGAGAATGCGTGTGCGGGGGGGTGCGACAGCGGGAGAGTGCGAGTGCGGGAGAGAGCGAATGCCCGAGAGAGCGAGTGCGGGTGAGTGCGGGAGAGTGCGATTACGGGAGAGTGCGGGAGAGTGTGAGTGCGGGAGAGAGCGACTGGGGGAGAGAGCGTGTGCGGGGAGTGCGAGTGCGGGAGAGAGCGAGGGCGGGAGAGAGCGAGTGCGGGAGAGAGCGAGTGCGGGAGATAGCGAGTGCGGGAGAGAGCGAGTGCGGGAGAGAGCGAGTGCGGGAGAGAGCGAGTGCGGGAGAGAGCGAGTGCGGGAGAGAGCGAGTGCGGGAGAGAGCGAGTGCGGGAGAGAGCGAGTGCGGGAGAGAGCGAGTGCGGGGGAGAGAGAGTGCGGGAGAGAGCGAGTGCGGGAGAGAGCGAGTGCGGGAGAGAGCGAGTGCGGGAGAGAGCGAGTGCGGGAGAGAGCGAGTGCGGGAGAGAGCGAGTGCGGGAGGGAGCGAGTGCAGGAGAGAGCGAGTGCGGGAGAGAGCGAGTGCGGGAAAGTGCTAGTACGGGAGGGGGCTGGATAGAGCGAGTGCTAGATAGAGCGAGTGCGGGAGAAGGCAAGTGCGTAAGAGTGCTGGAGAGTGCAAGTGTGAAAGAGTGAGGGAGACTGCTAGTGCAGGATAGAGTGTGAGAGTCTGAGTGCAGAAGAGGGCGAGTGCGGGAGAGGGCGAATGCGGGAGAGAGCGAGTGCCGGAGAGAGCGAGTGCGGGAGAGAGCGAGTGCTGGAGAGAGCGAGTGCGGGAGAGTGCGAGTGCGGGAGAGTGCGAGCGCGGGAGAGAGCGAGCGCGGGAGAGAGAGAGCGCGGGAGAGGGCGAGCGCGGGAGAGGGCGAGCGCGGGAGAGGGCGAGTGCGGGAGAGGGCGAGTGCGGGAGAGGGCGAGTGCGGGAGAGGGCGAGAGCGGGAGAGGGCGAGTGCGGGAGAGGGCGAGTGCGGGAGAGGGCGAGTGCGGGAGAGGGCGAGTGCGGGAGAGGGCGAGTGCGGGAGAGGACGAGTGCGGGAGAGAGCGAGTGCGGGAGAGGGCGAGTGCGGGAGAGGGCGAGTGCGGGAGAGGGCGAGTGCGGGAGAGGGCGAGTGCGGGAGAGGGCGAGTGCGGGAGAGGGCGAGTGCGGGAGAGGGCGAGTGCGGGAGAGGGCGAGTGCGGGAGAGGGCGAGTGCGGGAGAGGGCGAGTGCGGGAGAGGGCGAGTGCGGGAGAGGGCGAGTGCGGGAGAGGGCGAGTGCGGGAGAGGGCGAGTGCGGGAGAGGGCGAGTGCGGGAGAGGGCGAGTGCGGGAGAGGGCGAGTTCGGAAGAGTGCGAGTGCTGGAGAGGGCGAGTGCGGGAAGGGGCGAGTGCGGGAAGGGGCGAGTGCGGGAGAGGGCGAGTGCGGGAGAGGGCGAGTGCGGGAGAGGGCGAGTGCGGGAGAGGGCGAGTGCGGGAGAGAGCGAGTGCGGGAGAGTGCGAGTGCGGGAGAGTGCGAGTGCGGGAGAGTGCAAGTGTGGAAGAGTGAGGGAGACTGCTAGTGCAGGATAGAGTGAGTGAGTGATAGTGCAGAAGAGGGCGTGTGCGGGAGAGGGCGAGTGCGGGAGAGGGCGAGTGCGGGAGAGAGCGAGTGCGGGAGAGAGCGAGTGCGGGGGGGTGCGACAGCGGGAGAGTGCGAGTGCGGGAGAGGGCGAGTGCGGGAGAGGGCGAGTGCGGGAGAGGGCGAGTGCGGGAGAGGGCGAGTGCGGGAGAGGGCGAGTGCGGGAGAGGGCGAGTGCGGGAGAGGGCGAGTGCGGGAGAGGGCGAGTGCGGGAGAGGGCGAGTGCGGGAGAGGGCGAGTGCGGGAGAGGGCGAGTGCGGGAGAGGGCGAGTGCGGAAGAGGGCGAGTGCGGGAGAGGGCGAGTGCGGGAGAGAGCGAGTACGGGAGAGAGCGAGTGCGGGAGAGAGCGAGTACAGGAGAGAGCGAGTACGGGAGAGGGCGAGTACGGGAGAGAGCGAGTGCGGGAGAGAGCGAGTGCGGGAGAGAGCGAGTGCGGGAGAGAGCGAGTGCGGGAGAGGGCGAGTGCGGGAGAGGGCGTGTGCGGGAGAGGGCGAGAGCGGGAGAGAGCGAGTGCGGGAGAGAGCTAGTGCAGGAGAGTGCGAGTGCGGGAGAGTGCGAGTGCGGGAGAGTGCGAGTGTGGGAGAGTGCGAGTGCGGTAGAGTGAGAGTGCGAGTGCGGGAGAGAGCGAGTGCGGGAGAGTGCGAGTGCGGGAGAGAGCGAGTGCGGGAGAGAGCGAGTGCGGGAGAATTCGTGTGCGGGGGGGTGCGACAGCGGGAGAGTGCGAGTGCGGGAGAGAGCGAGTGCCCGAGAGAGCGAGTGCGGGTGTGTGCGGGAGAGTGCGATTACGGGAGAGTGCGAGTGCGGGAGAGAGCGAGTGGGGGAGAGAGCGTGTGCGGGGAGTGCGAGTGCGGGAGAGAGCGAGGGCGGGAGAGAGCGAGTGCGGGAGAGAGCGAGTGCGGGAGAGAGCGAGTGCGGGAGAGGGCGAGTGCGGGAGAAGGCGAGTGCGGGAGAGGGCGAGTGCGGGAGAGGGCGAGTGCGGGAGAGAGCGAGTGGGGAAGAGAGCGTGTGCAGGGAGTGCGAGTGCGGGAGAGAGCGAGGGCGGGAGAGAGCGAGTGCGGGAGAGAGCGAGTGCGGGAGAGAGCGAGTGCGGGAGAGAGCGAGTGCGGGAGAGAGCGAGTGCGGGAGAGAGCGAGTGCGGGAGAGAGCGAGTGCGGGAGAGAGAGAGTGCGGGAGAGAGAGAGTGCGGGAGAGAGAGAGTGCGGGAGAGAGAGAGTGCGGGAGAGAGCGAGTGCGGGAGAGAGCGAGTGCGGGAGAGAGCGAGTGCGGGAGAGAGCGAGTGCGGGAGAGAGCGAGTGCGGGAGAGAGCGAGTGCGGGAGAGAGCGAGTGCGGGAGGGAGCGAGTGCAGGAGAGAGCGAGTGCGGGAGAGAGCGAGTGCGGGAGAGAGCGAGTGCGGGAGTGAGCGAATGCGGGAGAGAGCGAGTGCGGGAAAGTGCTAGTACGGGAGGGGGCTGGATAGAGCGAGTGCTGGATAGAGCAAGTGCGGGAGAAGGCAAGTGCGTCAGAGTGCAGGAGAGTGCAAGTGTGAAAGAGTGATGGAGACTGCTAGTGCAGGATAGAGTGTGAGAGTCTGAGTGCAGAAGAGGGCGAGTGCGGGAGAGGGCGAATGCGGGAGAGAGCGAGTGCAGGAGAGAGCGAGTGCGGGAGAGTGCGAGTGCGGGAGAGTGCGAGTGCGGGAGAGTGCGAGTGCGGGAGAGAGCGAGTGCGGGAGAGAGCGAGTGCGGGAGAGAGAGAGTGCTGGAGAGAGCGAGTGCGGGAGACAGCGAGTGCGGGAGAGGGCGAGTGCGGGAGAGGGCGAGTGCGGGAGAGGGCGAGTGCGGGAGAGGGCGAGTGCGGGAGAGGGCGAGTGCGGGAGAGGGCGAGTGCGGGAGAGGGCGAGTGCGGGAGAGGGCGAGTGCGGGAGAGGGCGAGTGCGGGAGAGGGCGAGTGCGGGAGAGGGCGAGTGCGGGAGAGGGCGAGTGCGGGAGAGGGCGAGTACGGTAGAGGGCGAGTGCGGGAGAGGGCGAGTGCGGGAGAGGGCGAGTGCGGGAGAGGGCGAGTTCGGAAGAGTGCGAGTGCTGGAGAGGGCGAGTGCGGGAGAGGGCGAGTGCGGGAGAAGGCGAGGGCGAGTGCGGGAGAGGGCGAGTGCGGGAGAGGGCGAGTGCGGGAGAGGGCGAGTGCGGGAGAGGGCGAGTGCGGGAGAGGGCGAGTGCGGGAGAGGGCGAGTGCGGGAGAGGGCGAGTGCGGGAGAGGGCGAGTGCGGGAGAGGGCGAGTGCGGGAGAGGGCGAGTGCGGGAGAGGGCGAGTGCGGGAGAGGGCGAGTGCGGGAGAGGGCGAGTGCGGGAGAGGGCGAGTGCGGGAGAGGGCGAGTGCGGGAGAGGGCGAGTGCGGAAGAGGGCGAGTGCGGGAGAGGGCGAGTGCGGGAGAGGGCGAGTACGGGAGAGAGCGAGTGCGGGAGAGAGCGAGTACGGGAGAGGGCGAGTACGGGAGAGAGCGAGTGCGGGAGAGAGCGAGTGCGGGAGAGAGCGAGTGCGGGAGAGAGCGAGTGCGGGAGAGGGCGTGTGCGGGAGAGGGCGAGTGCGGGAGAGAGCGAGTGCGGGAGAGAGCTAGTGCAGGAGAGTGCGAGTGCAGGAGAGTGCGAGTGCGGGAGAGTGCGAGTGTGGGAGAGAGCGAGTGCGGTAGAGTGAGAGTGCGAGTGCGGGAGAGAGCGAGTGCGGGAGAGTGCGAGTGCGGGAGAGAGCGAGTGCGGGAGAGAGCGAGTGCGGGAGAGAGCGAGTGCGGGAGAATGCGTGTGCGGGGGGGTGCGACAGCGGGAGAGTGCGAGTGCGGGAGAGAGCGAGTGCCCGAGAGAGCGAGTGCGGGTGTGTGCGGGAGAGTGCGATTACGGGAGAGTGCGAGTGCGGGAGAGAGCGAGTGGGGGAGAGAGCGTGTGCGGGGAGTGCGAGTGCGGGAGAGAGCGAGGGCGGGAGAGAGCGAGTGCGGGAGAGAGCGAGTGCGGGAGAGAGCGAGTGCGGGAGAGGGCGAGTGCGGGAGAAGGCGAGTGCGGGAGAGGGCGAGTGCGGGAGAGGGCGAGTGCGGGAGAGAGCGAGTGGGGGAGAGAGCGTGTGCGGGGAGTGCGAGTGCGGGAGAGAGCGAGGGCGGGAGAGAGCGAGTGCGGGAGAGAGCGAGTGCGGGAGAGAGCGAGGGCGGGAGAGAGCGAGTGCGGGAGAGAGCGAGTGCGGGAGAGAGCGAGTGCGGGAGAGAGCGAGTGCGGGAGAGAGCGAGTGCGGGAGAGAGAGAGTGCGGGAGAGAGAGAGTGCGGGAGAGAGCGAGTGCGGGAGTGAGCGAGTGCGGGAGAGAGCGAGTGCGGGAGAGAGCGAGTGCGGGAGAGAGCGAGTGCGGGAGAGAGCGAGTGCGGGAGAGAGCGAGTGCGGGAGAGAGCGAGTGCGGGAGAGAGCGAGTGCGGGAGGGAGCGAGTGCAGGAGAGAGCGAGTGCAGGAGAGAGCGAGTGCGGGAGAGAGCGAGTGCGGGAGTGAGCGAATGCGGGAGAGAGCGAGTGCGGGAAAGTGCTAGTACGGGAGGGGGCTGGATAGAGCGAGTGCTGGATAGAGCAAGTGCGGGAAAAGGCAAGTGCGTCAGAGTGCAGGAGAGTGCAAGTGTGAAAGAGTGATGGAGACTGCTAGTGCAGGATAGAGTGTGAGAGTCTGAGTGCAGAAGAGGGCGAGTGCGGGAGAGGGCGAATGCGGGAGAGAGCGAGTGCAGGAGAGAGCGAGTGCGGGAGAGTGCGAGTGCGGGAGAGTGCGAGTGCGGGAGAGTGCGAGTGCGGGAGAGAGCGAGTGCGGGAGAGAGCGAGTGCGGGAGAGAGAGAGTGCTGGAGAGAGCGAGTGCGGGAGAGGGCGAGTGCGGGAGAGGGCGAGTGCGGGAGAGGGCGAGTGCGGGAGAGGGCTAGTGCGGGAGAGGGCGAGTGCGGGAGAGGGCGAGTGCGGGAGAGGGCGAGTGCGGGAGAGGGCGAGTGCGGGAGAGGGCGAGTGCGGGAGAGGGCGAGTGCGGGAGAGGGCGAGTGCGGGAGAGGGCGAGTGCGGGAGAGGGCGAGTGCGGGAGAGGGCGAGTGCGGGAGAGGGCGAGTGCGGGAGAGGGCGAGTGCGGGAGAGGGCGAGTTCGGAAGAGTGCGAGTGCTGGAGAGGGCGAGTGCGGGAAAGGGCGAGTGCGGGAAAGGGCGAGTGCGGGAAAGGGCGAGTGCGGGAGAGGGCGAGTGCGGGAGAGGGCGAGTGCGGGTGAGTGCGAGTGCGGTAGAGTGCGAGTGCGGGAGAGAGCGAGTGCGGGAGAGTGCGATGGCGGCGGAGAGAGAGTGCGAGAGAGAGCGGGAAAGTGCGAGTGCGGGAGCGAGCGAGTGCGGGAGAGAGCGGGAGAGTGCGAGTGCAGGAGAGTGCGAGTGTGGGAGAGTGCGAGTGCGGGAGAGTGCGAGTGCGGTAGAGTGAGAGTGCGAGTGCGGGAGAGAGCGAGTGTGGGAGAGTGCGAGTGCGGGAGAGAGCGAGTGCGGGAGAATGCGTGTGCGGGGGGGTGCGACAGCGGGAGAGTGCGAGTGCGGGAGAGAGCGAGTGCCCGAGATAGCGAGTGCGGGTGTGTGCGGGAGAGTGCGATTACGGGAGAGTGCGGGAGAGTGTGAGTGCGGGAGAGAGCGACTGGGGGAGAGAGCGTGTGCGGGGAGTGCGAGTGCGGGAGAGAGCGAGGGCGGGAGAGAGCGAGGGCGGGAGAGAGCGAGTGCGGGAGAGAGCGAGTGCGGGAGATAGCGAGTGCAGGAGAGAGCGAGTGCGGGAGAGAGCGAGTGCGGGAGAGAGCGAGTGCGGGAGAGAGCGAGTGCGGGAGAGAGCGAGTGCGGGGGAGAGAGAGTGCGGGAGAGAGCGAGTGCGGGAGAGAGCGAGTGCGGGAGGGAGCGAGTGCGGGAGAGAGCGAGTGCGGGAGAGAGCGAGTGCGGGAGAGAGCGAGTGCGGGAGAGAGCGAGTGCGGGAGAGAGCGAGTGCGGGAGGGAGCGAGTGCAGGAGAGAGCGAGTGCGGGAGAGAGCGAGTGCGGGAGAGAGCGAGTGCGGGAGTGAGCGAGTGCGGGAGAGAGCGAGTGCGGGAAAGTGCTAGTACGGGAGGGGGCTGGATAGAGCGAGTGCTAGATAGAGCGAGTGCGGGAGAAGGCAAGTGCGTAAGAGTGCAGGAGAGTGCAAGTGTGAAAGAGTGAGGGAGACTGCTAGTGCAGGATAGAGTGTGAGAGTCTGAGTGCAGAAGAGGGCGAGTGCGGGAGAGGGCGAATGCGGGAGAGAGCGAGTGCGGGAGAGAGCGAGTGCGGGAGAGAGCGAGTGCTGGAGAGTGCGAGTGCGGGAGAGTGCGAGTGCGGGAGAGTGCGAGCGCGGGAGAGTGCGAGCGCGGGAGAGAGCGAGCGCGGGAGAGAGAGAGCGCGGGAGAGAGCGAGTGCGGGAGAGGGCGAGTGCGGGAGAGGGCGAGTGCGGGAGAGGGCGAGTGCGGGAGAGGGCGAGTGCGGGAGAGGGCGAGTGCGGGAGAGGGCGAGTGCGGGAGAGGGCGAGTGCGGGAGAGGGCGAGTGCGGGAAAGGGCGAGTGCGGGAAAGGGCGAGTGCGGGAGAGGGCGAGTGCGGGAGAGGGCGAGTGCGGGAGAGGGCGAGTGCGGGAGAGTGCGCGTGCGGTAGAGTGCGAGTGCGGGAGAGTGCGATGGCGGCGGAGAGAGAGTGCGAGAGAGAGCGGGAAAGTGCGAGTGCGGGAGCGAGCGAGTGCGGGAGAGAGCGGGAGAGTGCGAGTGCAGGAGAGTGCGAGAGTGGGAGAGTGCGAGTGCGGGAGAGTGCGAGTGCGGTAGAGTGAGAGTGCGAGTGCGGGAGAGAGCGAGTGCGGGAGAGTGCGAGTGCGGGAGAGAGCGAGTGCGGGAGAATGCGTGTGCGGGGGGGTGCGACAGCGGGAGAGCGCGAGTGCGGGAGAGAGCGAGTGCCCGAGAGAGCGAGTGCGGGTGTGTGCGGGAGAGTGCGATTACGGGAGAGTGCGAGTGCGGGAGAGAGCGAGTGGGGGAGAGAGCGTGTGCGGGGAGTGCGAGTGCGGGAGAGAGCGAGGGCGGGAGAGAGCGAGTGCGGGAGAGAGCGAGTGCGGGAGAGAGCGAGTGCGGGAGAGGGCGAGTGCGGGAGAAGGCGAGTGCGGGAGAGGGCGAGTGCGGGAGAGGGCGAGTGCGGGAGAGAGCGAGTGGGGGAGAGAGCGTGTGCGGGGAGTGCGAGTGCGGGAGAGAGCGAGGGCGGGAGAGAGCGAGTGCGGGAGAGAGCGAGTGCGGGAGAGAGCGAGGGCGGGAGAGAGCGAGTGCGGGAGAGAGCGAGTGCGGGAGAGAGCGAGTGCGGGAGAGAGCGAGTGCGGGAGAGAGCGAGTGCGGGAGAGAGAGAGTGCGGGAGAGAGAGAGTGCGGGAGAGAGCGAGTGCGGGAGTGAGCGAGTGCGGGAGAGAGCGAGTGCGGGAGAGAGCGAGTGCGGGAGAGAGCGAGTGCGGGAGAGAGCGAGTGCGGGAGAGAGCGAGTGCGGGAGAGAGCGAGTGCGGGAGAGAGCGAGTGCGGGAGGGAGCGAGTGCAGGAGAGAGCGAGTGCAGGAGAGAGCGAGTGCGGGAGAGAGCGAGTGCGGGAGTGAGCGAATGCGGGAGAGAGCGAGTGCGGGAAAGTGCTAGTACGGGAGGGGGCTGGATAGAGCGAGTGCTGGATAGAGCAAGTGCGGGAAAAGGCAAGTGCGTCAGAGTGCAGGAGAGTGCAAGTGTGAAAGAGTGATGGAGACTGCTAGTGCAGGATAGAGTGTGAGAGTCTGAGTGCAGAAGAGGGCGAGTGCGGGAGAGGGCGAATGCGGGAGAGAGCGAGTGCAGGAGAGAGCGAGTGCGGGAGAGTGCGAGTGCGGGAGAGTGCGAGTGCGGGAGAGTGCGAGTGCGGGAGAGAGCGAGTGCGGGAGAGAGCGAGTGCGGGAGAGAGAGAGTGCTGGAGAGAGCGAGTGCGGGAGAGGGCGAGTGCGGGAGAGGGCGAGTGCGGGAGAGGGCGAGTGCGGGAGAGGGCTAGTGCGGGAGAGGGCGAGTGCGGGAGAGGGCGAGTGCGGGAGAGGGCGAGTGCGGGAGAGGGCGAGTGCGGGAGAGGGCGAGTGCGGGAGAGGGCGAGTGCGGGAGAGGGCGAGTGCGGGAGAGGGCGAGTGCGGGAGAGGGCGAGTGCGGGAGAGGGCGAGTGCGGGAGAGGGCGAGTGCGGGAGAGGGCGAGTGCGGGAGAGGGCGAGTGCGGGAGAGGGCGAGTGCGGGAGAGGGCGAGTTCGGAAGAGTGCGAGTGCTGGAGAGGGCGAGTGCGGGAAAGGGCGAGTGCGGGAAAGGGCGAGTGCGGGAAAGGGCGAGTGCGGGAGAGGGCGAGTGCGGGAGAGGGCGAGTGCGGGTGAGTGCGAGTGCGGTAGAGTGCGAGTGCGGGAGAGAGCGAGTGCGGGAGAGTGCGATGGCGGCGGAGAGAGAGTGCGAGAGAGAGCGGGAAAGTGCGAGTGCGGGAGCGAGCGAGTGCGGGAGAGAGCGGGAGAGTGCGAGTGCAGGAGAGTGCGAGTGTGGGAGAGTGCGAGTGCGGGAGAGTGCGAGTGCGGTAGAGTGAGAGTGCGAGTGCGGGAGAGAGCGAGTGTGGGAGAGTGCGAGTGCGGGAGAGAGCGAGTGCGGGAGAATGCGTGTGCGGGGGGGTGCGACAGCGGGAGAGTGCGAGTGCGGGAGAGAGCGAGTGCCCGAGATAGCGAGTGCGGGTGTGTGCGGGAGAGTGCGATTACGGGAGAGTGCGGGAGAGTGTGAGTGCGGGAGAGAGCGACTGGGGGAGAGAGCGTGTGCGGGGAGTGCGAGTGCGGGAGAGAGCGAGGGCGGGAGAGAGCGAGGGCGGGAGAGAGCGAGTGCGGGAGAGAGCGAGTGCGGGAGATAGCGAGTGCAGGAGAGAGCGAGTGCGGGAGAGAGCGAGTGCGGGAGAGAGCGAGTGCGGGAGAGAGCGAGTGCGGGAGAGAGCGAGTGCGGGGGAGAGAGAGTGCGGGAGAGAGCGAGTGCGGGAGAGAGCGAGTGCGGGAGGGAGCGAGTGCGGGAGAGAGCGAGTGCGGGAGAGAGCGAGTGCGGGAGAGAGCGAGTGCGGGAGAGAGCGAGTGCGGGAGAGAGCGAGTGCGGGAGGGAGCGAGTGCAGGAGAGAGCGAGTGCGGGAGAGAGCGAGTGCGGGAGAGAGCGAGTGCGGGAGTGAGCGAGTGCGGGAGAGAGCGAGTGCGGGAAAGTGCTAGTACGGGAGGGGGCTGGATAGAGCGAGTGCTAGATAGAGCGAGTGCGGGAGAAGGCAAGTGCGTAAGAGTGCAGGAGAGTGCAAGTGTGAAAGAGTGAGGGAGACTGCTAGTGCAGGATAGAGTGTGAGAGTCTGAGTGCAGAAGAGGGCGAGTGCGGGAGAGGGCGAATGCGGGAGAGAGCGAGTGCGGGAGAGAGCGAGTGCGGGAGAGAGCGAGTGCTGGAGAGTGCGAGTGCGGGAGAGTGCGAGTGCGGGAGAGTGCGAGCGCGGGAGAGTGCGAGCGCGGGAGAGAGCGAGCGCGGGAGAGAGAGAGCGCGGGAGAGAGCGAGTGCGGGAGAGGGCGAGTGCGGGAGAGGGCGAGTGCGGGAGAGGGCGAGTGCGGGAGAGGGCGAGTGCGGGAGAGGGCGAGTGCGGGAGAGGGCGAGTGCGGGAGAGGGCGAGTGCGGGAGAGGGCGAGTGCGGGAAAGGGCGAGTGCGGGAAAGGGCGAGTGCGGGAGAGGGCGAGTGCGGGAGAGGGCGAGTGCGGGAGAGGGCGAGTGCGGGAGAGTGCGCGTGCGGTAGAGTGCGAGTGCGGGAGAGTGCGATGGCGGCGGAGAGAGAGTGCGAGAGAGAGCGGGAAAGTGCGAGTGCGGGAGCGAGCGAGTGCGGGAGAGAGCGGGAGAGTGCGAGTGCAGGAGAGTGCGAGAGTGGGAGAGTGCGAGTGCGGGAGAGTGCGAGTGCGGTAGAGTGAGAGTGCGAGTGCGGGAGAGAGCGAGTGCGGGAGAGTGCGAGTGCGGGAGAGAGCGAGTGCGGGAGAATGCGTGTGCGGGGGGGTGCGACAGCGGGAGAGCGCGAGTGCGGGAGAGTGCGAGTGCGGGAGAGTGCGAGTGCCCGAGAGAGCGAGTGCGGGTGTGTGCGGGAGAGCGCGATTACGGGAGAGTGCGGGAGAGTGTGAGTGCGGGAGAGAGCGACTGGGGGAGAGAGCGTGTGCGGGGAGTGCGAGTGCGGGAGAGAGCGAGGGCGGGAGAGAGCGAGTGCGGGAGAGAGCGAATGCGGGAGAGAGCGAATGCGGGAGAGAGCGAGTGCGGGAGAGAGCGAGTGCGGGAGAGAGCGAGTGCGGGAGAGGGCGAGTGCGGGAGAGGGCGAGTGCGGGAGAGGGCGAGTGCGGTTAGGGCGAGTGCGGGAGAGGGCGAGTGCGGGAGAGGGCGTGTGCGGAAGAGGGCGAGTGCGGGAGAGGGCGAGTGCGGGAGAGGGCGAGTGCGGGAGAGGGCGAGTGCGGGAGAGGGCGAGTGCGGGAGAGGGCGAGTGCGGGAGAGGGCGAGTTCGGAAGAGTGCGAGTGCTGGAGAGGGCGAGTGCGGGAAAGGGCGAGTGCGGGAAAGGGCGAGTGCGGGAGAGGGCGAGTGCGGGAGAGGGCGAGTGCGGGAGAGGGCGAGTGCGGGAGAGTGCGCGTGCGGTAGAGTGCGAGTGCGGGAGAGTGCTATGGCGGCGGAGAGAGAGTGCGAGAGAGAGCGGGAAAGTGCGAGTGCGGGAGCGAGCGAGTGCGGGAGAGAGCGGGAGAGTGCGAGTGCAGGAGAGTGCGAGTGTGGGAGAGTGCGAGTGCGGGAGAGTGCGAGTGCGGTAGAGTGAGAGTGCGGGAGAGAGCGAGTGCGGGAGAGTGCGAGTGCGGGAGAGAGCGAGTGCGGGACAATGCGTGTGCGGGGGGGTGCGACAGCGGGAGAGTGCGAGTGCGGGAGAGTGCGAGTGCGGGAGAGTGCGAGTGCCCGAGAGAGCGAGTGCGGGTGTGTGCGGGAGAGTGCGATTACGGGAGAGTGCGGGAGAGTGTGAGTGCGGGAGAGAGCGACTGGGGGAGAGAGCGTGTGCGGGGAGTGCGAGTGCGGGAGAGAGCGAGGGCGGGAGAGAGCGAGTGCGGGAGAGAGCGAGTGCGGGAGAGAGCGAGTGCGGGAGAGAGCGAGTGCGGGAGAGAGCGAGTGCGGGAGAGAGCGAGTGCGGGAGAGAGCGAGTGCGGGGGAGAGAGAGTGCGGGAGAGAGCGAGTGCGGGAGAGAGCGAGTGCGGGAGAAAGCGAGTGCGGGAGAGAGCGAGTGCGGGAGAGAGCGAGTGCGGGAGAGAGCGAGTGCGGGAGCGAGCGAGTGCAGGAGAGAGCGAGTGCGGGAGAGAGCGAGTGCGGGAGAGAGCGAGTGCGGGAGTGAGCGAGTGCGTGAGAGAGCGAGTGCGGGAAAGTGCTAGTACGGGAGGGGGCTGGATAGAGCGAGTGCTGGATAGAGCGAGTGCGGGTGAAGGCATGTGCGTAAGAGTGCAGGAGAGTGCAAGTGTGAAAGAGTGAGGGAGACTGCTAGTGCAGGATAGAGTGTGAGGGTCTGAGTGCAGAAGAGGGCGAGTGCGGGAGAGGGCGAATGCGGGAGAGAGCGAGTGCGGGAGAGAGCGCGTGCGGGAGAGAGCGAGTGCTGGAGAGTGCGAGTGCGGGAGAGTGCGAGTGCGGGAGAGTGCGAGTGCGGGAGAGTGCGAGTGCGGGAGAGAGCGAGTGCGGGAGAGAGCGAGTGCGGGAGAGAGCGAGTGCGGGAGAGAGAGAGTGCGGGTGAGAGCGAGTGCGGGAGAGGGCGAGTGCGGGAGAAGGCGAGGGCGAGTGCGGGAGAGGACGAGTGCGGGAGAGGGCGAGTGCGGGAGAGGGCGAGTGCGGGAGAGGGCGAGTGCGGGAGAGGGCGAGTGCGGGAGAGGGCGAGTGCGGGAGAGGGCGAGTGCGGGAGAGGGCGAGTGTGGGAGAGGGCGAGTGCGGGAGAGGGCGAGTGCGGGAGAGGGCGAGTGCGGGAGAGGGCGAGTGCGGGAGAGGGCGAGTGCGGAAGAGGGCGAGTGCGGGAGAGGGCGAGTGCGGGAGAGAGCGAGTGCGGGAGAGAGCGAGTGCGGGAGAGAGCGAGTACGGGAGAGAGCGAGTACGGGAGAGGGCGAGTACGGGAGAGAGCGAGTGCGGGAGAGAGCGAGTGCGGGAGAGAGCGAGTGCGGGAGAGAGCGAGTGCGGGAGAGAGCGAGTGCGGGAGAGGGCGTGTGCGGGAGAGGGCGAGTGCGGGAGAGAGCGAGTGCGGGAGAGAGCTAGTGCAGGAGAGTGCGAGTGCAGGAGAGTGCGAGTGCGGGAGAGTGCGAGTGTGGGAGAGTGCGAGTGCGGTAGAGTGAGAGTGCGAGTGCGGGAGAGAGCGAGTGCGGGAGAGTGCGAGTGCGGGAGAGAGCGAGTGCGGGAGAGAGCGAGTGCGGGAGAGAGCGAGTGCGGGAGAATGCGTGTGCGGGGGGGTGCGACAGCGGGAGAGTGCGAGTGCGGGAGAGAGCGAGTGCCCGAGAGAGCGAGTGCGGGTGTGTGCGGGAGAGTGCGATTACGGGAGAGTGCGAGTGCGGGAGAGAGCGAGTGGGGGAGAGAGCGTGTGCGGGGAGTGCGAGTGCGGGAGAGAGCGAGGGCGGGAGAGAGCGAGTGCGGGAGAGAGCGAGTGCGGGAGAGAGCGAGTGCGGGAGAGGGCGAGTGCGGGAGAAGGCGAGTGCGGGAGAGGGCGAGTGCGGGAGAGGGCGAGTGCGGGAGAGAGCGAGTGGGGGAGAGAGCGTGTGCGGGGAGTGCGAGTGCGGGAGAGAGCGAGTGCGGGAGTGAGCGAATGCGGGAGAGAGCGAGTGCGGGAAAGTGCTAGTACGGGAGGGGGCTGGATAGAGCGAGTGCTGGATAGAGCAAGTGCGGGAGAAGGCAAGTGCGTCAGAGTGCAGGAGAGTGCAAGTGTGAAAGAGTGATGGAGACTGCTAGTGCAGGATAGAGTGTGAGAGTCTGAGTGCAGATGAGGGCGAGTGCGGGAGAGGGCGAATGCGGGAGAGAGCGAGTGCAGGAGAGAGCGAGTGCGGGAGAGTGCGAGTGCGGGAGAGTGCGAGTGCGGGAGAGTGCGAGTGCGGGAGAGAGCGAGTGCGGGAGAGAGCGAGTGCGGGAGAGAGAGAGTGCTGGAGAGAGCGAGTGCGGGAGACGGCGAGTGCGGGAGAGGGCGAGTGCGGGAGAGGGCGAGTGCGGGAGAGGGCGAGTGCGGGAGAGGGCGAGTGCGGGAGAGGGCGAGTGCGGGAGAGGGCGAGTGCGGGAGAGGGCGAGTGCGGGAGAGGGCGAGTGCGAGAGAGGGCGAGTGCGGGAGAGGGCGTGTGCGGAAGAGGGCGAGTGCGGGAGAGGGCGAGTGCGGGAGAGGGCGAGTGCGGGAGAGGGCGAGTGCGGGAGAGGGCGAGTGCGGGAGAGGGCGAGTGCGGGAGAGGGCGAGTTCGGAAGAGTGCGAGTGCTGGAGAGGGCGAGTGCGGGAAAGGGCGAGTGCGGGAAAGGGCGAGTGCGGGAGAGGGCGAGTGCGGGAGAGGGCGAGTGCGGGAGAGGGCGAGTGCGGGAGAGTGCGCGTGCGGTAGAGTGCGAGTGCGGGAGAGTGCTATGGCGGCGGAGAGAGAGTGCGAGAGAGAGCGGGAAAGTGCGAGTGCGGGAGCGAGCGAGTGCGGGAGAGAGCGGGAGAGTGCGAGTGCAGGAGAGTGCGAGTGTGGGAGAGTGCGAGTGCGGGAGAGTGCGAGTGCGGTAGAGTGAGAGTGCGGGAGAGAGCGAGTGCGGGACAATGCGTGTGCGGGGGGGTGCGACAGCGGGAGAGTGCGAGTGCGGGAGAGTGCGAGTGCGGGAGAGTGCGAGTGCCCGAGAGAGCGAGTGCGGGTGTGTGCGGGAGAGTGCGATTACGGGAGAGTGCGGGAGAGTGTGAGTGCGGGAGAGAGCGACTGGGGGAGAGAGCGTGTGCGGGGAGTGCGAGTGCGGGAGAGAGCGAGGGCGGGAGAGAGCGAGTGCGGGAGAGAGCGAGTGCGGGAGAGAGCGAGTGCGGGAGAGAGCGAGTGCGGGAGAAAGCGAGTGCGGGAGAGAGCGAGTGCGGGAGAGAGCGAGTGCGGGAGAGAGCGAGTGCGGGGGAGAGAGAGTGCGGGAGAGAGCGAGTGCGGGAGAGAGCGAGTGCGGGAGAAAGCGAGTGCGGGAGAGAGCGAGTGCGGGAGAGAGCGAGTGCGGGAGAGAGCGAGTGCGGGAGCGAGCGAGTGCAGGAGAGAGCGAGTGCGGGAGAGAGCGAGTGCGGGAGAGGGCGAGTGCGGGAGAGGGCGAGTGCGGGAGAGGGCGAGTGCGGGAGAGGGCGAGTGCGGGAGAGGGCGAGTGCGGGAGAGGGCGAGTGCGGGAGAGGGCGAGTGCGGGAGAGGGCGAGTGCGGGAGAGGGCGAGTGCGGGAGAGGGCGAGTGCGGGAGAGGGCGAGTGCGGAAGAGGGCGAGTGCGGGAGAGGGCGAGTGCGGGAGAGAGCGAGTGCGGGAGAGAGCGAGTGCGGGAGAGAGCGAGTACGGGAGAGAGCGAGTACGGGAGAGGGCGAGTACGGGAGAGAGCGAGTGCGGGAGAGAGCGAGTGCGGGAGAGAGCGAGTGCGGGAGAGAGCGAGTGCGGGAGAGAGCGAGTGCGGGAGAGGGCGTGTGCGGGAGAGGGCGAGTGCGGGAGAGAGCGAGTGCGGGAGAGAGCTAGTGCAGGAGAGTGCGAGTGCAGGAGAGTGCGAGTGCGGGAGAGTGCGAGTGTGGGAGAGTGCGAGTGCGGTAGAGTGAGAGTGCGAGTGCGGGAGAGAGCGAGTGCGGGAGAGTGCGAGTGCGGGAGAGAGCGAGTGCGGGAGAGAGCGAGTGCGGGAGAGAGCGAGTGCGGGAGAATGCGTGTGCGGGGGGGGTGCGACAGCGGGAGAGTGCGAGTGCGGGAGAGAGCGAGTGCCCGAGAGAGCGAGTGCGGGTGTGTGCGGGATAGTGCGATTACGGGAGAGTGCGAGTGCGGGAGAGAGCGAGTGGGGGAGAGAGCGTGTGCGGGGAGTGCGAGTGCGGGAGAGAGCGAGGGCGGGAGAGAGCGAGTGCGGGAGAGAGCGAGTGCGGGAGAGAGCGAGTGCGGGAGAGGGCGAGTGCGGGAGAAGGCGAGTGCGGGAGAGGGCGAGTGCGGGAGAGGGCGAGTGCGGGAGAGAGCGAGTGGGGGAGAGAGCGTGTGCGGGGAGTGCGAGTGCGGGAGAGAGCGAGGGCGGGAGAGAGCGAGTGCGGGAGAGAGCGAGTGCGGGAGAGAGCGAGGGCGGGAGAGAGCGAGTGCGGGAGAGAGCGAGTGCGGGAGAGAGCGAGTGCGGGAGAGAGCGAGTGCGGGAGAGAGAGAGTGCGGGAGAGAGAGAGTGCGGGAGAGAGAGAGTGCGGGAGAGAGAGAGTGCGGGAGAGAGAGAGTGCGGGAGAGAGCGAGTGCGGGAGTGAGCGAGTGCGGGAGAGAGCGAGTGCGGGAGAGAGCGAGTGCGGGAGAGAGCGAGTGCGGGAGAGAGCGAGTGCGGGAGAGAGCGAGTGCGGGAGAGAGCGAGTGCGGGAGGGAGCGAGTGCAGGAGAGAGCGAGTGCAGGAGAGAGCGAGTGCGGGAGAGAGCGAGTGCGGGAGTGAGCGAATGCGGGAGAGAGCGAGTGCGGGAAAGTGCTAGTACGGGAGGGGGCTGGATAGAGCGAGTGCTGGATAGAGCAAGTGCGGGAGAAGGCAAGTGCGTCAGAGTGCAGGAGAGTGCAAGTGTGAAAGAGTGATGGAGACTGCTAGTGCAGGATAGAGTGTGAGAGTCTGAGTGCAGATGAGGGCGAGTGCGGGAGAGGGCGAATGCGGGAGAGAGCGAGTGCAGGAGAGAGCGAGTGCGGGAGAGTGCGAGTGCGGGAGAGTGCGAGTGCGGGAGAGTGCGAGTGCGGGAGAGAGCGAGTGCGGGAGAGAGCGAGTGCGGGAGAGAGAGAGTGCTGGAGAGAGCGAGTGCGGGAGACGGCGAGTGCGGGAGAGGGCGAGTGCGGGAGAGGGCGAGTGCGGGAGAGGGCGAGTGCGGGAGAGGGCGAGTGCGGGAGAGGGCGAGTGCGGGAGAGGGCGAGTGCGGGAGAGGGCGAGTGCGGGAGAGGGCGAGTGCGGGAGAGGGCGAGTGCGGGAGAGGGCGAATGCGGGAGAGGGCGAGTGCGGTAGAGGGCGAGTGCGGGAGAGGGCGAGTGCGGGAGAGGGCGAGTTCGGAAGAGTGCGAGTGCTGGAGAGGGCGAGTGCGGGAAAGGGCGAGTGCGGGAAAGGGCGAGTGCGGGAAAGGGCGAGTGCGGGAGAGGGCGAGTGCGGGAGAGGGCGAGTGCGGGTGAGTGCGAGTGCGGTAGAGTGCGAGTGCGGGAGAGAGCGAGTGCGGGAGAGTGCGATGGCGGCGGAGAGAGAGTGCGAGAGAGAGCGGGAAAGTGCGAGTGCGGGAGCGAGCGAGTGCGGGAGAGAGCGGGAGAGTGCGAGTGCAGGAGAGTGCGAGTGTGGGAGAGTGCGAGTGCGGGAGAGTGCGAGTGCGGTAGAGTGAGAGTGCGAGTGCGGGAGAGAGCGAGTGTGGGAGAGTGCGAGTGCGGGAGAGAGCGAGTGCGGGAGAATGCGTGTGCGGGGGGGTGCGACAGCGGGAGAGTGCGAGTGCGGGAGACAGCGAGTGCCCGAGATAGCGAGTGCGGGTGTGTGCGGGAGAGTGCGATTACGGGAGAGTGCGGGAGAGTGTGAGTGCGGGAGAGAGCGACTGGGGGAGAGAGCGTGTGCGGGGAGTGCGAGTGCGGGAGAGAGCGAGGGCGGGAGAGAGCGAGGGCGGGAGAGAGCGAGGGCGGGAGAGAGCGAGTGCGGGAGAGAGCGAGTGCGGGAGATAGCGAGTGCAGGAGAGAGCGAGTGCGGGAGAGAGCGAGTGCGGGAGAGAGCGAGTGCGGGAGAGAGCGAGTGCGGGAGAGATCGAGTGCGGGGGAGAGAGAGTGCGGGAGAGAGCGAGTGCGGGAGAGAGCGAGTGCGGGAGAGAGCGAGTGCGGGAGAGAGCGAGTGCGGGAGAGAGCGAGTGCGGGAGAGAGCGAGTGCGGGAGGGAGCGAGTGCGGGAGAGAGCGAGTGCGGGAGAGAGCGAGTGCGGGAGAGAGCGAGTGCGGGAGAGAGCGAGTGCGGGAGTGAGCGAGTGCGGGACAGAGCGAGTGCGGGAAAGTGCTAGTACGGGAGGGGGCTGGATAGAGCGAGTGCTAGATAGAGCGAGTGCGGGAGAAGGCAAGTGCGTAAGAGTGCAGGAGAGTGCAAGTGTGAAAGAGTGAGGGAGACTGCTAGTGCAGGATAGAGTGTGAGAGTCTGAGTGCAGAAGAGGGCGAGTGCGGGAGAGGGCGAATGCGGGAGAGAGCGAGTGCGGGAGAGAGCGAGTGCGGGAGAGAGCGAGTGCTGGAGAGTGCGAGTGCGGGAGAGTGCGAGCGCGGGAGAGAGAGAGCGCGGGAGAGGGCGAGCGCGGGAGAGGGCGAGTGCGGGAGAGGGCGAGTGCGGGAGAGGGCGAGTGCGGGAGAGGGCGAGTGCGGGAGAGGGCGAGTGCGGGAGAGGGCGAGTGCGGGAGAGGGCGAGTGCGGGAGAGGGCGAGTGCGGGAGAGGGCGAGTGCGGGAGAGGGCGAGTGCGGGAGAGGGCGAGTGCGGGAGAGGGCGAGTGCGGGAGAGGGCGAGTGCGGAAGAGGGCGAGTGCGGGAGAGGGCGAGTGCGGGAGAGGGCGAGTGCGGGAGAGGGCGAGTGCGGGAGAGGGCGAGTTCGGAAGAGTGCGAGTGCTGGAGAGGGCGAGTGCGGGAAGGGGCGAGTGCGGGAAGGGGCGAGTGCGGGAAGGGGCGAGTGCGGGAGAGGGCGAGTGCGGGAGAGGGCGAGTGCGGGAGAGGGCGAGTGCGGGAGAGGGCGAGTGCGGGAGAGGGCGAGTGCGGGAGAGAGCGAGTGCGGGAGAGAGCTAGTGCGGGAGAGAGCGAGTGCGCGAGAGAGCGAGTGCGGGAGAGAGCGAGTGCGGGAGAGTGCGAGTGCGGGAGAGTGAGAGTGCGGGAGAGTGCGGGAGAGTGCAAGTGTGGAAGAGTGAGGGAGACTGCTAGTGCAGGATAGAGTGAGTGAGTGATAGTGCAGAAGAGGGCGTGTGCGGGAGAGGGCGAGTGCGGGAGAGTGCGAGTGCGGGAGAGAGCGAGTGCGGGAGAATGCGTGTGCGGGGGGGTGCGACAGCGGGAGAGTGCGAGTGCGGGAGAGAGCGAGTGCCCGAGAGAGCAAGTGCGGGTGTGTGCGGGAGAGTGCGATTACGGGAGAGTGCGGGAGAGTGTGAGTGCGGGAGAGAGCGAGTGGGGGAGAGAGCGTGTGCGGGGAGTGCGAGTGCGGGAGAGAGCGAGGGCAGGAGAGAGCGAGTGCGGGAGAGAGCGAGTGCGGGAGAGAGCGAGTGCGGGAGAGAGCGAGTGCGGGAGAGAGCGAGTGCGGGAGAGAGCGAGTGCGGGAGAGAGCGAGTGCGGGAGAGAGCGTGTGCGGGATAGAGCGTGTGCGGGAGAGAGAGTGCGGGAGAGAGCGAGTGCGGGAGAGAGAGTGCGGGAGAGAGAGAGTGCGGGAGAGAGAGAGTGCGGGAGAGAGAGAGTGCGGGAGAGAGCGAGTGCGGGACAGAGCGAGTGCGGGAGAGAGCGAGTGCGGGAGAGAGCGAGTGCGGGAGAGAGCGAGTGCGGGAGAGAGCGAGTGCGGGAGAGACCGAGTGCGGGAGAGAGCGAGTGCGGGAGAGAGCGAGTGCGGGAGGGAGCAAGTGCAGGAGAGAGCGAGTGCGGGAGAGAGCGAGTGCGGGAGAGAGCGAGTGCGGGAGTGAGCGAGTGCGGGAGAGAGCGAGTGCGGGAAAGTGCTAGTACGGGAGGGGGCTGGATAGAGCGAGTGCTGGATAGAGCGAGTGCGGGAGAAGGCAAGTGCGTCAGAGTGCAGGAGAGTGCAAGTGTGAAAGAGTGAGGGAGACTGCTAGTGCAGGATAGAGTGTGAGAGTCTGAGTGCGGGAGAGGGCGAGTGCGGGAGAGGGCGAGTGCGGGAGAGAGCGAGTGCGTGAGAGTGCGAGTGCGGGAGAGTGCGAGTGCGGGAGAGTGCGAGTGCAGGAGAGAGCGAGTGCGGGAGAGAGCGAGTGCGGGAGAGAGAGAGTGCGGGAGAGAGCGAGTGCGGGAGAGGGCGAGTGCGGGAGAGGGCGAGTGCGGGAGAGGGCGAGTGCGGGAGAGGGCGAGTGCGGGAGAGGGCGAGTGCGGGAGAGGGCGAGAGCGGGAGAGGGCGAGTGCGGGAGAGGGCGAGTGCGGGAGAGGGCGAGTGCGGGAGAGGGCGAGTGCGGGAGAGGACGAGTGCGGGAGAGGGCGAGTGCGGGAGAGGGCGAGTGCGGGAGAGGGCGAGTGCGGGAGAGGGCGAGTGCGGGAGAGAGCGAGTGCGGGAGAGAGCGAGTGCGGGAGAGAGCGAGTGCGGGAGAGAGCGAGTGCGGGAGAGAGCGAGTGCGGGAGAGAGCGAGTGCGGGAGAGAGCGAGTGCGGGAGAGAGCGAGTGCGGGAGAGAGAGTGCGGGAGAGAGAGAGTGCGGGAGAGAGAGAGTGCGGGAGAGAGCGAGTGCGGGACAGAGCGAGTGCGGGAGAGAGCGAGTGCGGGAGAGAGCGAGTGCGGGAGAGAGCGAGTGCGGGAGAGAGCGAGTGCGGGAGAGACCGAGTGCGGGAGAGAGCGAGTGCGGGAGAGAGCAAGTGCAGGAGAGAGCGAGTGCGGGAGAGAGCGAGTGCGGGAGAGAGCGAGTGCGGGAGTGAGCGAGTGCGGGAGAGAGCGAGTGCGGGAAAGTGCTAGTACGGGAGGGGGCTGGATAGAGCGAGTGCTGGATAGAGCGAGTGCGGGAGAAGGCAAGTGCGTCAGAGTGCAGGAGAGTGCAAGTGTGAAAGAGTGAGGGAGACTGCTAGTGCAGGATAGAGTGTGAGAGTCTGAGTGCGGGAGAGGGCGAGTGCGGGAGAGGGCGAGTGCGGGAGAGAGCGAGTGCGTGAGAGTGCGAGTGCGGGAGAGTGCGAGTGCGGGAGAGTGCGAGTGCGGGGAGAGAGCGAGTGCGGGAGGAGAGTGTGCGGGAGAGAGTGAGTGCGGGAGAGAGCGAGTGCGGGAGAGGGCGAGTGCGGGAGAGGGCGAGTGCGGGAGAGGGCGAGTGCGGGAGAGGGCGAGTGCGGGAGAGGGCGAGTGCGGGAGAGGGCGAGAGCGGGAGAGGGCGAGTGCGGGAGAGGGCGAGTGCGGGAGAGGGCGAGTGTGGGAGAGGGCGAGTGCGGGAGAGGGCGAGTGCGGGAGAGGACGAGTGCGGGAGAGGGCGAGTGCGGGAGAGGGCGAGTGCGGGAGAGGGCGAGTGCGGGAGAGGGCGAGTGCGGGAGAGGGCGAGTGCGGGAGAGGGCGAGTGCGGGAGAGGGCGAGTGCGGGAGAGGGCGAGTGCGGTTAGGGCGAGTGCGGGAGAGGGCGAGTGCGGGAGAGGGCGTGTGCGGAAGAGGGCGAGTGCGGGAGAGGGCGAGTGCGGGAGAGGGCGAGTGCGGGAGAGGGCGAGTGCGGGAGAGAGCGAGGGCGGGAGAGAGCGAGTGCGGGAGAGAGCGAGTGCGGGAGAGAGCGAGTGCGGGAGAGAGCGAGTGCGGGAGAGAGCGAGTGCGGGAGAGAGCGAGTGCGGGAGAGAGCGAGTGCGGGAGAGAGCGAGTGCGGGAGAGAGAGAGTGCGGGAGAGAGAGAGTGCGGGAGAGAGCGAGTGCGGGAGAGAGCGAGTGCGGGAGAGAGCGAGTGCGGGAGAGAGCGAGTGCGGGAGAGAGCGAGTGCGGGAGAGAGCGAGTGCGGGAGGGAGCGAGTGCTGGAGAGAGCGAGTGCGGGAGAGAGCGAGTGCGGGAGTGAGCGAATGCGGGAGAGAGCGAGTGCGGGAAAGTGCTAGTACGGGAGGGGGCTGGATAGAGCGAGTGCTGGATAGAGCAAGTGCGGGAGAAGGCAAGTGCGTCAGAGTGCAGGAGAGTGCAAGTGTGAAAGAGTGATGGAGACTGCTAGTGCAGGATAGAGTGTGAGAGTCTGAGTGCAGAAGAGGGCGAGTGCGGGAGAGGGCGAATGCGGGAGAGAGCGAGTGCAGGAGAGAGCGAGTGCGGGAGAGTGCGAGTGCGGGAGAGTGCGAGTGCGGGAGAGAGCGAGAGCGGGAGAGAGCGAGTGCGGGAGAGAGAGAGTGCTGGAGAGAGCGAGTGCGGGAGACAGCGAGTGCGGGAGAGGGCGAGTGCGGGAGAGGGCGAGTGCGGGAGAGGGCGAGTGCGGGAGAGGGCGAGTGCGGGAGAGGGCGAGTGCGGGAGAGGGCGAGTGCGGGAGAGGGCGAGTGCGGGAGAGGGCGAGTGCGGGAGAGGGCGAGTGCGGGAGAGGGCGAGTGCGGGAGAGGGCGAGTGCGGGAGAGGGCGAGTGCGGGAGAGGGCGAGTGCGGGAGAGGGCGAGTGCGGGAGAGGGCGAGTGCGGGAGAGGGCGAGTGCGGGAGAGGGCGAGTGCGGTAGAGGGCGAGTGCGGGAGAGGGCGAGTGCGGGAGAGGGCGAGTGCGGGAGAGGGCGAGTGCGGGAGAGGGCGAGTTCGGAAGAGTGCGAGTGCTGGAGAGGGCGAGTGCGGGAAAGGGCGAGTGCGGGAAAGGGCGAGTGCGGGAGAGGGCGAGTGCGGGAGAGGGCGAGTGCGGGAGAGTGCGAGTGCGGTAGAGTGCGAGTGCGGGAGAGAGCGAGTGCGGGAGAGTGCGATGGCAGCGGAGAGAGAGTGCGAGAGAGAGCGGGAAAGTGCGAGTGCGGGAGCGAGCGAGTGCGGGAGAGAGCGGGAGAGTGCGAGTGCAGGAGAGTGCGAGTGTGGGAGAGTGAGAGTGCGAGTGCGGGAGAGAGCGAGTGCGGGAGAGTGCGAGTGCGGGAGAGAGCGAGTGCGGGAGAATGCGTGTGCGGGGGGGTGCGACAGCGGGAGAGTGCGAGTGCGGGAGAGAGCGAGTGCCCGAGAGAGCGAGTGCGGGTGTGTGCGGGAGAGTGCGATTACGGGAGAGTGCGGGAGAGTGTGAGTGCGGGAGAGAGCGACTGGGGGAGAGAGCGTGTGCGGGGAGTGCGAGTGCGGGAGAGAGCGAGGGCGGGAGAGAGCGAGTGCGGGAGAGAGCGAGTGCGGGAGAGAGCGTGTGCGGGGAGTGCGAGTGCGGGAGAGAGCGAGGGCGGGAGAGAGCGAGTGCGGGAGAGAGCGAGTGCGGGAGAGAGCGAGTGCAGGAGAGAGCGAGTGCGGGAGAGAGCGAGTGCGGGAGAGAGCGAGTGCGGGAGAGAGCGAGTGCGGGAGGGAGCTAGTGCAGGAGAGAGCGAGTGCGGGAGAGAGCGAGTGCGGGAGAGAGCGAGTGCGGGAGAAAGCGAGTGCGGGAGAGAGTGAGTGCGGGAAAGTGCTAGTACGGGAGGGGGCTGGATAGAGCGAGTGCTAGATAGAGCGAGTGCGGGAGAAGGCAAGTGCGTAAGAGTGCAGGAGAGTGCAAGTGTGAAAGAGTGAGGGAGACTGCTAGTGCAGGATAGAGTGTGAGAGTCTGAGTGCAGAAGAGGGCGAGTGCGGGAGAGGGCGAATGCGGGAGAGAGCGAGTGCGGGAGAGAGCGAGTGCTGGAGAGTGCGAGTGCGGGAGAGTGCGAGTGCGGGAGAGGGCGAGTGCGGGAGAGGGCGAGTGCGGGAGAGGGCGAGTGCGGGAGAGGGCGAGTGCGGGAGTGGGCGAGTGCGGGAGAGGGCGAGTGCGGGAGAGGGCGAGTGCGGGAGAGTGCGAGTGCGGGAGAGGGCGAGTGCGGGAGAGGGCGAGTGCGGGAGAGGGCGAGTGCGGGAGAGGGCGAGTGCGGGAGAGGGCGAGTGCGGGAGAGGGCGAGTGCGGGAGAGGGCGAGTGCGGGAGAGGGCGAGTGCGGGAGAGGGCGAGTGCGGGAGAGGGCGAGTGCGGGAGAGGGCGAGTGCGGGAGAGGGCGAGTGCGGGAGAGGGCGAGTGCGGGAGAGGGCGAGTGCGGGAGAGCGCGAGTTCAGAAGAGAGCGAGTGCTGGAGAGGGCGAGTGCGGGAAGGGGCGAGTGCGGGAGAGGGCGAGTGCGGGAGAGGGCGAGTGCGGGAGAGGGCGAGTGCGGGAGAGGGCGAGTGCGGGAGAGGGCGAGTGCGGGAGAGGGCGAGTGCGGGAGAGGGCGAGTGCGGGAGAGAGCGAGTGCGGGAGAGAGCTAGTGCGGGAGAGCGCGAGTGCGGGAGAGAGCGAGTGCGGTAGAGAGCGAGTGCGGGAGAGTGCGAGTGCGGGAGAGTGAGAGTGCGGGAGAGTGCGGGAGAGTGCAAGTGTGGAAGAGTGAGGGAGACTGCTAGTGCAGGATAGATTGAGTGAGTGATAGTGCAGAAGAGGGCGTGTGCGGGAGAGGGCGAGTGCGGGAGAGTGCGAGTGCGGGAGAGAGCGAGTGCGGGAGAATGCGTGTGCGGGGGGGTGCGACAGCGGGAGAGTGCGAGTGCGGGAGAGAGCGAGTGCCCGAGAGAGCAAGTGCGGGTGTGTGCGGGAGAGTGCGATTACGGGAGAGTGCGGGAGAGTGTGAGTGCGGGAGAGAGCGAGTGGGGGAGAGAGCGTGTGCGGGGAGTGCGAGTGCGGGAGAGAGCGAGGGCAGGAGAGAGCGAGTGCGGGAGAGAGCGAGTGCGGGAGAGAGCGAGTGCGGGAGAGAGCGAGTGCGGGAGAGAGCGAGTGCGGGAGAGAGCGAGTGCGGGAGAGAGCGAGTGCGGGAGAGAGCGAGTGCGGGAGAGAGCGAGTGCGGGAGAGAGAGTGCGGGAGAGAGAGTGCGGGAGAGAGAGAGTGCGGGAGAGAGAGAGTGCGGGAGAGAGAGAGTGCGGGAGAGAGCGAGTGCGGGAGAGAGCGAGAACGGGAGAGAGCGAGTGCGGGAGAGAGCGAGTGCGGGAGAGAGCGAGTGCGGGAGAGAGCGAGTGCGGGAGAGAGCGAGTGCGGGAGAGAGCGAGTGCGGGAGAGAGCGAGTGCGGGAGAGAGCGAGTGCGGGAGGGAGCAAGTGCAGGAGAGAGCGAGTGCGGGAGAGAGCGAGTGCAGGAGAGAGCGAGTGCGGGAGTGAGCGAGTGCGGGAGAGAGCGAGTGCGGGTAAGTGCTAGTACGGGAGGGGGCTGGATAGAGCGAGTGCTGGATAGAGCGAGTGCGGGAGAAGGCAAGTGCGTCAGAGTGCAGGAGAGTGCAAGTGTGAAAGAGTGAGGGAGACTGCTAGTGCAGGATAGAGTGTGAGAGTCTGAGTGCAGAAGGGGGCGAGTGCGGGAGAGGGCGAATGCGGGAGAGAGCGAGTGCGGGAGAGAGCGAGTGCGTGAGAGTGCGAGTGCGGGAGAGTGCGAGTGCGGGAGAGAGCGAGTGCGGGAGAGAGCGAGTGCGGGAGAGAGAGAGTGCGGGAGAGAGCGAGTGCGGGAGAGGGCGAGTGCGGGAGAGGGCGAGTGCGGGAGAGGGCGAGTGCGGGAGAGGGCGAGTGCGGGAGAGGGCGAGTGCGGGAGAGGGCGAGTGCGGGAGAGGGCGAGTGCGGGAGAGGGCGAGAGCGGGAGAGGGCGAGTGCGGGAGAGGGCGAGTGCGGGAGAGGGCGAGTGCGGGAGAGGGCGAGTGCGGGAGAGGACGAGTGCGGGAGAGGGCGAGTGCGGGAGAGGGCGAGTGCGGGAGAGGGCGAGTGAGGGAGAGGGCGAGTGCGGGAGAGGGCGAGTGCGGGAGAGGGCGAGTGCGGGAGAGGGCGAGTGCGGGAGAGGGCGAGTGCGGGAGAGGGCGAGTGCGGTTAGGGCGAGTGCGGGAGAGGGCGAGTGCGGGAGAGGGCGTGTGCGGAAGAGGGCGAGTGCGGGAGAGGGCGAGTGCGGGAGAGGGCGAGTGCGGGAGAGGGCGAGTGCGGGAGAGGGCGAGTGCGGGAGAGGGCGAGTGCGGGAGAGGGCGAGTGCGGGAGAGGGCGAGTGCGGGAGAGGGCGAGTTCGGAAGAGGGCGAGTGCGGGAAAGGGCGAGTGCGGGAAAGGGCGAGTGCGGGAGAGGGCGAGTGCGGGAGAGGGCGAGTGCGGGAGAGGGCGAGTGCGGGAGAGGGCGAGTGCGGGAGAGTGCGCGTGCAGTAGAGTGCGAGTGCGGGAGAGTGCGATGGCGGCGGAGAGAGAGTGCGAGAGAGAGCGGGAAAGTGCGAGTGCGGGAGCGAGCGAGTGCGGGAGAGAGCGGGAGAGTGCGAGTGCAGGAGAGTGCGAGTGTGGGAGAGTGCGAGTGCGGGAGAGTGCGAGTGCGGTAGAGTGAGAGTGCGAGTGCGGGAGAGAGCGAGTGCGGGAGAGTGCGAGTGCGGGAGAGAGCGAGTGCGGGAGAATGCGTGTGCGGGGGGGTGCGACAGCGGGAGAGTGCGAGTGCGGGAGAGTGCGAGTGCGGGAGAGAGCGAGTGCCCGAGAGAGCGAGTGCGGGTGTGTGCGGGAGAGTGCGATTACGGGAGAGTGCGGGAGAGTGTGAGTGCGGGAGAGAGCGACTGGGGGAGAGAGCGTGTGCGGGGAGTGCGAGTGCGGGAGAGAGCGAGGGCGGGAGAGTGCGAGTGCGGGAGAGAGCGAGTGCGGGAGAGAGCGAGTGCAGGAGAGAGCGAGTGCGGGAGAGAGCGAGTGCGGGAGAGAGCGAGTGCTGGAGAGAGCGAGTGCGGGAGAGAGCGAGTGCGGGGGAGAGAGAGTGCGGGAGAGAGCGAGTGCGGGAGAGAGCGAGTGCGGGAGAGAGCGAGTGCGGGAGAGAGCGAGTGCGGGAGAGAGCGAGTGCGGGAGAGAGCGAGTGCGGGAGAGAGCGAGTGCGGGAGGGAGCGAGTGCAGGAGAGAGCGAGTGCGGGAGAGAGCGAGTGCGGGAGAGAGCGAGTGCGGGAGAGAGCGAGTGCGGGAGAGAGCGAGTGCGGGAGAGAGCGATTGCGGGAGAGTGCGAGTGCGGGAGAGTGCGAGTGCGGGAGAGTGCGGGAGAGTGCAAGTGTGGAAGAGTGAGGGAGACTGCTAGTGCAGGATAGAGTGAGTGAGTGATAGTGCAGAAGAGGGCGTGTGCGGGAGAGGGCGAGTGCGGGAGAGTGCGAGTGCGGGAGAGAGCGAGTGCGGGAGAATGCGTGTGCGGGGGGGTGCGACAGCGGGAGAGTGCGAGTGCGGGAGAGAGCGAGTGCCCGAGAGAGCAAGTGCGGGTGTGTGCGGGAGAGTGCGATTACGGGAGAGTGCGGGAGAGTGTGAGTGCGGGAGAGAGCGAGTGGGGGAGAGAGCGTGTGCGGGGAGTGCGAGTGCGGGAGAGAGCGAGGGCAGGAGAGAGCGAGTGCGGGAGAGAGCGAGTGCGGGAGAGAGCGAGTGCGGGAGAGAGCGAGTGCGGGAGAGAGCGAGTGCGGGAGAGAGCGAGTGCGGGAGAGAGCGAGTGCGGGAGAGAGCGAGTGCGGGAGAGAGCGAGTGCGGGAGAGAGCGAGTGCGGGAGAGAGCGAGTGCGGGAGAGAGAGAGTGCGGGAGAGAGAGAGTGCGGGAGAGAGAGAGTGCGGGAGAGAGAGAGTGCGGGAGAGAGCGAGTGCGGGAGAGAGCGAGTGCGGGAGAGAGCGAGTGCGGGAGAGAGCGAGTGCGGGAGAGAGCGAGTGCGGGAGAGAGCGAGTGCGGGAGAGAGCGAGTGCGGGAGAGAGCGAGTGCGGGAGAGAGCGAGTGCGGGAGGGAGCAAGTGCAGGAGAGAGCGAGTGCGGGAGAGAGCGAGTGCGGGAGAGAGCGAGTGCGGGAGTGAGCGAGTGCGGGAGAGAGCGAGTGCGGGAAAGTGCTAGTACGGGAGGGGGCTGGATAGAGCGAGTGCTGGATAGAGCGAGTGCGGGAGAAGGCAAGTGCGTCAGAGTGCAGGAGAGTGCAAGTGTGAAAGAGTGAGGGAGACTGCTAGTGCAGGATAGAGTGTGAGAGTCTGAGTGCAGAAGAGGGCGAGTGCGGGAGAGGGCGAATGCGGGAGAGAGCGAGTGCGGGAGAGAGCGAGTGCGGGAGAGTGCGAGTGCGGGAGAGGGCGAGTGCGGGAGAGGGCGAGTGCGGGAGAGGGCGAGTGCGGGAGAGGGCGAGTGCGGGAGAGGGCGAGTGCGGGAGAGGGCGAGTGCGGGAGAGGGCGAGTGCGGAAGAGGGCGAGTGCGGGAGAGGGCGAGTGCGGGAGAGAGCGAGTGCGGGAGAGAGCGAGTGCGGGAGAGAGAGTGCGGGAGAGAGAGTGCGGGAGAGAGAGAGTGCGGGAGAGAGAGAGTGCGGGAGAGAGAGAGTGCGGGAGAGAGCGAGTGCGGGAGAGAGCGAGTGCGGGAGAGAGCGAGTGCGGGAGAGAGCGAGTGCGGGAGAGAGCGAGTGCGGGAGAGAGCGAGTGCGGGAGAGAGCGAGTGCGGGAGGGAGCAAGTGCAGGAGAGAGCGAGTGCGGGAGAGAGCGAGTGCAGGAGAGAGCGAGTGCGGGAGTGAGCGAGTGCGGGAGAGAGCGAGTGCGGGTAAGTGCTAGTACGGGAGGGGGCTGGATAGAGCGAGTGCTGGATAGAGCGAGTGCGGGAGAAGGCAAGTGCGTCAGAGTGCAGGAGAGTGCAAGTGTGAAAGAGTGAGGGAGACTGCTAGTGCAGGATAGAGTGTGAGAGTCTGAGTGCAGAAGGGGGCGAGTGCGGGAGAGGGCGAATGCGGGAGAGAGCGAGTGCGGGAGAGAGCGAGTGCGTGAGAGTGCGAGTGCAGGAGAGTGCGAGTGCGGGAGAGAGCGAGTGCGGGAGAGAGCGAGTGCGGGAGAGAGAGAGTGCGGGAGAGAGCGAGTGCGGGAGAGGGCGAGTGCGGGAGAGGGCGAGTGCGGGAGAGGGCGAGTGCGGGAGAGGGCGAGTGCGGGAGAGGGCGAGTGCGGGAGAGGGCGAGTGCGGGAGAGGGCGAGTGCGGGAGAGGGCGAGAGCGGGAGAGGGCGAGTGCGGGAGAGGGCGAGTGCGGGAGAGGGCGAGTGCGGGAGAGGGCGAGTGCGGGAGAGGACGAGTGCGGGAGAGGGCGAGTGCGGGAGAGGGCGAGTGCGGGAGAGGGCGAGTGAGGGAGAGGGCGAGTGCGGGAGAGGGCGAGTGCGGGAGAGGGCGAGTGCGGGAGAGGGCGAGTGCGGGAGAGGGCGAGTGCGGTTAGGGCGAGTGCGGGAGAGGGCGAGTGCGGGAGAGGGCGTGTGCGGAAGAGGGCGAGTGCGGGAGAGGGCGAGTGCGGGAGAGGGCGAGTGCGGGAGAGGGCGAGTGCGGGAGAGGGCGAGTGCGGGAGAGGGCGAGTGCGGGAGAGGGCGAGTGCGGGAGAGGGCGAGTGCGGGAGAGGGCGAGTTCGGAAGAGGGCGAGTGCGGGAAAGGGCGAGTGCGGGAAAGGGCGAGTGCGGGAGAGGGCGAGTGCGGGAGAGGGCGAGTGCGGGAGAGGGCGAGTGCGGGAGAGGGCGAGTGCGGGAGAGTGCGCGTGCAGTAGAGTGCGAGTGCGGGAGAGTGCGATGGCGGCGGAGAGAGAGTGCGAGAGAGAGCGGGAAAGTGCGAGTGCGGGAGCGAGCGAGTGCGGGAGAGAGCGGGAGAGTGCGAGTGCAGGAGAGTGCGAGTGTGGGAGAGTGCGAGTGCGGGAGAGTGCGAGTGCGGTAGAGTGAGAGTGCGAGTGCGGGAGAGAGCGAGTGCGGGAGAGTGCGAGTGCGGGAGAGAGCGAGTGCGGGAGAATGCGTGTGCGGGGGGGTGCGACAGCGGGAGAGTGCGAGTGCGGGAGAGTGCGAGTGCGGGAGAGAGCGAGTGCCCGAGAGAGCGAGTGCGGGTGTGTGCGGGAGAGTGCGATTACGGGAGAGTGCGGGAGAGTGTGAGTGCGGGAGAGAGCGACTGGGGGAGAGAGCGTGTGCGGGGAGTGCGAGTGCGGGAGAGAGCGAGGGCGGGAGAGTGCGAGTGCGGGAGAGAGCGAGTGCGGGAGAGAGCGAGTGCAGGAGAGAGCGAGTGCGGGAGAGAGCGAGTGCGGGAGAGAGCGAGTGCTGGAGAGAGCGAGTGCGGGAGAGAGCGAGTGCGGGGGAGAGAGAGTGCGGGAGAGAGCGAGTGCGGGAGAGAGCGAGTGCGGGAGAGAGCGAGTGCGGGAGAGAGCGAGTGCGGGAGAGAGCGAGTGCGGGAGAGAGCGAGTGCGGGAGAGAGCGAGTGCGGGAGAGAGCGAGTGCGGGAGGGAGCGAGTGCAGGAGAGAGCGAGTGCGGGAGAGAGCGAGTGCGGGAGAGAGCGAGTGCGGGAGAGAGCGAGTGCGGGTGAGAGCGAGTGCGGGAGAGAGCGAGTGCGGGAGAGTGCGAGTGCGGGAGAGTGCGAGTGCGGGAGAGTGCGGGAGAGTGCAAGTGTGGAAGAGTGAGGGAGACTGCTAGTGCAGGATAGAGTGAGTGAGTGATAGTGCAGAAGAGGGCGTGTGCGGGAGAGGGCGAGTGCGGGAGAGTGCGAGTGCGGGAGAGAGCGAGTGCGGGAGAATGCGTGTGCGGGGGGGTGCGACAGCGGGAGAGTGCGAGTGCGGGAGAGAGCGAGTGCCCGAGAGAGCAAGTGCGGGTGTGTGCGGGAGAGTGCGATTACGGGAGAGTGCGGGAGAGTGTGAGTGCGGGAGAGAGCGAGTGGGGGAGAGAGCGTGTGCGGGGAGTGCGAGTGCGGGAGAGAGCGAGGGCAGGAGAGAGCGAGTGCGGGAGAGAGCGAGTGCGGGAGAGAGCGAGTGCGGGAGAGAGCGAGTGCGGGAGAGAGCGAGTGCGGGAGAGAGCGAGTGCGGGAGAGAGCGAGTGCGGGAGAGAGCGAGTGCGGGAGAGAGCGAGTGCGGGAGAGAGCGAGTGCGGGAGAGAGCGAGTGCGGGAGAGAGAGAGTGCGGGAGAGAGAGAGTGCGGGAGAGAGAGAGTGCGGGAGAGAGAGAGTGCGGGAGAGAGCGAGTGCGGGAGAGAGCGAGTGCGGGAGAGAGCGAGTGCGGGAGAGAGCGAGTGCGGGAGAGAGCGAGTGCGGGAGAGAGCGAGTGCGGGAGAGAGCGAGTGCGGGAGAGAGCGAGTGCGGGAGAGAGCGAGTGCGGGAGGGAGCGAGTGCAGGAGAGAGCGAGTGCGGGAGAGAGCGAGTGCGGGAGAGAGCGAGTGCGGGAGTGAGCGAGTGCGGGAGAGAGCGAGTGCGGGAAAGTGCTAGTACGGGAGGGGGCTGGATAGAGCGAGTGCTGGATAGAGCGAGTGCGGGAGAAGGCAAGTGCGTCAGAGTGCAGGAGAGTGCAAGTGTGAAAGAGTGAGGGAGACTGCTAGTGCAGGATAGAGTGTGAGAGTCTGAGTGCAGAAGAGGGCGAGTGCGGGAGAGGGCGAATGCGGGAGAGAGCGAGTGCGGGAGAGAGCGAGTGCGGGAGAGTGCGAGTGCGGGAGAGTGCGAGTGCGGGAGAGTGCGAGTGCGGGAGAGAGCGAGTGCGGGAGAGAGCGAGTGCGGGAGAGAGAGAGTGCGGGAGAGAGCGAGTGCGGGAGAGAGCGAGTGCGGGAGAGAGCGAGTGCGGGAGAGGGCGAGTGCGGGAGAGGGCGAGAGCGGGAGAGGGCGAGTGCGGGAGAGGGCGAGTGCGGGAGAGGGCGAGTGCGGGAGAGGGCGAGTGCGGGAGAGGGCGAGTGCGGGAGAGGGCGAGTGCGGGAGAGGGCGAGTGCGGGAGAGGGCGAGAGGGCGAGTGCGGGAGAGGGCGAGAGGGCGAGTGCGGGAGAGGGCGAGTGCGGGAGAGGGCGAGTGCAGGAGAGGGCGAGTGCGGGAGAGGACGAGTGCGGGAGAGGGCGAGTGCGGGAGAGGGCGAGTGCGGGAGAGGGCGAGTGCGGGAGAGGGCGAGTGCGGGAGAGGGCGAGTGCGGGAGAGGGCGAGTGCGGGAGAGGGCGAGTGCGGGAGAGGGCGAGTGCGGTTAGGGCGAGTGCGGGAGAGGGCGAGTGCGGGAGAGGGCATGTGCGGAAGAGGGCGAGTGCGGGAGAGGGCGAGTGCGGGAGAGGGCGAGTGCGGGAGAGGGCGAGTGCGGGAGAGGGCGAGTGCGGGAGAGGGCGAGTGCGGGAGAGGGCGAGTTCGGAAGAGTGCGAGTGCTGGAGAGGGCGAGTGCGGGAAAGAGCGAGTGCGGGAAAGGGCGAGTGCGGGAGAGGGCGAGTGCGGGAGAGGGCGAGTGCGGGAGAGGGCGAGTGCGGGAGAGTGCGCGTGCGGTAGAGTGCGAGTGCGGGAGAGTGCGATGGCGGCGGAGAGAGAGTGCGAGAGAGAGCGGGAAAGTGCGAGTGCGGGAGCGAGCGAGTGCGGGAGAGAGCGGGAGAGTGCGAGTGCAGGAGAGTGCGAGTGTGGGAGAGTGCGAGTGCGGGAGAGTGCGAGTGCGGTAGAGTGAGAGTGCGAGTGCGGGAGAGAGCGAGTGCGGGAGAGTGCGAGTGCGGGAGAGAGCGAGTGCGGGATAATGCGTGTGCGGGGGGGTGCGACAGCGGGAGAGTGCGAGTGCGGGAGAGTGCGAGTGCGGGAGAGAGCGAGTGCCCGAGAGAGCGAGTGCGGGTGTGTGCGGGAGAGTGCGATTACGGGAGAGTGCGGGAGAGTGCGAGTGCGGGAGAGAGCGAGTGCGGGAGAGAGCGAGTGCGGGAGAGAGAGAGTGCGGGAGAGAGCGAGTGCGGGAGAGAGAGAGTGCGGGAGAGAGCGAGTGCGGGAGAGAGCGAGTGCGGGAGAGAGCGAGTGCGGGAGAGAGCGAGTGCGGGAGAGAGCGAGTGCGGGAGAGAGCGAGTGCGGGAGAGAGCGAGTGCGGGAGAGAGCGAGTGCGGGAGGGAGCGAGTGCAGGAGAGAGGGAGTGCGGGAGAGAGCGAGTGCGGGAGAGAGCGAGTGCGGGAGTGAGCGAGTGCGGGAGAGAGCGAGTGCGGGAAAGTGCTAGTACGGGAGGGGGCTGGATAGAGCGAGTGCGGGAGAAGGCAAGTGCGTAAGAGTGCAGGAGAGTGCAAGTGTGAAAGAGTGAGGGAGACTGCTAGTGCAGGATAGAGTGTGAGGGTCTGAGTGCAGAAGAGGGTGAGTGCGGGAGAGGGCGAGTGCGGGAGAGAGCGAGTGCGGGAGACAGCGAGTGCGGGAGAGAGCGAGTGCGGGAGAGAGCGAGTGCGGGAGAGAGCGAGTGCGGGAGAGAGCGAGTGCGGGAGAGAGCGAGTGCGGGAGAGAGCGAGTGCGGGAGAGAGCGAGTGCGGGAGAGGGCGAGTGCGGGAGAGGGCGAGTGCGGGAGAGGGCGAGTGCTGGAGAGTGCGAGTGCGGGAGAGGGCGAGTGCGGGAGAGTGCGAGTGCGGGAGAGAGCGAGTGCGGGAGAGAGCGAGTGCGGGAGAGAGAGAGTGCGGGAGAGGGCGAGTGCGGGAGAGGGCGAGTGCGGGAGAGGGCGAGTGCGGGAGAGGGCGAGTGCGGGAGAGGGCGAGTGCGGGAGAGGGCGAGTGCGGGAGAGGGCGAGTGCGGGAGAGGGCGAGTGCGGGAGAGGGCGAGTGCGGGAGAGGGCGAGTGCGGGAGAGGGCGAGTGCGGGAGAGGGCGAGTGCGGTAGAGTGCGAGTGCGGGAGAGTGCGAGTGCGGGAGAGTGCGAGTGCGGGAGAGTGCGAGTGCGGGAGAGTGCGAGTGCGGGAGAGTGCGAGTGCGGGAGAGTGCGAGTGCGGGAGAGAGCGTGTGCGGGGAGTGCGAGTGCGGGAGAGAGCGAGGGCGGGAGAGTGCGAGTGCGGGAGAGAGCGAGTGCGGGAGAGAGCGAGTGCGGGAGAGAGCGAGTGCGGGAGAGAGCGAGTGCGGGAGAGAGCGAGTGCTGGAGAGAGCGAGTGCGGGAGAGAGCGAGTGCGGGGGAGAGAGAGTGCGGGAGAGAGCGAGTGCGGGAGAGAGCGAGTGCGGGAGAGAGCGAGTGCGGGAGAGAGCGAGTGCGGGAGAGAGCGAGTGCGGGAGAGAGCGAGTGCGGGAGAGAGCGAGTGCGGGAGGGAGCGAGTGCAGGAGAGAGCGAGTGCGGGAGAGAGCGAGTGCGGGAGAGAGCGAGTGCGGGAGAGAGCGAGTGCGGGAGAGAGCGAGTGCGGGAGAGAGCGAGTGCGGGAGAGTGCGAGTGCGGGAGAGTGCGAGTGCGGGAGAGTGCGGGAGAGTGCAAGTGTGGAAGAGTGAGGGAGACTGCTAGTGCAGGATAGAGTGAGTGAGTGATAGTGCAGAAGAGGGCGTGTGCGGGAGAGGGCGAGTGCGGGAGAGTGCGAGTGCGGGAGAGAGCGAGTGCGGGAGAATGCGTGTGCGGGGGGGTGCGACAGCGGGAGAGTGCGAGTGCGGGAGAGAGCGAGTGCCCGAGAGAGCAAGTGCGGGTGTGTGCGGGAGAGTGCGATTACGGGAGAGTGCGGGAGAGTGTGAGTGCGGGAGAGAGCGAGTGGGGGAGAGAGCGTGTGCGGGGAGTGCGAGTGCGGGAGAGAGCGAGGGCAGGAGAGAGCGAGTGCGGGAGAGAGCGAGTGCGGGAGAGAGCGAGTGCGGGAGAGAGCGAGTGCGGGAGAGAGCGAGTGCGGGAGAGAGCGAGTGCGGGAGAGAGCGAGTGCGGGAGAGAGCGAGTGCGGGAGAGAGCGAGTGCGGGAGAGAGCGAGTGCGGGAGAGAGCGAGTGCGGGAGAGAGAGAGTGCGGGAGAGAGAGAGTGCGGGAGAGAGAGAGTGCGGGAGAGAGAGAGTGCGGGAGAGAGCGAGTGCGGGAGAGAGCGAGTGCGGGAGAGAGCGAGTGCGGGAGAGAGCGAGTGCGGGAGAGAGCGAGTGCGGGAGAGAGCGAGTGCGGGAGAGAGCGAGTGCGGGAGAGAGCGAGTGCGGGAGAGAGCGAGTGCGGGAGGGAGCAAGTGCAGGAGAGAGCGAGTGCGGGAGAGAGCGAGTGCGGGAGTGAGCGAGTGCGGGAGAGAGCGAGTGCGGGAAAGTGCTAGTACGGGAGGGGGCTGGATAGAGCGAGTGCTGGATAGAGCGAGTGCGGGAGAAGGCAAGTGCGTCAGAGTGCAGGAGAGTGCAAGTGTGAAAGAGTGAGGGAGACTGCTAGTGCAGGATAGAGTGTGAGAGTCTGAGTGCAGAAGAGGGCGAGTGCGGGAGAGGGCGAATGCGGGAGAGAGCGAGTGCGGGAGAGAGCGAGTGCGGGAGAGTGCGAGTGCGGGAGAGTGCGAGTGCGGGAGAGTGCGAGTGCGGGAGAGAGCGAGTGCGGGAGAGAGCGAGTGCGGGAGAGAGAGAGTGCGGGAGAGAGCGAGTGCGGGAGAGAGCGAGTGCGGGAGAGAGCGAGTGCGGGAGAGGGCGAGTGCGGGAGAGGGCGAGAGCGGGAGAGGGCGAGTGCGGGAGAGGGCGAGTGCGGGAGAGGGCGAGTGCGGGAGAGGGCGAGTGCGGGAGAGGGCGAGTGCGGGAGAGGGCGAGTGCGGGAGAGTGCGGGAGAGGGCGAGAGGGCGAGTGCGGGAGAGGGCGAGAGGGCGAGTGCGGGAGAGGGCGAGTGCAGGAGAGGGCGAGTGCGGGAGAGGACGAGTGCGGGAGAGAGCGAGTGCGGGAGAGGGCGAGTGCGGGAGAGGGCGAGTGCGGGAGAGGGCGAGTGCGGGAGAGGGCGAGTGCGGGAGAGGGCGAGTGCGGGAGAGGGCGAGTGCGGGAGAGGGCGAGTGCGGGAGAGGGCGAGTGCGGGAGAGGGCGAGTGCGGTTAGGGCGAGTGCGGGAGAGGGCGAGTGCGGGAGAGGGCGTGTGCGGAAGAGGGCGAGTGCGGGAGAGGGCGAGTGCGGGAGAGGGCGAGTGCGGGAGAGGGCGAGTGCGGGAGAGGGCGAGTGCGGGAGAGGGCGAGTGCGGGAGAGGGCGAGTTCGGAAGAGTGCGAGTGCTGGAGAGGGCGAGTGCGGGAAAGGGCGAGTGCGGGAAAGGGCGAGTGCGGGAGAGGGCGAGTGCGGGAGAGGGCGAGTGCGGGAGAGGGCGAGTGCGGGAGAGTGCGCGTGCGGTAGAGTGCGAGTGCGGGAGAGTGCGATGGCGGCGGAGAGAGAGTGCGAGAGAGAGCGGGAAAGTGCGAGTGCGGGAGCGAGCGAGTGCGGGAGAGAGCGGGAGAGTGCGAGTGCAGGAGAGTGCGAGTGTGGGAGAGTGCGAGTGCGGGAGAGTGCGAGTGCGGTAGAGTGAGAGTGCGAGTGCGGGAGAGAGCGAGTGCGGGAGAGTGCGAGTGCGGGAGAGAGCGAGTGCGGGATAATGCGTGTGCGGGGGGGTGCGACAGCGGGAGAGTGCGAGTGCGGGAGAGTGCGAGTGCGGGAGAGAGCGAGTGCCCGAGAGAGCGAGTGCGGGTGTGTGCGGGAGAGTGCGATTACGGGAGAGTGCGGGAGAGTGCGAGTGCGGGAGAGAGCGAGTGCGGGAGAGAGCGAGTGCGGGAGAGAGCGAGTGCGGGAGAGAGCGAGTGCGGGAGAGAGCGAGTGCGGGAGAGAGCGAGTGCGGGAGAGAGCGAGTGCGGGAGAGAGCGAGTGCGGGAGAGAGCGAGTGCGGGAGAGAGCGAGTGCGGGAGAGAGCGAGTGCGGGAGAGAGCGAGTGCGGGAGGGAGCGAGTGCAGGAGAGAGGGAGTGCGGGAGAGAGCGAGTGCGGGAGAGAGCGAGTGCGGGAGTGAGCGAGTGCGGGAGAGAGCGAGTGCGGGAAAGTGCTAGTACGGGAGGGGGCTGGATAGAGCGAGTGCGGGAGAAGGCAAGTGCGTAAGAGTGCAGGAGAGTGCAAGTGTGAAAGAGTGAGGGAGACTGCTAGTGCAGGATAGAGTGTGAGGGTCTGAGTGCAGAAGAGGGTGAGTGCGGGAGAGAGCGAGTGCGGGAGAGAGCGAGTGCGGGAGAGAGCGAGTGCGGGAGAGAGCGAGTGCGGGAGAGAGCGAGTGCGGGAGAGAGCGAGTGCGGGAGAGAGCGAGTGCGGGAGAGAGCGAGTGCGGGAGAGGGCGAGTGCGGGAGAGGGCGAGTGCGGGAGAGGGCGAGTGCGGGAGAGGGCGAGTGCTGGAGAGTGCGAGTGCGGGAGAGGGCGAGTGCGGGAGAGTGCGAGTGCGGGAGAGAGCGAGTGCGGGAGAGAGCGAGTGCGGGAGAGAGAGAGTGCGGGAGAGGGCGAGTGCGGGAGAGGGCGAGTGCGGGAGAGGGCGAGTGCGGGAGAGGGCGAGTGCGGGAGAGGGCGAGTGCGGGAGAGGGCGAGTGCGGGAGAGGGCGAGTGCGGGAGAGGGCGAGTGCGGGAGAGGGCGAGTGCGGTAGAGGGCGAGTGCGGGAGAGGGCGAGTGCGGGAGAGGGCGAGTGCGGGAGAGGGCGAGTGCGGGAGAGGGCGAGTGCGGGAGAGGGCGAGTGCGGGAGAGGGCGAGTGCGGGAGAGGGCGAGTGCGGGAGAGGGCGAGTGCGGGAGAGGGCGAGTGCGGGAGAGAGAGAGTGCGGGAGAGAGCGAGTGCGGGAGAGGGCGAGTGCGGGAGAGGGCGTGTGCGGGAGAGGGCGAGTGCGGGAGAGGGCGAGTGCGGGAGAGGGCGAGTGCGGGAGAGGGCGAGTGCGGGAGAGGGCGAGTGCGGGAGAGGGCGAGTGCGGGAGAGGGCGAGTGCGGGAGAGGGCGAGTGCGGGAGAGGGCGAGTGCGGGAGAGGGCGAGTGCGGGAGAGGGCGAGTGCGGGAGAGGGCGAGTGCGGGAGAGGGCGAGTGCGGGAGAGGGCGAGTGCGGGAGAGGACGAGTGCGGGAGAGGGCGAGTGCGGGAGAGGGCGAGTGCGGGAGAGGGCGAGTGCGGGAGAGGGCGAGTGCGGGAGAGGGCGAGTGCGGGAGAGGGCGAGTGCGGGAGAGGGCGAGTGCGGGAGAGGGCGAGTGCGGGAGAGGGCGAGTGCCGGAGAGGGCGAGTGCGGGAGAGGGCGAGTGCGGGAGAGGGCGAGTGCGGGAGAGGGCGAGTGCGGGAGAGGGCGAGTGCAGGAGAGGGCGAGTGCGGGAGAGGGCGAGTGCGGGATAGGGCGAGTGCGGGAGATGGCGAGTTCGGAAGAGTGCGAGTGCTGGAGAGGGCGAGTGCGGGAAAGGGCGAGTGCGGGAAAGGGCGAGTGCGGGAGAGGGCGAGTGCGGGAGAGGGCGAATGCGGGAGAGGGCGAGTGCGGGAGAGGGCGAGTGCGGGAGAGGGCGAGTGCGGGAGAGGGCGAGTGCGGGAGAGGGCGAGTGCGGGAGAGGGCGTGTGCGGGAGAGGGCGTGTGCGGGAGAGGGCGTGTGCGGGAGAGGGCGAGTGCGGGAGAGAGCGAGTGCGGGAGAGAGCTAGTGCGGGAGAGAGCGAGTGCGGGAGAGTGTGAGTGCGGGAGAGTGCGAGTGCGGGAGAGTGCAAGTGTGGAAGAGTGAGGGAGACTGCTAGTGCAGGATAGAGTGAGTGAGTGATAGTGCAGAAGAGGGCGTGTGCGGGAGAGGGCGAGTGCGGGAGAGGGCGAGTGCGGGAGAGTGCGAGTGCGGGAGAGTGCGAGCGCGGGAGAGAGCGAGTGCGGGAGAGAGCGAGTGCGGGAGAGAGAGAGTGCGGGAGAGAGCGAGTGCGGGAGAGAGCGAGTGCGGGAGAGAGCGAGTGCGGGAGAGAGCGAGTGCGGGAGAGAGCGAATGCGGGAGAGAGCGAGTGAGTGCGAGTGCGGGATAGTGCGAGTGCGGAGATAGCGAGTGCGGGAGAGAGCGAGTGCCAGAGACTATGAGTGCGAGTGCGGGTCAGTGCAGTGCGGGAGAGTGCGAGTGAGGGCGAGAGCGAGTGCGGGCGAGTGCGAGTGCGGACGAGAGCGAGTGCGGGCGAGAAGCGAGTGCGGGCGAGAGTGAGTGCGGGCGTGAGTGAGTGCGGGAGAGAGTGAGTGCGGGAGAGAGTGAGTGCGGGAGAGAGTGAGTGCGGGAGAGAGCGAGTGCGGTAGAGTGCGAGTGACGGAGAGTGCGAGTGCTGGAGAGAGCGAGTGCGTGAGAGAGCGAGTGCGGGGGATTGCAAGTGCGCGAGAGAGCGTGTGCAGGAGAGAGGGAGAGCTAGATAGAGCGAGTGCGTGCGAGTGCGAGTGCGGGAGAGTGGGAGTGCGGGAGAGTGCGAGTGCGGGAGAGTGCGAGTGCAGGAGAGTGCGAGTGCGGAAGTGTGCGAGTGCGGCAGAGTGCGAGTGCAGGAGAGTGCGAGTGCGGGAGAGTGCGAGTGCCGGAGAGTGCAAGTGCGGGAGAATGCAAGTGCAGAAGAGTGCGAGAGAGTGCAAGTATGGAAGAGTGAGGGAGACTGCTAGTGCGGGATAGAGCGAGAGAGTGTGAGTGCAGGAGATTGCGAGTGCGGGAGAGAGCGAGTGCGGGAGAGAGCGAGTGCGGGAGAGAGCGAGTGCGGGAGAGTGCGAGTGCAGTAGAGAGCGTGTGCGGGAGAGTGTGAGTGCGGGAGAGTACAAGTGTGGGAGTGTGCAAGTGCGGGAGAGAGCGAGTGCGGGAGAGAGCGAGTGCGGGAGAGGGCCAGTGCGGGAGAGTGCGAGTGCCGGAGCGAACCAGTACGATAGAGATCGAGTGCGGGAGAGAGGGAGTGCGGGAGAGGGCGAGTGTGGGAGAGAGCGATTGCGGCAGAGAGGGAGTGCGTGAGTGTGCGAGTGCGGGAGAGGGCGAGTGTGGCAGAGGGCGAGTGTGGCAGAGAGCGAGTGGGGGAGAGAGCGAGAGCGGGAGTGAGCGAGAGCGGGAGTGAGCGAGAGTGAGCGAGAGCGGGAGTGAGCGAGAGCGGGAGTGAGCGAGAGCGGGAGAGAGCAAGTGCGGGAGAGAGCGAGTGCGGGAGAGTGCGAGTGCAGTAGAGAGCGTGTGCGGGAGAGAGCGAGTGGGAGGGTGATATGTGTGGGGAGTGCGAGTGCGGGAGAGAGCGAGTGCGGGAGAGAGCGAGTGCGCGAGAGAGCGAGTGCGGGAAAGTGCTAGTACGGGAGGGGGCTGGATAGAGAGAGAGCTGGATAGAGCGAGTGCGGGAGATTGCAAGTGCGTAAGAGTGCGGGAGAGTGCAAGAGTGGAAGAGTGAGGGAGACTGCCCGTGCAGGATAGAGTGTGAGAGTCTGAGTGCAGAAGAGGGCGAGTGCGGGAGAGGGCGAATGCGGGAGAGAGCGAGTGCGGGAGAGAGCGAGTGCGGGAGAGTGCGAGTGCGGGAGAGTGCGAGTGCGGGAGAGAGCGAGTGCGGGAGAGAGAGAGTGCGGGAGAGAGCGAGTGCGGGAGAGGGCGAGTGCGGGAGAGGGCGAGTGCGGGAGAGGGCGAGTGCGGGAGAAGGCGAGTGCGGGAGAGGGCGAGTGCGGGAGAGGGCGAGTGCGGGAGAGGGCGAGTGCGGGAGAGGGCGAGTGCGGGAGAGGGCGAGTGCGGGAGAGGGCGAGTGCGGGAGAGGGCGAGTGCGGGAGAGGGCGAGTGCGGGAGAGGGCGAGTGCGGGAGAGGGCGAGTGCGGGAGAGGGCGAGTGCGGGAGAGGGCGAGTGCGGGAGAGGGCGAGTGCGGGAGAGGACGAGTGCGGGAGAGTGCGAGTGCGGGAGAGAGCGAGTGCGGGAGAGGGCGAGTGCGGGAGAGGGCGAGTGCGGGAGAGGGCGAGTGCGGGAGAGGGCGAGTGCGGGAGAGGGCGAGTGCGGGAGAGGGCGAGTGCGGGAGAGGGCGAGTGCGGGAGAGGGCGAGTGCGGGAGAGGGCGAGTGCGGGAGAGGGCGAGTGCGGTTAGGGCGAGTGCGGGAGAGGGCGAGTGCGGGAGAGGGCGTGTGCGGAAGAGGGCGAGTGCGGGAGAGGGCGAGTGCGGGAGAGGGCGAGTGCGGGAGAGGGCGAGTGCGGGAGAGGGCGAGTGCGGGAGAGGGCAAGTGCGGGAGAGGGCGAGTGCGGGAGAGGGCGAGTTCGGAAGAGTGCGAGTGCTGGAGAGGGCGAGTGCGGGAAAGGGCGAGTGCGGGAGAGGCCGAGTGCGGTAGAGGGTGAGTGCGGGAGAGTGCGCGTGCGGGAGAGTGCGAGTGCGGGAGAGAGCGAGTGCGGGAGAGAGCGAGTGCGGGAGAGTGCGATGGCGGCGGAGAGAGAGTGCGAGAGAGAGCGGGAAAGTGCGAGTGCGGGAGCGAGCGAGTGCGGGAGAGAGCGGGAGAGTGCGAGTGCAGGAGAGTGCGAGTGTGGGAGAGTGCGAGTGCGGGAGAGTGCGAGTGCGGTAGAGTGAGAGTGCGAGTGCGGGAGAGAGCGAGTGCGGGAGAGTGCGAGTGCGGGAGAGAGCGAGTGCGGGAGAATGCGTGTGCGGGGGGGTGCGACAGCGGGAGAGTGCGAGTGCGGGAGAGTGCGAGTGCGGGAGAGAGCGAGTGCCCGAGAGAGCGAGTGCGGGTGTGTGCGGGAGAGTGCGATTACGGGAGAGTGCGGGAGAGTGTGAGTGCGGGAGAGAGCGACTGGGGGAGAGAGCGTGTGCGGGGAGTGCGAGTGCGGGAGAGAGCGAGGGCGGGAGAGAGCGAGTGCGGGAGAGAGCGAGTGCGGGAGAGAGCGAGTGCAGGAGAGAGCGAGTGCGGGAGAGAGCGAGTGCGGGAGAGAGCGAGTGCGGGAGAGAGCGAGTGCGGGAGAGAGCGAGTGCGGGGGAGAGAGCGAGTGCGGGGGAGAGAGAGTGCGGGGGAGAGAGAGTGCGGGAGAGAGTGAGTGCGGGAGAGAGCGAGTGCGGGAGAGAGCGAGTGCGGGAGAGAGCGAGTGCGGGAGAGAGCGAGTGCGGGAGAGAGCGAGTGCGGGAGAGAGCGAGTGCGGGAGAGGGCGAGTGCGGGAGAGAGCGAGTGCGGGAGGGAGCGAGTGCAGGAGAGAGCGAGTGCGGGAGAGAGCGAGTGCGGGAGAGAGCGAGTGCGGGAGTGAGCGAGTGCGGGAGAGAGCGAGTGCGGGAAAGTGCTAGTACGGGAGGGGGATGGATAGAGCGAGTGCTGGATAGAGCGAGTGCGGGAGAAGGCAAGTGCGTAAGAGTGCAGGAGAGTGCAAGTGTGAAAGAGTGAGGGAGACTGCTAGTGCAGGATAGAGTGTGAGAGGGCGAGTGCGGGAGAGGGCGAGTGCGGGAGAGGGCGAGTGCGGGAGAGGGCGAGTGCGGGAGAGGACGAGTGCGGGAGAGGGCGAGTGCGGGAGAGGGCGAGTGCGGGAGAGGGCGAGTGCGGGAGAGGGCGAGTGTGGCAGAGGGCGAGTGTGGCAGAGAGCGAGTGGGGGAGAGAGCGAGAGCGGGAGTGAGCGAGAGCGGGAGTGAGCGAGAGTGAGCGAGAGCGGGAGTGAGCGAGAGCGGGAGTGAGCGAGAGCGGGAGAGAGCAAGTGCGGGAGAGAGCGAGTGCGGGAGAGTGCGAGTGCAGTAGAGAGCGTGTGCGGGAGAGAGCGAGTGGGAGGGTGATATGTGTGGGGAGTGCGAGTGCGGGAGAGAGCGAGTGCGGGAGAGAGCGAGTGCGCGAGAGAGCGAGTGCGGGAAAGTGCTAGTACGGGAGGGGGCTGGATAGAGAGAGGGCTGGATAGAGCGAGTGCGGGAGATTGCAAGTGCGTAAGAGTGCGGGAGAGTGCAAGAGTGGAAGAGTGAGGGAGACTGCCCGTGCAGGATAGAGTGTGAGAGTCTGAGTGCAGAAGAGGGCGAGTGCGGGAGAGGGCGAATGCGGGAGAGAGCGAGTGCGGGAGAGAGCGAGTGCGGGAGAGTGCGAGTGCGGGAGAGTGCGAGTGCGGGAGAGTGCGAGTGCGGGAGAGAGCGAGTGCGGGAGAGAGAGAGTGCGGGAGAGAGCGAGTGCGGGAGAGGGCGAGTGCGGGAGAGGGCGAGTGCGGGAGAGGGCGAGTGCGGGAGAAGGCGAGTGCGGGAGAGGGCGAGTGCGGGAGAGGGCGAGTGCGGGAGAGGGCGAGTGCGGGAGAGGGCGAGTGCGGGAGAGGGCGAGTGCGGGAGAGGGCGAGTGCGGGAGAGGGCGAGTGCGGGAGAGGGCGAGTGCGGGAGAGGGCGAGTGCGGGAGAGGGCGAGTGCGGGAGAGGGCGAGTGCGGGAGAGGGCGAGTGCGGGAGAGGACGAGTGCGGGAGAGTGCGAGTGCGGGAGAGAGCGAGTGCGGGAGAGGGCGAGTGCGGGAGAGGGCGAGTGCGGGAGAGGGCGAGTGCGGGAGAGGGCGAGTGCGGGAGAGGGCGAGTGCGGGAGAGGGCGAGTGCGGGAGAGGGCGAGTGCGGGAGAGGGCGAGTGCGGGAGAGGGCGAGTGCGGTTAGGGCGAGTGCGGGAGAGGGCGAGTGCGGGAGAGGGCGTGTGCGGAAGAGGGCGAGTGCGGGAGAGGGCGAGTGCGGGAGAGGGCGAGTGCGGGAGAGGGCGAGTGCGGGAGAGGGCGAGTGCGGGAGAGGGCGAGTGCGGGAGAGGGCGAGTGCGGGAGAGGGCGAGTTCGGAAGAGTGCGAGTGCTGGAGAGGGCGAGTGCGGGAAAGGGCGAGTGCGGGAGAGGCCGAGTGCGGTAGAGGGTGAGTGCGGGAGAGTGCGCGTGCGGGAGAGTGCGAGTGCGGGAGAGAGCGAGTGCGGGAGAGAGCGAGTGCGGGAGAGTGCGATGGCGGCGGAGAGAGAGTGCGAGAGAGAGCGGGAAAGTGCGAGTGCGGGAGCGAGCGAGTGCGGGAGAGAGCGGGAGAGTGCGAGTGCAGGAGAGTGCGAGTGTGGGAGAGTGCGAGTGCGGGAGAGTGCGAGTGCGGTAGAGTGAGAGTGCGAGTGCGGGAGAGAGCGAGTGCGGGAGAGTGCGAGTGCGGGAGAGAGCGAGTGCGGGAGAATGCGTGTGCGGGGGGGTGCGACAGCGGGAGAGTGCGAGTGCGGGAGAGTGCGAGTGCGGGAGAGAGCGAGTGCCCGAGAGAGCGAGTGCGGGTGTGTGCGGGAGAGTGCGATTACGGGAGAGTGCGGGAGAGTGTGAGTGCGGGAGAGAGCGACTGGGGGAGAGAGCGTGTGCGGGGAGTGCGAGTGCGGGAGAGAGCGAGGGCGGGAGAGAGCGAGTGCGGGAGAGAGCGAGTGCGGGAGAGAGCGAGTGCAGGAGAGAGCGAGTGCGGGAGAGAGCGAGTGCGGGAGAGAGCGAGTGCGGGAGAGAGCGAGTGCGGGAGAGAGCGAGTGCGGGGGAGAGAGCGAGTGCGGGGGAGAGAGAGTGCGGGGGAGAGAGAGTGCGGGAGAGAGTGAGTGCGGGAGAGAGCGAGTGCGGGAGAGAGCGAGTGCGGGAGAGAGCGAGTGCGGGAGAGAGCGAGTGCGGGAGAGAGCGAGTGCGGGAGAGAGCGAGTGCGGGAGAGGGCGAGTGCGGGAGAGAGCGAGTGCGGGAGGGAGCGAGTGCAGGAGAGAGCGAGTGCGGGAGAGAGCGAGTGCGGGAGAGAGCGAGTGCGGGAGTGAGCGAGTGCGGGAGAGAGCGAGTGCGGGAAAGTGCTAGTACGGGAGGGGGATGGATAGAGCGAGTGCTGGATAGAGCGAGTGCGGGAGAAGGCAAGTGCGTAAGAGTGCAGGAGAGTGCAAGTGTGAAAGAGTGAGGGAGACTGCTAGTGCAGGATAGAGTGTGAGAGGGCGAGTGCGGGAGAGGGCGAGTGCGGGAGAGGGCGAGTGCGGGAGAGGGCGAGTGCGGGAGAGGACGAGTGCGGGAGAGGGCGAGTGCGGGAGAGGGCGAGTGCGGGAGAGGGCGAGTGCGGGAGAGGGCGAGTGCGGGAGAGGGCGAGTGCGGGAGAGGGCGAGTGCGGGAGAGGGCGAGTGCGGGAGAGGGCGAGTGCGGGAGAGGGCGAGTGCGGGAGAGGGCGAGTGCGGGAGAGGGCGAGTGCGGGAGAGGGCGAGTGCGGGAGAGGGCGAGTGCGGGAGAGGGCGAGTGCGGGAGAGGGCGAGTGCGGGAGAGGGCGAGTGCGGAAGAGGGCGAGTGCGGGAGCGGGCGAGTGCGGGAGAGGGCGAGTGCGGGAGAGGGCGAGTGCGGGAGAGGGCGAGTGCGGGAGAAGGCGAGTGCGGGAGAGGGCGAGTGCGGGAGAGGGCGAGTTCGGAAGAGTGCGAGTGCTGGAGAGGGCGAGTGCGGGAAAGGGCGAGTGCGGGAGAGGGCGAGTGCGGGAGAGGGCGAGTGCGGGAGAGGGCGAGTGCGGGAGAGGGCGAGTGCGGGAGAGGGCGAGTGCGGGAGAGGGCGAGTGCGGGAAAGGGCGAGTGCGGGAGAGGGCGAGTGCGGGAGAGGGCGAGTGCGGGAGAGGGCGAGTGCGGGAGAGGGCGAGTGCGGGAGAGGGCGAGTGCGGGAGAGGGCGTGTGCGGGAGAGGGCGTGTGCGGGAGAGGGCGAGTGCGGGAGAGAGCGAGTGCGGGAGAGAGCTAGTGCGGGAGAGAGCGAGTGCGGGAGAGAGCGAGTGCGGGAGAGAGTGAGTGCGGGAGAGTGCGAGTGCGGGAGAGTGCGAGTGCGGGAGAGTGCAAGTGTGGAAGAGTGAGGGAGACTGCTAGTGCAGGATAGAGTGAGTGAGTGATAGTGCAGAAGAGGGCGTGTGCGGGAGAGGGCGAGTGCGGGAGAGGGCGAGTGCGGGAGAGTGCGAGTGCGGGAGAGTGCGAGCGCGGGAGAGAGCGAGTGCGGGAGAGAGCGAGTGCGGGAGAGAGAGAGTGCGGGAGAGAGCGAGTGCGGGAGAGAGCGTGTGCGGGAGAGAGCGAGTGCGGGAGAGAGCGAGTGCGGGAGAGAGTGAGTGCGGGAGAGAGTGAGTGCGGGAGAGAGTGAGTGCGGGAGAGAGTGAGTGCGGGAGAGAGTGAGTGCGGGAGAGAGTGAGTGCGGGAGAGAGCGAGTGCGGTAGAGTGCGAGTGACGGAGAGTGCGAGTGCGGGAGAGAGCGAGTGCGTGAGAGAGCGAGTGCGGGGGAGTGCAAGTGCGCGAGAGAGCGAGTGCAGGAGAGAGGGAGAGCTAGATAGAGCGAGTGCGTGCGAGTGCGAGTGCGGGAGAGTGGGAGTGCGGGAGAGTGCGAGTGCGGGAGAGTGCGAGTGCAGGAGAGTGCGAGTGCGGAAGTGTGCGAGTGCGGCAGAGTGCGAGTGCGGCAGAGTGCGAGTGCGGCAGAGTGCGAGTGAGGCAGAGTGCGAGTGCGGCAGAGTGCGAGTGCGGCAGAGTGCGAGTGCGGGAGAGTGCGAGTGCGGGAGAGTGCGAGTGCGGGAGAGTGCGAGTGCGGGAGAGTGCGTGTGCGGGAGAGTGCGAGTGCGGGAGAGTGCGAGTGCGGGAGAGTGCGAGTGCGGGAGAGTGCGAGTGCGGGAGAGTGCGAGTGCGGGAGAGTGCGAGTGCGGGAGAGTGCAAGTGCGGGAGAATGCAAGTGCGGAAGAGTGCGAGAGAGTGCAAGTATGGAAGAGTGAGGGAGACTGCTAGTGCGGGATAGAGCGAGAGAGTGTGAGTGCAGGAGATTGCGAGTGCGGGAGAGAGCGAGTGCGGGAGAGAGCGAGTGCGGGAGAGTGCGAGTGCAGTAGAGAGCGTGTGCGGGAGAGTGTGAGTGCGGGAGAGTACAAATGTGGGAGTGTGCAAGTGCGGGAGAGAGCGAGTGCGGGAGAGAGGGAGTGCGGGAGAGGGCGAGTGTGGGAGAGAGCGATTGCGGCAGAGAGGGAGTGCGTGAGTGTGCGAGTGCGGGAGAGGGCGAGTGTGGCAGAGGGCGAGTGTGGCAGAGAGCGAGTGGGGGAGAGAGCGAGAGCGGGAGTGAGCGAGAGCGGGAGTGAGCGAGAGTGAGCGAGAGCGGGAGTGAGCGAGAGCGGGAGTGAGCGAGAGCGGGAGAGAGCGAGTGCGGGAGAGTGCGAGTGCAGTAGAGAGCGTGTGCGGGAGAGAGCGAGTGGGAGGGTGATATGTGTGGGGAGTGCGAGTGCGGGAGAGAGCGAGTGCGGGAGAGAGCGAGTGCGCGAGAGAGCGAGTGCGGGAAAGTGCTAGTACGGGAGGGGGCTGGATAGAGAGAGAGCTGGATAGAGCGAGTGCGGGAGATTGCAAGTGCGTAAGAGTGCGGGAGAGTGCAAGAGTGGAAGAGTGAGGGAGACTGCCCGTGCAGGATAGAGTGGGAGAGTTTGAGTGCAGAAGAGGGCGAGTGCGGGAGAGGTAGAGTGCGGGAGAGGGCGATGCGGGAGAGAGCGAGTGCGGGAGAGAGCGAGTCCTTGAGAGTGTGAGTGCGGGAGAGTGTGAGTGCGAGAGTGTGAGTGCGGGAGTGTGCCAGTGCGGGAGTGTGCCAGTGCGGGAGAGAGCGTGTGCGGGAGAGAGCGTGTGCGGGAGAGAGCGTGTGCAGGAGAGAGCGTGTGCGGGAGAGAGCGTGTGCGGGAGAGAGCGTGTGCGGGAGAGAGCAAGTGCGGGAGAGTGCGAGTGCCGGAGAGAGCCAGTGCGATAGAGATCGAGTGCGGGAGAGAGGGAGTGCGGGAGAGGGCGAGTGCGGGAGAGGGCAAGTGCAGGAGAGTGCGAGTGCAGGAGAGTGCGAGTGCGGGAGAGAGCGAGTGCGTGAGTGAGCGAGTGCGGGAGAGAGCGAGAGTGGGAGTGAGCGAGTGCGGGAGAGAGCGAGAGTGGGAGTGAAAGAGAGCGGGAGTGAGCGAGAGCGGGAGAGAGCGAGTGCGGGAGAGAGCGAGTGCGGGAGAGAGCGAGTGCGGGAGAGTGCGGGACAGTGCGAGTACGGGAGAGTGCAGCCGAGTGCGGGCGAGTGAGTGTGCGGGAGAGTGCTTGAGAGAGCGAGTGCAGGAGAGAGTGAATGTGGAAGAGAGCGATGCGGGAGAGTACGAGTGCGGGAGAGATTTAGTGCAGGAGAGAGCGAGTGAGTGCGAGTGCGGGAGGGTGCGAGTGCGGAGATAGCGAGTGCGGAGATAGCGAGTGCGGGAGAGAGTGAGTGCCGGAAAGTACAGGTGAGTGCGAGTACGGCAGAGTGCGAGTGCGGCAGAGTGCGAGTGCGGCAGAGTGCGAGTGCGGCAGAGTGCGAGTGCGGCAGAGTGCGAGTGCGGCAGAGTGCGAGTGCGGCAGAGTGCAAGTGCGGCAGAGTGCAAGTGCGGCAGAGTGCGAGTGCGAGTGCGGCAGAGTGCGAGTGCGGCAGAGTGCGGGAGAGTGCGAGTGCGGGAGAGTGCGAGCGCGGGAGAGTGCGAGCGCGGGAGAGTGCGAGCGCGGGAGAGTGCGAGCGCGGGAGAGTGCGAGTGCGGGAGAGTGCGAGTGCGGGAGAGTGCGAGTGCGGGAGAGTGCGAGTGCGGGAGAGTGCGAGTGCGGGAGAGTGCGAGTGCGGTAGTGTGCGAGTGAGGGAGAGTGCTAGTGAGGGAGAGTGCGAGTGCGGGAGAGAGCTAGTGCGGGAGAGTGCAAGTGCGGGAGAGTGCAAGTGCGGGAGAGTGCAAGTGCGGCAGAGTGCAAGTGCGGGAGAGTGCGGGAGTGTGCAAGTGCGGAAGAGTGAGAGTGCGGGTGAGTGAGAGTGCGGGAGAGTGAGAGTGCGGGAGTGTGAGAGTGCGGGAGAGTGAGAGTGCGGGAGAGTGAGAGTGCGGGAGAGTGAGAGTGCGGGAGAGTGAGAGTGCGGGAGAGTGAGAGTGCGGGAGAGTGAGAGTGCGGGAGAGTGAGAGTGCGGGAGAGTGAGAGTGCGGGAGAGTGAGAGTGCGGGAGAGTGCAAGTGCGGAAGAGTGCAAGTGCGGGAGAGTACGGGAGTGTGCAAGTGCGGAAGAGTGAGAGTGCGGGTGAGTGAGACTGCGGGAGAGTGAGAGTGCGGGAGAGTGAGAGTGCGGGAGTGTGAGAGTGCGGGAGAGTGAGAGTGCGCGAGAGTGAGAGAGTGGGAGTGAAAGAGAGCGGGAGTGAGCGAGTGCGGGAGAGAGCGAGTGCGGGAGAGAGCGAGTGCGGGAGAGTGCGGGACAGTGCGAGTACGGGAGAGTGCAGGCGAGTGCGGGCGAGTGAGTGTGCGGGAGAGTGCTTGAGAGAGCGAGTGCAGGAGAGAGTGAATGTGGAAGAGAGCGATGCGGGAGAGTACGAGTGCGGGAGAGATTTAGTGCAGGAGAGAGCGAGTGAGTGCGAGTGCGGGAGAGTGCGAGTGCGGAGATAGCGAGTGCGGAGATAGCGAGTGCGGGAGAGAGCGAGTGCCGGAAAGTACAGGTGAGTGCGAGTACGGCAGAGTGCGAGTGCGGCAGAGTGCGAGTGCGGCAGAGTGCGAGTGCGGCAGAGTGCGAGTGCGGCAGAGTGCGAGTGCGGCAGAGTGCGAGTGCGGCAGAGTGCGAGTGCGGCAGAGTGCGAGTGCGGCAGAGTGCGAGTACGGCAGAGTGCGAGTGCGGCAGAGTGCGAGTGCGGCAGAGTGCGAGTGCGGCAGAGTGCGAGTGCGGCAGAGTGCGAGTGCGGCAGAGTGCGAGTGCGGCAGAGTGCGAGTGCGGCAGAGTGCGAGTGCGGCAGAGTGCGAGTGCGGCAGAGTGCGAGTGCGGCAGAGTGCAAGTGCGGCAGAGTGCAAGTGCGGCAGAGTGCGAGTGCGGCAGAGTGCGAGTGCGAGTGCGGCAGATTGCGAGTGCGGCAGAGTGCGAGTGCGGCAGAGTGCGAGTGCGGCAGAGTGCGGGAGAGTGCAAGTGCGGGAGAGTGCGAGTGCGGGAGAGTGCGAGAGCGGGAGAGTGCGAGTGCGGGAGAGTGCGAGTGCGGGAGAGTGCGAGTGCGGGAGAGTGCGAGTGCGGGAGAGTGCGAGTGCGGGAGAGTGCGAGTGCGGGAGAGTGCGAGTGCGGGAGAGTGCGAGTGCGGGAGAGTGCGAGTGCGGGAGAGTGCAAGTGCGGGAGAGTGCAAGTGCGGGAGAGTGCAAGTGCGGCAGAGTGCAAGTGCGGGAGAGTGCGGGAGTGTGCAAGTGCGGAAGAGTGAGAGTGCGGGTGAGTGAGACTGCGGGAGAGTGAGAGTGCGGGAGAGTGAGAGTGCGGGAGTGTGAGAGTGCGGGAGAGTGAGAGTGCGCGAGAGTGAGAGTGCGGGAGAGTGAGAGTGCGGGAGAGTGAGAGTGCGGGAGAGTGAGAGTGCGGGAGAGTGAGAGTGCGGGAGAGTGAGAGTGCGGGAGAGTGAGAGTGCGGGAGAGTGAGAGTGCGGGAGAGTGAGAGTGCGGGAGAGTGAGAGTGCGGGAGAGTGAGAGTGCGGGAGAGTGAGAGTGCGGGAGAGTGAGAGTGCGGGAGAGTGAGAGTGCGGGAGAGTGAGAGTGCGGGAGAGTGAGAGTGCGGGAGAGTGCGAGGGCGGGAGAGTGCGAGGGCGGGAGAGGGCCAGTGCGATAGACATCGAGTGCGGGAGAGGGCGAGTGCGGGCAATTACGAGTTCGGGAGAGTGCGAGTGCGGGAGAGAGCGAGTGAGGGAGAGTGCGAGTGCGGGAGAGTGCGAGTGCGGGAGAGTGCGAGTGCGGGAGAGTGCGAGTGCGGGAGAGTGCGAGTGCGGGAGAGTGCAAGTGCGGGAGAGTGCAAGTGCGGGAGAGTGCAAGTGCGGCAGAGTGCAAGTGCGGGAGAGTGCGGGAGTGTGCAAGTGCGGAAGAGTGAGAGTGCGGGTGAGTGAGACTGCGGGAGAGTGAGAGTGCGGGAGAGTGAGAGTGCGGGAGAGTGAGAGTGCGGGAGTGTGAGAGTGCGGGAGAGTGAGAGTGCGGGAGAGTGAGAGTGCGGGAGAGTGAGAGTGCGGGAGAGTGAGAGTGCGAGAGAGTGTGAGTGCAGGAGATTGCGAGTGCGGGAGAGTGCAAGTGCGGCAGAGTGCAAGTGCGGGAGAGTGCGGGAGTGGGCAAGTGCGGAAGAGTGAGAGTGCGGGTGAGTGAGACTGCGGGAGAGTGAGAGTGCGGGAGAGTGAGAGTGCGGGAGTGTGAGAGTGCGGGAGAGTGAGAGTGCGGGAGAGTGAGAGTGCGGGAGAGTGAGAGTGCGGGAGAGTGAGAGTGCGGGAGAGTGAGAGTGCGGGAGAGTGAGAGTGCGGGAGAGTGAGAGTGCGGGAGAGTGAGAGTGCGGGAGAGTGAGAGTGCGGGAGAGTGAGAGTGCGGGAGAGTGAGAGTGCGGGAGAGTGAGAGTGCGGGAGAGTGAGAGTGCGGGAGAGTGAGAGTGCGGGAGAGTGAGAGTGCGGGAGAGTGCAAGTGCGGAAGAGTGCAAGTGCGGGAGAGTACGGGAGTGTGCAAGTGCGGAAGAGTGAGAGTGCGGGTGAGTGAGACTGCGGGAGAGTGAGAGTGCGGGAGAGTGAGAGTGCGGGAGTGTGAGAGTGCGGGAGAGTGAGAGTGCGCGAGAGTGAGAGAGTGGGAGTGAAAGAGAGCGGGAGTGAGCGAGTGCGGGAGAGAGCGAGTGCGGGAGAGAGCGAGTGCGGGAGAGTGCGGGACAGTGCGAGTACGGGAGAGTGCAGGCGAGTGCGGGCGAGTGAGTGTGCGGGAGAGTGCTTGAGAGAGCGAGTGCAGGAGAGAGTGAATGTGGAAGAGAGCGATGCGGGAGAGTACGAGTGCGGGAGAGATTTAGTGCAGGAGAGAGCGAGTGAGTGCGAGTGCGGGAGAGTGCGAGTGCGGAGATAGCGAGTGCGGAGATAGCGAGTGCGGGAGAGAGCGAGTGCCGGAAAGTACAGGTGAGTGCGAGTACGGCAGAGTGCGAGTGCGGCAGAGTGCGAGTGCGGCAGAGTGCGAGTGCGGCAGAGTGCGAGTGCGGCAGAGTGCGAGTGCGGCAGAGTGCGAGTGCGGCAGAGTGCGAGTGCGGCAGAGTGCGAGTGCGGCAGAGTGCGAGTACGGCAGAGTGCGAGTGCGGCAGAGTGCGAGTGCGGCAGAGTGCGAGTGCGGCAGAGTGCGAGTGCGGCAGAGTGCGAGTGCGGCAGAGTGCGAGTGCGGCAGAGTGCGAGTGCGGCAGAGTGCGAGTGCGGCAGAGTGCGAGTGCGGCAGAGTGCGAGTGCGGCAGAGTGCAAGTGCGGCAGAGTGCAAGTGCGGCAGAGTGCGAGTGCGGCAGAGTGCGAGTGCGAGTGCGGCAGATTGCGAGTGCGGCAGAGTGCGAGTGCGGCAGAGTGCGAGTGCGGCAGAGTGCGGGAGAGTGCAAGTGCGGGAGAGTGCGAGTGCGGGAGAGTGCGAGAGCGGGAGAGTGCGAGTGCGGGAGAGTGCGAGTGCGGGAGAGTGCGAGTGCGGGAGAGTGCGAGTGCGGGAGAGTGCGAGTGCGGGAGAGTGCGAGTGCGGGAGAGTGCGAGTGCGGGAGAGTGCGAGTGCGGGAGAGTGCGAGTGCGGGAGAGTGCAAGTGCGGGAGAGTGCAAGTGCGGGAGAGTGCAAGTGCGGCAGAGTGCAAGTGCGGGAGAGTGCGGGAGTGTGCAAGTGCGGAAGAGTGAGAGTGCGGGTGAGTGAGACTGCGGGAGAGTGAGAGTGCGGGAGAGTGAGAGTGCGGGAGTGTGAGAGTGCGGGAGAGTGAGAGTGCGCGAGAGTGAGAGTGCGGGAGAGTGAGAGTGCGGGAGAGTGAGAGTGCGGGAGAGTGAGAGTGCGGGAGAGTGAGAGTGCGGGAGAGTGAGAGTGCGGGAGAGTGAGAGTGCGGGAGAGTGAGAGTGCGGGAGAGTGAGAGTGCGGGAGAGTGAGAGTGCGGGAGAGTGAGAGTGCGGGAGAGTGAGAGTGCGGGAGAGTGAGAGTGCGGGAGAGTGAGAGTGCGGGAGAGTGAGAGTGCGGGAGAGTGCGAGGGCGGGAGAGTGCGAGGGCGGGAGAGGGCCAGTGCGATAGACATCGAGTGCGGGAGAGGGCGAGTGCGGGCAATTACGAGTTCGGGAGAGTGCGAGTGCGGGAGAGAGCGAGTGAGGGAGAGTGCGAGTGCGGGAGAGTGCGAGTGCGGGAGAGTGCGAGTGCGGGAGAGTGCGAGTGCGGGAGAGTGCGAGTGCGGGAGAGTGCAAGTGCGGGAGAGTGCAAGTGCGGGAGAGTGCAAGTGCGGCAGAGTGCAAGTGCGGGAGAGTGCGGGAGTGTGCAAGTGCGGAAGAGTGAGAGTGCGGGTGAGTGAGACTGCGGGAGAGTGAGAGTGCGGGAGAGTGAGAGTGCGGGAGAGTGAGAGTGCGGGAGTGTGAGAGTGCGGGAGAGTGAGAGTGCGGGAGAGTGAGAGTGCGGGAGAGTGAGAGTGCGGGAGAGTGAGAGTGCGAGAGAGTGTGAGTGCAGGAGATTGCGAGTGCGGGAGAGAGCGAGTGCGGGAGAGAGCGAGTGCGGGAGAGAGCGAGTGCGGGAGAGAGCGAGTGCGGGAGAGTGCGAGTGCAGTAGAGAGCGTGTGCGGGAGAGTGTGAGTGCGGGAGAGTACAAATGTGGGAGTGTGCAAGTGCGGGAGAGAGCGAGTGCGGGAGAGAGGGAGTGCGGGAGAGGGCGAGTGTGGGAGAGAGCGATTGCGGCAGAGAGGGAGTGCGTGAGTGTGCGAGTGCGGGAGAGGGCGAGTGTGGCAGAGGGCGAGTGTGGCAGAGAGCGAGTGGGGGAGAGAGCGAGAGCGGGAGTGAGCGAGAGCGGGAGTGAGCGAGAGTGAGCGAGAGCGGGAGTGAGCGAGAGCGGGAGTGAGCGAGAGCGGGAGAGAGCGAGTGCGGGAGAGTGCGAGTGCAGTAGAGAGCGTGTGCGGGAGAGAGCGAGTGGGAGGGTGATATGTGTGGGGAGTGCGAGTGCGGGAGAGAGCGAGTGCGGGAGAGAGCGAGTGCGCGAGAGAGCGAGTGCGGGAAAGTGCTAGTACGGGAGGGGGCTGGATAGAGAGAGAGCTGGATAGAGCGAGTGCGGGAGATTGCAAGTGCGTAAGAGTGCGGGAGAGTGCAAGAGTGGAAGAGTGAGGGAGACTGCCCGTGCAGGATAGAGTGGGAGAGTTTGAGTGCAGAAGAGGGCGAGTGCGGGAGAGGGAGAGTGCGGGAGAGGGCGATGCGGGAGAGAGCGAGTGCGGGAGAGAGCGAGTCCTTGAGAGTGTGAGTGCGGGAGAGTGTGAGTGCGAGAGTGTGAGTGCGGGAGTGTGCCAGTGCGGGAGTGTGCCAGTGCGGGAGAGAGCGTGTGCGGGAGAGAGCGTGTGCGGGAGAGAGCGTGTGCAGGAGAGAGCGTGTGCGGGAGAGAGCGTGTGCGGGAGAGAGCGTGTGCGGGAGAGAGCAAGTGCGGGAGAGTGCGAGTGCCGGAGAGAGCCAGTGCGATAGAGATCGAGTGCGGGAGAGAGGGAGTGCGGGAGAGGGCGAGTGCGGGAGAGGGCAAGTGCAGGAGAGTGCGAGTGCAGGAGAGTGCGAGTGCGGGAGAGAGCGAGTGCGTGAGTGAGCGAGTGCGGGAGAGAGCGAGAGTGGGAGAGAGCGAGTGCGGGAGAGAGCGAGAGTGGGAGTGAAAGAGAGCGGGAGTGAGCGAGAGCGGGAGAGAGCGAGTGCGGGAGAGAGCGAGTGCGGGAGAGAGCGAGTGCGGGAGAGTGCGGGACAGTGCGAGTACGGGAGAGTGCAGCCGAGTGCGGGCGAGTGAGTGTGCGGGAGAGTGCTTGAGAGAGCGAGTGCAGGAGAGAGTGAATGTGGAAGAGAGCGATGCGGGAGAGTACGAGTGCGGGAGAGATTTAGTGCAGGAGAGAGCGAGTGAGTGCGAGTGCGGGAGGGTGCGAGTGCGGAGATAGCGAGTGCGGAGATAGCGAGTGCGGGAGAGAGCGAGTGCCGGAAAGTACAGGTGAGTGCGAGTACGGCAGAGTGCGAGTGCGGCAGAGTGCGAGTGCGGCAGAGTGCGAGTGCGGCAGAGTGCGAGTGCGGCAGAGTGCGAGTGCGGCAGAGTGCGAGTGCGGCAGAGTGCGAGTGCGGCAGAGTGCGAGTGCGGCAGAGTGCAAGTGCGGCAGAGTGCAAGTGCGGCAGAGTGCGAGTGCGAGTGCGGCAGAGTGCGAGTGCGGCAGAGTGCGGGAGAGTGCGAGCGCGGGAGAGTGCGAGCGCGGGAGAGTGCGAGCGCGGGAGAGTGCGAGCGCGGGAGAGTGCGAGTGCGGGAGAGTGCGAGTGCGGGAGAGTGCGAGTGCGGGAGAGTGCGAGTGCGGGAGAGTGCGAGTGCGGGAGAGTGCGAGTGCGGGAGAGTGCGAGTGCGGTAGTGTGCGAGTGAGGGAGAGTGCGAGTGAGGGAGAGTGCGAGTGCGGGAGAGAGCTAGTGCGGGAGAGTGCAAGTGCGGGAGAGTGCAAGTGCGGGAGAGTGCAAGTGCGGCAGAGTGCAAGTGCGGGAGAGTGCGGGAGTGTGCAAGTGCGGAAGAGTGAGAGTGCGGGTGAGTGAGAGTGCGGGAGAGTGAGAGTGCGGGAGTGTGAGAGTGCGGGAGAGTGAGAGTGCGGGAGAGTGAGAGTGCGGGAGAGTGAGAGTGCGGGAGAGTGAGAGTGCGGGAGAGTGAGAGTGCGGGAGAGTGAGAGTGCGGGAGAGTGAGAGTGCGGGAGAGTGAGAGTGCGGGAGAGTGAGAGTGCGGGAGAGTGCAAGTGCGGCAGAGTGCAAGTGCGGGAGAGTACGGGAGTGTGCAAGTGCGGAAGAGTGAGAGTGCGGGTGAGTGAGACTGCGGGAGAGTGAGAGTGCGGGAGAGTGAGAGTGCGGGAGGGTGAGAGTGCGGGAGAGTGAGAGTGCGTGAGAGTGAGAGAGTGGGAGTGAAAGAGAGCGGGAGTGAGCGAGTGCGGGAGAGAGCGAGTGCGGGAGAGAGCGAGTGCGGGAGAGTGCGGGACAGTGCGAGTACGGGAGAGTGCAGGCGAGTGCGGGCGAGTGAGTGTGCGGGAGAGTGCTTGAGAGAGCGAGTGCAGGAGAGAGTGAATGTGGAAGAGAGCGATGCGGGAGAGTACGAGTGCGGGAGAGATTTAGTGCAGGAGAGAGCGAGTGAGTGCGAGTGCGGGAGAGTGCGAGTGCGGAGATAGCGAGTGCGGGAGAGAGCGAGTGCCGGAAAGTACAGGTGAGTGCGAGTACGGCAGAGTGCGAGTGCGGCAGAGTGCGAGTGCGGCAGAGTGCGAGTGCGGCAGAGTGCGAGTGCGGCAGAGTGCGAGTGCGGCAGAGTGCGAGTGCGGCAGAGTGCGAGTGCGGCAGAGTGCGAGTGCGGCAGAGTGCGAGTGCGGCAGAGTGCGAGTGCGGCAGAGTGCGAGTGCGGCAGAGTGCGAGTGCGGCAGAGTGCGAGTGCGGCAGAGTGCGAGTGCGGCAGAGTGCGAGTGCGGCAGAGTGCGAGTGCGGCAGAGTGCGAGTGCGGCAGAGTGCGAGTGCGGCAGAGTGCGAGTGCGGCAGAGTGCGAGTGCGGCAGAGTGCGAGTGCGGCAGAGTGCGAGTGCGGCAGAGTGCAAGTGCGGCAGAGTGCGAGTGCGAGTGCGGCAGATTGCGAGTGCGGCAGAGTGCGAGTGCGGCAGAGTGCGAGTGCGGCAGAGTGCGGGAGAGTGCAAGTGCGGGAGAGTGCGAGTGCGGGAGAGTGCGAGAGCGGGAGAGTGCGAGTGCGGGAGAGTGCGAGTGCGGGAGAGTGCGAGTGCGGGAGAGTGCGAGTGCGGGAGAGTGCGAGTGCGGGAGAGTGCGAGTGCGGGAGAGTGCGAGTGCGGGAGAGTGCGAGTGCGGGAGAGTGCGAGTGCGGGAGAGTGCAAGTGCGGGAGAGTGCAAGTGCGGGAGAGTGCAAGTGCGGCAGAGTGCAAGTGCGGGAGAGTGCGGGAGTGTGCAAGTGCGGAAGAGTGAGAGTGCGGGTGAGTGAGACTGCGGGAGAGTGAGAGTGCGGGAGAGTGAGAGTGCGGGAGTGTGAGAGTGCGGGAGAGTGAGAGTGCGCGAGAGTGAGAGTGCGGGAGAGTGAGAGTGCGGGAGAGTGAGAGTGCGGGAGAGTGAGAGTGCGGGAGAGTGAGAGTGCGGGAGAGTGAGAGTGCGGGAGAGTGAGAGTGCGGGAGAGTGAGAGTGCGGGAGAGTGAGAGTGCGGGAGAGTGAGAGTGCGGGAGAGTGAGAGTGCGGGAGAGTGAGAGTGCGGGAGAGTGAGAGTGCGGGAGAGTGAGAGTGCGGGAGAGTGCGAGTGCGGGAGAGTGCGAGGGCGGGAGAGTGCGAGGGCGGGAGAGGGCCAGTGCGATAGACATCGAGTGCGGGAGAGGGCGAGTGCGGGCAATTACGAGTTCGGGAGAGTGCGAGTGCGGGAGAGAGCGAGTGAGGGAGAGAGCGAGTGAGGGAGAGAGCGAGTGAGGGAGAGAGCGAGTGAGGGAGAGAGCGAGTGCGGGATAGAGCGAGTGCGGGATAGAGCGAGTGCTGGAGAGAGCGAGTGCGGGAGAGAGCGAGAGTGGGAGTGAGCGAGTGCGGGAGAGAGCGAGAGTGGGAGTGAAAGAGAGCGGGAGTGAGCGAGAGCGGGAGAGAGCGAGTGCGGGAGAGTGCGAGTGCGGGAGAGTGCGAGTGCGGGAGAGTGTGAGTGCGGGAGAGTGCGAGTGCGGGAGAGTGCGAGTGCGGGAGAGTGCGAGTGCGGGAGAGTGCGAGTGCGGTAGTGTGCGAGTGAGGGAGAGTGCGAGTGAGGGAGAGTGCGAGTGAGGGAGAGTGCGAGTGCGGGAGAGAGCTAGTGCGGGAGAGTGCAAGTGCGGGAGAGTGCAAGTGCGGGAGAGTGCAAGTGCGGCAGAGTGCAAGTGCGGGAGAGTGCGGGAGTGTGCAAGTGCGGAAGAGTGAGAGTGCGGGTGAGTGAGACTGCGGGAGAGTGAGAGTGCGGGAGAGTGAGAGTGCGGGAGTGTGAGAGTGCGGGAGAGTGAGAGTGCGGGAGAGTGAGAGTGCGGGAGAGTGAGAGTGCGGGAGAGTGAGAGTGCGGGAGAGTGAGAGTGCGGGAGAGTGAGAGTGCGGGAGAGTGAGAGTGCGGGAGAGTGAGAGTGCGGGAGAGTGAGAGTGCGGGAGAGTGAGAGTGCGGGAGAGTGAGAGTGCGGGAGAGTGAGAGTGCGGGAGAGTGCGAGTGCGGGAGAGTGCGAGGGCGGGAGAGTGCGAGGGCGGGAGAGTGCGAGGGCGGGAGAGGGCCAGTGCGATAGAGATCGAGTGCGGGAGAGGGCGAGTGCGGGCAATTACGAGTTCGGGAGAGTGCGAGTGCGGGAGAGAGCGAGTGAGGGAGAGAGCGAGTGAGGGAGAGAGCGAGTGAGGGAGAGAGCGAGTGCGGGATAGAGCGAGTGCGGGATAGAGCGAGTGCGGGAGAGAGCGAGTGCGGGAGAGAGCGAGTGCGGGCGAAAGCGAGTGCGGGAGAGAGCGAGTGCGGGAGAGAGCGAGTGCGGGAGAGAGCGAGTGCGGGAGAGAGCGAGTGCGGGAGAGAGCGAGTGCGGGAGAGAGCGAGTGCGGGAGAGAGCGAGTGCGGGAGAGAGCGAGTGCGGGAGAGAGCGAGTGCGGGAGAGAGCGAGTGCGGGAGAGAGCGAGTGCGGGAGAGAGCGAGTGCGGGAGAGTGCGGGACAGTGCGAGTACGGGAGAGTGCAGGCGAGTGCGGGCGAGTGAGTGTGCGGGAGAGTGCTTGAGAGAGCGAGTGCAGGAGAGAGTTAATGTGGAAGAGAGCGATGCGGGAGAGTACGAGTGCTGGAGAGATTTAGTGCAGGAGAGAGCGAGTGAGTGCGAGTGCGGAGATAGCGAGTGCGGAGATAGCGAGTGCGGGAGAGAGCGAGTGCCGGAAAGTACAGGTGAGTGCGAGTGCGGCAGAGCGCGAGTGCGGCAGAGCGCGAGTGCGGCAGAGCGCGAGTGCGGCAGAGCGCGAGTGCGGCAGAGTGCGGCAGAGTGCGGGAGAATGCGAGTGCGGGAGAGTGCGAGTGCGGGAGAGTGCGAGTGCGGGAGAGTGCGAGTGCGGGAGAGTGCGAGTGCGGGAGAGTGCGAGTGCGGGAGAGTGCGAGTGCGGGAGAGTGCGAGTGCGGGAGAGTGCGAGTGCGGGAGAGTGCGAGTGCGGGAGAGTGCGAGTGCGGGAGAGTGCGAGTGCGGGAGAGTGCGAGTGCGGGAGAGTGCGAGTGCGGGAGAGTGCGAGTGCGGTAGTGTGCGAGTGCGGTAGTGTGCGAGTGAGGGAGAGTGCGAGCGAGGGAGAGTGCGAGTGAGGGAGAGTGCCAGTGCGGGAGAGAGCTAGTGCGGGAGAGTGCAAGTGCGGGAGAGTGCAAGTGCGGGAGAGTGCGGGAGTGTGCAAGTGCGGAAGAGTGAGAGTGCGGGTGAGTGAGAGTGCGGGAGAGTGAGAGTGCGGGAGAGTGAGAGTGCGGGAGAGTGAGAGTGCGGGAGAGTGAGAGTGCGGGAGAGTGCGAGTGCGGTAGTGTGCGAGTGAGGGAGAGTGCGGGAGTGTGCAAGTGCGGAAGAGTGAGGGAGACTGCTAGTGCGGGATAGAGCGAGAGAGTGTGAGTGCAGGAGATTGTGAGTGCGGGAGAGTGAGAGTGCGGGAGAGTGAGAGTGCGGGAGAGTGAGAGTGCGGGAGAGTGAGAGTGCAGGAGAGTGAGAGTGCGGGAGAGTGAGAGTGCGGGAGAGTGAGAGTGCGGGAGAGAGCGAGTGCGGGAGAGAGCGAGTGCGGGAGAGAGCGAGTGCGGGAGAGAGCGAGTGCGGGAGAGAGCGAGTGCGGGAGAGAGCGAGTGCGGGAGAGAGCGGGTGGGGGCGAGAGCGAGTGCGGGAGAGAGCGAGTGCGGGAGAGAGCGAGTGCGGGAGAGAGCGAGTGTGGGAGAGAGCGAGTGAGGGAGAGTGCGAGTGAGGGAGAGTGCGAGTGAGGGAGAGTGCGAGTGAGGGAGAGTGCGAGTGCGGGAGAGACCTAGTGCGGGTGAGTGCAAGTGCGGGAGAGTGCAAGTGCGGGAGAGTGCAAGTGCGGGAGAGTGCAAGTGCGGGAGAGTGCAAGTGCGGGAGAGTGCAAGTGCGGGAGAGTGCGGGAGTGTGCAAGTGCGGAAGAGTGAGAGTGCGGGAGAGTGCGAGTGCGGGAGAGTGCGAGTGCGGGAGAGTGCGAGTGCGGGAGAGTGCGAGTGTGGTAGAGTGCGAGTGTGGTAGAGTGCGAGTGCGGGAGAGTGAGAGTGCGGGAGAGTGAGAGTGCGGGAGAGTGAGAGTGCATGAGAGTGAGAGTGCGGGAGAGTGCGAGTGCGGGAGAGTGCGAGTGCGGGAGAGTGCGAGTGTGGGAGAGTGCGAGTGCGGGAGAGTGCGAGTGCGGGAGAGTGCGAGTGCGGGAGAGTGCGAGTGCGGGAGAGTGCGAGTGCGGTAGTGTGCGAGTGAGGGAGAGTGCGAGTGCGGTAGAATGCAAGTGCGGGAGAGTGCGGGAGTGTGCAAGTGCGGAAGAGTGAGGGAGACTGCTAGTGCGGGATAGAGCGAGAGAGTGTGAGTGCAGGAGAGAGCGAGTGCGGGAGAGAGCGAGTGCGGGAGAGAGCGAGTGCGGGAGAGAGCGAGTGCGGGAGAGAGCGAGTGCGGGAGAGAGCGAGTGCGGGAGAGAGCGAGTGCGGGAGAGAGCGAGTGCGGGAGAGAGCGAGTGCGGGCGAGAGCGAGTGCGGGCGAGAGCGAGTGCGGGCGAGAGCGAGTGCGGGAGAGAGCGGGTGCGGGAGAGAGCGGCTGCGGGAGAGAGCGGGGGCGGGAGAGAGCGGGTGCGGGCGAGAGCGAGTGCGGGAGAGAGCGAGTGCGGGAGAGAGCGTGTGCGGGAGAGAGCGAGTGCGGGAGAGAGCGAGTGCGGGAGAGAGCGAGTGCGGGAGAGAGCGAGTGCGGGAGAGAGCGAGTGCGGGAGAGAGCGAGTGCGGGAGAGAGCGAGTGCGGGAGAGAGCGAGTGCGGGAGAGAGCGAGTGCGGGAGAGAGCGAGTGCGGGCGAGAGCGAGTGCGGGCGAGAGCGAGTGCGGGCGAGAGCGAGTGCGGGAGAGAGCGGGTGCGGGAGAGAGCGGGTGCGGGAGAGAGCGGGGGCGGGAGAGAGCGGGTGCGGGCGAGAGCGAGTGCGGGAGAGAGCGAGTGCGGGAGAGAGCGTGTGCGGGAGAGAGCGAGTGCGGGAGAGAGCGAGTGCGGGAGAGAGCGAGTGCGGGAGAGAGCGAGCGCGGGAGAGAGCGAGTGCGGGAGAGAGCGAGTGCGGGAGAGAGCGAGTGCGGGAGAGAGCGAGTGCGGGAGAGAGCGAGCGCGGGAGAGAGCGAGTGCGGGGGAGAGCGAGTGCGGGAGAGTGCGAGTGCGGGAGAGTGCGAGTGCGGTAGTGTGCGAGTGAGGGAGAGTGCGAGTGCGGTAGAATGCAAGTGCGGGAGAGTGCGGGAGTGTGCAAGTGCGGAAGAGTGAGGGAGACTGCTAGTGCGGGATAGAGCGAGAGAGTGTGAGTGCAGGAGAGAGCGAGTGCGGGAGAGTGAGAGTGCGGGAGAGTGAGAGTGCGGGAGAGAGCGAGTGCGGGAGAGAGCGAGTGCGGGAGAGAGCGAGTGCGGGAGAGAGCGAGTGCGGGAGAGAGCGAGTGCGGGAGAGAGCGAGTGCGGGAGAGAGCGAGTGCGGGAGAGAGCGAGTGCGGGCGAGAGCGAGTGCGGGCGAGAGCAAGTGCGGGCGAGAGCGAGTGCGGGAGAGAGCGAGTGCGGGAGAGAGCGAGTGCGGGAGAGAGCGAGTGCGGGAGAGAGCGAGTGCGGGAGAGAGCGAGTGCGGGAGAGAGCGAGTGCGGGAGAGAGCGAGTGCGGGAGAGAGCGAGTGCGGGAGAGAGCGAGTGCGGGAGAGAGCGAGTGAGTGCGAGTGCGGGATAGTGCGAGTGCGGAGATAGCGAGTGCGGGAGAGAGCGAGTGCCAGAGACTATGAGTGCGAGTGCGGGTCAGTGCAGTGCGGGAGAGTGCGAGTGAGGGCGAGAGCGAGTGCGGGCGAGTGCGAGTGCGGACGACAGCGAGTGCGGGCGAGAAGCGAGTGCGGGCGAGAGTGAGTGCGGGCGTGAGTGAGTGCGGGAGAGAGTGAGTGCGGGAGAGAGCGAGTGCGGTCGAGTGCGAGTGACGGAGAGTGCGAGTGCGGGAGAGAGCGAGTGCGTGAGAGAGCGAGTGCGGGGGAGTGCAAGTGCGCGAGAGAGCGAGTGCAGGAGAGAGGGAGAGCTAGATAGAGCGAGTGCGTGCGAGTGCGAGTGCGGGAGAGTGGGAGTGCGGGAGAGTGGGAGTGCGGGAGAGTGCGAGTGCGGGAGAGTGCGAGTGCGGGAGAGTGCGAGTGCGGAAGTGTGCGAGTGCGGCAGAGTGCGAGTGCGGCAGAGTGCGAGTGCGGCAGAGTGCGAGTGCGGCAGAGTGCGAGTGCGGCAGAGTGCGAGTGCGGCAGAGTGCGAGTGCGGCAGAGTGCGAGTGCGGGAGAGTGCGAGTGCGGGAGAGTGCGAGTGCGGGAGAGTGCGAGTGCGGGAGAGTGCGAGTGCGGGAGAGTGCGAGTGCGGGAGAGTGCGAGTGCGGGAGAGTGCGAGTGCGGGAGAGTGCGAGTGCGGGAGAGTGCGAGTGCGGGAGAGTGCGAGTGCGGGAGAGTGCAAGTGCGGGAGAGTGCAAGTGCGGGAGAATGCAAGTGCGGAAGAGTGCGAGAGAGTGCAAGTATGGAAGAGTGAGGGAGACTGCTAGTGCGGGATAGAGCGAGAGAGTGAGAGTGCAGGAGATTGCGAGTGCGGGAGAGAGCGAGTGCGGGAGAGAGCGAGTGCGGGAGAGAGCGAGTGCGGGAGAGAGCGAGTGCGGGAGAGTGCGAGTGCAGTAGAGAGCGAGTGCGTGAGAGGGCCAGTGCGGGAGAGTGCGAGTGCCGGAGCGAACCAGTACGATAGAGATCGAGTGCGGGAGAGAGGGAGTGCGGGAGAGGGCGAGTGTGGGAGAGAGCGATTGCGGCAGAGAGGGAGTGCGTGAGTGTGCGAGTGCGGGAGAGGGCGAGTGTGGCAGAGGGCGAGTGTGGCAGAGAGCGAGTGGGGGAGAGAGCGAGAGCGGGAGTGAGCGAGAGCGGGAGTGAGCGAGAGTGAGCGAGAGCGGGAGTGAGCGAGAGCGGGAGTGAGCGAGAGCGGGAGAGAGCGAGTGCGGGAGAGTGCGAGTGCAGTAGAGAGCGTGTGCGGGAGAGAGCGAGTGGGAGGGTGATATGTGTGGGGAGTGCGAGTGCGGGAGAGAGCGAGTGCGGGAGAGAGCGAGTGCGCGAGAGAGCGAGTGCGGGAAAGTGCTAGTACGGGAGGGGGCTGGATAGAGAGAGAGCTGGATAGAGCGAGTGCGGGAGATTGCAAGTGCGTAAGAGTGCGGGAGAGTGCAAGAGTGGAAGAGTGAGGGAGACTGCCCGTGCAGGATAGAGTGGGAGAGTTTGAGTGCAGAAGAGGGCGAGTGCGGGAGAGGGAGAGTGCGGGAGAGGGCGATGCGGGAGAGAGCGAGTGCGGGAGAGAGCGAGTCCTTGAGAGTGTGAGTGCGGGAGAGTGTGAGTGCGGGAGTGTGCCAGTGCGGGAGTGTGCCAGTGCGGGAGAGAGCGTGTGCGGGAGAGAGCGTGTGCGGGAGAGAGCGTGTGCAGGAGAGAGCGTGTGCGGGAGAGAGCGTGTGCGGGAGAGAGCGTGTGCGGGAGAGAGCAAGTGCGGGAGAGTGCGAGTGCCGGAGAGAGCCAGTGCGATAGAGATCGAGTGCGGGAGAGAGGGAGTGCGGGAGAGGGCGAGTGCGGGAGAGGGCAAGTGCAGGAGAGTGCGAGTGCAGGAGAGTGCGAGTGCGGGAGAGAGCGAGTGCGTGAGTGAGCGAGTGCGGGAGAGAGCGAGAGTGGGAGTGAGCGAGTGCGGGAGAGAGCGAGAGTGGGAGTGAAAGAGAGCGGGAGTGAGCGAGAGCGGGAGAGAGCGAGTGCGGGAGAGAGCGAGTGCGGGAGAGAGCGAGTGCGGGAGAGTGCGGGACAGTGCGAGTACGGGAGAGTGCAGGCGAGTGCGGGCGAGTGAGTGTGCGGGAGAGTGCTTGAGAGAGCGAGTGCAGGAGAGAGTGAATGTGGAAGAGAGCGATGCGGGAGAGTACGAGTGCGGGAGAGATTTAGTGCAGGAGAGAGCGAGTGAGTGCGAGTGCGGGAGAGTGCGAGTGCGGAGATAGCGAGTGCGGAGATAGCGAGTGCGGGAGAGAGCGAGTGCCGGAAAGTACAGGTGAGTGCGAGTGCGGCAGAGTGCGAGTGCGGCAGAGTGCGAGTGCGGCAGAGTGCGAGTGCGGCAGAGTGCGAGTGCGGCAGAGTGCGAGTGCGGCAGAGTGCGAGTGCGGCAGAGTGCGAGTGCGGCAGAGTGCGAGTGCGGCAGAGTGCGAGTGAGGCAGAGTGCGAGTGCGGCAGAGTGCGAGTGCGGCAGAGTGCGAGTGCGGCAGAGTGCGAGTGCGGCAGAGTGCGAGTGCGGCAGAGTGCGAGTGCGGCAGAGTGCGAGTGCGGCAGAGTGCGAGTGCGGCAGAGTGCGAGTGCGGCAGAGTGCAAGTGCGGCAGAGTGCGAGTGCGAGTGCGGCAGATTGCGAGTGCGGCAGAGTGCGAGTGCGGCAGAGTGCGGGAGAGTGCAAGTGCGGGAGAGTGCGAGTGCGGGAGAGTGCGAGTGCGGGAGAGTGCGAGTGCGGGAGAGTGCGAGTGCGGGAGAGTGCGAGTGCGGGAGAGTGCGAGTGCGGGAGAGTGCGAGTGCGGGAGAGTGCGAGTGCGGGAGAGTGCGAGTGCGGTAGTGTGCGAGTGAGGGAGAGTGCGAGTGAGGGAGAGTGCGAGTGAGGGAGAGTGCGAGTGCGAGAGAGAGCTAGTGCGGGAGAGTGCAAGTGCGGGAGAGTGCAAGTGCGGGAGAGTGCAAGTGCGGCAGAGTGCAAGTGCGGGAGAGTGCGGGAGTGGGCAAGTGCGGAAGAGTGAGAGTGCGGGTGAGTGAGACTGCGGGAGAGTGAGAGTGCGGGAGAGTGAGAGTGCGGGAGTGTGAGAGTGCGGGAGAGTGAGAGTGCGGGAGAGTGAGAGTGCGGGAGAGTGAGAGTGCGGGAGAGTGAGAGTGCGGGAGAGTGAGAGTGCGGGAGAGTGAGAGTGCGGGAGAGTGAGAGTGCGGGAGAGTGAGAGTGCGGGAGAGTGAGAGTGCGGGAGAGTGAGAGTGCGGGAGAGTGAGAGTGCGGGAGAGTGAGAGTGCGGGAGAGTGAGAGTGCGGGAGAGTGAGAGTGCGGGAGAGTGCGAGTGCGGGAGAGTGCGAGGGCGGGAGAGTGCGAGGGCGGGAGAGGGCCAGTGCGATAGAGATCGAGTGCGGGAGAGGGCGAGTGCGGGCAATTACGAGTTCGGGAGAGTGCGAGTGCGGGAGAGAGCGAGTGAGGGAGAGAGCGAGTGAGGGAGAGAGCGAGTGAGGGAGAGAGCGAGTGCGGGATAGAGCGAGTGCTGGAGAGAGCGAGTGCGGGAGAGAGCGAGTGCGGGCGAAAGCGAGTGCGGGCGAAAGCGAGTGCGGGAGAGAGCGAGTGCGGGAGAGAGCGAGTGCGGGAGAGAGCGAGTGCGGGAGAGAGCGAGTGCGGGAGAGAGCGAGTGCGGGAGAGAGCGAGTGCGGGAGAGAGCGAGTGCGGGAGAGAGCAAGTGCGGGAGAGTGCGGGACAGTGCGAGTACGGGAGAGTGCAGGCGAGTGCGGGCGAGTGAGTGTGCGGGAGAGTGCTTGAGAGAGCGAGTGCAGGAGAGAGTGAATGTGGAAGAGAGCGATGCGGGAGAGTACGAGTGCGGGAGAGATTTAGTGCAGGAGAGAGCGAGTGAGTGCGAGTGCGGAGATAGCGAGTGCGGAGATAGCGAGTGCGGGAGAGAGCGAGTGCCGGAAAGTACAGGTGAGTGCGAGTGCGGCAGAGCGCGAGTGCGGCAGAGCGCGAGTGCGGCAGAGCGCGAGTGCGGCAGAGCGCGAGTGCGGCAGAGCGCGAGTGCGGCAGAGTGCGAGTGCGGCAGAGTGCGGGAGAGTGCGATTGCGGGAGAGTGCGAGTGCGGGAGAGTGCGAGTGCGGGAGAGTGCGAGTGCGGGAGAGTGCGAGTGCGGGAGAGTGCGAGTGCGGGAGAGTGCGAGTGCGGGAGAGTGCGAGTGCGGGAGAGTGCGAGTGCGGGAGAGTGCGAGTGCGGGAGAGTGCGAGTGCGGGAGAGAGCGAGTGCGGGAGAGAGCGAGTGCGGGAGAGTGCGAGTGCGGGAGAGTGCGAGTGCGGGAGAGTGCGAGTGCGGGAGAGTGCGAGTGCGGGAGAGTGCGAGTGCGGGAGAGTGCGAGGGCGGGAGAGTGCGAGGGCGGGAGAGGGCCAGTGCGATAGAGATCGAGTGCGGGAGAGGGCGAGTGCGGGCAATTACGAGTTCGGGAGAGTGCGAGTGCGGGAGAGAGCGAGTGAGGGAGAGAGCGAGTGAGGGAGAGAGCGAGTGAGGGAGAGAGCGAGTGAGGGAGAGAGCGAGTGCGGGATAGAGCGAGTGCTGGAGAGAGCGAGTGCGGGAGAGAGCGAGTGCGGGCGAAAGCGAGTGCGGGCGAAAGCGAGTGCGGGAGAGAGCGAGTGCGGGAGAGAGCGAGTGCGGGAGAGAGCGAGTGCGGGAGAGAGCGAGTGCGGGAGAGAGCGAGTGCGGGAGAGAGCGAGTGCGGGCGAAAGCGAGTGCGGGCGAAAGCGAGTGCGGGAGAGAGCGAGTGCGGGAGAGAGCGAGTGCGGGAGAGAGCGAGTGCGGGAGAGAGCGAGTGCGGGAGAGAGCGAGTGCGGGAGAGAGCGAGTGCGGGAGAGAGCGAGTGCGGGAGAGAGCGAGTGCGGGAGAGAGCAAGTGCGGGAGAGTGCGGGACAGTGCGAGTACGGGAGAGTGCAGGCGAGTGCGGGCGAGTGAGTGTGCGGGAGAGTGCTTGAGAGAGCGAGTGCAGGAGAGAGTGAATGTGGAAGAGAGCGATGCGGGAGAGTACGAGTGCGGGAGAGATTTAGTGCAGGAGAGAGCGAGTGAGTGCGAGTGCGGAGATAGCGAGTGCGGAGATAGCGAGTGCGGGAGAGAGCGAGTGCCGGAAAGTACAGGTGAGTGCGAGTGCGGCAGAGCGCGAGTGCGGCAGAGCGCGAGTGCGGCAGAGCGCGAGTGCGGCAGAGCGCGAGTGCGGCAGAGTGCGGGAGAGTGCGAGTGCGGGGGAGTGCGAGTGCGGGAGAGTGCGAGTGCGGGAGAGTGCGAGTGCGGGAGAGTGCGAGTGCGGGAGAGTGCGAGTGCGGGAGAGTGCGAGTGCGGGAGAGTGCGAGTGCGGGAGAGTGCGAGTGCGGGAGAGTGCGAGTGCGGGAGAGTGCGAGTGCGGGAGAGTGCGAGTGCGGGAGAGTGCGAGTGCGGGAGAGAGCGAGTGCGGGAGAGAGCGAGTGCGGGAGAGTGCGAGTGCGGGAGAGTGCGAGTGCGGGAGAGTGCGAGTGCGGGAGAGTGCGAGTGCGGGAGAGTGCGAGTGCGGGAGAGTGCGAGGGCGGGAGAGTGCGAGGGCGGGAGAGGGCCAGTGCGATAGAGATCGAGTGCGGGAGAGGGCGAGTGCGGGCAATTACGAGTTCGGGAGAGTGCGAGTGCGGGAGAGAGCGAGTGAGGGAGAGAGCGAGTGAGGGAGAGAGCGAGTGAGGGAGAGAGCGAGTGCGGGATAGAGCGAGTGCTGGAGAGAGCGAGTGCGGGAGAGAGCGAGTGCGGGCGAAAGCGAGTGCAGGCGAAAGCGAGTGCGGGAGAGAGCGAGTGCGGGAGAGAGCGAGTGCGGGAGAGAGCGAGTGCGGGAGAGAGCGAGTGCGGGAGAGAGCGAGTGCGGGAGAGAGCGAGTGCGGGAGAGAGCAAGTGCGGGAGAGTGCGGGACAGTGCGAGTACGGGAGAGTGCAGGCGAGTGCGGGCGAGTGAGTGTGCGGGAGAGTGGTTGAGAGAGCGAGTGCAGGAGAGAGTGAATGTGGAAGAGAGCGATGCGGGAGAGTACGAGTGCGGGAGAGATTTAGTGCAGGAGAGAGCGAGTGAGTGCGAGTGCGGAGAAAGCGAGTGCGGAGATAGCGAGTGCGGGAGAGTGCGAGTGCCGGAAAGTACAGGTGAGTGCGAGTGCGGCAGAGCGCGAGTGCGGCAGAGCGCGAGTGCGGCAGAGCGCGAGTGCGGCAGAGCGCGAGTGCGGCAGAGCGCGAGTGCGGCAGAGTGCGAGTGCGGCAGAGTGCGGGAGAGTGCGAGTGCGGGAGAGTGCGAGTGCGGGAGAGTGCGAGTGCGGGAGAGTGCGAGTGCGGGAGAGTGCGAGTGCGGGAGAGTGCGAGTGCGGGAGAGTGCGAGTGCGGGAGAGTGCGAGTGCGGGAGAGTGCGAGTGCGGGAGAGTGCGAGTGCGGGAGAGTGCGAGTGCGGGAGAGTGCGAGTGCGGGAGAGAGCGAGTGCGGGAGAGAGCGAGTGCGGGAGAGTGCGAGTGCGGGAGAGTGCGAGTGCGGGAGAGTGCGAGTGCGGGAGAGTGCGAGTGCGGGAGAGTGCGAGTGCGGGAGAGTGCGAGTGCGGGAGAGTGCGAGTGCGGGAGAGTGCGAGTGCGGTAGTGTGCGAGCGAGGGAGAGTGCGAGTGAGGGAGAGTGCGAGTGAGGGAGAGTGCGAGTGCGAGAGAGAGCTAGTGCGGGAGAGTGCAAGTGCGGCAGAGTGCAAGTGCGGGAGAGTGCGGGAGTGTGCAAGTGCGGAAGAGTGAGAGTGCGGGTGAGTGAGACTGCGGGAGAGTGAGAGTGCGGGAGTGTGAGAGTGCGGGAGAGTGAGAGTGCGGGAGAGTGAGAGTGCGGGAGAGTGAGAGTGCGGGAGAGTGAGAGTGCGGGAGAGTGAGAGTGCGGGAGAGTGAGAGTGCGGGAGAGTGAGAGTGCGGGAGAGTGAGAGTGCGGGAGAGTGAGAGTGCGGGAGAGTGAGAGTGCGGGAGAGTGAGAGTGCGGGAGAGTGAGAGTGCGGGAGAGTGAGAGTGCGGGAGAGTGCGAGTGCGGGAGAGTGCGAGGGCGGGAGAGTGCGAGGGCGGGAGAGGGCCAGTGCGATAGAGATCGAGTGCGGGAGAGGGCGAGTGCGGGCAATTACGAGTTCGGGAGAGTGCGAGTGCGGGAGAGAGCGAGTGAGGGAGAGAGCGAGTGAGGGAGAGAGCGAGTGAGGGAGAGAGCGAGTGCGGGATAGAGCGAGTGCGGGATAGAGCGAGTGCTGGAGAGAGCGAGTGCGGGAGAGAGCGAGTGCGGGAGAGAGCGAGTGCGGGAGAGAGCGAGTGCGGGAGAGAGCGACTGCGGGAGAGAGCGAGTGCGGGAGAGAGCGAGGTCGGGAGAGAGCGAGTGCGGGAGAGAGCGAGTGCGGGAGAGAGCGAGTGCGGGAGAGAGCGAGTGCGGGAGAGAGCGAGTGCGGGAGAGAGTGAATGTGGAAGAGAGCGATGCGGGAGAGTACGAGTGCGGGAGAGATTTAGTGCAGGAGAGAGCGAGTGAGTGCGAGTGCGGAGATAGCGAGTGCGGAGATAGCGAGTGCGGGAGAGAGCGAGTGCCGGAAAGTACAGGTGAGTGCGAGTGCGGCAGAGCGCGAGTGCGGCAGAGCGCGAGTGCGGCAGAGCGCGAGTGCGGCAGAGCGCGAGTGCGGCAGAGCGCGAGTGCGGCAGAGCGCGAGTGCGGCAGAGTGCGGGAGAGTGCGAGTGCGGGAGAGTGCGAGTGCGGGAGAGTGCGAGTGCGGGAGAGTGCGAGTGCGGGAGAGTGCGAGTGCGGGAGAGTGCGAGTGCGGGAGAGTGCGAGTGCGGGAGAGTGCGAGTGCGGGAGAGAGCGAGTGCGGGAGAGAGCGAGTGCGGTAGTGTGCGACTGCGGTAGTGTGCGAGTGAGGGAGAGTGCGAGTGCGGGAGAGTGCAAGTGCGGGAGAATGCAAGTGCGGGAGAGTGCGGGAGTGTGCAAGTGCGGAAGAGTGAGGGAGACTGCTAGTGCGGGATAGAGCGAGAGAGTGTGAGTGCAGGAGATTGTGAGTGCGGGAGATTGACAGTGCGGGAGAGTGAGAGTGCGGGAGAGTGAGAGTGCGGGAGAGTGAGAGTGCGGGAGAGTGAGAGTGCGGGAGAGTGAGAGTGCGGGAGAGTGAGAGTGCGGGAGAGTGAGAGTGCGGGAGAGAGCGAGTGCGGGAGAGAGCGAGTGCGGGAGAGAGCGAGTGCGGGAGAGAGCGAGTGCGGGAGAGAGCGAGTGCGGGAGAGAGCGAGTGCGGGAGAGAGCGAGTGCGGGGGAGAGAGAGTGCGGGAGAGAGCGAGTGCGTGAGAGAGCGAGTGCGGGAGAGAGCGAGTGCATGAGAGTGAGAGTGCGGGAGAGTGAGAGTGCGGGAGAGTGCGAGTGCGGGAGAGTCTGAGTGCGGGAGTGCGAGAGAGTGCGAGTGCGGGAGAGTGCGAGTGCGGGAGAGTGCGAGTGCGGGAGAGTTCGAGTGCGGGAGAGTGCGAGTGCGGGAGAGTGCGAGTGCGGGAGAGTGCGAGTGCGGGAGAGTGCGAGTGCGGTAGTGTGCGAGTGAGGGAAAGTGCGAGTGCGGGAGAGTGCAAGTGCGGGAGAATGCAAGTGCGGGAGAGTGCGGGAGTGTGCAAGTGCGGAAGAGTGAGGGAGACTGCTAGTGCGGGATCGAGCGAGAGAGTGTGAGTGCAGGAGATTGTGAGTGCGGGAGAGTGAGAGTGCGGGAGAGTGAGAGTGCGGGAGAGTGAGAGTGCGGGAGAGAGAGAGTGCGGGAGAGAGAGAGTGCGGGAGAGAGAGAGTGCGGGAGAGTGAGAGTGCGGGAGAGTGAGAATGCGGGAGAGTGAGAGTGCGGGAGAGAGAGAGTGCGGGAGAGAGCGAGTGCTGGAGAGAGCGAGTGCTGGAGAGAGCGATTGCGGGAGAGAGCGAGTGCGGGAGAGAGCGAGTGCGGGAGAGAGCGAGTGCGGGAGAGAGCGAGTGCGGGAGAGAGCGAGTGCGGGAGAGAGCGAGTGCGGGAGAGAGCGAGTGCGGGAGAGAGCGAGTGCGGGAGAGAGCGAGTGCGGGAGAGAGCGAGTGCGGGAGAGAGCGAGTGCGGGAGAGAGCGAGTGCGGGAGAGAGCGAGTGCGGGAGAGAGCGAGTGCGGGAGAGTGCGAGTGCGGGAGAGTGCGAGTGCGGGAGAGTGTGAGTGCGGGAGAGAGCGAGGGCGGGAGAGGGCCAGTGCGGGAGAGTGCGAGTGCTGGAGAGAGCCAGTGCGATAGAGATCGAGTGCGGGAGAGGGCGAGTGCGGGCAATTACGAGTGCGGGAGAGTGCGAGTGCGGGAGAGAGCGAGTGAGGGAGAGAGCGAGTGCGGGATAGAGCGAGTGCTGGAGAGAGCGAGTGCGGGAGAGAGCGGGTGCGGGTGAAAGGGAGTGCGGGAGAGAGCGAGTGCGGGAGAGAGCTAGTGCGGGAGAGAGCGAGTGCGGGAGAGAGCGAGTGCGGGAGAGAGCGAGTGCGGGAGAGAGCGAGTGCGGGAGAGAGCGAGTGCGGGAGAGAGCGAGTGCGGGAGAGAGCGAGTGCGCGAGAGAGCGAGTGCGGGAGAGTGCGTGTGCGGGAGAGTGCGAGTGCGGGAGAGTGCGGGACAGTGCGAGTACGGGAGAGTGCAGGCGAATGCGGGCGAGTGAGTGTGCGGGAGAGTGCTTGAGAGAGCGAGTGCAGGAGAGAGTGAATGTGGAAGAGAGCGATCCGGGAGAGTACGAGTGCGGGAGAGATTGAGTGCGGAAGAGAGCGAGTGAGTGCGAGTGCGGGAGAGTGCGAGTGCGGAGATAGCGAGTGCGGGAGAGAGCGAGTGCCGGAAAGTACAGGTGAGTGCAAGTGCGGGTGAGTGCGAGTGCGGGAGAATGCGAGTGCGGGAGAGTGCGAGTGCGGGAGAGTGCGAGTGCGGGAGAGTGCGAGTGCGGGAGAGTGCGAGTGCGGGAGAGTGCGAGTGCGGGAGAGTGCGAGTGAGGGCGAGAGCGAGTGCGGGCGAGAGCGAGTGCGGGCGAGAGCGAGTGCGGGCGAGAGCGAGTGCGGGAGAGAAACGAGTGCGGGAGAAAGCGAGTGCGGGAGAGTGCGAGTGAGGGAGAGTGCGAGTGAGGGAGAGTGCGAGTGCGGGAGAGAGCGAGTGCGGGAGAGAGCGAGTGCGGGAGAGAGCGAGTGCGGGAGAGAGCGAGTGCGGGAGTGTGCGAGTGCAGAAGAGAGCGGGAGAGCCTGAGTGTGGGAGAGTGCAAGTGCGTGAGAGAGCGAGTGCGGGAGAGAGGGAGAGGGAGAGCTGGATAGAGCGAGTGCGGGAGAGAGGGAGAGGGAGAGCTGGATAGAGCGAGTGCGTGCGAGTGCGTGAGAGTGCGAATGCAGCAGAGTGCGAGTGCGGGAGAGTGCGTGTGCGGGAGAGTGCAAGTGCGGAAGAGTGCGGGAGAGTGCAAGTGCGGAAGAGTGAGGGAGACTGCTAGTGCGGGATAGAGCGAGAGAGTGAGAGTGCAGGGGATTGCGAGTGCGGGAGAGTGAGAGTGCGGGAGAGAGCGAGTGCGGGAGAGAGCGGGTGCGGGAGAGTGCGAGGGCGGGAGAGGGCCAGTGCGGGAGAGGGCCAGTGCGGGAAAGGGCCAGTGCGGGAAAGGGCCAGTGCGGGAAAGGGCCAGTGCGGGAAAGGGCCAGTGCGGGAAAGGGCCAGTGCGGGAGAGTGCCAGTGCCGGAGAGAACCAGTGCGATAGAGATCGAGTGCGGGAGAGGGCGAGTGCGGGAGAGGGCGAGTGCGGGAGAGGGCGAGTGCGGGAGAGGGCGAGTGCGGGAGAGGGCGAGTGCGGGAGAGGGCGAGTGCGGGAGAGTGCGAGTGCAGGACAGTGCGAGTGCAGGAGAGAGCGATTGCGGCAGAGAGCAAGTGCATGAGTGAGCGAGTGCGGGAGAGTGCGAGTGCGGGAGAGAGCGAGTGCGGGAGAGACTGAGTGCGGGAGAGAGCGAGTGGGGGAGAGCGCGAAGCCTGAGTGAGCGAGAGCGTGAGTGAGCGAGAGCAGGAGTGAGCGAGAGCGGGAGAGAGCGAGTGCGGGAGAGTGCGAGTGCAGTAGAGAGCGAGTGCGGTAGAGTGTGAGTGCGGGCGATTACGAGTGCGAGAGAGTACGAGTGCGGCAGAGTGCGAGTGCAGCAGAGTGCGAGTGCGGGAGAGAGCGAGTGCGGGAGAGAGCGAGTGCGGGAGAGAGCGAGTGCGGGAGAGGGAGAGTGCGGGAGAGAGCGAGTGCGGGAGAGAGCGAGTGCGGGAGTGAGCGAGTACGGGAGAGTGCGAGTACGGGAGAGTGCGAGTGCGGGAGAGTGCGAGTGCGGGAGAGTGCGAGTACGGGAGAGTGCGAGTGCGGGAGAGTGCGAGTGCGGGTGAGTGCGAGTGCGGGAGACAGCGACTGCGGGAGACAGCGACTGCGGGAGACAGCGACTGCGGGAGACAGCGACTGCGGGAGACAGCGACTGCGGGAGACAGCGACTGCGGGAGACAGCGACTGCGGGAGAGTTCGAGTGTGGGAGAGTGCGAGTGTGGGAGAGTGCGAGTGCAGCAGAGCGCGAGTGCAGAAGAGAGCGGGAGAGTCTGAGTGTGGGTGAGTGCGAGTGCGTGAGGGTGCGAGTGCGGGAGAGTGCGAGTGTGGGAGAGTGCGAGTGCGGGAAATTGCGAGTGCGGGAGAGAGCGAGTGAGGGAGAGTGCGAGAGAGTGCGAGTGCAGGAGAGTGCAAGTGCGGGAGAGTGCGAGTGCGGGAGAGTGGGTGTGCGGGAAAGTGCGAGTGCGGGAAAGTGCGAGTGCGGGAAAGTGCGAGTGCGGGAAAGTGCGAGTGCGGGAAAGTGCGAGTGCGGGAGAGAGCGAGTGCGGGAGAGAGCGAGTGCGGGAGAGAGCGAGTGCGAGAGAGTGCGAGTGCGGGAGAGTGCGAGTGCGGGAGGGAGCGAGTGCGGGAGGGAGCGAGTGCGGGAGAGTGCGAGTGCGGGAGAGTGTGAGTGCGGGCGATTACGAGTGCGGGAGAGTATGAGTGCGGCAGAGTGCGAGTGCGGGAGAGAGCGAGTGCGGGAGAGAGCGAGTGCGGGAGAGAGCGAGTGCGGGAGAGAGCGAGTGCGGGAGAGAGCGAGTGCGGGAGAGTGAGAGTGCGGGAGAGTGAGAGTGCGGGAGAGAGCGGGTGCGGGAGTGAGCGATTACGGGAGAGTGCGAGTGCGGGAGAGTGCGAGTACGGGAGAGTGCGAGTGCGGGAGAGTGCGACTGCGGGAGACAGCGACTGCGGGAGACAGCGACTGCGGGAGACAGCGACTGCGGGAGACAGCGACTGCGGGAGAGAGCGACTGCGGGAGAGTGCGAGTGTGGGAGAGTGCGAGTGTGGGAGAGTGCGAGTGTGGGAGAGGGCCAGTGCGAGAGAGTGCGAGTACGGGAGCGAGCGAGTGCGGGAGAGAGCAGGAGAGTGTGAGTGCGGGAGAGTGCGAGTGCGGGAGAGTGCGAGTGCGGGAGAGTGCGAGTGCGGGAGAGTGCGAGTGAGGGAGAGTGCGAGTGCGGGAGGGAGCGAGTGCGGGGGGAGCGAGTGCGGGGGGGAGCGAGTGCGGGAGGGAGTGAGTGCGGGAGAGAGCGAGTGCGGGAGAGAGCGAGTGTGGGGGGGGTTGCGACAGCGGGAGAGTGCGAGTGCGGGAGAGAGCGAGTGCGGGAGAGAGCGAGTGCGGGAGTGTGCGGGAGAGTGCGGGAGAGTGTGAGTGCGGGAGAGAGCGAGTGGGGGAGAAAGCGTGTGCGGGGAGTGCGACTGCGGGAGAGTGCGACTGCGGGAGAGTGTGAGTGCAGGAGATTGCAGGATAGTGAGAGTGCGGGAGAGAGCGAGTGCGGGAGAGTGCTAGTACGGGAGGGGACTGCTGTGGGAGAGTGCGAGTGTGGGATAGTGCGAGTGTGGGAGAGTGCGTGAGCGGTACGGGGCAGGTAAAATTAGTTTGGGATTAATACAGTGCTATGGGGAAACAGGGATAGTGGATTTAGTTAGGATGAATACAGGGCTATGGGCAGAGGAGGGCAGCGGGATAAATTTGGGATCGAAACAGGGCTCTCGGGAGAGAGCAGGGCAGTATGATTAATTTGGGTTTGATGCAGTGCCAATGGGAGGCAACAGGGCAGTGGTGTTAATTTGGGATCTAAACAGGTTTATGCAGAGAGAGCAGTGCAGTACGATTAACTTGGGATCGGAAAAGGGCTATAGGGAGAGAGCAGGGCAGTACGATTAATTTGGGATTGATACAGATCTCTGGGGAGAGAGCAGGGCAGTGGGATTAGTTTGGGATCGATACAGGGCTCAGGGGAGAGAGAACGGAGTGGGATTTATTTGGGATCAATACAAGGCTCTGGGGAGAGAGCAAGGCAGTGGAATTAGTTGGGGATCCATGAAGGGCTCTGGGGAGAGAGCAGGGCAGTACGATTAATTTGGGATCAAAAAAGGGCTACAGGGAGAGAGCAAGGCAGTGATATTAGTTTGTGATCCATACGGGGCTCTGGGGCGAGAGCAGGGCAATCATATTAATTTGAGATCGATACAGGTCTCTGGGGAGAGAGCAGGGCAATAATATTACTTCGGGATCGACACAGGGCTCTGGGGAGAGAGCGGGGCAGTGGGATTCATTTGGGATTGATAAAGGGCTCTCAGGAGAGCGCGGGGCAGTATGATTAATTTGGGATTGATACAGTTCTACTGGGAGACAACAGGGCAGTGGGATTAATTTGGGATCTAAACAGGGTTATGGGGAGAGAGGAGGGCAGTACGATTAATTTGGGATCGAAAAAGGGCTCTGAGGAGAGAGCAGGGCAGTACGATTAATTTGGGATCGATACAGGGCGTTGGGGAGAGAGCGAGGCAGTGGGATTAGTTTGGGATCCATAAAGGGCTCTGAGGAGAGAACAGGGCAATACGATTAATTTGGGATTGATACAGTTCTATGAGGAGAGACCAGGGAAGTAGGATTAGTTTGGGTTCGATACAGGGCGCTGAGGAGAGAGCAGGGTAGTGGGATTAGTTTGGGTTCGATCCAGGGCTCTGGGGAGAGAGGAAGGCAGTGATATTAGTTTGGGATCCTTACAGGGCTCTGGGGAGAGAGCGGGGCAGTGGGATTGATTTGGGATCGATACAGGGCTCTGGGGAGAGAGCAGGGTAGTGGGATTAGTTTGGGTTCGATACAGGGCTCTGGGGAGAGAGGAAGGCAGTGATATTAGTTTGGGATCCTTACAGGGCTCTGTGGAGAGGGCGGGGCAGTGGCATTAGTTTGGGTTCGATACAGGGCTCTGGGGAGAGAGCAAAGCAGTGATACTAGTTTGGGATCCATACAGGGCTCTGGGGGAGAGAGGACACTGGGATTAGTTTGCGATCAATAAAGGGCTCTGGGGATAGAGCAAGACAGTGATATTAGTTTGGGATCGATAAAGTGCTCTGGGGAGAGAGCATGACAATAATATTAGTTTGGGATCGATACAGGGTGCTGGGGAGAGAGTGGGACAGTGGTATTAATTTGGAATCAATAAATGTCTCTGGAGACGGAGCGGAGCAGTGGGATTAGTTTGGGACCGATACAGGACGCGGTGGAGAGAGCGGGGCAACGGGATTAGTTTGGGATCGATAAACGGCTCTGGGGAGAGAGCGGGGCCGTGGGATTAGTTTGGGATCGATCAAGGGCTCTGGGAATAGAGCAGGGCAGTAATATTAGTTTGTGATCAATACAGGGCGCTGGGGGAGAGTGGGATTCGTTTGGGATCGATCAAGGGCTCTGGGAAGAGAGCAGGGCAGTGATATTAGTTTGGGCGCAATACAGGGCGCTGGGGAGAGAGTGGGGCAGTGGGATTCCTTTGGGATCGATATAGGGCTCTGGGGAGCGAGCAGGGCAGTGATATTAGTTTGGGCGCAATACAGGGCGCTGGGGAGAGAGTGGGGCAGTGGGATTCCTTTGGGATCGATATAGGGCTCTGGGGAGCGAGTAGGGCAGTAATATTAGTTTGGGATCGATACAGGGCTCTGGGGAGACAGCGGGGCAGTGGGATCAGTTTGGGATCAATTCAGGGCTCTGGGGAGAGAGCGGAGCAGTGGGATTAGTTTGGGATCGAGAAAGGGCTCTGGGGAGAGAGCGGGGCAGTGGGATTAGTTTGGGATCGATATCGGGCTCTGGGGAGCGAGCAGGGCAGTAATATTAGTTTGGGATCAATACAGGGCGCTGGGGAGAGAGTGGGGCAGTAGGATTCCTTTGGGATCGATACAGGGCTCTGGGGAGACAGCGGGGCAGTGGGATCAGTTTGGGATGAATTCAGGGCTCTGGGGAGAGAGCGGGGCAGTGGGATTAGTTTGGGATTGAGAAAGGGCTCTGGGGAGAGAGCAGGTCAGTGGGATTAGTTTGGGGTCTATAAAGGGCTCTGGGGAGAGAGCGGGTCAGTGGGATTACTTTGGGATTTGTAAAGGGCTCTGGGGAGAGAGCGGGTCAGTGGGATTAGTTTGGGGTCTATAAAGGGCTCTGGGGAGAGAGCGGGTCAGTGGGATTTACTTTGGGATCTATAAAGGGCTCTGGGGAGAGAGCGGGTCAGTGGGATTACTTTGGGATGTATATAGGGCTCTGGGGATATAGCGGGGCAGTGGGATTAGTTTGGGATTTATGTCGGCTCTGGGGAGATAGCGGGGCAGTGGGATTAGTTTGGGATTTATATAGGACTGTGGGGAGAGAGCAAGGCAGTGATATTAGTTTGTGATCGATAAAGGGCCTGGGGGAGAGAGCAGGACAGTGGGATTAGTTTGGGATCGATACAGGGCCTGGGGGAGAGAGCAGGACAGTGGGATTAGTTTGGGATAGATACAGGGCCTGGGGGAGAGAGCAGGACAGTGGGATTAGTTTGGGATCCATAAAGGGCTCTGGGAGAGAGTGGGGCAGTGGGATTGATTTGGGATCTATAAAGGGCTCTGGGGAGAGAGCAAGGCAGTGATATTAGTTTGGGATCGATACAGGGCTCTGGGGGAGAGCAGGGCCTTTATATTACTTTGGGATCGATACAGGGCTCTAGGGAGAGAGCAAGGCAGTGATATTAGTTTGGGATCGATTCAGGATGCGGGGGAGAGAGCGGGGCAGTGGGATTAGTTTGGGATCGATACAGGGGTCTGGGGCGAGAGCTGGGCAATAATATTAATTTGAGATCGATACAGGTCTCTGGGGAGAGAGCAGGGCAATAATATTACTTTGCGATCGATACAGGGTGCTGGGGAGAGAGTGGGACAGTGGGATTCATTTGGAATTGATAAATGTCTCTGGGGAGGGAGCGGAGCAGTGGGATTAGTTTGGGATCGATACAGGGTTCTGGGGAGAGAGCGGGGCCGTGGGATTAGTTTGGGATTGATGAAGGGCTCTGGGGAGAGAGCAGGGCAGTAATATAAATTTGGGATCAATACAGGGCTCTGGGGAGAAAGTGGGGCAGTGGGATCAGTTTGGGATCAATTCAGGGCTCTGGGGAGAGAGCGGGGCAGTGGGATTAGTTTGGGATCGAGAAAGGGCTCTGGGGAGAGAGCGGGGCAGTAGGATTAGTTTTGGATTCATACAGGGCTTTGTGGAGAGAGCAGGGCAGTGGGATTAGTTTGGGATCGATACAGGGCGCTGGGGAGAGAGCAGGGCAGTGGGATTAGTTTGGGATCGATACAGGGCGCTGGGGAGAGAGCAGGGCAGTGGGATTAGTTTGGGATCAATACAGGGCGCTGGGGAGAGAGTGGGGCAGTGGGATCAGTTTGGGATCAATTCAGGGCTCTGGGGAGAGCGGGGCAGTGGGATTAGTTTGGGATCGAGAAAGGGCTCTGGGGAGAGAGCAGGGCAGTGGGATTAGTTTTGGATTCATATATGGCTTTGTGGAGAGAGCAGGGCAATAATATTAGTTTGGGATCATTACAGGGCTGTGGGGAGGGAGTGGGGCAGTGGGATTAGTTTGGGATCGATACAGGGCTCTGGGGAGAGAGCAGAGCAGTGTGATTAGTTTGGGATCGATACAGGGCTCTGGGGAGAGGGCAGGGCAGTGGGATTAGTTTGGGATCGATACAGGGCGCTGGGGAGAGAGCAGGGCAGTGGGGTTAGTTTGGGATCGATACAGGGTGCTGGGGAGAGAGTAGGGCAATGGGATTAGTTTGCGATCGATAAAGGGCTCTGTGGAGATAGCAGGGAAATAATATTATTTTGGGATCAATACAGGGTGCTGGGGAGAGAGTGGGACAGTGGGATTCATTTGGGATCAATGTCTCTGGGGAGGGAGCGGAGCAGTGGGATTAGTTTGGGATCGATACAGGGTGCTGGGGAGAGAGTGGGACAGTGGGATTCATAGAATTTTTTTAACATAGAATTTACAGTGCAGAAGGAGGCCATTCGGCCCATCGAGTCTGCACCGGCTCTTGGAAAGAGCACCCTACCCAAGGTCAACACCTCCACCCGATCCCCATAACCCAGTAACACCACCCAACACTAAGGGCAATTTTGGACACTAAGGGCAATTCAACATGGCCCATCCACCTAACCTGCACATCTTTGGACTGTGGGATTCATTTGGGATCAATAAATGTCTCTGGGGATGGAGCGGAGCAGTGGGATTAGTTTGGGATCGATACAGGTCTTGGGGGAGGGAGCAGGGCAGTGGGATTAGTTTGGGATCGATACAGGGCTCTGGGGAGAGAGCAGGGCAGTAGGATTAGTTTGGGATCGATACAGGGCTCTGGGGGAGAGAGCAGGGCAGTGGGATTAGTTTGGGATCGATACAGGGCTCTGCGGATAGAGCAGGGCAGTAGGATTAGTTTGGGATCGAAACAGGGCTCTGGGGAGAGAGCAGGGCAGTGGGGTTAGTTTGGGATCGATACAGGGCTCTGGGGAGAGAGCAGGGCAGTAGGATTAGTTTGGGATCGATACAGGGCTCTGGGGAGAGAGCAGGGCAGTAGGATTAGTTTGGGATCGATACAGGGCTCTGGGGAGAGAGCAGGGCAGTACGATTAGTTTGGGATCGATACAGGGTTTAGATGCTTCCATGCAGGTCCTGCTACTTGAGGCCCTTTTGTCCGAGGCATTTTCTGGCTCTAACCGGACAGCCCAGCAGGGCACACGGAGCATGATCGAAGCAGATGTTGAGGAGGGAAATCACGGAGCCAGACAAAAGATTCGGCAAACCTGGCGGGGAAGGCAACCACGCCCATAGCGGGGTTGATGGCGAAAGAACTAGAGGCGTTTGGTGGGAAGAAGGACGCAGGATTTATGACGCTTGGCCTGGAAATGAGGGTGTCTTTTAAAGCAATGGAGGTGGAGGTGGCTTGGGTCCCGATTAGGGAGCAGGTTGGCAATACCTTTTAGCTTCTGAGCCTACTGCCTTCGCCATCTTGCCAACTTGTTCCTTAATCGGGCCCAATCCCTCTTCCACCATAGCTTTAAAAGACACCCTCATTTCCTGGCCATGCCTCTTAAATCACTCATCCATTTCCCCAACGAACTTCTCGAATTCTTTCGCATTCAACTCCGCCATCAGGGTGATGGGTGTGGCCGCCTCCTCGCCATCTTTGCCAAATCTTTAGTCAGCGACAGAAATGAGGGCCTCAAGGAGAATAGGTCCTGGTGCATGAGCCTGAGACTGGTGGATCTGCTGGAAGGTGTTGAGGGCTCAAGTCTGACCGAATACTTCTCTGCAATGTTTTCTCAGCTGGTAAGTGGCGTTGAGGTGTTTGCTGTGTGTCATGTGAGGGTATCTTTAAGACATGGACGTTTAAGCAATGTACCTTTAAGAAAACAGTGATGTCATAGAGTGGGTGGAGCTCCGTTCAGTTCAGCCATTTTGCAGTTTGTTTTTGAGATTTAAAAAGTGCCTGACTGGTTTTGCTGAGAGCAGTTCAAAAGTAGAAAGCCAGTTTGAGACAGCAGCTTGAGAAGTTCTGGTTTGCTATGAGTGCTTGAAGGGAGAAAGCCAGGTTTGAGAAAGCAGCTTGGGGTGTGTGTGTGTGTTTTCAAAGAGTTTGCAGGAAGAAAGCAAGGTGCTGGAGCTGAAGTCACCCAAGCCAATATATTTCTGCCATTCTACAGAAAATATATATATCCTTTAACCTGATGTGATTCTGTTTAAAGGTGTCAAGTCTCTTGGAAGTTTGAAGGAACATTTTAAGGAGTTATTTACTGTTGCAATATTATCTGAGTTATCCAATGTTTATTTAAGATGTTAAGTTGAGTTCATGGAATAAATGATATAGTGTAGATTAATTTGTTCTTAAGGGCAGCACGGTAGCATTGTGGATAGCACAATTGCTTCACTGCTCCAGGGTCCCAGGTTCGATTCCGGCTTGGGTCACTGTCTGTGCGGAGTCTGCACATCCTCCCCGTGTGTGCGTGGGTTTCCTCCGAGTGCTCTGGTTACCACCCACAGTCCAAAGATGTGCAGGTTAGGTGGATTGGCCATGATAAATTGCCCTTAGTGTTGGGTGGGATTACTGGGTTATGGGGATGGGGTGGAGGTGTTGACCTTGGGTGGGGTGCTCTTTCCAAGAGCCGGTGCAGACTCAATGGGCCGAATGGCCTCCTTCTGCACTGTAAATTCTATGATAATCTTTGATAAATCAACCGCAGGGAGCGTTAGAAAGGTGGCATCAGACATTAAAGACAATGTTGAGGGATTATTGTCAAGATTATTCAGAGGATTGGGATCAAGGAATCCCATTCGTATTGTTTGCAATTAGGGATGCACCTAATGAGTCTACCAAATTTAGTCCTTTTGAACTAATTTTTGGTCATGAGGTAAGAGGATCACTTAAATTGATTAAGGAAAAATTGGTGGGTGAGAAATCGGAAATTACACTTTTGGATTACGTATCAAATTTTAGGGAATGATTAAATAGAGCAGGTGAATTGGCTAGACAACATTTGAAAGTTGCACAAAATGTGATGAAACCGGTAGCGGACAAGAAATCCAAAGTTCGTAGTTTTGCCAGTGGAGATAAAGTTTTAGTGTTGTTACCAGTGGTAGAGGAACCTTTAAAAGCTATGATGTGCAGATGCCGGCGTTGGACTGGGGTGAGCACAGTAAGAAGTCTTACAACATCAAGTTAAATTCCAACAGGTTTGCTTCGATATCACTAGCTTTCGGAGCGCTGCTCCTTCCTCAGGTGAATGAAGAGGTATGTTCCAGAAACATATGTATAGACAAATTCAAAGATAGAACATAGAACATAGAACAATACAGCGCAGTACAGGCCCTTCGGCCCACGATGTTGCACCGAAACAAAAGCCATCTAACCTACACTATACCATTATCATCCATATGTTTATCCAATAAACTTTTAAATGCCCTCAATGTTGGCGAGTTCACTACTGTAGCAGGTAGGGCATTCCACGGCCTCACTACTCTTTGCGTAAAGAACCTACCCCTGACCTCTGTCCTATATCTATTACCCTTCAGTTTAAGGCTATGTCCCCTCGTGCTAGCCATTTCCATCCGCGGGAGAAGGCTCTCACTGTCCACCCTATCTAACCCACTGATCATTTTGTATGCCTCTATTAAGTCTCCTCTTAACCTTCTTCTCTCTAACGAAAACAACCTCAAGTCCATCAGCCTTTCCTCATAAGATTTTCCCTCCATACCAGGCAACATCCTGGTAAATCTCCTCTGCACCCGTTCCAAAGCCTCCACGTCCTTCCTATAATGCGGTGACCAGAATTGTACGCAATACTCCAAATGCGGCCGTACCAGAGTTCTGTACAGCTGCAACATGACCTCCAGACTCTGGAACTCAATCCCTCTACCAATAAAGGCCAACACTCCATAGGCCTTCTTCACCACCCTATCAACCTGGGTGGCAACTTTCAGGGATCTATGTACATGGACACCTAGATCCCTCTGCTCATCCACACTTTCAAGAACTTTTCCATTAGCCAAATATTCCACATTCCTGTTTTTCCTTCCAAAGTGAATCACCTCACACTTCTCTACATTAAACTCCATTTGCCACCTCTCAGCCCAGCACTGCAGCTCATCTATATCCCTCTGTAACCTGCTACTTCCTTCCACACTATCGACAACACCACCGACTTTAGTATCGTCTGCAAATTTACTCACCCACCCTTCTGCGCCTTCCTCTAGGTCATTGATAAAAATGACAAACAGCAACGGCCCCAGAACAGATCCTTGTGGTACTCCACTTGTGACTGTACTACATTCTGAACATTTCCCATCAACCACCACCCTCTGTCTTCTTTCAGCTAGCCAATTTCTGATCCACATCTCTAAATCACCCTCAATCCCCAGCCTCCGTATTTTCTGCAATAGCCTACCGTGGGGAACCTTATCAAACGCTTTGCTGAAATCCATATACACCACATCAACTGCTCTACCCTCGTCTACCTGTTCAGTCACCTTCTCAAAGAACTCGATAAGGTTTCTGAGGCATGACCTACCCTTCACAAAGCCATGCTGACTATCCCTGATCATATTATTCCTATCTAGATGATTATAAATCTTGTCTCTTATAATCCCCTCCAAGACTTTACCCACTACAGACGTGAGGCTCACCGGTCTATAGTTGCCGGGGTTGTCTCTGCTCCCCTTTTTGAACAAAGGGACCACATTTGCTATCCTCCAGTCCTCTGGCACTATTCCTGTATCCAATGATGACATAAAAATCAAAGCCAATGGTCCAGCAATCTCTTCCCTGGCCTCCCAGAGAATCCTAGGATAAATCCCATCAGGTCCCGGGGACTTATCTATTTTCAGCCTGTCCAGAATTGCCAACACCTCTTCCCTACGTACCTCAATGCCATCTAATCTATTTACCTGGAGCTCAGCATTCTCCTCCACAACATTATCTTTTTCCTGAGTGAATACTGACGAAAAATATTCATTTAGTATCTCGCCTATCTCTTCAGACTCTACACACAACTTCCCATCCCTGTCCTTGACTGGTCCTACTCTTTCCCTAGTCATTCGCTTATTCCTGACATACCTATAGAAAGCTTTTGGGTTTTCCTTGATCCTTCCTGCCAAATACTTCTCATGTCCCCTCCTTGCTCGTCTTAGCTCTCTCTTTAGATCCTTCCTCACTACCTTGTAACTATCCATCGCCCCAACTGAAACTTCACACCTCATCTTCACATAGGCCTCCTTCTTCCTCTTAACAAGAGATTCCACTTCTTTGGTAAACCACGGTTCCCTCGCTCGGCACCTTCCTCCCTGCCTGACCGGTACATACTTATCAAGAACACGCAGTAGCTGATCCTTGAACAAGCTCCACTTATCCAGTGTGTCCAACACTTGCAGCCTACTTCTCCACCTTATCCCCCCCAAGTCACGTCTAATGGCATCATAATTTCCCTTCCCCCAGCTATAACTCTTGCCCTGCGGTGTATACTTATCCCTTTCCATCCTTAACGTAAACGTCACCGAATTGTGGTCACTGTCCCCAAAGTGCTCACCTACCTCCAAATCCAACACCTGGCCTGGTTCATTACCCAAATCCAAATCCAATGTGGCCTCGCCTCTTGTTGGCCTGTCAACAAACTGTGTCAGGAAACCCTCCTGCACACACTGTACAAAAAACGACCCATCTAATGCACTCGAACTATATCTTTTCCAGTCAATATTTGGAAAGTTAAAGTCTCCCATAATAACTACCCTGTTACTTTCGCTCTTATCCAGGATCATCCTCGCCATCCTTTCCTCTACATCCCTGGAACTATTTGGAGGCCTATAGAAGACTCCCAACAGTGTGACCTCTCCTTTCATGTTTCTAACCTCAGCCCATACTACCTCGGAAGATGAGTCCCCATCTAGCATCCTCTCCGCCACCGTAATACTGCTCTTCACTAGCAGCGCCACACCTCCCCCTCTTTTGCCTCCTTCTCTGAGCTTACTAAAACACCTAAACCCCGGAACCTGCAACATCCATTCCTGTCCCTGCTCTATCCATGTCTCCGAAATGGCCACAACATCGAAGTCCCAGGTACCAACCCATGCTGCCAGTTCCCCTACCTTATTTCGTATACTCCTGGCATTGAAGTAGACACACTTCAAACCACCTACCTGAACACTGGCCCCCTCCTGCGACGTCAAATCTGAGCTCCTGACCTCTATACTCTCATTCTCCCTTACCCTAAAACTACAATCCAGGTTCCCATGCCCCTGCTGCATTAGTTTAAACCCCCCCAAAGAGCACTAACAAATCTCCCCCCCAGGATATTTGTGCCCCGCAGGTTCAGATGTAGACCATCCTGTCTGTAGAGGTCCCACCTTCCCCAGAAAGAGCCCCAGTTATCCAGAAATCTGAATCCCTCCCGCCTGCACCATCCCTGTAGCCACGTGTTTAATTCCTCTCTCTCCCTATTCCTCATCTCACTATCACGTGGCACGGGCAACAACCCAGAGATAACAACTCTGTTTGTTCTAGTTCTGAGCTTCCATCCTAGCTCCCTGAAAGCCTGCCTGACATCCTTATCCCCTTTCCTACCTATGTCGTTAGTGCCAATGTGGACCACGACTTGGGGCTGCTCCCCCTCCCCCTTAAGGACCCGGAAAACACGATCCGAGACATCACGTACCCTTGCACCTGGGAGGCAACAGACCAAACGTGAGTCTCTCACGCTCCCACAAAATCTCCTATCTGTGCCCCTGACTATAGAGTCCCCAATTACTAATGCTCTGCTCCTCTCCCCCCTTCCCTTCTGAGCAACAGGGACAGACTCTGTGCCAGAGGCCCGTACCCCATGGCTTACCCCTGGTAAGTCGTCCCCCCCACAAGTATCCAAAGCGGTATACTTGTTTCTCAGGGGAACGACCGCAGGGGATCCCTGCACTGACTGTTTTTTCCCCGTCCCTCTTACAGTTACCCATCTATCTCCAATCTTTGGTGTAACTAATTCCCTGAAGCTGCTATCTATGACCCCCTCTGCCTCCCGAATGATCCGAAGTTCTTCCAACTCCAGCTCCAGTTCCCTAACTCGGTCTTGGAGGAGCTGGAGATGGCAGCACTTCCTGCAGGTAAAATCAGCAGGGACACTAACGGCATCCCTCACCTCAAACATCCTGCAGGAGGAACATTGCACTCCCTTCCCTGCCATTCCTCTAACTTTCTACCAAGATCTGGCTGACAACTAAATTAAATTTTTATGTAAAAAAAAAAATTATTAATAACAATAATAAAATATGGTACTTACCTCACACCAAAGGGTTTTATTATTACGTTAGAGGAGGAAGGCGGGTGGGAGACACTACACGTGTAGTGTCTCGGGTTTCCTCTCCACCAGAATTTATTGGTGAGGGTCTTCCCAGAAGTCCGCGGGTCGACTTCCTGTTCCCACCTTAAACACTAGAATTTTAAAAAAAATTTAAAGGAGAAACTTACCTCCCAGAAATCACTTCCGCACTGCCCCCGCTGAAATGGACTAGCCTGCTCCGCTCCTGCTGAAATCGACTTGGCCTGCAAGGTAAGTAAGTTGTTAATCTGTACTCACCTCACCACAGACAGCGACCTTTTAAATGGTCCCCTCTGCCTCGCAGCCCCCGCGCTTTTTCAAAATTCCCGCGCTGATTCTAAGGTCCCAGCTCTCACTCCCGAACTCAACAGCTGACCTGCAAGGTAAGCAAGTTAATCTGTACTCACCTCACCACAGACAGCGACCTTTTAAATGGTCCCCTCTGCCTCGCAGCCCCCGCGCTTTTTCAAAATTCCCGCGCTGATTCTAAGGTCCCAGCTCTCACTCCCGAACTCAACAGCTGACCTGCAAGGTAAGCAAGTTAATCTGTACTCACCTCACCACAGGCAGCGACCTTTTAAATGGTCCCCTCTGCCTCGCAGCCCCCGCGCTTTTTCAAAATTCCCGCGCTGATTCTAAGGTCCCAGCTCTAACTCCCGAACTCAACAGCTGACCTGCAAGGTAAGCAAGTTAATCTGTACTCACCTCACCACAGGCAGCGACCTTTTAAATGGTCCCCTCTGCCTCGCAGCCCCCGCGCTTTTTCAAAATTCCCGCGCTGATTCTAAGGTCCCAGCTCTCACTCCCGAACTCAACAGCTGACCTGCAAGGTAAGCAAGTTAATCTGTACTCACCTCACCACAGACAGCGACCTTTTAAATGGTCCCCTCTGCCTCGCAGCCCCCGCGCTTTTTCAAAATTCCCACGCTGATTCTAAGGTCCCAGCTCTCACTCCCGAACTCAACAGCTGACCTGCAAGGTAAGCAAGTTAATCTGTACTCTGGAGATTTAATCTATGTAACTACGTGCTGTACCTGTCCTGGGAGTGTTTGATGGGGACAGTGTAGAGGGAGCTTTACTCTGTATCTAACCCCGAGCTGTACACGTCCTGGGAGTGTTTGATGGGGACTGTGTCGAGGGAGCTTTACTCTGTAAGATGCCAGACAATGCTTGGAATGCGAGCATTAGCAGGTGTTTAAATCTTTACAGATCCAGAGATGGGGTAACCCCAGGTTAAAGAGGTGCGAATTGTGTCAAGCCAGGACAGTTGGTAGGATCTTGCAGGCCAGATGGTGGGGGATGAATGTAATGCTACATGAATCCCAGGTCCCGGTTGAGGCCGCACTCATGTGTGCGGAACTTGGCTATAAGATTCTGCGTTGTAGCGTCCTGAAGGCCGCCTTGGAGAACGCTTACCCAGAGATCAGAGGCTGAATGCCCTTGACTGCTGAAGTGTTCCCCGACTGGAAGGGAACATTCCTGCCTGGTGATTGTCACGCGATGTCCGTTCATTCGTTGTCGCAGCGTCTGCATGGTCTCGCCAATGTATCACGCTTCGGGATATTCTTTCCTGCAGCGTATGAGGTAGACAACGTTGGCCGAGTCGCACGAGTATGTACCGCGTACCTGGTGGGTGGTGTTCTCACTTGTAATGGTGGTACCCATGTCGATGATCTGGCACGCCTTGCAGAGATTGCCATGGCAGGGTTGTGTGGTGTCGTGGTCACTGTTCTGAAGGCTGGGTAGTTTGCTGCAAACAATGGTTTGTTTGAGGTTGTGCGGTTGTTTGAAGGTAAGTAGTGGGGGTGTGGGGATGACCTTGGCAAGATGTTTATCTTCATCGATGACGTGTTGAAGGCTGTGAAGAAGATGTCGTAGTTTCTCCGCTCTGGGAAAGTACTGGACGACGAAGGGTATTCTGTCAGTTGTGTCCCATGTTTTTCTTCTGAGGAGGTCGGTGTGGTTTTTTTGCTGTGGTGCGTTGGAACTGTCGATTGATGAGTCGAGCGCCATATCCCGTTCGTACGAGGGCATCTTTCAACGTCTGTAGATGTCTGTTATGCTCCTCCTCGTCTGAGCAGATCCTGTGTATACGGAGAGCTTGTCCATAGGGGATGGCTTCTTTAAGGTGTTTAGGGTGGAAGCTGGAAAAGTGGAGCATCGTGAGGGTATCCGTGTCTTGCGGTAAAGCAAAGTTCTGAGGTGACCGTCCTTGATGGAGACGAGTGTGTCCAAGAATGCAACTGATTTTGGAGAGTAGTCCATGGTGAGTCTGATGGTTGGATGGAACCTATTGATGTCATCATGTCGTCGTTTCAGTGATTCTTCGCCGTGGGTCCAAAGGAAAAAAATGTCATCGATGTATCTGGTGTATAACGTCGGTTGAAGGTCCTGTGTGGTTTGTAGGTCTTGTTCAAACTTGTGCATGAAGATGTTGGCGTATTGGGGTGCGAATTTGGTCCCCATGGCTGTTCCGTGCGTCTGGATGAAGAACTCGTTGTCGAAGGTGAAGGCGTTGTGATCCAGAATGAAGCGGATGAGTTGCAGAATTGCGTCTGGAGATTGGCAGTTGTCGGTGTTGAGTACTGAGGCTGTTGCCGCAATGCCGTCATCATGGGGGATGCTGGTGTAGAGTGCCGAGACGTCCATTGTGACGAGGAATGTTCCTGGTTCAACTGGCCCATGGGTGCTGAGTTTCTGTAGGAAGTCCGTCGTGTCGCGACAGAAGCTGGGCGTACCTTGTACAATGGGTTTCAAGATGTCCTCGATGCAGCCAGAGAGGTTCTCACACAGAGTCCCATTGCCTGAAACGATAGGACGGCCTGGTGTGTTGGCCTGGTGTATTTTTCGGAGGCAGTAGAGATCTCCAATGCGGGGAGTATTTGTCTATATTTGTCTATATATATGTTTCTGGAACATACCTCTTCATTCACCTGAGGAAGGAGCAGTGCTCCGAAAGCTAGTGATATCGAAACAAACCTGTTGGACTTTAACCTTCTTACTTCTTACTTATTACTTTAAACTTCTTACTTTAAAAGTTAGGTTTTGTGGGCCGTATCAGATTGAAAGGAAATTAAGTGAGGTGAATTATGTGGTAAAAACACCAGATAGAAGGAAGACTCACCGAGTGTGTCATGTGAATGCTTAAAAGGTACTTTGAAAGGGAAGGAGAGGAGAAAAAGGAGGTTTTAATGATTCTAACTCAAAATGACATACCTCAAATTAAATTGGAAAATGAGGATGTTTTTTAAAATTGGGATGAATTGTTAAGTTACCTTCCAGAGGAAAAACAAACTGACCTGAAAGAGTTATTTATATCATATGGGCAAGTCTGCAGAGATAAATTGGAAAATACATGATGTAGATGTGGGAAATGCTGTTCCTATCAAACAACATCCATATAGACTTAAACCTTTAAAATTGGCACAGGTTAACAGAGAGATTGAGAGTATGCTGAAGAATGGCATAATTGAAGTGGGTTGCAGCCAATGGAGCTCACCCATAGTGATGGTACCTAGACCAGACGATACCCAACGGTTGTGTGTGGACTATCGAAAGTTGAATGCAGTTACAAGAACAAACTCTTATCCTATCCCACGTTTGAAGGATTGCATTGAGAAAGTGGGACAATCCACTTTTATTTCCAACTTCCAGATATGGAAAGAACATTTAAACCAGCGTATGGAGTTCTTCGATTGACTTCAGGAAGCGGGTTTAGTGTTGAACCTAGACGAAAGTGAATTTGGAGAAGCCCGAATCACTTTCCTTGCAGAGTTTCCGATACCTTCAAGACAAAGGGAAATAATGCAATCTCTTAGCATGATTGAATTTGATCGATCCCTTGTGCAAAAGCTTTGTGGTCTGATTACTCCATTGATGGAATTGCTGAAGAAACGTAAAAAATTTCAATGAACAGCGGACTATCTACAGGCATTTGACTGCCTGAAAGCTGTGGTAACGAATGATCCTGTATTGGAGAATTGCAAGGGGCTCTGTGGTCAGATTGAACTAAATTATCTGATTCTGAAGCGAAATGCTGAGGAGTAGAGGGATAGATGGATTGTGCAGAGACTTTGTTCAAAGAGACTGTCAATCGAGAAGGATTTCGGTTGGAGGAAGAAGAACAAAGAAAAATGGACTATATTATTATACTATAGAACATTACAGCACAGTACAGGTCCTTCGGCCCTCGATGTTGCGCCGACCTTTGAAACCACTCTAAAGCCCACTTACACTATTCCCTTATCATCCATATATCTATCCAATGACCATTTGAATGCCCTTAGTGTTGGTGAGTCCACTACTGTTGCAGTAAGGGCATTCCAAGCCCTTACTACTCTCTGAGTAAAGAACCTACCTCTGACATCTGCTTATATCTATCTCCCCTCAATTTAAAGCTATGTCCCCTCGTACTAGACATCACCATCCGAGGAAAAAGGCTCTCACTGTCCACCCTATCCAATCCTCTGATCATCTTGTATGCCTCAATTAAGTCACCTCTTAACCTTCTCTCTAACAAAAACAGCCTCAAGCCCTTCAGCCTTTCCTCATAAGATCTTCCCTCCATACCAGGCAACATTCTGGTAAATCTCCTCTGCACCCTTTCCAATGCTTCCACATCCTTCCTATAATGCGGCGACCAGACTTGCACGCAATACTCCAAATGCGGCCGCACCAGGGTTTTGTACAGCTACAACATGACCTCATAGCTCCGAAACTCAATCCCTCTACCAATAAAAGCTCACACACCGTACACCTTCTTAACAACCCTCTCAACCTGGGTGGCAACCTTCAGGGATCTATGTACATGGACACCGAGATCTCTCTGCTCATCCACACTGCCAAGAACCTTACCATTAGCCCAGTACTCTGTCTTCCTGTTATTCCTTCCAAAATGAATCACCTCACACTTTTCTGCATTAAACTCCATTTGCCACCTCTCAGCCCAACGCTGCAGCTTATCAATGTCCCTCTGTAACTTGTAACATCCTTCCGCACTGTCCACAACTCCATTGACTTTAGTGTCATCTGCAAATTTACTCACCCATCCTTCTACGCCCTCCTCCAGGTCATTTATAAAAATGACAAACAGCAGTGGCCCCAAAACAGATCCTTGTGGTACACTACTAATAACTGGACTCCAGTCTGAACATTTCCCATCAATCACCACCCTTTGTCATCTTTCAGCTAGCCAATTTCTGATCCAAACTGCTAAATCACCCTGAATCCCATGCCTCCGTATTTTCTGCAGTAGTCTACCGTGGGGAACCTTATCAAACACTTTACTGAAATCCATATACACCACATCAACTGCTTTACCCTCATCCACCTGTTTGGGCACCTTCTCAAAGAACTCAATAAGGTTTGTGAGGCACGACCTATCCTTCACAAAACCGTGTTGACTATCTCTAATCAAATTATTCCTTTCCAGATGATTATACATCCTATCTCTTAAAAAACTTTCCAAGATTTTGCCCACAACAGAAGTAAGGCACACTGGTCTATAGTTACCTGGGTTGTCTCTATTCCCCTTCTTGAACAAAGGGACAACATTTTCTATCCTCCAGTCTTCTGGCACTATTCCTGTAGACAAAGATGACTTAAAGATCAAAGGCTCAGCAATCTCCTCCCTAGCTTCCCAGAGAAGCCTAGGATAAATTCCATCCGGCCCAGGGGACTTATCTAGTTTCACACTTTCCAGAATTGCTAACACCTCCTCCTTATGAACCTCAAGCACTTCTAGTCCAGTAGCCTGAATCTCAGTATTCTCCTCAACAACATTGTCTTTTTCCTGTGTGAATACTGACGAAAAATATTCATTTAGCACCTCTCCTATCTCCTCGGACTCCAAGCACAACTTCCCACTACTGTCCTTGACTGGCCCTACTCTTACCCTAGTCATAATTTGTTTATTCCTGACAAATCTAAAGAAAGCTTTAGGGTTATCCTTGATCCTACCTGCCAAAGACTTCTCATGTCCCCTCCTGGCTCTTCTTAGCTCTCTCTTTAGGTCCTTCCTAGCTAACATGTAACTCTCGAGCGCCCTAACTGAACCTTCATGTCTCATCTTTACATAAGCCTCCTTCTTCCTCTTGACAAGTGTTTTGACTGCTTTAGTAAACCACGGTTCCCTTGCTCGACCACTTCCTCCCTGCCTGACAGGTACATACTTATCAAGGACACGCAGTAGCTGTTCCTTGAACAAGCTCCACATTTCCATTGTGCCCATCCCCTGCAGTATCGACATACTGTGTCAGAAAACCCTCCTGCACACATTGGACAAAAACAGACCCATCTAAAGTACTCGAACTATAGCTTTTCCAGTCAATATTAGGAAAGTTAAAGTCCCCCATAACAACTACCCTGTTGCTTTCGCTCCTATCCAGAATCATCTTTGCAATCCTTTCCTCTACATCTCTGGAACTTTTCGGAGGCCTATAGAAAACCCCTAACAGGGTGACCTCTCCTTTCCTGTTTCTAACCTCAGCCCATACTACCTCAGTCGACGAGTCCTCATCAAACGTCCTTTCTGCCACCGTAATACTGTCCTTGACTAACAATGCCACCCCTCCCCCTCTTTTACCACCTTCCCTGAGCTTACTGAAATATCTAAACCCCGGCACCTGCAACAACCATTCCTGTCCCTGCTCTATCCATGTCTCCGAAATGGCCACAACATCGAAGTCCCAGGTACCAACCCATGCCGCAAGTTCACCCACCTTATCCCGGATGCTCCTGGCATTGAAGAAGACATACTTTAAACCACCTTCCTGCCTGCCGGTACACTCCTGCAACTTTGAAACCTTACTCATGACCTCACTACTCTCAACCTCCTGTATACTGGAGCTACAATTCAGGTTCCCAAGCCCCTGCTGAACTAGTTTAAACCCTCCTGTTTGCATATGTTGTTTTATTTAAAGCGAAAAGGTACCTTTGTGTACATTTCTTAGTGGATGGTGCAAAAGTGAAAAATGAAACCATCTTGAAGTTGATGGTTTTTTTTTTTTTTCTTGGGGGGGAGGAGTCATGTGAGGGTACCTTTAAGACATGGATGTTTAAGCAATGTACCTTTAAAAAAAAGTGATGTCATAGAGTGGGTGGAGCTCAGCTCAGTTCAGCCATTTTGCAGTTTGGTTTTGCAATTTAAAAAGTGCCTGGCTGTTTTTGCTGAGAGCAGTTTAAAAGTGCCTGGCTGTTTTGCTGGAGCTGAAGGCAACCAAGCTAATATATCTCTGGCATTCTACAGAAAATCTATATATCCTTTAACCTGATGTGATACTGTTTAAAGGTGTTAAGTGTTTTGGAAGTTTGAAGGAACATTTTAAGGAGTTATTTACTGTTGCAATATTTTCTGAGTTATCTTTGAAGTAAGGGGTGTTAAGAGATCCAATGTTCATTGAATATGTTAAGTTGAGTTCATGTAATAAACAGTGTTTTGTGTTAAAAACCCACGTGTCCATAATTGTAATCCCACACCTAGGGAAAAAGCCATGTGTTAGGAAAAGCAACAAATCCATTAAAGGGAGAGGTTGGTTGAACTCTATGATACATTTTGGAGTTCTGAAAACGCCTCACCCATAACACTGTGCCAAAGCTGGACAGGGTGGTCCTGAGGCAGAAGCTGAGACCGAATGAGCCACTGTGTGCAGTGATCATTCGATTCCATAGTTTCCAAAGGAAGGAGCGGGTCCAGGAGTGGACCAACAAATGCCGGACCATTTATTAGTACGGTAACATGGTAAGAATTTGTCAGCACATTGGCACTGAGCTGGTAAGGCAATGGGCGGTCCTTAATAAGATGAAGATGATCTTGTACATGTGCTGTTCTTTGTGTTGCTAATTCTAGGATGGTTGGCGTAGTGTTTACAAAGACAACAAATAGCTTTTATATTGAACAAAGCTATACATTTATTAACACTACTCAATTGGATTCAACACTTAATCCCACATAATACACAGTTGATAATACACATTCAATCTACACTCATCTACTACTGATCTCAACACTAATGACACTGCTTTACGCAGGTGAAGGAGACACAGCCTGACTTGGAATTCGAACTTGGTAATTTGGGCAGTGTGGTGATGCGGCATGGAGTGGGAGGAGGTGTTGTTTCCCTTTTTGTTCTGTTTCCTTCGCTTGGCTTTGTAACTGGTAATCAGCAGGGAGAAGTCCAGAGTGCATTCCGGCAATCTCCGGTTTTATTTGGGCCAGGAAAGCTGGACGGGGGCTTTTGGAGGTGGCAGTGCGCAGGGATCGAGAGATTCAGAGATCGTTTTATTGAGGAGGGTTTCCTGAGTTTGGAGGAGCTAGAAGAGGAGTTCAAGTTGCCAGGTGGGAATGGGATCCAGTACATACAAGTGCGGGATTTTGTTCAGAGGCAGGTCCCGGGCTTCCCGTTCCTGCCAATAAGGGGGCTGCAGGACAAGGTGATGTCAAAAATAGGGGTTGGGGAGGGGAAGGTCTCAGAAATATATAAGGAACTCATAGAATTTACAGTGCAGAAGGAGGCCATTCGGCCCATCGAGTCTGTACCGGCTCTTGGAAAGAGCACCCTACCTAAGCCTACACCCCCACTCTATCCCCATAACCCAGTAACCCCACCCAACACTCGGCAATTTTGGACACTAAGGGCAATTTATCATGGCCAATCCACCTAACCTGCACATCTTTGGACTGTGGGAGGAAACCGGAGCACCTGGAGGAAACACACGCACACACGGGGAGGATGTGCAGACTCCGCACAGAAAGTGACCCAAGCCGGGAATCAAACCTGGGACCCTGGAACTGTGAAGCAATTGTGCTAACCAGCATGCTACCGTGCTGCCTTGGATGGAGTAGGAAGGGGTTCCAATTGGGGAGGTGAAGAGGAAGTGGGAAGAAGAGCTGGGAGGGGAGTTGGAAGTCGGAGTATTGGCCAAAGCCCTGAGGAGAGTCAATGCATCTTCGTTGAGTGCCAGGCTTAGCCTGATCCAATTTAAGGTGGTGCACAGGGCTCATATGACTGTGGCCCGTATGAGCAGGTTTTTTGAAGAGGTGGAGGACAGGTGTGGGGATATGTCCTGGGCATGTCCGAGGCTAAGAGGATTTGCGGATGTCCTGTCAGAGGTCCTGGAAGGGAGGGTGACTCCGACTCCAGAGGTGGCAATATTTGGAGTTTCGGAAGTTCCTAGAGCCCAGAGGGTGGGAAGAGAGGCCGATGTTTTGGCCTTTGCCTCCCTGGTGGCACGGAGACGGATTCTGTTGGGTTGGTGGGACTCGGAACTTCCAAAGTCGGGGGTTTGTGTCAGCGACATGACAGGGTTCCTTAGTTTGGAGAAAATCAAGTTTGCCTTAAGGGGTTCATTACAGGGATTCACTCGGAGGTGGCAGCCGTTCATCGACTTCGTCAATGAAAATTATTCCGTAGGCGGCGGGGGGGGGGGGAAAGAGGTAGGCATGGTAGTGATGAATAAGGGGTGGAAAACTAATGAAGGGAGAACGGTGAGACGGAGTAGTTACATGGACCATGATAGGGTTAATGCTTGGGGTGAGATGGTTATGTCATTGTGGGTTTTTGTGTTCGTCGGACCTTTTTGTTGAAAATGTTAAAATTATAAATGCCTTAATAAAATATTTTCTAAAAAATACTATGATGTGCTCTCACTCATACGATCTTTCCTTGAGTCTGTCCTCTAGCTTTCTCCTCAACCTCTCACCCAAAAGGCTTAGCATCGATGCTGTATATAGATCTACATCTATCTCTCTCTAGTGGTTGATTTGGACATAACATTAACCCTTCCAGTTATTCACATTTATAATAATATCACAGTACAATCAAGGAGTGCGATTTGGGGGTGGTGTACCCAGCAAAGCTGGGAGTCACATTTGATTTGAAGGACTTTTACTTCGAAACTCCGGAGCAGGTGGAGATTTCATCAAAGATCATGGACTGGGCACGGTTTGAGGGCTGCAGGTGGGCTGTTTGGTGATTGGGGTTTTACTGCTCATATCGAGCCTGCTCCACCATTCAATGAGATCATGGCTGATCTTTTGTGGACTCAGCTCCACTTTCCAGCCCAAACACCATAACCCTTTATCCCTTTATTCTTCAAAAAACTATCTATCTTTATCTTAAAAACATTTAACGAAGAAGCCTCAACTGCTTCACTGGGCAAGGAATTCCATAGATTCCAAAGGTCCGGATGGGATCTATCCCAGGTTACTGAGGGAAGCGAGGGACGAAATAGCTGGGGCCTTACCAGATATCTTTGCAGCATCCTTGAGCACGGGTGAGGTCCCGGAGGACTGGAGAATTGCTAATGTTGTCCCTTTGTTTAAGAAGGGTAGCAGGGATAATCCAGAGAATTATAGACCTGTGAGCCTGACGTCAGTGGTCGGCAAACTGTTGGAGGAGATGCTGAGGGATAGGATCTATTCACATTTGGAAGAAAATTGACTTATCAGTGATGGGCAGCATGGTTTTGTGCAGGGAAGGTCATGTCTTACAAATCTAATAGAATTCTTTGAGGAAGTGACTCAGTTAATTGATGAGGGAAGGGCTATAGATGTCATATACATGGACTTCAGTGAGGCGTTTGATAAGGTTTCCCATGGCAGGTTGGTGGAAAAAGTGACGTTGTATGGGGTTCAGGGTGTACTAGCTAGATGGGCAACAGGAGACAGAGAGTAGTGGTGGAAGGGAGAGTCTTAAAATGGAGAAAGGTGACTAGTGGTCCACAGGGATCCGTGTTCGGACCACTAGTTGTTTGTGATATACATAAATGATCTGGACGAAGGTATAGGTGGTCTGATTAGCAAGTTTGCAGATGATACTAAGATTGGTGGAGTTGCAGATTGCGAGGAGGACTGTCAGAGAATACAGTAAAATATAGATAGATTGGAGAGTTGGGCAGAGAAATGGCAGATGGATTTCAATCCAGGCAAATGCGAGGTGATGCATTTTGGAAGATCTAATTCAAGAGCGGACTATACGGTCAATGCAAGAGTCCTGGGGAAAATTGATGTACAGAGAGATCTGGGAGTTCAGGTCCATTGTACCCTGAAGGTGGCAACGCAGGTCGATAGAGTGGTCAAGAAGGCATACAGCATGCTTGCCTTCATCGGACGGGGTATTGAGCACAAGAGTCGGCAGGTCATGTTACAGTTGTATAGGGCTTTGGTTAGACCACATTTGGAATACTGCGTGCAGTTCTGGTCGCCACATCACCAGAAAGATGTGGATGCTTTAGAGAGGGTGCAGAGGAGGTTCACCAGGATGTTGCCTGGTATGGAGGGTGCTATCTATGAAGAAAGGTTGAGTAGATTAGGATTGTTTTTGTTGGAAAGACGGAGGTTGAGGGGGGATCTGATTGAGGTCTACAAAATTATGAGAGGTATGGACAGGGTGGATAGCAACAAGCTTTTTCCAAGAGTGGGGGTGTCAATTACAAGGGGTCACGATTTCAAGGTGAGAGGGGGAAAGTTTAAGGGAGATGTGCGTGGAAAGCTTTTTACGCAGAGGGTGGTGGGTGCCTGGAACGCTTTGCCAGCATTTAAGATGCATCTAGACAGATATATGAACGGGCGGGAACAGAGGGAAGTAGATCATTGGAAAATAGAAGACAGGTTTAGATAAAGGATCTGGATCGGCACAGGCTGGGAGGGCCGAAGGGCCTGTTCCTGTGCTGTAATTTTCTTTGTCCTTTGTTCTTTGGGTGAAGAAGTTCCTCCTAAACTCAGTCCTAAATCTACTTCCCCTAGAGGCTATGCCCCTAGTTCTGCTTTCACCCGCCAGTGGAAACAACCTGCCCGCATCTATCCTATCTATTCCCTTCATAATTTTATATGTTTCTATAAGATCCCCCCTCATCCTTCTAAATTCCAACGAGTACAGTCCCAGTCCACTCATCCTCTCCTCGTGATCCAACCCCTTCAGCTCTGGGATTAACCTAGTGAATCTCCTCTGCACACCCTCCAGTGCCAGTACGTCCTTTCTCAAGTAAGGAGACCAAAACTGAACACAATACTCCAGGTGTGGCCTCACTAACATCTTAAACAATTGCAGCATAACCTCCCTCATCTTAAACTCCATTTTCGAGTTTGGTTGGGGTAATGGTAGAAAGGGTTGTATATGGCGTATATCTTCTGTGCTGTATTCATTCTATTCTATGCCCCAATCTCAGTAGTTGTCAGGATGGTGGGGGGGATGGGGTTTTATCTTCCCCTGGCGTAGATTTTTGTTCAATATGGTTGGGGATGAGGATCATGGGGGAAGGGCGAGCTTGGGGCAAGACCAAATGTGTTGGTTAAGGAATAGGTGGGACCTGGAGGGGGAGGTGAACACCTTGCTCGCGCGCTAGGAAATAGGTCAATTAATGGAAGTCAAATGGGGTGTGGCACTGCGACATGCAGTTAGGTTACTTCAATGGGTCTAGAAGGTTGGGGGGGGGGAGGGGTGGGGGGTGTCAGTGGAGGCAGCAGCGGTGGGAGGGGTGGGGGGTGTCAGAGGAGGCTGCAGCCTGTCTGCCAACTGATGGGGGGGGTTGCGGGAAACAATTAGTGCCCGTGAATTATGCTTTGTTCCACCGTCGGGGTGGGCCTGTGGCCTGGGTATCATCGGTGAAGCTATGGCCTATAGTGGTGGCAATGGCTGGCTCGAGGTTGAGAGACCCCCGACAAGGGTGGTCACCTGGAATATCCGGGGCCTGGGAAAGCCCAGCCAAAAGAGACCAATATGCAAAGCGGGATCAGGTTTGTCTTCGGAAGGCTTGGGTGAGCCAGGTTTTCCACTCTTTGTTCACCAGCACGGCCTGAGGGATGGCAATTCTCATGAAAAAAAAGAGTCCGGTTTTGTTCAGAGAAGGTAAAAGAAGGCACTGGTGAGCGGTATGTTATAGTAATGGGGGTATTATAAGAGAAACAGGTGGTGTTGGTGAACGCATCCACACTGAATTGTGATGAGTATGAGGGGCATGAAGAGGGTGGATAGGGAGCAGCTGCTCCCCTTAGTTGAAGGGTCAGTTAGGAAGGGACACAAGTTCAAGGTCAGGGACAGGAGGTTTAGGGAGGGATTTGAGGAAACGCTTTTTTACCCAGAGAGTAGTGACGGTCTGAAACGCACTGCCTGGGATGGTAGTAGAGGCGGATTGCTTCACCCTTTAAACAGTACCTAGATAAGCACTTGGCAGGTCTTAACATTTGAGGCTATGGGCCAAGTGCTGGTAAATGGGATTAGGTAGGCAGGTCAGGTGTTTTTCATGCATCGATGCAGACTCGATGGGCCGAAGGGCCTCATCTGCGCTGTGTTTTTCTGTGATTCTATATGAGAGAATGGTCATGAAATGCTTAATGACAGTGATACCAGATCAAGACACCCACCATCTTATTATGGGTGGGGCTGTGAACTGTGTGCCAGACCGCTCTAAGCCATGGCCTTTGATCCCGGGAGTATGGCGAAGGTGGTACTTGCATTTCTGGAGGAAATGGGCGGGGGGAGATGCTTTGAGGTTGGGTCATCCTGGGGAGAAAGAGTTTTTGTTTTTCTCCTCTGTACGTAATGTGTTCTCCAGGATTGACTACTTTGTAGTGATCAGGGCGCTGTTGACAGGGGTGAAAAAATCGGAGTACTCGGCGACGTCATTTCTGATCATGCCCCATATTGGGTCGATCTGTGGTTGGAGGTCGGACGGTGGGGCATCCTTAGTGATGGTGGTTAGATGTAGTCTGCTAGCGGACCTCTGGTTCTGTGTAAGGGTCTCAAGGATTATCCAGGATTATATCTTGAACAATGATAATGGAGAGTTCGCACACTCGGTACTATGGGAGGTTCTGAAGGTTGAAATCTTTTAAAGCACATGTCGATGCGGAGGCGAGGAGAGAGCGGGGCAGTGCGACATTTGAGGCAAGCTAAAGGGGCAATTTACGAGTATGGAGAGAAGGTAGGTCTGCTCCTTGCATATCAACTGAGGAAACAGGAGGCTGAGAGGGAGATTGTCCAGATTAGAGCGCCGGATGAGGACTGGTTTCAGCCCAGGAGAAGGCGAATGGGCATTTAGAGCCTTCCACGAGGAGTTATGCAGGTCTATATCACCTCGGGATGAGAAGAAAATGGTGGAATATTTGGGGGAGTTGGAGTTTCCCAAGGTGGGAGAGGAGTTGTGGGACGAACTAGATACCCCTTGGAGTTGGAGGAGATCAAGGAGGCACTGAAATTGATGCACTCGGGGAAGGAACCGGGGCCTGATGGGTTCCCAATGGAATTTTATAGAAGATCAGCTAGGCCCTCTGTTGTTGAGAATGTTCAGGAATTCCTTTCAGAGAGGTGCCTTACCACAGTTTCTTGGGCAGGCATCAATTCCTCTACTCCTGAATAAGGACAAATACCTCCAGACTGCAGTTCATATCATCTGATTTCCCTGTTAACCGTGGACGCAAAGCTTCTAGCGAAGGTGTTGGCGTAAAGCCTGAGGCGCGTCTCCTGGAGGTGGTAGGAAAGGACCAAATGGTATTTGTAAAAGGGCGGTGGTTGACAGCAAACGTGAGATGGGCGTTGAACATGGCTCTTACCCGGGGGTGGGTTTGGTTCCAGAGATCATTTTTTCGCTTGATGCAAAATTTGGGTTTGGACCAGACTTCGTAGCGTGGGTGCGGCTGTTGTACGCGGCCCCATTTGCCAGTGTTTGTACTAACAAAGTGACTTCTGACCCCTTTTGGCTATACCAGGATGCTAGCAGTGATGTACCTTTGTTATTTTCACTGGCAATAGAGCCACTAGCGATGGCGTTGAGGAGTTTGAAAGATTGGGAAGGAATAATTAGAGGAGGGGTGGAGCAAAGAGTCTCACTATATGCTGACTGCTTTCAGGAATCTGGAGCCGTCAGTGGGAAACATTATGGGGATCTTGCAGCATTTTTGGGTATTTTCTGGCTATAAGCTAAATATAGGAAACAGTGAGTACTGAGGGGGCTTATGGAGTTACTGTTCCGGTTGTCAGGAAGTATTTTTCGGCATCTGGGGGTCCAGATTACAGGAGAGGTTGTGCTAAAGCATTTGGACAGCTATATGGGTAAGATGGGTATAGAGGGCTATGGGCCAAATGCGGGCAATTAGGACTAGCTTAGTGGTAAGTACTGGGCGGTATTGAAACGTTGGACCGAAAGGTTTGTTTCCATGCTGTAAACCTCTGTGACTCTATACAAATCTGATGGGGAAGGTCAAAGACGACCTGCAAAGATCTCCCACTATCCCTGGCGGGCCTAGTTTAATCGGTTCAGATAATATCTTGCCAAGATTTTAATTTTTATTCCAGTGCCTCCCAGTGTTCCTGCCCAAGGTGTTTTTCAGAGAGATTAACCGGCTAGTGCCTGGGTCTATTTGGGTGGGTAAGGATCAGGAGGGTGGTGCTCCAGAGAGAGACACGCAGGGAGTTTGGCCTTGCCTAACTTTCAACTATTGGGCGGCTAATGCTGAAAAGGTGCTGGAGTAGTGCGGGAACTTGGAGCTGTGGGTCCAGGTGGAAGCAGAGTCTGTGAGGGGGTATGCCTGGGGGCATTGGTAATGGCTCAGCTCCCAGTGGTGCCAAAGAAACACTCAACTAAGCCGGTGGTAGTAGCCATGTTAAAAATCTGGAGGCAGCTCAGTCAACATTTCAATTTGTAGGCTTGCTCAAGGCTAGCTCCCATCTGTGCAAACCAGTTATTGAGCCTGCTAGGCTGGATGTGAGGTTATGGGAGTGGAAGGGAGAAGGGGTCAGAGAAGGTGGGAGATTTATTTTTAGAGGGTCGGTTTGCTAGCCTGCGTGAGCTGAAGGAGAAATATGGGCTTACAGGTTCTGATGGGTTCAGGTATCTCCAGGTGGGTAAGCTGGGTTAAAAAGTACTTTCCAGCCTTCCTGGTGAAACAGACTTATACCTTGCTCAAGCGGATTTTATCCTGCTCAGGGTCGGAGGTGACCAGTACGTCAAGCATAAGCTAGCAGATAGTGGGGAAGGAGACATGCTCGGTTGAGGGACTGATGGCAAAGTGGGTAGAAGAGCCAGGGCCAATTTTGGAAGAGGCGGTTTATAGTGAGGCACTGAGGAGGGCGAGCGTGACATCGTGCTATGTGAGGCTGAGTCTCATTCAGCTAAACGTTGTGTTTCGAGCATACCTCACGAAGGCTAAATAAGCTGGTTCTTTGATAAGGTGGAGGATAGATGGGATCATTGTTTGAGGGGGATGGCACACCATGCACCCATGTTCTGGTCATGCTCAAAGCTGTTGGGCTGTTGGAGGTCCTTTTTTTTGATACCATGTCAGCAATCCTTGGCATTGGGTTTGAGCCTTGCCCACTGGTGGTGCTTTTTGGGGTTTTTGATGTGCCAGAGCTCAGGAAGGGGGCAGTGGTATACGTTCTGGTCTTTGCCTCACTTGCGCAAGGAGGCGGATCCTCTTCGGCTGGAGGTCGACTACATCGCCAAGCGCCTGTGTGGGGCTGGGGACCTGCTAGAGTTTCTGCATCTCAAGAAAGTCATGTTCGCCACAAGAGGATTGGTAGAAGGGTTTTACCATAGATGGCGGCCGTTTATCATGTACTTTAAAGAGTTGGTCACTGTTAGCTGTTGGGGGGTGTGGGATAGGGTGGAAGGGGGATTTAGTTTATATTGCTGTGGGGAATGGGTGTGGGGTGGGTTATTACTGTTATGATGGGTTACTGTTTGGTTTTTAAAACTTTGTATAAAAATGGTTAAAATTTCAATCAAAATATTTCCAAACAAAAGGGATTGATACAGGGCAATGGGGAAGAGTGGGAGGGTGGGATTAGTTTCGGATTGACACTGGGCTCTGCGGAGAGAATGACAGTGAGGTTAGTGTGGAATTTAAATAGTACTATGGGGAGAGAGTGGGGCAGTGGAATTAGTTTGGGATTGATACAGAGTTATTGGAAGAAGGCGGGGTTAGTTTTGGATTGATACAGGGCAATGGAGAGAGAGCGGGAGGGTGGGATTAATTTGCGATTGATACAGGGCTACGGAGAGAGTTTAGGAGGGTGGGATTACTTAAGGAATTCAAAAGTATAGCATTTATGGCCCCATTGATACCCATCACAACAAGGTGTTGTAAGCACCCACAGTTCCTGAGTATTACCATTAGAGCTTAGTAGTTGAAATTCTGCACCACAATTGTCTGACATGGAAATAATTGTCAAAGTCGCATGTTAAAAATTTGGCCACGGATGCAGACTTGTTAAATTCACACAAAGCATTGAAACAGTTAAACATCAAACTTGAATCAACATACAAAATTAATATTGATACATTTGTATCATCAAAAGGTTAAATTTTTTCCTACACGTTCACAGCATCAGAAACTATTTTGCTGTAACACACCAGGTGCTGTAACTATGTGGTTATCTGCATTGCGGTTGGCCAAGTAGGTGCAGCCCCATTGAAACTCAGTGTGGATAAAATACTGTTTTCAGGATGTTCATTTTGTAATAGGAATCCCACCAAAACATAACAATAACTAACTGTTCCAATTATCTTAAATTGAACAGTTCCTGGGGACAACTATATGAAAGAATGCTGGGACAGACAACTCCAATCATTCAATTCATCGTGCTAATGATCCAAATGTCTCTAATCTTTAACTGGCAGCTCAATTTGTCATTCTGTTGCTTTGTAGGAGTATCTATTTTTTAGGGAGTAATTCAAAATGAGATAGTAGAGTTACATTCTCCCTTGCATTGATTGTAATTTGAATAAGATAGAAATGTGGAGAAATTACAGTGGATTAATGCAACTCTTTTCACGGTCTGTCACATTTTAGATTAGGGTGGAACATGTTTGATAGAACATTTCTAGTTTGCTCTGGAATGTTTCCATTTGATTATTGTTCCTGTTCCAAGGCTATTCAATAGAAATATATCTCCATAATGAGAGAAATGGCAAAGCTAAGAGGGAAAAGGAGCAGTAGAAAATGGTCAATCCAAGAGCAACATGGCCAATGGGCTTCATCCAGAAAAGCCAGAGGGCAAAGCAATAACAGTGTGACCACTAACTCATGACTTTCAGCATGACCTGTACCAATCAGCACCTTGTGAAGAGAGATTGAACAAACATCCTGTCCATGCAGAATGGTGTAGTGTTAGAGGAATCATAGAATCATAGAATCATAGAATTTACAGTGCAGAAGGAGGCCATTCGGCCCATCGAGTCTGCACTGGCTCTTGGAAAGAGCACCCCACCCAAGGTCCACACCTCCACCCTATCCCCATAACCCAGTAACCCCACCCAACACTAAGGGCAATTTTGGACACTATGGGCAATTTAGCATGGCCAATCCACCTAACCCGCACATCTTTGGACTGTGGGAGGAAACCGGAGCACCCGGAGGAAACCCACGCACACACAGGGAGGATGTGCAGACTCCGCACAGACAGTGACCCAAGCCGGAATCGAACCTGGGACCCTGGAGCTGTGAAGCATTTGTGCTATCCACAATGCTACCGTGCTGCCCAAGTATTGTGTTATTGGAATTGAGAGATGTTCTTCAACAGAAAATGTTCAGAAACAAAGTACTCACCAAACCTGGTGGCTTTAAAAATATGGAGGCAACTCCATCAGCATTTCCAGCTGGGGTCAGTTCAAGGCTAGCCCCCATTTGTATGAACTATTTGTTTGAATCAGCACAGTTTCATATCACATTCTGGGATTGGAAGAGGCTGGAGAGAGTGAGTGATCTATTCCTGGAGGGGCGGTTTGCCATCCTGGAGGAATTGATCGAGAAATTCAGGATCTCAGGCTTGGACCCGTTTAGGTATCTCCAGACATTTCCAACATTCCCAGTGGCGCCGCCACTGATGGAGAGAATCCTTTCCTGTTCGGGGTTCGGAAAAGGGTTGTACATCTAACATATATGGACAGACTTTGGGGGGAGGATCCGGTCTCGATGGAAGGGGTGAAGGCGGAGCTGCGGTCCATATTGGAGGAGAAGTTGTGGAGTGAAGCCCTTCGGAGGGAGAAGCATCATGTGCAAGGCTGAGCCTGATCCAGCTCATGGTAGTTTTTAGGGCGCACCTCACTGAAGCCAGAATGAGTCGTTTCTTTGCGGGGGTTGGGGATAGGTGTGAGCGCTGTTTGAGGTGGCCTGTTTTTTTTGTTTTTTAAAAAATATTTTATTGAAAATTTTTCGTCAACCATCGCAGTACATTGTGTATCCTTTACACAATAATATAACCGTATAAATAACAATGACCTGTTTTATAAACAAAGAATAAATAATATATAACAAAAACTAAAACTAAAACTAAATGGCAACTGCCTTGTCTCAGATAAACACTCTCCAAAAATATGATTTAACAGTCCAATATACAATTATTTATAGCAACGACCTATACATATTATACATATATATTAACAACCCGGAGAGTCCTTCTGGTTCCTCCCCCCCACCCCCCCCATCCCCGGGCTGCTGCTGCTACCTTCTTCTTTTCCATTCCCTCTATCTTTCTGTGAGGTATTCGACGAACGGTTGCCACCGCCTGGTGAACCCTTGAGCCGATCCCCTTAGGACGAACTTAATCCGTTCCAGCTTTATAAACCCTGCCATGTCATTTATCCAGGTCTCCACCCCCGGGGGCTTGGCTTCCTTCCACATCAACAGTATCCTGCGCCGGGCTACTAGGGACGCAAAGGCCAAAACATCGGCCTCTCTCGCCTCCTGTACTCCCGGCTCTTGTGCAACTCCAAATATAGCCAACCCCCAGCTTGGTTCGACCTGGACCCCCACTACTTTCGAAAGCACCTTTGTCACCCCCACCCAAAACCCCTGTAGTGCCGGACATGACCAGAACATGTGGGTGTGATTCGCTGGGCTTCTCGAGCATCTCGCACACCTATCCTCTACCCCAAAAAATTTACTGAGCCGTGCTCCAGTCATATGCGCCATGTGTAACACCTTAAATTGAATCAGGCTTAGCCTGGCACACGAGGACGATGAGTTTACCCTACTTAGGGCATCCGCCCACAGCCCTTCCTCAATCTCCTCCCCCAGCTCTTCTTCCCATTTCCCTTTCAGCTCATCTACCATAATCTCCCCCTCGTCCCTCATTTCCCTATATATATCTGACACCTTACCGTCCCCCACCCATGTCTTTGAGATCACTCTGTCCTGCACCTCATGCATCGGGAGCTGCGGGAATTCCCTCACCTGTTGCCTCGCAAAAGCCCTCAATTGCATGTACCTGAATGCATTCCCTTGGGGCAACCCATATTTCTCGGTCAGCGCTCCCAGACTTGCGAACTTCCCATCCATAAACAGAAATCCCCCATCCATTCTCCCCGGGGCAAACCTATGGTTATTTCTTATCGGGGACCCCACCAAGGCTCCCATCTTTCCCCTATGCCGTCTCCACTGTCCCCAAATTTTCAAAGTCGCCACCACCACCGGGCTTGTGGTGTATTTCTTCGGTGAGAACGGCAATGGGGCCGTCACCATAGCTTGTAGGCTAGTCCCCCTACAGGACGCCCTCTCCAATCTCTTCCACGCCGGTCCCTCCTCTTCTCCCATCCACTTACTCACCATTGAGATATTGGCGGCCCAGTAGTACTCACTTAGGCTCGGTAGTGCCAGCCCCCCCCCTATCCCTACTACGCTGTAAGAATCCCTTCCTCACTCTCGGGGTCTTCCCGGCCCACACAAAACTCATGATGCTCTTTCCGATCCTTTTGAAAAAAGCCTTCGTGATCACCACCGGGAGGCACTGAAACACAAAGAGGAATCTCGGGAGGACTACCATTTTAACCGCCTGCACCCTCCCTGCCAGTGACAGGGATACCATGTCCCATCTCTTGAAGTCCTCCTCCATTTGTTCCACCAATCGCGTTAAATTTAACCTATGCAATGTAACCCAATTCTTGGCTATCTGGATCCCCAAGTAACGAAAGTCCCTTGTTACCTTCCTCAGCGGAAAGTCCTCTATTTCTCTGCTCTGCTCCCCTGGATGCACCACAAACAACTCACTTTTCCCCATGTTCAGTTTATATCCTGAGAATTCTCCAAACTCCCGAAGTGTCCGCATTATCTCTGGCATCCCCTCCACCGAGTCCGCTACATATAACAACAAATCACCCGCATACAGAGATACCCGGTGTTCTTCTCCTCCTCTAAGTACTCCCCTCCACTTCTTGGAACCCCTCAATGCTATTGCCAGGGGCTCAACCGCCAGTGCAAACAATGATGGGGACAGAGGGCATCCCTGCCTTGTCCCTCTATGGAGCCGAAAGTATGCAGATCCCCGTCCATTCGTGACCACACTCGCCACTGGGGCCCTATACAACAGCTGCACCCATCCAACATACTCATCTCCAAAACCAAATCTCCTCAGCACCTCCCACAGATAGTCCCACTCCACTCTATCAAATGCTTTCTCGGCATCCATCGCCACCACTATCTCCGCTTCCCCCTCTGGTGGGGGCATCATCATTACCCCTAGCAGCCTCCGTATATTCGTATTCAGCTGTCTCCCCTTCACAAACCCAGTTTGGTCCTCATGGACCACCCTCGGGACACAATCCTCTATCCTCATTGCCATTACCTTGGCCAGAATCTTAGCGTCCACATTTAGGAGGGAAATAGGTCTATAGGACCTGCATTGCAGCGGGTCCTTTTCCTTCTTCAGGAGAAGCGATATCGTTGCCTCAGACATAGTCGGGGGCAGCTGTCCCCTTTCCTTTGCCTCATTAAAGGTCCTCATCAGTAGCGGGGCGAGCAAGTCCACATATTTCCTGTAAAATTCAACTGGGAATCCATCCGGTCCCGGAGCCTTCCCCGCCTGCATGCTCCTAATTCCTTTCACTACTTCCTCTGTTTCAATCTGTGCTCCCAGTCCCACCCTTTCCTGCTCCTCCACCTTGGGAAATTCCAGCCGGTCCAGAAAGCCCATCATTCTCTCCCTCCCCTCCAGGGGTTGAGCTTCGTATAATTTTTTATAAAATGCCTTGAACACTCCATTCACTCTCTCCGCTCCCCGCTCCATCTCTCCTTCCTCATCCCTCACTTCCCCTATTTCCCTCGCTGCTCCCCTTTTCCTCAATTGGTGGGCCAGCAACCTGCTCGCCTTCTCCCCATATTCGTACTGTACACCCTGTGCCTTCCTCCACTGTGCCTCTGCAGTACCCGTTGTCAGCAAGTCAAATTCTACGTGTAGCCTTTGCTTTTCCCTGTACGGTCCCTCCTCCGGTGCCTCCGCATATTGCCTGTCCACCCTCAGAAGTTCTTGCAGCAACCGCTCCCGTTCCCTACTCTCCTGCTTTCCTTTATGTGCCGTTATTGATATCAGCTCCCCTCTAACCACTGCCTTCAGCGCCTCCCAGACCACTCCCACCTGGACCTCCTCATTATCATTGAGTTCCAAGTACTTTTCAATGCACCCCCTCACCCTTAGACACACCCCCTCATCTGCCATTAGTTCCATGTCCATTCTCCAGGGTGGGCGCCCTTCTGTTTCCTCCCCTATCTCCAAGTCCACCCAATTGGAGCGTGATCCGAAATGGCTATACTCCGTTCCCCTCACCTTCGTGATCAACGCCCTTCCCAAAACAAAAAAGTCTATTCGCGAATAGACTTGGTGGACATAGGAGAAAAACGAAAACTCCTTACTCCTAGGTCTGCTAAATCTCCACGGGTCTACTCCTCCCATCTGCTCCATAAAATCTTTAAGCACCTTGGCTGCTGCCGGCCTCCTTCCAGTCCTGGACCTCGACCTGTCCAGCCCTGGTTCCAACACCGTATTGAAATCTCCCGCCATTACCAACTTTCCCACCTCTCGGTCCGGGATGCGTCCTAGCATACGCCTCATAAAATTGGCATCATCCCAGTTCGGGGCATATACGTTTACCAAAACCACCGTCTCCCCCTGTAGTTTGCCACTCACCATCACGTATCTGCCCCCGCTATCCGCCACTATAGTCTTTGCCTCAAACATTACCCGCTTCCCCACTAATATAGCCACCCCCCTGTTTTTCGCATCTAGCCCCGAATGGAACACCTGCCCCACCCAACCTTTGCGTAGTCTCACCTGGTCTATCAGTTTCAAGTGCGTTTCCTGTAACATAACCACGTCTGCCTTAAGTTTCTTAAGGTGTGCGAGTACCCATGCCCTCTTTATCGGCCCGTTCAGCCCTCTCACGTTCCACGTGATCAGCCGGGTTGGGGGGCTTTTTACCCCCCCCCCTTGTCGATTAGCCATCCCCTTTTTCCAGCTCCTCACCCGGTTCCCACGCAGCTGTGTCCCCCCCCAGGCAGTGCCCCCCCGCCCATCCCACCCCATACCAGCTCCCCCCTCTCCCCAACAGCAGCAGCCCAATAGTTCCCCCCTCCACCCCCCCCCCGCTAGATCCCCCACTAGCGTAGTTACACCCCCCATGTTGCTCCCAGAAGTCAGCAAACTCTGGCCGACCTCGGCTTCCCCCCGTGACCTCGGCTTCCCCCCGTGACCTCGGCTCGCACCGTGCGACGCCCCCTCCTTCCTGCTTCCCTATTCCCGCCATGATTATCATAGCGCGGGAACCGAGCCCGCGCTTCCCCCTTGGCCCCGCCCCCAATGGCCAACGCCCCATCTCCTCCACCTCCTTTCCTCCCCCCACCACCTCCTGTGGAAGAGAGAAAAGTTACCACATCGCAGGATTAATAACATAAAACTCCTCTTTCCCCCCTTTTTACCCCCCTCTTCGCCCCCCATACTCGCCCCACCACTTTGTTTCAAACGTTCTTTTTTTTTTAATAACCCGCTCATTCCAATTTTTCTTCCACGATAAAAGTCCACGCCTCATCCGCCGTCTCAAAGTAGTGGTGCCTCCCGTGATATGTGACCCACAGTCTTGCCGGTTGCAGCATTCCGAATTTTATCTTCTTTTTGTGAAGAACCGCCTTGGCCCGATTAAAGCTCGCCCTCCTTCTCGCCACCTCCGCACTCCAGTCTTGGTATACGCAGATCACCGCGTTCTCCCACTTACTGCTCCGAGTTTTCTTTGCCCATCTAAGGACCATCTCTTTGTCCTTAAAACGGAGGAATCTCACCACTATGGCTCTAGGAATTTCTCCTGCTCTCGGTCCTCGTGCCATCACTCGGTATGCTCCCTCCACCTCCAGCGGACCCGCCGGGGCCTCCGCTCCCATTAACGAGTGCAGCATCGTGCTCACATATGCCCCAACGTCCGCTCCCTCCGCACCTTCAGGAAGACCAAGAATCCTTAGGTTGTTCCTCCTCGCGTTGTTCTCCAGCGCCTCCAGCCTTTCCACACATCGTTTATGGAGTGCCTCGTGCATCTCCGTCTTCACCACCAGGCCCTGTATGTCGTCCTCATTCTCGGCAGCCTTTTCCTTCACGACCCGAAGCTCTCGCTCCTGGGTCTTTTGCTCCTCCTTTAGCCCTTCGATCGCCTGTAATATCGGGGCCAACAGCTCCTTCTTCATTTCCTTTTTGAGTTCTTCAACGCAGCGTTTCAAAAACTCGTGTTGTTCAGGGCCCCATATTAAACTGCCACCTTCCGACGCCATCTTGGTATTTGCTTGCCTTCCTTGCCGCTGCTCTAAAGGATCCACCGCAATCCGGCCACCTTCCTCTCCTTTTTTCATCCGTATCCAGGGGGGATTCCCTTCTGGTTCACCGCACAGTACTTTTAGCCGTTAAAATTGCCGTTGGGGCTCTTATTAAGAGCCCAAAAGTCCGTTCCACCGGGAGCTGCCGAAACGTGCGACTCAGCTGGTCATCGCCGCACCCGGAAGTCCTTGAGGGGGCCTGTTAATCACACACATGTTCTGGTCCTGTCCCAAGCTTGAGGGATTTTGGGTCTCATTTTTCAGCACCATATCGGCGATCATGAACATTGAGCAGGAGCCCTGTCCTTTGGCAGCTATAAAGAATAAATAACAAAGAAAATTAACAAGAACAGGCCCTTCAGCCTTCCAAGCCTGCACCCACCATGCTGCCCGTCGGAACTAAAAACCCTTACCCTTTCAGGGACCATATCCCTCTATTCCCATCCTATTCATGTATTTAAGCAAATTACTGCGGATGCTGCAATCTGAAACCAAAGAGAAAATGCTGGAAAATCCCAGCAGGTCTGGCAGCATCTGCAGGGAGAGAAAAGAGCTAACGTTTCGAGTCCAGGTGGCCCTTTGGCAAAGCTAAAGACAGGGAAAGTGGGAAATATTTATACTGTGGAGTGAGAATGAAAGATGAGTCATAGCTACAGAAACCCAGGGACACGGGGTGCTAATAGTCACAGAAAGCAAGGGGAAAGAGTACTAATGGCAGTCCCCAGAGAGGACAAAAGGTGAGAAAGGCCAAACTGCAGAGAAAATAACATCAGAGGGTAAACTGTGACAGATGTAGATGTGGGGGGAGGGGAAGCAAAGGGGAGAAAGGGTAACGAAAAGTGGATAAGCTGGGGGAGGGGTGAATATATAAAGAAAGACAAGAGAGAAAGAAATAGTAAAAAAAAACAGTTAAAATGAAATGGGATGAAAACAAATGGGTCGAGGTGGGATAAAGCTAATCATCTGAGGTTGAATTCGATGTTGAGACCGATGGTTGTAGAGTGCCTAACTGGAAGATGAGGCGTGTGATTCTCCGACCCCCCGCCCCGCCGATGCCAGCGACAGAATTCTCCGGCGCCGGGGTTTTGGCAGGGGGCTGTTGGCAGCGGCCACCCGGCGATTCTCCGTCCCACGATGGGCCGAGCGGCCACCCATTTCCGGCCGGTCCCGCCAGCGTAAATCAAACCAGGTCCGTACCGGCGGGACCTGGCTCTGTGGGTGGCCTGTGGAGTTCTCCGTGGGCCGCGGAGGGATCTGGCCCCACGGGGTGCCCCCACGGTGGCCTGGTCCATGATTCGTGGGTGGGCCTGTGCCATGGGGGCACTCATTCCCCCCGCGCTAGCTGCTGTCAGCCTCCGCCATGGCCGGCAGAGAGAGGAACCCCCCTGCGCATGCGCAGGGATGACGCCAGCACACGCTGGCGCTCCTGCGCATGCCCAACATGCGGCGGCCGGCAGAGGCCCTTCGGTGCCAGTTGGCGCAACGTCAAGCCCTTCCGCGCCAGTTGGCATGGCGCCAACACCGCCTGCGCCAGCCAGGCCCCTGAAGGTGCAGAGGATTCCGCACCTTCCGGGCGGCCCAACGGCGGAGTGGTTCATGTCACTCCTCGGCGCCGGTACGGCCCACCCCGCCGGGTAGGGGAGAATCCCGCTCGAGATGTTGCTCCTTCAGTTTGCGTTGAGCTTCACTGGAACATTGCAGCAGGCCAAGGGCAGACACGTGGGCATGGGAGCAGGGTTTTGTGTTAATATGGCAAGCAATGGGAAGGGCAGGGTCCTGAATGCTCACAGACCGAAGGTGCTCAGCAAAGCGATCACCCAGTCTGCGTTTGGTCTCTCCAATATAGAGACCACATTGGGAGCAGCGAATGCAATAGACCAAATTGAAAAAGGTGCAAGTGAAACGCTGCTTAACCTGGAATGAGTGTTTTGGGTCTGGGATGTTAAGCATGGAAGAGGTAAAGGGGCAGGTGTTACACCTCCTGCGATTGTATGGGAAGGTGCCATGGGTGATGGGAGAGGTGTTGGATATGGTGGAGGAGTGGACTAGATTATCGCGGAGGGAACGGTCTCTGCTGAATACTGATAGAGGGAGTGAAAGGAAGATGTTGCATGCAATTCTGGTCGCCGCATTATAGGAAGGATGTGGAAGCATTGGAAAGGGTGCAGAGGAGATTTACCAGAATGTTGCCTGGTATGGAGGGAAGATCTTATGAGGAAAGGCTGAGGGACTTGAGGCTGTTTTCGTTAGAGAGAAGGTTAAGAGGTGACTTAATTGAGGCATACAAGATGATCAGAGGATTGGATAGGGTGGACAGTGAGAGCTTTTTTCCTCGGATGGTGATGTCTAGCACGAGGGGACATACCTTTAAATTGAGGGGAGATAGATATAAGCAGATGTCAGAGGTAGGTTCTTTACTCAGAGAGTAGTAAGGGCGTGGAATGCCCTGCCTGCAACAGTAGTGGACTCGCCAACACTAAGGACATTCAAATGGTCATTGGATAGACATATGGACAATAAGGGAATAGTGTAGATGGGCTTTAGAGTGGTTTCACAGGTCGGCGCAACATCGAGGGCTGAAGGGCCTGTACTGTGCTGTAATGTTCAATGTTCTATGTCTTCAGGTGATGTCCCGGAGGACTGGAGAATAGCCAATGTTGTTCCTCTGTTTAAGGAGGATAATCCAGGGAACTACAGGCCGGTGAGCCTTACTTCAGTGGTAGGGAAATTACTGGATAGAATTCTTCGAGACAGGATCTCCTCCCATTTGGAAGCAAATGGACGTATTTATGAGAGGCAGCATGGTTTTGTGAAGGGGAGGTCGTGTCTCACTAACTTGATAAGAGTTTTTCGAGGAGGTCACAAGGATGAGATGCAGGTAGGGCAGTGGATGTTGTCTATATGGACTTCAGTGAGGCCTTTGACAAGGTCCCTCATGGTAGACTAGTACAAAAGGTGAAGTTACATGGGATCAGGGGTGAGCTGGCAAGGTGGATATAGAACTGGCTAGGTCATAGAAGGCAGAGAGTAGCAATGGAAGGATGCTTTTTTAATTGGAGGGATCAGTGCTGGGACCTTTGCTGTTTGTTGTATACATAAATGATTTGGAGACACAAAGGTTAGTGGAATTGCGGATGGCGATGAGGACTGTCAGAGGATACAGCAGGATTTAGATTGTTTGGAGACTTGGGTGGAGAGATGGCAGATGGAGTTTAATCCGGACAAATGTGAGGGAATGCATTTTGGAAGGTCTAATGCAGGTAGGGAATATACAGTGAATGGTAGAACCCTCAAGACTATTGAAAGTCAGAGAGATCTAGGTGTACAGGTCCACAAGTCACTGAAAGGGGCAACACATGTGGAGAAGGTAGTCAAGAAGGCATACGGCATGCTTGCCTTCATTGGCCGGGTATAAGAATTGGCAAATCATGTTGCAGCTGTATAGAACCTTAGTTAGGCCACACTTGGAGTATAGTGTTCAATTCTGGTCGCCACACTACCAGAAGGATGTGGAGGCTTTAGAGAGGGTGCAGAAGAGATTTACCAGAATGTTGCCTGGTATGAGGGCATTAGCTATGAGGAGCGGTTGAATAAAGTTGGTTTGTTCTCACTGGAACGACGGAGGTTGAGGGGCGACCTGATAGGTCTACAAAATTATGAGGGGCATAGACAGAGTGGATAGTCAGAGGCTTTTCCCCAGGGTAGAGGGGTCAGTTACAAGGGGCATAGGTTTAAGGTGAGAGGGGAAAGGTTTAGAGTAGATGTACGAGGCAAGTCTTTTTACACAGAGGGTAGTGGGTGCCTGGAACTCGCTACCGGAGGTGGTGGTGGAAGCAGGGACGATAGTGACATTTAAGGGGCATCTTGACAAATACATGAATAGGATGGGAATAGAGGGATACGGACCCAGGAAGTGTAGAAGATTGTAGTTTAGTCGGGCAGCATGGTCGGCACGGGCTTGGAGGGCCGAAGGGCCTGTTCCTGTGCTGTACATTTCTTTGTTCTTTGTTCTTAACTTTACTTATTGCTGCAAATACCCAAACTAAGTTTTTATATCACTTACCTTCCTAGGATGTTTTCTAGATATCGCCCTGCAGAACAACAGTTATAAAGCAAGAAGAAAACAAAACAAAAAAGGAAAAAGCACCTCCTCCCACTCTGCACCGAATTACCACATTGCTCCAAATTACCAAATTTCAATCTCACTCTGGCTGCCTCACTCAGGCAATATAATTGGGAAGTCGGGCTTGCCGGAGCTGCGGAGGACTGAGGGGGGGAGGGGTGGGGTGTAGATGTCTTCGCCTTTGTCTCGTTGGTTGCTCGGAGGCGAATCCTGATACTTTGGAGGCTGGCAATGCCACCTTATGCCAGCGAAGCAGAGCGAAGAGTGAGTTTGGGAATTTGAATAGGTGGGAATTGATTTGAATTGGTACCACTCACATAACTGGTTAGCATTTAAGTATAAGTCACCTTAAGCTACTTTGATCTAATTTTAGCAGGTGCGGGTGTGGCCATCTAAAATGGCCACCCACAAAGGATAAAGGGAATTGTGGTCAAGTTGGCACACAGACTACTGTGTATTGTGCAAAGGAAAACCAGACCGAACTGAAACTTGCACCTGTTAAAGGTCAATCACCGATTTCCCCAGGATAATAGACTCAAATTAAGGAATAGCAACAGCAGCAGACTCACCGGCACCGCCTCCCCTTATTTGGAAATGCCTGCGGACATACACTCAGACAGCCTGTATGTTTGCAACAATTTAACCAAATTCCTCCACCAATGGGAAGCTCGTGGTTTTGTGTCCGCTGACGGAAAACCCCTACCCGCCGCCCCTGTACTGAAACACATTCTTAAAGAAGTCACTGGCCGCACAGATCATAGAATGGCATAATTAAAGTGAAAAGTCATCACTTCACCTCCCCACCCGGTAATCGCAAGGCCTTAGCTAAAGCTGGAGCCCACAATGGTCACTTCTGGCAACCACCCAAAGGTGAACAGATGCACAGACTCCAGGTATCCCAAACCAATATCGAAGATCTGTCCCAAACACAGAAGGCAGACGAGTTCCTTAAACAGGTTGTGAACGGCACCTACGCAGCCCCTCATGATAAATGGAACAACACACTCACTATACAGGATGGCATAGTTTTAAAGGACGGAATTTATGTGGTACCCACCCAGGTCAGAAACCAGCTAATATACCAGTTCCATGACGCACACGGACGTCAGGGAATAGACACTACCATTGCCCATTTAAAAACTCTATGTTGGTGGCCTGAATTGAAAAGCGACATCACCCATTATGTTGAGAATTGCCTCATTTGTGCTCTAACCAATCCCGATCATTATGCAAAGAAGGGACAATTAAGACACACCCGACCTGCAGAGGGCCCCTGGACAAATCTGCAAATCGCTTACATTGGTCCCCTCCCCCCTGCAGAAATGGTTTCAAATATGTTCTGTTCGTTATCGATACATTCACTAAGTGGGTTGAAGCATTTCCCACTTGTTCCAATACAGCAAAGACCACCGCTAAAATCTTGACCCATCAGATATTTACACGCTGGGGTCTTCCACACAGCATTGAGTCAGATCAAGGTTCCCACTTCACCGGCAGGGTAATGCAAAACGTAATGACAATATTTGGCATTAAACAGAAATTCCACATAGCCTACCACCCCCAGTCCAGCAGCATAGAGCACATGAACCGCACTTTAAAAACAACCATTAGGAAAACGGTGCAGCAGAACAACGCCACTTAGGACGCAGTACTTCCCTTCACTCTCATGTTCATTAGAAACAGGTTTCCAGTTCCACAGGTTTCACCCCCCACATGACTGGGAGACCCACCAAAGGCATTGAATATTTACTGAGACTCGATTTGGCCAACCCCGCAGCAACCGCTCTCACCCACAAAAAGGCAGGTCACAGAAAACAATGCAACAGTTCACAGAAAACATTAAAGCGGCACAACTGGCTGCTGCTGTCCGACTAGGCGCTAGTCAGACTAAAGCCAGCTTTGACAAAAACACCCACCCCATTGAATACACAGTCGGCCAGCAAGTTATGATATCGTTGTACAACCCAAGCTCCTTCCTATCCACTAAATTCGCAGGCCCCTACTCCATTGCAGACAAAGTAAGCCCCTCCGTTTACAAAATAGCGAACAAAACAGAGTAACAACTTGGTTCAATTAGGCCCCATGCCTGACTGGTGCCCCCAACCGACTTATTCACCCTCCCTTGGCAGCATTGTCTCCACTCCCAGGACACCAGATCATGACTACCCTCCGCCACGCCACAACCCCAATCCTCCACTATGGCACCGTGACCCTTCTCGCTGATTGGTACGACATGACGAATCAGACAATTCACAGGAGTAACGGTAAGAGCCTGCAGACACGAGTCTGGCAGCCAGGAGGGGAAGACGATTCAGACAATGAGCCTCTTCTTAGATTTAACCGAACAATTGATGTACGCATATATGTGAGGTGCCCAGGTGATGACTAGTGGACGCCTACTAAGAATTAAGGTGTCCAATTTCTGATGGTGCCTGCCCGCATTCTTCTCCCTCACCTCTCTTTTTAACGCATGGTGTCGGCCCGACACCACATTGCACAAGAATTTCTTTATACAGTCAAAGACGCAGTACACTGACCAAAGGCAGTCAATGACACAATCTGTGGGCACAGCTTTGCTATCCCCATGGAGAAAGATGCACATGAGTACAAACTCTTCCTGTTCGTCACGGTCACCCAGGTAGGGAGACCGGCACTGATCCCCGCCCTACCTGAAGACTCCAAAAAAAAAAAAAAAAGGTCAAGTAAAGCTCTTGGAGTGGAGAAACAGCATTTCCCCCGCCCTACACGGGGATCCCACACATTTGTCACCCGTAGCGGCCTATACGCACCCCATGTCACCCTCAGATTCGCTGGAATGGTTTTCTGCACGCTTCATTGCCTTGGGCAAGTCTTAATCTTCACTTCCAAAACGACTCTATCCCCTCTGTTTGGTTGTGGGATCAAGAATGTATTCCACAACGCTCCACACTCTAAACCCTTCTCTCTTCCACCTTTCTCTGGACCCCTTTGGTCACTCCCACATGCTATTTACACGCTAGACACAATGGTTGCTGATTACTGCTGCTATACAGGGCCCCTGGGACGAAACTTTATAAATCTGGCCGTCTTGACATTCGGCTGTTTAAGCAAAGCCATGGTTGTGATTAAGATGGAGACGGGTCGAAGAAAGTGTCCACCCACTCCAAACATCGACCACACAAGCTGTGAGATACTCGACCAAACAAATTCTGCCCTTTAAATTTGCATTTCTGGTTTCTCTCCAAAATCTATTGAAAAAAAATGGATGCATCACACATGGTGACAATCATAAAGAGTAAATTGGAATTAAGAGAGAAAGACTAATAAACACATGGTGACAATCATAAAGAGTAAATTGGAATTAAGAGAGAAAGACTAATAAACACAGATGTTAACCAAAGATAATAACACAATACTATGCTTGATTCCCGAGGAATACACAGAAAAAACATGGAAGACAGACAACCGACAGAATGAATCCAAGACCACTATTCCTCGCAATGATCATCGCTGGACTTACTGAACTCCGAGCGCAACAAAACACAAACTTACTCCATGCTGGACATAAGTGGTTCGCCCCACCAAGTGCAGGGGAATGTGAGGACAGTATTTTGTGGGCAAAACACAACAGAAGCATCCGATTTGGGTGTAACAATCAAAGGGCAATGTACAAAAGCCCAACGAGACACATCTACATGCTACTTCAGCACAACTGGAAAAGGGGATTGGTGGGAACTTATGAATGAAGGGTGTCCCGAAATTTGATGTTTAAGGAGAAGCTCAGGGAACACAGTAAGGATCGGACAAAACTGCCCCAGGACACCCACTAAAGGTAACTTGGTATTGCACAAAATTAGATTAGGACATAAGCCAGCCACAAAAACCACCACCCAACAGACCACCTCCAGTCAGGATACCACCCAGCAATAGCAACAGCAGCAGACTCATCGGCGCCGCCTCCCCTTATTTGGAAAGGCCTATGTACTTGGGGCAATGGTGACTAGGACCCGCCCAGCCATCAAGGTACCCGCCCCTAATTGGCCAGTATCGGTTAGGGCAGTGTTCTTCAAAGTCGGGGGTCGCGGGCGGGTGTCGGGAGCGTCGCAGAGTCGTTGTCCGCGGCGCTCCTGATCGCGCAAATCCCCGCGCAGCAGCCAGCTTTTCATAACGCCGGCTGCAAGGGGCCGCGAACATGTTACAAAAAAAAATTCGGACCCGCCGATTATCGGGCACGCATGCGCAGTGCGGCCACTATTTTTTTCAACGGTTGCAGCTTTTTGTTTTACAAGTTCTGTAGTGGTTTTTATTCATTTATTTTATTCATTTAATTTTTATTTTTTTCATTTATATTATTCATTTTATTTTTTTTACAAGTTCGGGTTGGGGGGGTTTATTTGATAAAATTTTACAGGAAAAACATTCAGAACTTTGGACTCCATACTTTCCAACACCAGGAGGCTTCACCTTCATCCAACAGGTTCCATTGGAGGAGCGTGTACGAGGGCCAAAGGGACCCAAAACCATTTCTTCCATTTTTGTCAGCAGCAAACAAGGTAAGAGAAAATGGTGGATCGCGCAGGTCGGCCGACGTGGGTCGCGAAGGTCGGCCGGCATGGGTCGCAAAGGTCGGCCGGCATGGGTCGCAAAGGTCGGCCGGGTTGGGTCCCAAAGGTTGGCCGGTTGGTAAAAATGGGTCCCCGGAAAAAATGTTTGAAGAATAATGGATTTGGGTGATCAAGACCCTATCGATCCATTGGATCCTGAGTTAACCCCACCCAAAGGGGCGCTAAAGAGGAGAAGGATAAGATGCCCTACGCACTAGGGATCGATCTCTTTTGGGACCGGCCTGTGCCCACACCAATCGCAGCATAACGACCAGCCAAGTTCAAGATCCGCAATCGCTACCTGAGAGAGACGAGCCGCAGCCGCAGCCGAGACGAACCTGATGATTTACAGCCGACACACGTGGGGACTCAGATAAAGGCCTTATCTACCGGCACAGAGCCGGTCATCCAGAAGTTAAGTAAAGGTCATCTTAGTTGATAGGTGTAGTTTAATGTGTAGCCACGTGTATAATTGCACATAGAGATAAGTCTGGTGTTTAATAATACATCTGGCGTGGGGGGGTGAACAGCCAGCTGTTGAGGTGCACATAGGCACCAACGATACAGGTAAAAAAAAATGGGATGATGTCCTACAAGCTGAATTCAGGGAGTTAGGAGCTAAACTAAAAGTAGGACCTCAAAGGTAGTAATCTCAGGATTGCTACCAGTGCCACGGGCTAGTCAGAGTAGGAATGTCAGGATAGGTAGGATGAATGCGTGGCTTGAGAGATGGTGCAAGAGGGAGGGATTCAAATTCCTGGGGCATTGGAACCGGTTCTGGGGGAGGTGGGACAAGTACAAACCGGACTGTCTGCATCTGGGCAGGACTGGAACCGATTATCTGGGGTGGGGGGGGGGCAGGTGTTTGGTAGTGCTGTTGGGGAGGGTTTAAACAATTGTGGCAGGGGTTGGGAACCAATGCAGGAAATCAGAGGCCAGAGACAAAACGCAGTCAAGGGGAAAGTGGTAGTGTAGCCACCTGGGTTGGCCACTTCCCGACTTACAATGGAGGTCTGCAAAGCCTACAGGGAAATTCAGCCAAGCCAGGAAAAACTAGCAAGTGCAAAGTCTCCTGTGTATTAGAACTTGCAGAAGCCCAGACAGCACTGAAACTCACAGCCATCTGCATACTAATTAGCGATCCCCGGGAACAATTGAAACATGTAAGGTGAATAAGGCCAAGCCAGACTCCTCGGCGCCAGCAGGAGCCAAGACAAAGGAAGGCCAACGGACACTCAGGGACCGCCCAGCGATCAGGGAACGGCTCCAGTATTGGAGAAATCGATCCAAGTGAACAGCGCGAAGCCCCTGGGGACTATAAAGGAGAGCCCCCAAGTTCAAATCGGTCTTCTTGGCAGGGTCACTCAGCAACGCGAACCAACCCTTGACAGTGACCTGCCTCGCTGCTGCAACAACCAAGTAAGTCTCCAGTCAACGCTCGCTACGAGATAGGCGCTCCTAGCTACCATTCATACCAGCTTTTGAATCCTGCAGACTCAGAATCGAACGAAAGGCCATTTGTTCCCCTGATCTGGTGGGCCAGTTCCGAAGCTAAGTATAGGCCTTTTAACAATAGAGATAGTCTAGAAAGTAGAGTTATATGCATGAGTAGTGATTTACTGTGTATAATAAATGTGTTTTGATTTGAATCTTACTAATTGGTGCATTGAGTTATTGATCAGAACTTGAACTTGAACCTCGGGGCGGTATCATAAAGATAAATCATAAAAAAGAGCAAAGGTTATAGAAACAGAGCAATTTCAGTAAAGACCCAACGAGCAACGAATTAAGAGCCAACCAAAGTTAGCAACAGAAGGCAGAGAAGCCATGGTCAAAAATCAAAAAGGGCCACAGTACAGGGTACAGTGACTGAGGAGTGTGTGAAAAGGGAGGTAGCCAATGCAGGATTGAGGGTGTTGTACCTAAATGCACGCAGTATACGGAACAAAGGAAATTAGTTTGTTGCGCACATTGAAATTGGCTGGTACAATGTTGTGGGCATCACAGGGACGTGGCTGCAAGGGGATCAAGGCTGGGATCTAAATATCCAAGGATATATAGACATAGAACTGTACAGCACAGAACAGGCCCTTCGGCCCTCGATGTTATGTCGCGTTTTGTCGGAAACCAGGATCAAGCTATCCCACTCCCTGTCATTCTAGTGTGTTCCATGTGCCTATCCAATAACCGCTTGAAAGTTTCTACAGTGTCCAACTCCACTATCACAGCAGGCAGTCCATTCCACACCCTAACCACTCTCTGAGTAAAGAACCTACCTCGGACAATCCCTCCTATATCTCCCACCCTGAATCTTATAGTTATGCCCCCTTGTAACAGCTACATCCACCCGAGGAAATAGTCTCTGAACGTCCACTCTATCTATCCCCCTCATCATCTTATAAACCTCTATTAAGTCGCCACTCATCCTCCTCCACTCCAAAGAGAAAAGCCCTAGCTCCCTCAAACTTTCCTAATAAGACCTACCCTCCAAACCAGGCAGCATCCTGGTAAATCGCCTTTGCACCCTTTCCAATGTTTCCACATCCTTCCTATAGTGAGGTGACCAGAACTGCACACAATATTCCAAATGTGGTCTCACCAAGGTCATGTACAGTTGCAGCATAACCCCACGGCTCTTAAACTCAAGCCCCCCCGTTAATAAACGCTAACACACTATAGGCCTTCTTCACGGCTCTATCCACTTGAGTGGCAACCTTCAGAAATCTGTGGACATGAACCACAAGATCTTCCTGTTCCTCCACATTCCTCAGAACCCTGCCGTTGACCCTGTAGTCCGCATTCAAATTTTTCCTACCAAATTGAATCACCTCGCACTTATCAGGGTTAAATTCCATCTGCCATTTTTCGGCCCAGCTCTGCATCCTGTCAATGTCTCTTTGCAGCCTACAACAGCCCTCCACCTCAACCACTACTCCACCAATCGTGGTGTCATCAGCAAATTTACTGACCCAGCCTTCAGCCCCCTCCTCCAAGTCATTGCTAAAAATCACAAATAGCAGAGGACCCAGCACTGATCCCTGTGGTACACCGCTGGTAACTGGTCTCCAGTCTGAAATTTTTCCATCCACCACCACCTCTGTCTTCTATGTGATAGCCAGTTACTTATCCAATTGGCCAAATTTCCCTCTATCCCACACCTCCTTACTTTCTTCATGAACCGACCATGGGGAACCTTATCAAAAGCAAATATATGTCCTATCGAAAGGACAGGCAGATGGGCAAAGGGGGCGGGGTTGCATTGTTAGTAAGGAATGAAGTTAAATTGATAGCAAGGAGTGATATAGGATCAGAAGGCATAAAATCTCTGTGGGTAGAGTTGAGGAATCGCAAAGGTAAAAAGACCCTGATGGGAGTTATGTACAGGGCGCCTAAGCAGTAGTCAGGATGTGGGGCAGAAAATAAATCAGGAGATAGAAAAGGCATGTAAAAAAGGCAATATTACAATAATCATGGGGGACTTCAATATGTAGGTGGACTGGGAAAATCAGGTTGGCAGTGGATCCCAAGAAAAGGAATTTGTGTAATGTCTAAGAGATGTTTTTTTGGAGCAGCTTGTGACAGAGCCTACTAGGGAACAGGCAATTCTCGATTTGGTGATGTGTAATGAGGCAGACTTGATTAGGGAACTTAAGGTGAAGGAACCCTTAGGGAGAAGTGACCACAATATGATAGAATTTACCCTGCAGTTTGAGAGGGAGAAGCTGCAGTCAGATGTAGTGGCATTACAATTAAATAAGGGTAACTATAAAGACATGAGGGAGGAGCTGGCCAGAGCTGATGGGAAAAGGAGCCTATCAGGGAAGACAGTGGAACAGTAATAGCAGGGGTTTTTGGGGGTTATTCAGGAGGCACAACAGAAATTCATCCCAAGGAGGAGGAAACATGCTCAGGGGAGGACAAGGCATCCATTGCTGACGAGGGATGGCAAGGACAGCATAAAACCTAAAGAAAAAGCATACAAAGTGGCAAGGATTAGTGGGAAGCGGAAGCTAGAGGATTGGGAAGCCTTTAAAAGTGAGCAGAGGACAACTAAAAAAGCAATAAGGGGGGGGGGGGGGGGGAGAAGATGAAGTATGAGTAAAAACTAGCCAGTCATATAAAGGAAGATAGGAAGAGTTTTTTTTCAATATAACAGGTAAGAGAGAGGCAAAAAATAGACATTGGACCGGTGGAAAATGTGGCTGGTGAAGTAATAATTGGAAACAAAGAAATGGCAGACAAACTGAATAGTTACTTTGCATCAGTCTTCATGGTGGAAGACACCAGTGGGATGCCAGAGCTCTAGGAGAACCAGGGGGCAGAGGTGAGTGCAGTGGCCATCACTAAGGAGAAGGTTCTGGGAAATCTGAAAGGTCTGAAGGTGGATAAGTCACCTGGACCGGATGGACTACACTCCAGGGTCCTAAAAGAGATAGCTGAGGAGATTGTGGAGGCATTTGTGATGATCTTTCAGGAATCACTGGAGGCAGGAAGGGTCCCAGAGGACTGGAAAGTGGCTAATGTAACACCCTGTTTAAGAAGAGAGGGAAGTAGAAGACGGGAAATTATAGGCCGGTTAGCCTGAATTCGGTCACTGGTAAGATTTTAGAGTCTGGTATTAAAGATGAGATTGCAAAGTACTTGGAAATGCATGGTAAAATGGGACTGAGTCAGCACAGCTTTGTCAAAGGGAGGTTGTGTCTGACAAATTTGTTCAAGTCTTTGAGGAGATAACAAGAAAGTTAGACAAAGGAGAACCAGTGGATGTGATTTATTTAGATTTCCAGAAGGCCTTTGACAACGTGCCGCGTAGGAGACTAGCTTTGATCTTTGGGTCCTCACTGTCCACGGGGATAGTGCCAGAGGACTGGAGAGTGGCGAATGTTGTTCCTCTGTTCAAGAAACGGAATAGGAATGACCCTGGTAATTATAGGCCAGTTAGTCTTACTTCGGTGGTCGGTAAGTTAATGGAAAAGGTCCTGAAGGATAGGATTGATGACCATTTGGAAAGATGCAGCTTAATCTGGGATAGTCAACAAGGATTCGTGAAGGGTAAGTCTTGTCTCACAAATTTGATTGAATTCTTTGAGGAGGTAACAAAGTGTGTAGGTGAAGGTAGAGCAGTTGATATCGTATGCATGGATTTTACAAAGGCATTTGATAATGTTCCCCAAGGTCAGCTCATGAAGAAAGTAAGGAGATGTGGTTAGAGGGAAATTTGGCCAATTGGATAAGTAACTGGCTATCACATAGAAGACAGCGGATGGAAAATTTTCAGACTGGAGACCAGTTACCAGCGGTGTACCACAGGGATCAGGGCTGGGTCCTCTGCTATTTGCGATTTTTATCAATGACTTGGAGGAGGGGGCTGAAGGGTGGGTCAATAGATTTGCTGATGACACCAAGATTGATGGAGTAGTGGATGAGGTGGAGGGCTGTTGTAGGCTGCAAAGAGACATTGATAGGATGCAGAGCTGAGCCGAAAAATGGCAGTTGGTATTTAACCCTGATAAGTGCGAGGTGATTCATTTTGGTAGAAAAAATCTGAATGCGGGATTACAGGGTCAACGGCAGGGTTCTGAGGAATGTGGAGGAACAGGAAGATTTTGGGGTTCATGTCCACAGATCTCTGAAGGTTGCCACTCAAGTGGATAGAGCCGTGAAGAAGGCTTATTGTGTGTTAGCGTTTATTAACGGGGCTTGAGTTTAAGAGCCGTGGGGTTATGCTGCAACTATACATGACCCTGGTGAGACCACATTTGGAGTAGTGCGCGCAGTTCTGGTCACCTCATTATAGGAAGGATGTGGAAGCATTGGAAAGGGTGCAAAGGAGATTTACCAGGATACTGCCTGGTTTGGAGGATAGGTCTTATGAGGAAAGGTTGAGGGAGCTAGGGCTTTTCTCTTTGGTGTGGAGATGCCGGCGTTGGACTGGGGCGAGCACAGTATGAAGTCTTACAACACCAGGTTAAAGTCCAACAGCTGTCCTGTTGGACTTTAACCTGGTGTTGTAAGACTTCGTACTGTGCTCACCCCAGTCCAACGCCGGCATCTCCACATCATGGCTACCAACGACACCGCAAACTGCCGGCTCAAAGTGGAGAGGATCTCCAGGAAGATCGCGCATATAGACACTGACACTGTTGGACTTTAACCTGGTGTTGTAAGACTTCGTACTTTTCTCTTTGGAGTGGAGGAGGATGAGAGACGACTTAATAGAGGTTTATAAGATGATGAGGGAGATAGATAGAGTGGACGTTCAGAGACTATTTCCTCGGGCGGATGCAGCTGTTACAAGAGGGCACAACTATAAGGTTCAGGGTGGGAGATATAGGAGGGACATCCGAGGTAGGTTCTTTACTCAGAGAGTGGTTAGATGTGGAATGGACTGCCTGCTGTGATAGTGGAGTCGGACACTTTAGGAACTTTCAAGCGGTTATTGGATAGGCACATGGAGCACACCAGAATGACTGGGAGTGGGATAACTCCACTGGCATGGATAGAGGATTGGCTGACTGCCAGAAAGCAGAGAGTGGAGATAAAGGGGTATTTTTCTGGATGGCAGCCTCAGGGGTCTGTGCTGGGACCACAACTTTTCACAATATACATAAATGATCTGGAAGAAGGAACTGAAGGCACTGTTGCTAAGTTTGCAGATGATACAAAGATCTGTAGAGGGACAGGTAGTACTGAGGAAGCAAGGGGACTGCAGAAGGATTTGGACAAACTGGGAAAGTGGGCAATGAAGTGGCAAATGAAATCAATGTGGAAAAGTGTGAGGTTATGCACTTTGGAAGGAGGAATCTAGCCAGAGACTATTTTCTAAATGGGGAAATGCTTCAGAAATCAGAAGCACAAAGTGACTGGGGAGTCCTTGTTCAAGATTCTCTTCAGGTTAACGTGCAGGTTCAGTCGGCAGTTAGGAAGGTAAATGCAATGTTAGCATTCATGTCAAAAAGGCGAGAATACAAGACCAGGGATGTACTTCTGAGGCTAAAAAGGCTCTAGCCAGGCCCCAATTGGTGTATTGTGAGCGGTTTTGGGCCCCGTATGTAAGGAAGGATGTGCTGGCCTTGGAAACGGTCCAGAGGAGGTTCACAAGAATGATCCCTGGAATGAACAGCTTGTCGTATGAGGAACGGTTGAGGACTCTGGGTCTGTACTCGTTGGAGTTTAGAAGGATGAGGGGGGATCGTATTGAAACTTACAGGATACTGTGAGGCCTGGAGAGAGTGGACATGGAGAAGATGTTTCCACTTGAAGGACAAACTAGAACCAGAGGACACCATCTCAGACTAAAGGAACGATCCTTTAAAACAGAGATGAGGAGGAATTTATTCAGCCAGAGTGTGGTGAATCTGTGGAACTCTTTACCGCAGAAGGGTGTGGAGTGTCTTTAAGACAGAGGTAGATAGGTTCTTGATTAATAAGGGGATCAGGGGTTATGGGGAGAAGGCAGGAGAATGGGGATGAGAAACTATCAGCCATGATTGAATGGCGGAGCAGACTCGATGGGCCAAGTGGCCTAATTCTGCTCCTATGTCTTATGGTCTTATGTTGCCTCGGCATGGCGAGGGGTCTTAATGTAGTTTTTGCACTTGAGAAGGTCAAACGCACCATGAGGGGGTCAATTGAAGGGTTCTACCAGGGATGGTGACCGTCACTGTTAGCTGTTGAGGAGGTAGTGTGGGTACGGGGCGGGGGGGTGCTTATTTACTAGATTATTGTTTTCTTCATTTAGTTTACTGTAAGTGGTTGGATTTTTTGTACTTTTTGCATTTTTTGGTATCAATTGACAAAAGTTTAATAAAAATAGTTTGGAAAAGAAGACGGCACAGTAGCATTGTGATTAACAATGCTGCCTCACAGGTCCAGGGTCCCAGGTTCAATTCCCAGCCTGGGTCACTGTCTGGAGTGACGGAGTCTGTGCAGAGTCTGCACGTTCTCCCCGTGTCTGCATGGGTATCCTCCGAATGCTCTGCTTTCCTCCCTGTGGTGGTATGTATTAGGGGTCATGTGGGACTGTGAAGCCGTGATACTATTGGCTGACAGATCCCGGGTCCTGGTTGGCTGTTGACAATTGGCTCCGCCCTGAAGGCGGAGTATAAGAACCCGAGCTTCTCCCCGCCGCTTCATTCTGTTGCTGAACTGCTGGGGACAAGTCTCGCTTAATAAAGCCTCATCGACTTCATCACTACTCGTCTCTCTCGTAGGTCATTGTGCGCTACAATTTATTAAGCGAGCTTAAAGGACTATGGAGCTCCGGATCGCCCCGGAATGCCTGCGGATCAGCCCCCACGCAGCGAATTCGGCAGCAGTATTTAAACACTGGCAAGCATGTTTTGAAGGCTACCTCCGAACGGCCCCCGGCCGGATCACAGAAGACCAGAAAATGCAGGTCCTGCATTCGAGGGTAAGCCCGGAAATTTACCCTCTCATAGAAGACGCAGAGGATTTCCCGACGGCGCTCGCATTACTGAAGAGCATCTACGTTCGCCCCGTGAACCAGGTCTACGGAGTCCCGGAGAATCGCTAGAAGAATTCTACGCCGCGCTGCTAATTTTGGGACGGGGCTGCAGCTGCCCGCCGGTGAACGCGATCGAACACACGGACATGCTAATTCGCGATGCGTTTGTGGCAGGTATGAACTCGCCCCAAATCCGCCAAAGACTTTTAGAAAGAGAGTCGTTAGGACTCTCAGAGGCACGGGCCCTTGCAGCTTCCCTAGATGTGGCCTCGCAAAACGCCCGCGCCTACGGCCCCGACCGCGCGGCAGCCCCTTGGGCTCCGTGGACCCCCGTCGCGACAAACCCCCCCCCTCCCTCACAGGCTTGCGCGGTTAAAGCGCCAGACCATCCCGGGGGGGCTCGCTGCTATTTCTGCGGGCAAGCGAAACACCCCCGGCAGCGCTGCCCGGCCCGCGCAGCTATTTGTAAAAGCTGCGGCAAGAAGGGCCATTACGCGGCTGTGTGCCGGTCCCGGGGGGTCGCCGCAATCCCCGGAGAAGAATGAGCCCAGCATAGCCCAAACGCTCCCCCACCCCCCCAGCGCCCCATGTGCGACCCGCGGGCGCCGCCATTTTGGGTCCCGGGCACCACGAGGGGAGGATGGGTGCCGCCATCTTGTGACCCCCCAGTCACGTGCGATTCATGGGGGCGGCCATTTTGTCCACCCCCGACCACGTGCGATCCATGGGGGCGGCCATTTTGTCCACCCCTGGCCGCGTGCGATTCATGGACGCCGCCATCTTGGATGACAACAAAGGACCCCAGCATCAAAGAAGTCCGAAGAAGACACCGCGACACTACGACCACGACTGGCTTCGGTGACTCTGGATCAATCACGGCCCCGGACGCTCCAGATGATGACAACAACGGTGCTGATCAACGGACACGAGACATCATGCTTGATCGACTCCGGGGGCACCGAAAGTTTCATTCACCCAGACACGGTAAGACGCTGTTTTCTGACCATCCATCCAAGTACGCAAAAGATTTCCCTAGCTGCAGGATCCCACTCCATAGAGATCAAAGGGTTCTGCATTGCGAACCTAACGGTGCAAGGGAGGGAGTTTAAAAACTACAGGCTCTACGTCCTTCCCCAACTCTGCGCGCCCACATTACTGGGATTAGATTTCCAGTGTAACCTGCAGAGCCTAACATTTCAATTCGGCGGCCCAATACCCCCACTCACTATCTGCGGCCTCGCAACCCTCAAGGTTGAGCCCCCATCCTTGTTTGCAAACCTCACCCCGGATTGCAAACCCGTCGCCACTAGGAGCAGACGGTACAGCGCCCAGGACCGGACATTCATTCGGTCCGAAGTCCAGCGGCTACTGAAGGAAGGCATAATCCAGGCCAGCAATAGTCCCTGGAGAGCACAGGTGGTAGTAGTAAAGACAGGGGAGAAGCAAAGGATGGTCATAGACTATAGCCAGACCATCAACAGGTACACACAGCTAGATGCGTACCCTCTCCCCCGCATATCCGACATGGTAAATCGGATTGCCCAGTATAAGGCTTTCTCCACCATGGACCTCAAGTCCACCTACCACCAGCTCCCCATCCGCCCAGGTGACCGCAAGTACACAGCCTTCGAGGCAGACGGGCATCTATACCACTTCCTAAGGGTCCCATTTGGTGTCACGAACGGGGTCTCGGTCTTCCAACGGGAGATGGACCGAATGGTTGACCAGCGCGGGTTGCAGGCCATGTTCCCGTATCTCGACAACGTAACCATCTGCGGCCACAATCAGCAGGACCACGACGCCAACCTCCAAAAATTCCTCCAGACCGCTAACGCCTTGAACCTCACATACAACGAGGAAAAGTGCGTTTTTAGCACAAACCGGTTGGCCATCCTGGGATACGTAGTGCGCAATGGGATAATAGGCCCCGACCCCGAACGCATGCGCCCCCTTATGGAATTTCCCCTCCCCCACTGCTCCAAAGCCCTGAAACGTTGCCTGGGGTTCTTTTCATATTACGCCCAGTGGGTCCCCCAGTATGCAGACAAGGCCCGCCCGCTAATACAGACCACTACCTTCCCCCTGTCGACAGAGGCTCGCCAGGCCTTCAGCCGCATCAAAGCGGATATCGCAAAGGCCACGATGCACGCCATCGACGAGTCCCTCCCCTTCCAGGTCGAGAGCGACGCATCCGACGTAGCTCTGGCGGCCACCCTTAACCAAGCGGGCAGACCCGTGGCCTTTTTCTCCCGAACCCTCCACGCCTCAGAAATCCGCCACTCCTCAGTGGAAAAGGAAGCCCAAGCCATAGTGGAAGCTGTGCGACATTGGAGGCATTACCTGGCCGGCAGGAGATTCACTCTCCTCACCGACCAACGGTCGGTAGCCTTCATGTTCGATAATGCACAGCGGGGCAAAATTAAAAATGACAAGATCTTAAGGTGGAGGATCGAGCTCTCCACCTTCAACTATGAGATCTTGTACTGTCCCGGAAAGCTGAACGAGCCGTCCGATGCCCTATCCCAAAGCACATGTGCCAACGCACAAATAGACCATCTCCAAGCCCTCCACGAGGACCTCTGCCACCCGGGGGTCACACGGTTCTACCATTTCATAAAGTCCCGCAACCTCCCCTACTCTGTGGAGGAGGTCCGTACAGTCACCAGGAACTGCCACATCTGCGCGGAGTGCAAACCGCACTTTTTCAGGCCGGATAGAGCCCACCTGATCAAGGCTTCCCGCCCCTTTGAACGCCTCAGTCTGGATTTCAAAGGGCCCCTCCCCTCCACCGACCGCAACGCATACTTCCTGAACGTGGTGGACGAGTACTCTCGTTTCCCCTTCGCCATCCCCTGCCCCGACATGACAGCGGCCACAGTCATTAAAGCCCTTGGCACCATATTCACACTGTTCGGTTGCCCTGCATATATCCATAGCGACAGGGGGTCCTCCTTCATGAGTGACGAGCTGCACCAGTTCCTGCTCAGCAAGGGCATAGCCTCGAGCAGGACGACCAGCTACAACCCCCGAGGGAACGGGCAAGTAGAGAGGGAGAACGGCACGGTCTGGAAGACCGTCCTGCTGGCCCTACGGTCCAGGGGTCTCCCAGTTTCCCGGTGGCAGGAGGTACTCCCAGATGCTCTCCACTCCATCCGGTCGCTGCTGTGTACCACCACTAACCAAACGCCTCATGAGCGCCTCCTTGTCTTCCCCAGGAAGTCCTCCTCCGGAACGTCACTGCCAACCTGGCTGGCGGCCCCAGGACCCATCTTGCTCCGGAAACATGTGCGGGCGCACAAATCGGACGCGTTGGTCGAGAGGGTTCATCTTCTCCATGCGAACCCGCAGTACGCCTACGTGGCGTACCCCGACGGCCGACAGGACACGGTCTCCCTGCGGGACCTGGCGCCCGCCGGCAACACACACCCCCCCGACACCGATCATCCCCTCCCTACCACCGGCGCACCCCGCGACCGCCCCCTTCCCGGGAGGATCGGTCCTCCTCCCGTGCCCGCCCAGGAGTGAAACAGGAACGAACACCGGAGACGACAACGCCTGAACAAGCACCTGCACCACCACCGGGGCTGAGGCGATCGACGAGGAAGACCAGACCGCCCGCTCGACTCGTGGCATCGGCGTGACACCAGGAATGTTGTTGGATTGTAACAAAACAAAAATTTTTCTCTTACTAATATTGTAAATAGTTTCACAAACTTTGTACATAGCCCAGTGTAGGGCTAAAACTGTAGTAACATGCCCAAAACTTTCCTCCCAGGACCAGCCTTGTAAACCCCTACCACCATGCGAACCACCACCCCGCCGGGTTCCTTTTTAACAAGGGGTGAATGTGGTGGTATGTATTAGGGGTCATGTGGGACTGTGAAGCCGTGATGCTATTGACTGACAGATCCTGGGTCCTGGTTGGCTGTTGACAACTGGCTCCGCCCTGAAGGCGGAGTATAAGAACCCGAGCTTCTCCCCGCCGCTTCATTCTGTTGCTGAACTGCTGGGGACAAGTCTCGCTTAATAAAGCCTCATCGACTTCATCACTACTCGTCTCTCTCGTAAGTCATTGTGCGCTACACTCCCACAGTCCAAAGATGTGCAGGTTAGGTGGATTGGCCATGCTAAATTGCCCTTAGTGTCCAAAAAGGTAAGGTGGGGTTACTGGGGATAGGGTGGAGGTGTCCCCTTCGGTAGGGTGCTCTTTCCAGGGGCCGGGCCGGGCCAGACCCAATGGGACGAAGGACCTCATTCTGTACTGTAACGTCTTTGATTCTATGATAAGAAGATGGATCAGAGACAGCAGTGAGAGGAAGATGTTCACAAGAGGCAGGAGGAAGTGGGATCTTTGCAAGCGGACTTACCCACAAATGGTTTTCACCTCAGCCAAGAGCAATATCTGCAGCAGCTGCACTTCACCAAGGAGGTGTTGAACTGAGCCACGTCCTCCAAGGAGACCTGTAACTGCAGAGCAGTGTAAGCATGTTACTGCCAGTAGCCATTAAGCTCACCGTCACCCTCAATTCCAATGCCTCAGGGTCCTTTCCGGTTGGCATCACCAACATTTCTCAGTTTGCATGAAACAATGGATCTCGGAGGTCACTGAGGATCTGGATGGAAGGCGAGGGATTGATTGTCCTCTCTAAGCAGAAAGAAACACATATAGTGAGCATGTAGCTTTGTCAGAGATGTCTTATTCTCTAGGGTGAAGGGATCCATTGACTGCAACAGGTGACTATGTAAGAGCCTCGTCTTCATGGGAAGATGTACCTGAAACACTGCAGTTTACGTGGTGTGGGGACTGTACGTGGTGCAATTAGGAAGAAAGTTCCAGGGTCTGATCAAGAGAAGGTTAAGAAACAGTGATACATTTCCAAATCAAGATGGTGTGTGATTTGAAGTGTACTTGCAGGTGGTGGTGTTGCCCTATGTCTGCTGCCCTTCTCCTTCTCTTTCTAAAACCCCGGTTGGACCATATTTGGAATATTGTGTCCAGTTCTGGTCACCTCCTGATAGGAAGAATGTGGATGCTTTGGAGAGGGTACAGAGGAGATTTACCAGGATGCTGCCTGGACTGGAGGGCAAGAGAGGTAACTTAATAGAGGTGTACACAAGGGGATGAGAGGCATGGATAGAGTGGATAGCCAGAGACTTTTCTCCAGGGCGGAAATGGCTGTCACGAGGGGACATTATTTTAAGGTGATTGGAGGAAATTGTAAGGGAAATGTCAGAGGTTGGTTCTTTCCACAGAGAGTGGTGGGTGCATGGAATGCACTGCCAGCGGAGGTGGTGGAGTCAGAGTCAGAAGGGACATTTAAGCGACTCTTGGACAGCACGAGTCTGGAGGGCAGCACGGTAGCATAGTGGTTAGCACAATTGCTTCACAGGTCCAGGGTCCCAGGTTTGATTCCCAGCTTGGGTCACTGTCTGTGCGGAGTCTGCACGTTCTCCCCGTGTGTGCGTGGGTTTCCTCCGGGTGCTCCGGTTTCTTCCCACAGTCCAAAGATGTGCAGGTTAGGTGGATTGGCCATGGTAAATTGCCCTTAGTGTCCAAAAAGGTTAGGTGGGGTTACTGGGGATAAGGTGGAAGTGTGTCCTTCGTTATGGTGCTCTTTCCAGGGGCCGGGCCAGACCCGATGGGACGAAGGACCTCCTTCTGCACTGTAAAGTCTTTGATTCTATGATAAGAAGATGGATCAGAGACAGCAGTGAGAGGAAGATGTTCACAAGAGGCAGGAGGAAGTGGGATCTTTGCAAGCGGACTTACCCACAAATGGTTTTCACCTCAGCCAAGAGCAATATCTGCAGCAGCTGCACTTCACCAAGGAGGTGTTGAACTGAGCCACCTCCTCCAAGGAGACCTGTAACTGCAGAGCAGTGTAAGCATGTTACTGCCAGTAGCCATTAAGCTCACCGTCACCCTCAATTCCAATGCCTCAGGGTCCTTTCCAGTTGGCATCACCAACATTTCTCAGTTTGCATGAAACAATGGATCTCGGAGGTCACTGAGGATCTGGATGGAAGGCGAGGGATTGATTGTCCTCTCTAAGCAGAGAGAAACACATATAGTGAGCATGTAGCTTTGTCAGAGTTGTCTTATTCTCTAGGGTGAAGGGATCCATTGACTGCAACAGGTGACTCTGTAAGAGCCTCATCTTAATGGGAAGATCTCTCCTTTCCTGTTTCTAACCTCAGCCCATACTACCTCGGAAGAAGAGTCCCCATCTAGCATCCTCTCCGCCACCGTAATACTGTTTTTGACTAGCAGCGCCACACCTCCCCCTCTTTTGCCTCCTTCTCTGAGCTTACTAAAACACCTAAACCCCGGAACCTGCAGCAACCATTCCTGTCCCTGCTCTATCCATGTCTCCGAAATGGCCACAACATCGAAGTCCCAGGTACCAACCCATGCTGCCAGTTCCCCTACCTTATTTCGTATACTCCTGGCATTGAAGTAGACACACTTCAAACCACCTACCTGAACAGTGGCCCCCTCCTGCTAAGTCAAATCTGTGCTCCTGAGCTCTATACTCTCATTCTCCCTTACCCTAAAACTACAATCCAGGTTCCCATGCCCCTGCTGCATCAAGGCAGCATTTGATCAAATGTGGCATTAAGGAGCCCAAGAAAAATGGAAGTTAATGGGAATCAGTGGCGGGGGCAGGCCCTGGCACAAAGGAAGATGGTTGTGGTGGTTGGAGGTCAATCATCTGTGCCCCGGAACATCCCAGCAGGGTTCCTTCAGGTTAGTGTCCTCGGCAGCTTCAATAATGACCTTCTTTCCATCATAAAGTCAAAAGTGGGGATGTTCACAATGTTCAGCAACATTCATAACTCCTCAGAAACTGAAACAGTCCGTGTCCAAATGCAGTAAGACCTGGATAATAACATTGTAGCCAGAAGTAATAGAGGCTCTGGGTATTAAAGGACATTCGTTCTAAACCTGCCTTAGTCTGCCTCTCAATTCTCCCCATCTGACCCCTCCTAGAATGACTCTTTATTCTGATGGTGTTGTCTCTCTCAGACCTCTCTCAGACCTCTCTAATCCTTCATCCAGGTGTCCTCCCCTGCTCGTCTTTTTTGAACAGTTCAGAAAACATTTCCGTTACATTCCAGGAATGATGTCAGTGTAAGTATTTTGTGCTATCAGTGTGTTAAAACCTGTGCTCTCCTTGAATAGGGTCACTATTCATGACACGTTCTGAGCTTTCCCATCCTTTTATCACTGATCTTCCCTGTAAATGAGTCATTCTGGACAAATGTTGTTATTCTAGAAGTAGCAGATGCCAAACTCCACAGAATTCTCAGAACTTCCAGTATTTGCAGAACAATCAAGGTACAAGGAGATAAAACAACTTTTGCCAAATTATCATGTGAAACTACAAATGCCAGGGTCTCTGGAGGGAACCCATTTGCTTCATAGTACTCAAACTGGGCCCAGCTCTTCAGTCTGACCTATCCACTCTCATCTCCTTCTCTGCTGCTTCACAGTAAAATCCTTTTAGCTTCCTTTTCTCATTTCATTTCTAATTATCTCTTCATATCGAGTTCAGTTTTCTGTGTAAATAATGTTTTTGTCAAGTTTGAAAGGGAAGTTTGTTAAATGCAGGGAACAAATAAAAGGAACACACTGACATAGAGAGGGCTTGGGTTCATTTTTGTCAGACTCACCTTGCTCATTTATAGGGTCATTATAATAAACTAATATAATAAACCGAAGGGCTGCATTGTTCTTTGCTCTAATATAAGTAAACAAAGGGTAAGGGAAGTAAAGGTTAGAGTAAGGGAGGTAAGTAAATAGTATCCTGAAATAAACATAATATGATACGTGATATGCTCCTCTTGTATTATGTGGCAAATCAAAAAATAAGTTGAACACTTCATAAAAAGCTGTGTTGGAACTATCAGTAATAATGAAGCACAGAGCGAGCAGGCCGTGGCTGAACAAGAAAATAAACAGTTGAAAGAACAGCTGACTGTCCTTCAAAATCAAAAGCAGCACTTAACACTTCAGCAGCATGAAGGAATAAAGACTACCTTGAAAGATAGAATGGAGGAACATCAGAACAACGGTGAAGAGATGGTTAAATGACAAGAAACTCAAGACAAAGCCAGTGGGCAGGATTCTCCGTTCCTGAGACTTCAGTGTTGACGCCAATGCACAATTCATGGGCTTTCATGACAGAAACACTGGCGCCACACATGGACCGATTCCGCTACTGCTCAGAAGCTAGACCGGCGCTGCGTGGAATGCAATCGATTCCAATGAAAACGGTGCAGGAGTCGCCGGGTCCGCGATTGACACTCGAGACGCTGACAAGCTGCAGCCACATTTACACATTGCACTCCCCCACACACTCATCCCAGCCAACAAGATGGCACTGGGTGTGCTGGAGCAAGCCCATACAGCTGATGGGTCGGCTGGGGCCAGAGGGCACCTATACGACCTTTGGCCCTAGGTTCACAGTGGGCTATTAGCAGCGTGTGCAACTGCATGGCTGCGTTGCCGGCTGCGGCAATGGAGTTCCATGTGTGTCCACACAGACCCCACAACCCACCTCCTGTCCACCCTCCACTACTCCTGACAGAAGCCCTCTGGGCAGCAGCACAACTGTTAGCACACCAGGCAATGTTGGACACTTTTCGTATCCCCTCTCTCTCCCTCCGCAGTCACCACACCGGTTTCACATTTTTAAAAGCACAAGTGAACTGCTGTCAGAATCACGGCCCATCGGAAGGGGAGCGTCGCGGAGGCCCTGCAGAATACTGGGTCAGGCCCACTAATGACATGCAAATGGTGTTTACTGTGCGTGTGTTGCAGAACGCATTGAGTATGTTGTGAGGAGATTGCGAATTTAGATTTGGCGTCAAAACCACAGCCTACCCCCAACCACTTCCCCTGGCCCAAACAGACGTCCGCCAGCCAGCCACACGGATACCGGATGAGTGTGGCGGCGCTGGACACTGTCCGCAGCCGGCACGCCAGGTTCCCGACTGCTGGGATCACATGTGGCCCATGCCGTCGGGAACTCAGCCCAATGGGGTGGGCCCCATTGGGGCGGCGCGTTGTGGATGGGCCGGCTGAAGACACGTCAACGACCTTGCGACTGTGCGCATCATGCATCCCAATGATGCCAATTTGTAGGGGGCGGAGCATCGGAACCGGCGCCAATCCGCGCCTGCCTCGAATCTGGCGTCAGAAGCCGTTCTCTGCTCGATCGCCGATCCCAATTTCAGCGTCAGGGTAACGAGAATTCCACTCCAGATCTTGGTATGTTAAAAGAATCCTCTCAGGTCAAAGTTTGTTACTCTGAAAAATTACAAAGTGAAGCAAAATTAATTGAATGTCACTCTGAATGAATTGGTGAACCAATTGACGGACATGTTCAAGAAGGTTCTATATGCCGGAAGTGTTATGGGCCAGGGTTCAGAGAACCCCAATGTGTATCATGGAGTTCACCTGACCCACAACTTTTAATAGATTGTGGTTATGGGGAGCGCATGAGCCTACAAAGAACAAAGAACAAAGAAATGTACAGCACAGGAACAGGCCCTTCGGCCCTCCAAGCCCGTGCCGACCATGCTGCCCCACTAAACTACAATCTTCTACACTTCCTGGGTCCGTATCCTTCTATTCCCATCCGATTCATATATTTGTCAAGATGCCCCTTAAATGTCCCTATCGTCCCTGCTTCCACTACCTCCTCCGGTAGCGAGTTCCAGGCACCCACTACCCTCTGCATAAAAAACTTGCCTCGTACATCTACTCTAAACCTTGCCCCTCTCACCTTAAACCTATGCCCCCTAGTAATTGACCCCTCTATCCTGGGGAAAAGCCTCTGACTATCCACTCTGTCTATGCCCCTCATCTTGACTGTCTGCACTCTTCCCGCCAGGGAGAGTGGGAGTGAGCCCCACCATTGAAGGTCTTTTCTTACTTCCTCCACCAGGCTGGTCAGGTTCCACTTGTGGATCTGTGTCCAGTCTCTGGCTATTTGGATCCCTAGGTAACAGAATCTGTTCTGGGCCATTTTGAATGGGAGCCCCTTCAGCTCTCTCCCTCCCCTGTTTGGGTTCACTGGGAATGTTTTGCTTTTGCCCAGGTTAAGTATGTAGCCCGAGAAGGTTCCAAACTCTTTCAGTATCTGCAGTCTTCAGTCCCTCCTGTGGCTTCGAAACATAGAGGAGCAGGTCATCTGCATAGAGTGAGACTCTGTGCTCTCTGTCTCCTCTCCGGATTCCCTTCCAGCTTTTTGCGTCCCGCAGGGCTATCGCCAAGGGTTCGATCGCTAGTGCAAACAAGAGTGGGGGCAGGGGGCAGCCCTGTCTTTTTCCTCTCTGTAGCTGGAAGTATTCAGAGTTGGTGGTGTTAGTTGTACATTGTACCAGGTGGTGAATCCCACTCCGAGCCCAAACCACTCCAGTACCTTGAGGAGGTAGCTCCATTCGACTCTGTCAAAAGCCTTTTCTGCATCCAGGAAGACGATCACCTCTGGTGTTCTCTCCCCGGGGGGGGTCATTATCACATTCAGCAGCCGCCTGATGTTCGCTGTGAGTTGCCTACCCTTGACAAAGCCCGTTTGGTCCTCTGCGACCCACCTCTGGTACGCAGCCCTCCAGCCTTTTGGCCAGGACATTTGCGAGTATTTTCGCATCCACGTTCAGCAGTGAAATGGGTCTGTATGATCCACATTCCGTCAGGTCTTTATCTTTTTCGGGTATAAATGAGATTGTGGCCTGCGCTAGTGTTGGGGGCAGAGGGCCCCTGCCAGTGAGTCCGCGAACATGTCCCTCAGGTGTGGGGCCAGGACTGGTGCAAATTTTTTGTAGAAGTCTGCCGGGAACCTGTCGGATCCCGGTGCCTTCCCCGCCTGCATGGAGCTGGTGCTCTCCATGATTTCTCCCAGCTCTATTGGTGCTTCCAGCTCCCCCTGTCTGTCTTCCCCCACCACTGGTAGTTCCAGTCTGTCTAGGAACTGTTTCATTCCCGCGTCCCCGTTGGGGGGCTCGGAGGTGTACAGTCCCCGGTAGACGGTCTCAAATGCCCGATTGACCTCCTTTGGCTCTGTTACCAGTCTGCCTTTGCTATCCTTAACCTGCGCTATTTCCCTCATAGCTGCCTGCTTTCTCAACTGGTGAGCCAATAGGCGGCCAGCTTTGTCTCCGTGTTCGTAGAAGGTCCCCCATCCTAGTGGATAGCAGGTTAAAGTCCATTTGCAGCTTTTTCCTCTCCGCCAGCAGCTGTACGGTTGGGGCCTCAGAGTACTTTCTATCGACTTCCAGACCGGAGTCCACTAGCTGTTGCCTGGCCACCCTCTCTTCCCTATCTCAACTTGCCTTGTAGGCTATGATCTCTCCTCTAATCACGGCCTTCAGTGCCTCCCAGAACGTGGAGGGTGGGATCTCCCCATTTTGGTTGTTACTAACGTAATCGCCTATGGCCTGCGATACTTTTTGGCAAAAAGCCTTGTCGACCAGGAGCTCCGTGGCAAGGATCCATGTGGGACGCTGGGCACGGCCTGTCTCCAACCTCACATCCATATAATGTGGTGCGTGGTCGGAGATAACGATTGCGGAGTTCTTTGTTCTTTGTTTGTTCTTTGCTCTAGTCCGTTCCCGATATCCCTGGAAGCACCCTGCAAAGAAGTCGATACAGGTGTATAACTTGTGCACCAGCGAAAAGAACGAGAACTCCTTTTCTCCCGGGTGCAGGAACCTCCATGGGTCCACTGCCCCCATCTGTTCCATGAAGGCCCCTAGCTCCCTAGCCAAGCCAGACGTTTTCCCCATTCTGGGGTTTGATCGGTCGGTCAGTGGGTCCAGCACGCAGTTAAAGCCGCCCCCCAGAATCAGTCGGTGTGTGTCAAGGTCGGGGATTTCTTCCATGGTCTTCTTTATGAATTCTGAGTCGTCCCAGTTGGGAGCGTACACATTTACCAGTACGACAGGTGCTCCTTCCAGGACACCGCTGACCATGACGTACCTTCCCCCTGGGTCTGTAACTGTCTTGGTTCCCGTAAACCTCGTCCTTTTGCTAATTAATATTGCTACCCCCCTAGCCCTCGTCCCGTAGCATGAGTGGTACGTCTGTCCCACCCAGCCCTTCCTCACCAGCAGTTGGTCCTTCTCCCTCAGGTGCGTCTCTTATAGGTAGATTATGTCTGCTTTTAGGCTTCTTAGGTGGGCGAACACTCTGGATCTTTTCACTGGACCTTTCGTCGAGTCCTCTTACATTCCAGGTAACAATCCTGGTGGGGGGTTTCTGTCCCCGGGTCTGTGGGATCACCCATACTTACCTGGTGGACGCGCCCTTGCACGCCAGGGTTTTCCTTTGCTCGGGGGCCGTCCAAAATGGCCAGGGTTACCGATCTCACCGTGGGTTGGCCCCAGCGCTCAGGGGTTTCCCTTTGCCCAGGGGGCACCCAATGCAGCCACTGTACGCCACACGGGTGCGCCCCTGCGCTCCGGGGTCTCCCTCCGCCCTGATACCCTCTCAAGTGGCTGCTTGCGGCGCCCGCTTGGTTCCTCGCCCTGCTCCCTGCCCGCCGAGGCATATGGCTGTACTGCTTCACTATCTCACCTTCTCTTTTGTTCTGCGTTCTCCCCCAGACTCCTCGCCTCCCTCCTAGCCCCTGTCCCTTTGTTCCTCCCCCCCCCCCCCGTGTTCTCCCCGCCCTTCTGTCCCCCCCTTGTGCCAGATGCTCCCCCTCCTTCCTTCCTGCCCTCCCGTGCTGGCCCTCCTCACTAGTACGGTGGCGCCCAGTATTCGCCCAGTTTGGCCCTGTTTAACCTTTCTCCTACTGGCCCTTGTCTCGCCCTCCTGTTTGCTTTCCTCACCCACATTTCCCTCACTCCACCCCCCCCCCCCCCCTTTGCATTGAGGGAGTCCATTGTCCTTGTTTGCGGTCTGTCCTCCGCTCTTTGTTCTGGTTTTCCCTTCCTTTTCCATCCCCATGTCTTTCATTGCGGTTGCATGTGCTCCTCCCTCAGCTTGTTCGCTCTAACAAACGCATGAGCCGCCGCTGGGGTGTTAAAATACAGCTCTTTCCCCCCAAATGTTACCCAGAGTTTGGCCGGGAATAACATCCCAAATTTTACCTTGCTTTTGTGCAGTGCTGATTTTGCCTTGTTGAATTCAGCCCTCTTTTTGGCCAGTCCGCCCCAATGACCTGATACACCCTTTTGGTCTTCCCTTCCCACATGCTCTGTTTCGTTTGCCGGGCCCACTTTAGGGTTCTCTCCCGGTCTTGGAACCGGTGCAGCTTCGCAATAATTGCTCTGGGCTGGTCCCCGGCTTGGGCTTGTCCCCAACTTTGGGCTTGGGTCGGAGCGACCTGTGCGCCCTGTCTATTTCTGGTGGGTTTGGGAATACCTCCTTTCCCACTAGCTTGCCCATCATTTGGGTGATGTAGCCTGTTGGGTCTCTGCACTCTATCCCCTCTGGCAGACCCACTATTTTTTAATATTCTGTCTTCTGGACCTATTTTCCTGGTCCTCCACTTTCCTTCTTAGGCTCCCCTGGGCCGTTATTAAACTTTTGACCTCGGCTTCTAGGGTTATCGCCCTGTCGCTCTGGTCTGAAGCGGCCCTCTCCAACTCCAGAATTGTTTTTTTCTGCACCTTCACTTCCCTTTCCAGGCCTTCGATGGTCTGCTGCATTTTGTGCATCCTCTCCTTCATCATTGCTTGGAGCTCCGACCAGAGCGCCTCCTTTATGCTGGTCGCTGCGTCCTGCTCACGCTCCGCTGCTTGGTCCACCATCGTTTGCCCTTTCAGGCTCGCCTATACCTCCGTCTCGTCTTGTGGGGCCGCCTGCCTGCGCGTCCGCCGCTCATGCGCCTCACCCTCGCTGCTGCTGCTGCTTGCGTCTCGCTGTCTATTCGCTTTGGTGTTTTTCGTTCCTCCAGCCATCTGTCTGTCCCCGCTGCTGTTCCTTACCCTGAGGTTTCTCTCACTTCACCCGCTCCTCTGCTCTCACTGGGTCTGCCTCGGGCTTAGAGTTTCCTTTTTTTTGTTGATGTGAGGGGGTGTGTTGGGGTTGGTTCCCTTCCTCCCTTCCTTCCCTTCTCTCTTTCATTGCTTCTTTATTTCTTTATTTAGTTACTTTTATTTTTCCCCCTTCTTCTCTTTTTTTTCCCCTTCCTACTCACTGGGTCAGGAGGGTTTGGGAGAGACGTTTCCTGGTGCAAACGGAAGTCCCTCTTGTTGTGATATCCATATTAACATATCGTGGTGCAATCACACACACACACACTGATGGACAGGTAGATGGACCAACCAGCACACACACAACATCACAGCCAATCACCAGTGAGAGCACACGCACTAGAAAACAGGGAACACCACAGTTCCCGCTGGTTCTACCAGGAGATAGCTCAGAGCACAGAGCTCACAGCGTGCCACTCAGACATAGACCATGTGCTGAGTGCCTCACAAAGATAGTGCTAGGGCTGGGTTCACAGGTTGGCTGGTGAAGTACGAACCACAGGCAGAAGTTAATAGTTATTATTGTACAGAATAATAAAACAGAGTTGTACCATCCACAACCGTGTTGGTTCGTTTGTGTATTGGAACACCCAACGCGACATGATACCAGGACTGGGAACTCGCCAGCAACTGTGAGACCTACCTGCAACTCTTCAGAGATCTACCATCCTGCGCCATGGACACCATCAGCCCGCCGCAGCCGCTCCAAATCGCTGGAAATCTCGGCGTCAACTGGAAGCTGTTTAAACAGCGCTTCCAGCTCTTTCTAGAAGCCACAGACAGGGAGAATGCATTGGACACCAGGAAGATCGCCCTCCTCCTCTCCATGGCAACACGCCATCCACATCTACAACTCCCTGGCATTCGCGGAAGGCGAGGGCAAGAAGAAGTACAAGACGGTCCTTCTAAAATTTGAGGAACACCTCAGCGTGGAAGTTAATGAGAGCTTCGAGAAGTACCTCTTCCACCAGCGCCTGCAGGGTAAGGATGAGCCTTTTCAATCTTTTTTGACACACCTCCGTATCCTCGCGCAGTCCTGCGGCTATGAAGCCACCTCCGACTCCATGATTCGGGATCAGATAGTTTTTGGGGTCACCTCGGACACCCTACGCCAGCAGCTCCTCAAAATAAAGCACCTCACCCTAGCCACCGCCATCGAAACCTGCGTCCTCCACAAAAACACGACCAGCCGGTACTCCAAATTCCAGGCGTCCGAATCGGCACGGCAGGGGTCTTACGAGGCCGAGCGGGTCCAGTCGATCGAGTTCCTCCCGGCCCGCGGCCCGGACGAGGGCGGCCATTTTGTGCACTTTTCGAGGCCTCCTTGTACGCGCCAAAAGAAGGGACGCCGACGCAGAGGGACGTGATACGCAGGCGCACTCTACGCAGGACCGCACCGCGTGTGTGCGGTGGCGCAACGAACGCCATGACGTCACGACGTGCGGCAACTGTGGATCCGCACACTTAAAGCGGCAATGTCAAGCCAAAACACGACAATGCCTCCGCTGTGGCAGGATGGGCCACTACGCTGCCTGCTGTCGAGCAGTTCAACCTGCCAACTCTCCGCAATTCCGCCAGCCTCGCAGGGACATGCGGGCTATTCAGCCCCCATACCCTGACGACGTACAGACCGGTGATACTGACGACTGGGATCCCTTCCGCGTTGCGGTAATAGACAGGAACCGGATGTCCCCAAGTAGGACCCACCAGCCGATGCCAGTGCACAGCATTAATCCGGGCGATGAATGGTGTGCCACCCTAATGGTCAACCGATCACCAATCACATTCTGCTTAGGCACTGGTGCCTCCGCCAATCTCATTGCATGGTCAGCCTTCCACACCTTGAAGGCCAAACCACTGATTCGGCCATCCCACTGTCAGCTGGTCGATTACAACGGGAACGTTATCCCAGCCATGGGGTCCTGCCAGCTCGAGGTTGCACACAATACATACACAGCCACACTGTCTTTTGAGATAGTTGGATCCTCGAAGGACTCTCTGTTAGGTGCACAGGCATGCAAGATCCTCCACCTCGTTCAGCGGGTACACACTCTGTCTCCAGAAGGCACGTCCGACTTCCCGGATGCAGACTTTAGGGCGCAGCCCCACTCGCTCCTCGCCCACAACCAGGAGGTTTTCGAGGACATGGGCACACTGCCCTACACATACAGAATACGGCTTAAACCGGACGCCACCCCGGTCATTCACGCACGTGACGTCCAGCCCTTTGCATCCCCAATCGAATGGCAAGGCGTAAAAGGGCGTCCATATCGTGAAGCGGCTCCTCTGCAAGGCTGCTGATGCCAGATCTGACTTCTGTTTATCCCTGCTGGCCTATCGCTCGGCCCCACTGTCCACAGGCCTCTCGCCAGCCCAGCTGTTGATGGGTCGCACCCTCAGGACCACTGTGCCGTCCATTCATGTTCCTAAACCTGACCATGCTCCAGTACTGCAAAGGATGCGACAGCAGCGTGCTCAGCAGAAGGTGGCACATGACACTCGGGCAACTGATCTTCCTGCCCTGGCGCCTGGAGACAACGTCCGCATACACCTACCAGTGGGTTGCTGGTCGGCAACCGCCGAGGTTCTCCGCCGCGTGGCTCCCCGCTCGTTCCTGGTTCGCATGCCTGATGGCTCCATTCGCCGACGTAATTGGCAGGGCCTTCGGCTGCTTCCATGCTCGCTATGAGATCATGCACCGGTGCCACGCCCTCCTGTTGTCCCTGATGTCGACTTCGTGGAGCTTCCTGCCACTATGCCTACTCCTATCTCACCCATGGCCAGGCCCATTCCTCAACCGGTGGATCCTGACCCACCCTTGAGGCGGTCAACCCGAATTCGGCGCCCACCTAACAGACTGAACTTATGAGCCTGTTTGCACGTTGGACTCACTGACTTGTTGTGCAATAATGTTAACGTGTTTCTTTCTTGTCGTTCCAGGAGTTCTCTTTAATATATTTGATGATTGCACTTGTTTTGTTTGTGGTACAACCTCGTTGCTCTGTTGCACCTGACACCTTCCTCTGTATATAGTTTAGCCTCATGTCCATGTTGCAAATATCGCACACACATACACAGATGCACTCAGTACACACCAATATTTATTACCATGTAGGCACATATCCTTGTGAAAAGGGGGGATGTCATGATATCCATATTAACATATCATGGTGCAATCACACACACACACACTGATGGACAGGTAGATGGACCAACCAGCACACACACAACATCACAGCCAATCACCAGTGAGCGCGCACACACTATAAAACAGGGAACACCACAGTTCCCGCTGGTTCTACCAGGAGATAGCTCAGAGCACAGAGCTCACAGCGTGCCACTCAGACATACACCATGTGCTGAGTGCCTCACAAAGATAGTGCTGGGGCTGGGTCCACAGGTTGGCTGGTGAAGTACGAACCACAGGCAGAAGTTAATAGTTATTATTGTACAGAATAATAAAACAGAGTTGTACCATCCACAACCGTGTTGGTTTGTTTGTGTATCGGAACACCCAACACGACACCTCTTTGTCTCGCCGCTCACCACGTGGTCGCTGCCGGTCCCGTTGGGGGGGGGTTCTCTCTCTCGCGCGCTCCCGAGCGCTTGTGTCTCTGGCCTTCGTGATCCGGGCTTGCCATTTCTCTTCTGCCGCCCACGCTCTGGGCCGGGGGGGGGGATGCTCGGTCGGGCAGGCTCACAGGCTCGCGCTCTTTGGGCTAGTTCTGTTTGGGGACGTGACTCTCCTCAGCCGCTGCTCTTCTTTAAAGAGATCTGGCACCTTCTTATCAATCACCTCTTGATCAGGCTGTACAATCTTTCCTTTACCACTTTAACAAACCCCACTGTCTTATCCTGTTTTACCACATCAGCCTACCCAGTGATTTTCTTCAACCACCAACACTGTGACTTTACATGGCCTAGTTTATTACAGTGAAAACATCTGAAACTTTTCATTTCTTTTCCACCCTCCTGGATTTCTTTTTTAATCTGAGGTAAACTCTCTTTATTGTCTCCCATCAAATCACCTTTACCACTTGAGTATTTATCTTTTCCCCAGTTTCTATCCCTCACAGGCTGAAACTGATGTCAGAAACCAAGCTTTGATTTATGAACTAATTCATAATCATCTGCCATTTCTGCTGCTAACCTCACAGTTTTAACCCTCTGCTCTTCCACATGAGGGGCAGCATGGTAGCCTTGTGGATAGCACAATTGCTTCACAGCTCCAGGGTCCCAGGTTCGATTCCAGCTTGGGTCACTGTCTGTGCGGAGTCTGCACATTCTCCCCGTGTGTGCGTGGGTTTCCTCCGGGTGCTCCGGTTTCCTCCCACAGTCCAAAGATGTGCAGGTTAGGTGGATTGGCCATGATAAATTGCCCTTAATGTCCAAAATTGCCCTTAGTGTTGGGGTGGGATTACTGGGTTATGGGGATAGGGTGGCGGTGTTGACCTTGGGTAGGGTGCTCTTTCCAAGAGCCGGTGCAGACTCGATGGGCCAAATGGCCTCCTTCTGCACTGTAAATTCTATGATTCTATGATTCTCACTATATCAGGAACTGAATTTTAAAAATTCCTCCAAAAGTATAATTTCTCTGAGAGCTTCATACGTTTGGTCTATTTTCAAAGCCGTTATCCACCTATCAAAATTACTCTGTTTGATCCTTTCAAACTCCATGTATGTTTGACCAGGTTCTTTCCTTAAATTTCTAAACCTTTGTCTGTAGGCTTCAGGCACTAGTTCATATGCACTTAAGATGGATTTTTTTCACCTCCTATGTCCCTGATACCTCCTCTAATAATGATGCAAACACTTCACTAGCTCTACCTACCAACTTTGTTTGAATCAGTAATACCCACATGTCCAGTGGCCATTTCATTTGTTTATCCACCTTCTCAAATTAAATGAAAAATACTTCTACCTCCTTCTCATCAAACCTTGGCAATGCTTGGACATATTTAAATGGATCCCCACCAAGCCTTCGACTGTGACGTTCTTTCTCTTTATCCTCATCACTATCCTCCAACTGTACGTTTCCCTTTACATCCGCCATTTTTAACTGACTGTCATGTTTCATGGCCATTGTCTGAAGTACAAACTCTCTTTTTCCCTTTCCTCTCTGTCTTTTTCTTTTTCCCTGATCGGTACCTCCCTTTCTCTTTCTTTTTGTTCTGCTGGGGCTATTCTTTCTTTGTTTCTTTCTTCTCTCTCCTTTTCTTTTTCCCTGATCTTTATCTCCCGTTCTCTCTCCTTTTTTCTCATTTCGTATTCAAGCTGCTTTAATTCTTTGTCATGTTCCAGTTGTTTAATTTGTAACTGAATTTTTGCCTGTTCTAATGAGTCAGACCATATCTCAGGCAATTTTAAATGCTCAGCTAGCACTGTAAGTACCTCTTTTTTTCGTATTCTGTCAGGTAATGTTAACTGCAAAGTTTTTGCCAAATCTAAAAGCCTATTTTTAGTCTCTGTTTGTAAGGTACTGCGTGCGACCTTATCCACCCCCAAAAACTTCAGAGCCTCTGAAAGAGCCATTGTCCACAACACACTCCCTACTTAAACTTAAGTTCACAAAGCCAACCCAATAGATAGACTTTTATTCCGGACGAGCCCCCAATTTGTTATGGGCCAGGGTTTAAAGAACCCCAAAGTGTATCATGGAGTTCACCTGCCCCACAACCTTTACAGGTGTACATAGAACATACAGTGCAGGAGGAGGCCATTCGGCCCATCGAGTCTGCACTGGCCCTCACTTCCACCCTATCCCCAATAACCCCTCCTAACGTTTTTTGGACACTAAGGGCAATTTAGCATGGCCAATCCACCTACCCTGCACATCTTTTAACTGTGGGAGGAAACCGGAGCACCCGGCGGAAACCCATGCAGACACGGGGAGAACGTGCAGACTCCGCACAGACAGTGACCCAGCGGGGAATCAAACCTGGGACCCTGGCACTGTGAAGCCACAGTGCTACCCACTTGTGCTATTGTGCTGCCCTGTGTAGTGCAACAGTTAGTTAAAGTACTTTTAAATTAAAAAAATATTTATTTATGAATCCAGTTAACACTTTATAAACTCACAGTAAACATCTTAACAACTATCAACACCAATCATCCTCACAGATACAATATTCTATACGTAACCCTTAATCTTTCCTTGCAACATCCATAAGACAAAAGACCCTTTTGAACACAGAGATCAGGTTTAAATTCTCTATTGAGAACATTTATCACTTTGAAATCATCCAAATGATCTGGAGACAGTCTTTAGATTGCAGAGAGATCCTCATACAGCTGCTTGCTTTTCCTGCAGCTATCCAGCTCTCAAAACAAAACTAAAAAACACTGTAACTGCCTGCTCAAAAACGAAAGTGAAAGACAGACAGCCCAGCTCCACCTACTCTCTGACATCACTGCAGCTATCTGACAAACACCCATTTCTTAAAGGTACTCGCACATGACAGAAGGAAGCCAAGAGGTACAAGAAAGAGATGACAGAGCTGAAAAAGGTTCTCAGACATTTGGAAGAAAACTTGGGAAAACATTACATTCCCAAAGATATATTTGAAATGAAACTGAGAACCTAGAATGACGATTGCAAGTAGAACTTCTCACAAAATAGCATGACATGTCTCAGAAGCAATTAGCAAATGTACAATTACAGAATGCGAGCTTGAAGGATAGCGCAGAGGAATTAAACTCTGCCAAGGAAAAGCTGATCACGTAGAAAACCACGGATGATGGGCGAGATCTTCCCTCTCTTCATGCTGGTGGGATCTTTTGTTCCCGCCAACGGCGCAACCCCGGTTTCCCAACGACATGGGGTGGAATCAATGGGAAATCCCATTGATAATGATGGGACCAGAAGATCTCACTGTCGGCCAATGGCTGGGAGGGGTCATTATTATAGATACCCAGGAGTTAGGAGTGGTTTTAATTCTTCCAACTTTTCATGCATAACTATTCTAAGAGGGACAAAAACATCATTTTCAGTATTAGCTACAATATCCATGCCCCGTGTTCATCTGCCTTGCCCGTTAGACCTCTTGCATTGAAATAAATGCAGTTCAACCTGCTTCTCTGCCTTCCACTTTTCTTCTTACTGGCTTTTGTTTCTATCCTCTCTTTACTAACCTCTGACTTCCTGCATTGGTTCCCACCCCCCTGCCACATTAGTTTAAACCCTCCCCAACAGCACTCGCGAACAACCCCCCCCCCCCCCCCCCCCCCCCCAAAGGACAGGTGTAGACCGTGGACAGGTTGGATATATCTTGCCTTTTGTGTACATGACATACCTAGGTAATCTTCTACATTACCAGGCAGATGCGAGTGCTGTAGCTATACTGGAACTACATACTGGAACTGTATACTGGAACAGCTTGGCTAGGAGCGTGGCAAGTTCTGGATCACACGTCTTCAGTACTTGCTGGAATATTATTAGGACCCATAGCTTTTGTAGTATTCAGTGCCTTCAGCCATTTCTTGATATCTTGTGGATTGAATTGAATTGACTGAAGACTGGCATCTGTGATGCTGGGGACCTCTGGAGCAGACCGAGATGGATCACCTACTCAGCACTTCTGGCCGAAGATTGTTGTGAATGCCTCAGCCTCGTCTTTTGCACATATGTGCTGGGCTCCTCCATCATTGAGGATAGGAATATTTGTGGAGCCTCCTCCTCCAGGGAGTTGTTTAATTGTCCACCACCATTCACAACTGGATGTGGCAGGACTACAGAGCTTAGATCTGATGCGTTGTTATGGAATCACTTTGCTCTGTCTATTACTTGCTGCTTATGCTGTTTGACACACATTAGTCCTGTGTTTTAGCTTCACCAGGTTTGACACCTCATTTTTAGATATGCCTGATGCTACACCTGGCATACTCTCCTGCACTCTTCATTGAACCAAGGTTGGTCACGGGTTTGCTAGTAATGGTAGAGTGGGGGATCATCGAATCATAGAATTTACAGTGCAGAAGGAGGCCATTGAGTCTGCACTGGCCCTTGGAAAGAGCACCCTCCCTAAGCCCATACCTCCACCCTATCCCTGTAACCCAGCAACCGCACCTAAGCTTTTTGGACACAAAGTGCAATTTATCATGGCCACTCCACCTAACCTGCACATCTCTGGACTGTGGGAGGAAACCGGAGCACCCGGAGGAAGCCCACGCAGAAACGGGGAGAACGTGAAGATTCCGCACAGACAGTGACCCAAGCCGGGAATCAGACTTGGGACCCTAGAGCTGTGAAGCAACTGTGCTAACCGCTATACTACCGAGCCGCCCAGGGCGGCTGGGTTTTGCCAGGCCATGAGGTTGCAGATTGTGGCGGAGTACAATTTTGTTGCTGCTGCTGGCCCACAGGATGCGAGATCTGTTCAGAATCTATCCCATTTAGCACAGTAGTAGTGCCAGACAACCCGATGGAGGTATGTCAATGTGAAGATGGGACATCATCCACAAAAACTGTGCAGTGGTCACTCCTACTGATACTGTCATGGACATCTGCAGCAGACAGGTTGGTGAGGATGAGGTCTACTGTGTTTTTCCCTTACCACTTGTTACAGTCCCAGTCTAGCAGTTATGTCCTTTGGGACTGGCCAGCTGTGGTGGTACTACCGAGCCACTCCTGGTGATGGACATTGAAGTCCCCCACGCAGACTATTGTGTGCCCTTGCCACCCTCAGTGCTTCCTCCAATAAATTACCCTGGTGTTCAACATGGAGCTGATGGTGGCCGGTACGTGGTTTCCTTGCCCATGTTTAACCTGAAGCTATGAGACTTCATGGGGCCCAGAGTCGATGTTGAGAACTCACAGAGCAACTCCCTCCTGACTGTATACCACTGTGCTGCCACCTCTGCTGGGTCTGTCCAGCCGGTGAGACACGACATACCCAGGAATGGTGATAGTGGTGTCTGGGACATTAGCTGTAAGGTATGATTCTGTGAGTATGACTATGTCAGGTTGTTGTTTGACTAGTCTGTGAGACAGCTCTCCTGACTTTGGCGCAAGCTCCCCAGATGTTAGTAAGAAGGATTTCACAGGGTCGACAAGGCTGGGTTTGCCATTGTCCTTTCCAGTGCCTTGGTTGATCTGGTTTCTTTCATTTTTATTGAATTTGCAACAGTTTTGATACAACTGAGTGGCTTGCTATTTCAGAGGGCATTTCAGAGTCAGCTACATTGTTGTGTATCTTGAGGCTAAATGACATTCGTGAACCAGCTGGGTCTTTTTTACAACAATCAACAATAGTTTCATGGTCATCATTAGACTTTAATTCCAGATATTTATTAGTTCAATTTCCACCATCTGCCATGGTGGGATTCAAAGCCGGGTCCACAGAGTGTTACCCTGGGTCTCTGGATCACCAATCCAATGACAGCACCACTACACCACCGCCTCTCCATTAGTGGACAGGCATCTGGGGCACAATCTGGTGAGCACCACACAGTTGCCGATGCACATCAGATGGAGGCTGGAACATCCAAGGGAGTCAGCAGTCGGAGGCCTCCTCTAAACTTTGCCCCAGAGACTTTAAACCAATGCCCCCTGGTGACTGACCCTTCCACCCTGGGTAAGAGTGCCTGCCCATCCACTCAATCCATGCCCCTCATAGTCTTGTTGACCTCTATCAGGTCATCCTTCAACCTACGTCTTTCTAATGAAATCAGTCTGAGAATATTCAGGCTTTCCTCATAGCTAACACCCTCCAGACCAGGCAACATCCTGGTAAACCTCCTCTGCACCCTCTCCAAAGCCTCCACATCCTTCTGGTAGTGGCGACCAGAAGTGTGCGCAATATTGTGCGGCCTTACCAAGGTTCTATACAACTGTAGCGTAACTTGCCAGTATTTATACTCGCTACCACTCAGGGATAGCGGTCAGAACAGGGTGGCACGGCGATGCCAGCGACATTTCTAAGTCGGGCTGGTCCCCCCCGGCTCCAGGCCCTCCAGCGGATAACCACCAAGAACATCACAGGCCACAGGGCGCAGAAAGTGGCAGACTGCCTCCACCTCCGACGTGCATCCTTGGGACACATGTGAAGCTTTGGATGTTAATACTCACATCGGGCCTGTCAACACCTTGACTGCCTGTTGCCCTCTGCTCCTCCCATCCTCCAGACACAGTGGTCCCAGATCTCAAGCCCCTAATGTAGACCCCATTCAGAGGATGGGTGTGAACACGCAGTCAGCCAAAAGACAGGAATCAGACTTTAGCAGAAACTGAGGAGCACCAGAGCTTTCCTCACAGCGAGTTATTATCACTCTACTGCCTTGTACAGTGGCCCACTGACAGTGATGACACAGGCCCATCACCCTGGAATGATGTTACACAGACCCTTGAAGGGGGGGGGAACAGGGTGGTCGGGGAGGGGGTGGTGTGATGGGAGGGAGTTGAGGGAGGGAAATGGGGGAGGGAATAGCTCCTCCTGTGATTCTCTGTCTATAGACAGTATGTATTTGAGGAGAGAGTGCCTTGGAGTTGATTGTTTACCCAAGAGAGGATTCATGCATGGAGGCAAAGTCCCCGGCTGAGATATTGGCTCTGAACTTATTATCCATTTTCAGACTGAAGGTAATTGTCTGCCGCACATACGGTGCGCGACCAGCCGGAACTGTCGATGCATGGACATGCGCGCTGGCAGCCTTTGAAGAGCTTCCTTAATCGTCCTCTTGTTTAGGATCCTTCCTTGAGCTGGGTGAAGAAGATTTGCTTTAGCAATCGGGACTCTGACATCCTAAGCATATGGGTGGCCAATGGAGTTTCGGATGATCATGGCCTCGATACTGATGCTATTGACTCCTTCAAGGACACTAATGTTAGCACCCCTGTCCTCCAAGCTGATTCACAGGTCAAGTACATTTGGATTTTGCAATGTATTTTAAGCTGTGTTAAAAGTCCCCCTGATGTAACGTTCATCCTTACACATCTCAGTGATTACTCCAAATGCTTTAACAAAGTTTAATGCCTTCGTTTACGTATCCAAGTCTCCTATAGTCTAATGTGAACTATCTCTCTGACAGGTATTGCAGAATCCTGTGCAGATTCAAAATCTGTAGTGCAGTTACATCTCTGCTGAGGCTTAAGAGCTGGACTTCTTAAAATTCTTGAACTACTTTTGAGGCTTTGACGCAGGTGCAGGGATCACGAGAGAAGAGTCAAGCATCATCTTCGCCAGGCGAGGCAGTGAATCAATTGCCCACGCTGAAAGAGTGAAGAGATAAAGGCCATCATATGAAATGATGTCAGAGGAGATGCATGCCAGGAGTCTGTGCTTCAGCAAGGAAGCAATGGGGCACCTTTGTGAAATGTTGAAGGAAGACCTGAAGTCAAATTCTAACTACCACACTGTCTTAACAGTGGAAATGAAACTATCACTTGACATGTGTGACATGATTGACAAAACTTAACTCCATCTTTATGTAGTCCAGGCCAATAAAAATGTTTTTGGATTTTAGCTTGCGTTTTACTTATTCCCAAATGACCTCCCACTGGTACCTCATGTGCAACTCGCAACACCTCCTTTCTATACCCTACCGACAATACTACTTGATGGACCAGCCGGAACTGTCGATGCATGGACATGCGCGCTGGCAGCCTTTGAAGAGCTTCCTTAATCGTCCTCTTGTTTGGAATCCTTCCTTGAGCTGGGTGAAGAAGATTTGCTTTAGCAATCGGGACTCTGACATCCTAAGCATATGGGTGGCCCAACGGAGTTGGTTTCAAGGCGATGTGGATGGATTAATTTGCTCCAGGAGTGATATCATAAGAACTAAGGTTTGGTTATTTTATAAAACAAACTTTATGGAAACAAAAGAAAAAGTTGTTAAACTTTTAAACTTGACCCAGAACAATAACGGATTACATGCAGTTTCTTAACTTTAAGACAAATATCCATTTAACATAGAACATAGAGTGCAGAAGGAGGCCATTCGGCCCATCGAGTCTGTACCGACCAATTGAGCCCTCACTTCCACCCTACCCCCATAACCCAATAACCCCTCCAACCTTTTTTTGACACAAGGGCAATTTAGCTTATCCAATCCACCTAACCTGCATGTCGCTGGACTGTGGGAGGAAACCGGAGCACCCGGAGGAAACCCATGCACACACGTGGAGAACGTGCAGACGCTGCACAGGCAGTGACCCAGCGGGGAATCGAACCTGGGACCCTGGCGCTGTGCAGCCACAGTGCTATCCACTTGTGCTACCGTGCTGCCCAATAAACAGCACTTTAAATTAATATGCAGATCACATTCCACTTATACAGGCGGGTAAAGGCAATACTTGCATTTACGAAGCAATTTCTCTTCTGTTAGGGGAGTTCTTTCAGAACCCTTTTCCAAAGCCTGCCTCGGTGGCAACTTTCATGACCCCTCTCGGTCACTTTCCAAAGTCTTCTTCCTGTACCTGTTCAAAACAGGATTCTTTCTGTCTCTAAGCTCTGCCCAGCCCCTCAAACAAAGCTTCTCTCCAGGGGTTTCCTTCACCGTTATCTTGGCCGTTTGATTTCCCACTCCCATTTATAGAAAAAAACAGAGCCATGCTATTGATATGCAATCAAATTCTCATTGATGGAGAAAGAGGCCATCAAATGGCTGGTCAGACAGGAGTATTCCGAATGACAATTGGATCTGGGGCATCCTGTGTATTCCCACTAATTAGTTTAGGTCTGACTGGGACAACGCAACTCAGGTCGGGTGTGGCCCTATCCCTGACTCCGAGCTAGCAGTTTCTTTTTCCTCAGTCTGTTTAACCCCCAAATTGCCTGATACATATTCGATCCCATTTCTGAACCCAATTTCCTAATATCTCCCTCTTGTAACATATGTATTGTTCAGCTATAAAGTTAAATGTTCAGCTAAATGTTAACTGGTATTTGGAAAATGATTTTTGTTGCAGAATCATAAGAGTCATAGATGTTTACAGCGTGGAAACAGGCCCACTGGCCCAGCATGTCCATGCCGCCCAGTTTGTATCACTAAGCTAGTCCCACTTGCCCGCATTTGGCCCACATCCCTCTATACCCACCCTGCCCATGTAACTAAGTTTTTAAAAGGAAAAAGTTGTACCCGCCTCTACCACTGCCTCTGGCAGCCCGTTCCAGATGCTCACCACCCTCTGTGTGAAGAAATTTCCCCTCTGGTCTCTTTTGTGTCTACATAGAAGTTACAGTGCAGAAGGAGACCATTCAGCCCATCGAGTCTGCACCGGCTCTTGGAAAGAGCACCCTACCCAAGGTCCACACCTCCACCCTTTCCCCATAACCCAGTAACCCCACCCAACACTAAAGGCAATTTTGGACACTAGGGGCAATTTATCATGGTCAATCCACCTAACCTGCACATCTTTGGACTGTGGGAGGAAACCGGAGCACCCGAAGGAAACCTACGCACACACGGGGAGAACGTGCAGACTCCGCATAAACAGTGACCCAGCGGGGAATTGAACCTGGGACCCTGGAGCTGTGAAGCAATTGTGCTATCCACAATGCTACCGTGCTGCCAACTCCCCTCTCACTTTAAACCTATGCCCTCTAGTTCTAGACTCCTCTACATTTGAGAAAGGTACGCTCCTCATTTTTTTTATAGACCTCTCTAAGATCACCCCGAAGCCTTCTACGCTCCAGGGAAAAAAGTCCCAGCTGATCCAGCCTCTTGTTATAACTCAAGTCCTGGTAGCATCCTCGTAAATCTCTTAAATTGTTAATAAATGTTTTCCATTAGACTTTACAAGCTTCGAAAATTTCTTACTGAAACATCAGAACACAAAATTTAATTACAAGATAATTATGAATGAATAAGACAATTGAAGTAAACCACTTAAGTAAATTGAAGATAATTCAACCGTCTAGAGTTGTAATCTTGGGATTACTTCCTGTGCCACGTGCCAGTGAGGCTAGAAATAGGAAGATAGAGCAGCTAAACAGCTGGTGTAGAGGGAGGGTTTCCGTTATCTGGACCACTGGGAGCTCTTTCGGGGCAGGTGTGACCTACAACTGCATCTAAACTGCAGAGGCATAAATATCCTGGCCATGAGGTTTGCTAGTGTCACACGGGAGGGTTTAAACTAGTATGGCAGGGGGGTGGGCACGGGAGCAATAGGTCAGAAGGTGAAAACATTGAGGGAGAACTAGGGAATAGGGCCAGTATGGCTCTGAGGAAGAGCAGACAGGGAGATGTTGCTGAAACCAGCGGGTCTGGTGACCTGAAGTGCACATGTTTTAATGCAAGAAGTATTACGGGTAAGGCAGATGAACTTAGAGCTTGGATTAGCACTTGGAACTATGATGTTGTTGCCATTATAGACCTGGTTGAGGGAAGGACAGGATTGGCAGCTAAACGTTCCAGGATTTAGATGTTTCAGGCGGGATAGAGGGGGATGTAAAAGGGTTGGCTACTGGTTAGGGAGAATATCACAGCTGTACTATGGGAGGACACCTCAGAGGGCAGCGAGTCTATATGGGTAGAGATCAGGAATAAGAAGGGTGCAGTCACAATGTTGGGGGTTTACTACAGGCCTCCCAACAGCCAGCGGGAGATAGAGGAGCAGATAGGTAGACAGACTTTGGAAAGAAGTAAAAGCAACAGGGTTGTTGTGATGGGAGACTTCAACTTCCCCAATATAGACTGGGACTCACTTAGTGCTAGGGGCTAGACGGGCAGAAGCTTGTAAGGAGCATCCAGGAGGGCTTCTTAAAACAACATGTAGACAGTCTAACTAGGGAAGGGGCTGCACTGGACCTGGGATTGAGGGATGAGCCCGACCAGGTGGGAGAAGTTTCAGTAGGGGAGCATTTCGGGAACGTGACCACAATTCAGTACGTTTAAAAGTGCTGGTGGACAAGGATAAGAGTGGTCCTAGGGTGAATGTGCTGAATTGGGAGAATGCTAAATAAACAATATTAGGTGGGAACTGAAGAACCTAGAATGGGGGCAGATGTTTGAGGGTAAATCAATATCTGACATGTGGGAGGCTTTCAAATGTCAGTTGAAAGGAATTCAGGACCGGCATGTTCCTGTGTGGAGAATGATAAATATGGCAAATTTCGGGAACCTTGGATAACGAGAGATATCGTAGGCCTCGTCAAAAAGAAAAAGGAGGCATTTGTCAGGGCTAAAAGGCTGGGAACGGACGAAGCCTGTGTGGAATATAAAGAAAATAGGACGGAACTTAAGCAAGGAGTCAGGAGGGCTAAAAGGGGTCACGAAAAGTCATTGGCAAATAGGGTTAAGGAAAATCCCAAGGCTTTTTACACGTACATAAAAAGCAAGGGGGTAGCCAGGGAAAGGGTTGGCCCACTGAAGGATAGGCAAGGGAATCTATGTGTGGAGCCAGAGGAAATGGGCGAGGTACTAAATGAATACTTTGCATCACTATTCACCAAAGAGAAGGAATTGGTGGATGTTGAGTCTGGAAAAGGGGGTGTAGATAGCCTGGGGCACATTGAGATCCAAAAAGACGCAGTGTTGGGCGTCTTGAAAAATATTAAGGTTGATAAGTCCCCAGGGCCTGATGGGATCTACCCCAGAACACTGAAGGAGGTTAGAGAGGAAATTGCTGAGGCCTTGACAGAAATCTTTGGATCCTCACTGTCTTCAGGTGATGTCCTGGAGGACTGGAGAATAGCCAATGTTGTTTCTTTGTTTAAGAAGGGTTGCAAGGATAATCCAGGGAACTACAGGCCGGTGAATCTTACGTCAGTGGTAGGGAAATTACTGGAGAGAATTCTTCGAGACAGGGTCTACTCCCATTTGGAAGCAAATGGACATATTAGCGAGAGGCAGCAAGGTTTTGTGAAAGGGTGATCGTGTCTCACTAACTTGATAGAGTTTTTCGAGGAGGTCACAAAGATGATTGATGCAGGTAGGGCAGTGGATGTTGTCTATATGGATTTCAGTAAGGCCTTTGACAAAGTCCCTCATGGCAGACTGATATGTGACTAGTGGTGTTCCGCAGGGATCAGTGCTGGGACCTTTGCTGTTCGTAGTATATATAAATGATTTGGAGGAAAATGCAACTGGTCTGATTAGTAAGTTTGCAGACGATAGAAAGGTTGGTGGAATTGCGGATAGCGATGAGGACTGTCAGAGGATACAGCAGGATTTAGATCGTTTGGAGACTTGGGCAGAGAGATGTCAGATGGAGTTTAATCCGCCCAAATGCGAGGTAATGCATTTTGGAAGGTCTAATGCAGGTAGGGAATATACAGTGAATGGTAGAACCCTCAAGAGCATTGACAGTCAGAGAGATCTAGGTGTACGGGTCCACAGGTCACTGAAAGGGCCAACACAGGTGGAGAAGGTAATCAAGAAGGCATACGGCATGCTTGCCTTCATTGGCCGGGGCATTGGGTATAAGAATTGGCAAGTCATGTTGCAGCTGCATAGAACCTTAGTTAGGCTACACTTGGAGAAAAGTGTTTAATTCTGGTTGCCACACTACCAGAAGGATATGGAGGCTTTAGAGAGGGTGCAGAAGAGATTTACCAGGATGTTGCCTGGTTTGGAGGGCATTAGCTATGAGGAGCGGTTGAATAAACTCGGTTTGTTCTCACTGGAATGACGGAGGTTGAGGGGCGACCTGATAGAGGTCTACAAAATTATGAGGGTCATAGACAGAGTGGATAGTCAGATGCTTTTACCCAGGGTAGAGGGGTCAATTACTAGGGGGCATAGGTTTAAGGTGCGAGGGGCAAGGTTTAGAGTAGAAGTATGAGGCAAGTTTTTTTTAACAGAGGGTAGTGGGTGCCTGGAACTCGCTGCCGGAGGAGGTGGTGGAAGCAGGGACGATAGTGACATTTAAGGGTCACCTTGATTGGAATAGAGGGATACGGACCCAGGAAGTGTAGAAGATTTTAGTTTCGATGGGCAGCATGGTCGGCACAGGCTTGGAGGGCTGAAGGGCCTGTCCCTGTGCTGTACTTTTCTTTGTTCTTTGTTAAACAAGGCAGAAACATATTAACATGGGTAACACGGTGGCAAACTAGTTAGCATTGCTACCACGCAACACCATGTCATATTTGGAACTTGGGTGACAGTTGAAAGTTTGCACTTTCTCCCTGTGTCTCATGGGTTTTCCCCGGGTGCTACGGTTTCCTCCCACAGATTATGAGGTGCATGGATAGAGTGGATGGGCAGCACTCTTTCCCAGGGTGGAGGAGTCAGTCACAAGGACTTAAGGTCCGTGTGGCAAAGTTTTGAGATGTGCGAGGCAGGTTTTACGCGGCGGGTGGTGAGTGCCTGGAACGTGTTGCCAGGGGAGGTTTTGGAAGCAGATATATTCACGCCGTTCAAATGGCATCTTGATAAACACATGGATAGGATGGGTATAGAGGGATACAGCACAAGGAAGTGCTGAGGGTTTCGGCAAAGGTTGGTATCATGACCAGTACAGGCTAGGTCGGCTGAAGGGCCTGTTCCTGTGCTGGATTGTTCTTTGTTCAGTGATTTTTTAAAAATGGTGACATGAGGAGAAATGTTTTATACAGCCAAGTGGTTCGAGTCTGGAATGCTCTGCCTGGAGTGTAGGAAGCAGATCGAACAGAGGCTTTCAAAAGAGAATTGGATGAATTTCTGAAGTAGGGTGACTGAGAAAAGGCAGGGAAATGAGACTCGGGGAGTTGCTGGGGCAGAGAACCAGCACAAACCTGATGAGCTGAATGTCCTCCTTTTGTACCATAACCATTCTATAATTCTAATATTCTAAACCAAGAAATGGTGAGGTCTGCTGAAGGTGGTAGAAAATAATGAGGCACGATCCGATCAGACTCAGTATGTCTTCGATCTTTTGTTTGCCGAGGTTTGTTCTATTTAGCAGGGGGAGTATATGCACTGGCTTTCAAAGCAATGCTGCAGCAGTGGTAACATCATCATTTTCTCATTTAGAAACCATAGTAATATACTTCCCTATTTTGTAAAGAATCAGAGAAACCTGGTGCTGAACTTTGAGATATTAAACTACTTCTAATAATTGTCACCATGTGTGCGTGAACTGAACTTCCAAAATGTGAAGGACATTTTCCACTCAGGTTGTCCCTCCTTCTAAAAATATTGCCTGTTGTTTTGCTCTGTTCATGGAACAGTGCTATGAACTGATAATCAGTATTGCTGACAAAATGAAACCTGCCCCGAGGGTGGCTGAACTTTAAACCATTTGGCTAGTGCTATCCTAGTTTCTACTTCAACCTTCATTAAGCTTCTCCCCATTGTGCCTGGTGTTTTTGTAAACCTCCCAGTTTATTTCCTTTCGTAATCTGTGAAGATAATGTGTTTCATGAATAATGAGAACTGCATATTCTCATTTGGAGGGAGCAATTAATATTTCATCACTTTGCGTTAACACCATTTCATACTATTGACAGTGTGTCAGTAACTAGGACTACATGATGCCCTGAAAAGCGAACCACACCTTCACCAGCAAGTCACGATCCAGGGGTTTAGATTAGATAGATTTTGAAGGGTTCAGTCCAAAGCCCACTGTGTCTCTGCTGACTCTTACAGGAATCCAAAAGTAATTCTATTGATCGCACTCTTTGCACAGCCTCAGAAGGTGAAAGAAATGAAATAAAGAACATGAAATCGGAAGAGTTGCACACTCAGCTCCTCAAGTTTGTTACACCAGTTAACAAGTTAACAGCTGATCTTCTAACTAAACTGCATTTTGCCAACCAATCCCCGTAGTCTCTAAAAATCTTTAATATACTCAACGGCTGAGCATTTAAAGTCCTCTGGGATAGAGATTAACCGAGACGCACAACCCTCTGAATGAGAGCATTCTCTCCATCTCAACTGTAAATGACCATCATCCTATCCTGAGACTGTGTCTGCATTCTAGACAGTTCAAATTTGAAAACCCTGCAGCATCTACTATATTGTGGATAAGTGGATAGCACTGTGGCTTCACAGCGCCAGGGTCCCAGGTTTGATTCCCCGCTGGATCACTGCCTGTGCGGAGTCTGCACGTTCTCCCCGTGTTTGCGTGGGTTTCCTCCGGGTGCTCCGGTTTCCTCCCGTAGTCCAAAGATGTGCAGGTTAGGTGGATTGGCTAACCTAAATTGCCCTTAGTGTCCAAAAAGGTTAGATGGGGTTATTGGGTTACGGGGATAAGGTGGAAGTGAGGGTTTAAGTGGGTCGGTGCAGACTCGATGGGCCGAATGGCCCCCTTCTGCGCTGTATGTTCTATGTTCTATGTTGCCCTATCACCGCTGACAAAAAAAAAATCCTCACACCTCCCTGTGAAACCCTCTCAGATTTTGTTTGATTCAATTACATCACCTCTCATTCTCAAACTCCAGAGAATAATAAAAATAATCTTTATTATTGTTACAAGTAGGCTTACATTAACACTGCAATGAAGTTACTGTGACAATCCCCTAGTCGCCACATTCCAGCGCCTAGTCGGGTACACTGAGGGAGAATTCAGAATGTCCAATTCACCTAACCAGCACATCTTTCTGAACTTGTGGGAGGAAACCAGAGCACCTGGAGGAAACCTACGCAGACACGGGAAGAACATGCAGACTCCACACAGGCAGTGACTCAAGCCGAGAATCGAACCTGGTGCTGTGAAGCATCAGTGCTAACCACTGTCGAAAGACAACCCAGTCTCTCCCTTAGCACAAACCTCACATCCCAGGAATCAGTCAAGTGAACATTTCTTCCACCCTTCCTGAGGTAAGTATTGGGTATGGAAACCAAGGCTGTACTCAGGACTTCAGTAGTGTCAGAAAAGCCACGTCTGATTGCAACATGCTTACTCTCAAGATTCAGAGGAGGCATTCAGCCCATCAAATCCATGTCATCTCTCTGCGGAGCAACCAAGTCGTTCCTGTATTCCTGCTCTATCACTGTGCTTTTGCACGGTTATTTCCTTCAACTGCCTTTTTTTGGATTGCCATCCAATTTATTTTTTAAATCATTGCTCAATTCCACTATCATTCGACCTGTGAGCATACTAATTGCAGCATAAAAAGTTCTTCCTCATATCCTCCCATGTATCTCTTGCCCAGATCCTTAAATCGGTTTCAAAATGTCATTGTCTACTTTATCCAAACTTGACATAATCTTGTACACCCCAATTGAATCTCCCTTCAATCTCCTTTACTCTAATGAGAACAACCCCAGCAGAACGGAGAGAGGCCGTTCAGCCCATCGTTTTGTGCCGCCCATCAGACACTTATGTTATGGGCGAGGCGTTTTCAGAACCCCAAAATGTATCATGGAGTTCAACCAACCTTTCCCTTTAATGGATTTGTTGCTTTTCCTAGCACACGGCTTGCTCCCTAGGTGTGGGATTACAATTATGGACACGTGGGTTTTTAAACACAAAACACCGTTCATTCCATGAACTCAACTTAACATCTTAAATAAACATGGGATCTCTTAACACCCCTTACTTCAAAGATAACTCAGAAAATATTGCAACAGTAAACAACTCCTTAAAATGTTCCTTCAAACTTCCAAGAGACTTAACACCTTGAAATAAAATCACATCAAGTTAAAGGTTTTACTATTATGAGTTTAAATCACCCAAATGATCCAGTGATGGTCTTTTATGGCAGAGATCCAGCTCACTGCAAAACACAGACACTCCCCAGCTCTTTTCAAAACTTGCAGCTCTCTGGAAACACACAGACACACACAAGCTGCTTTCAAAACTGAAACTAAAAACCTGCAAAATGGCCCAGCTCCACCCACTCTCTGACATCACTGTTTTCTTCAAGGTACAATGCTTAAACATCCATGTCTTAAAGGTACTCTCACATGACACTTATCTATTTGAATCCCATTTTCCAGCACTTGGCCCATTGCCTCGTATGCTATGGTGCTTCAAGTTTCTCAAACTTAACCTCTGCTCCTTTACTCGCCCAGAGGGGACACAACTCTCAGCATCTTCCCGGCCAAGCCCCCTAAGAATCCGAGATGTCTGAATGGTCACGGCGGCACGGTAGCACAGTGGTAACATTGTTGCCAGGGTCCCAAGTTCGATTGCCACTTGGGTCACTGTCTTTGCGGAGTCTGCACGTTCTCCCCGTATCTGCTTGGGTTTCCTTTGGGTGCTCCGGTTTCCACCCACAATCAAAAGATGTGCAGGCTAGGTGGATTGGCCATGCTAAATTGTCCTTAGTGTCCACAAAAAAGGTTAGCTGGGGTTACGGGGATAGGGTGGAGGTGGTTTAGGTAGGGTGCTCTTTCCAAGGGCCATTGCAGTCTCGATGGGCCGAATGGCCTCCTTCTGCACTGTGAATTCTATGACCTCTCATTCTTCTCAACTCCAATAAGTGCAGCCCAACCACCTTCACCTCTCCTCGTAAGAAAGTCCCTCCATACCCGGGAGTGTGATCTAACTAGTGCCTTGTATCGTTTTAGCAAGAATTCCCTATTTTTAAACGCCATTCCCTTTGAAATAAAGGCCATCCTGAAAATGCCCCTCTTATTCCAACTCTGTCTTCTATAAGTTAGCCAGTCCTCTATCCATGCTAATAACCTACCCCCCAACACTATGGGCTCTTATCTTATTAACAAGAGCGTGAAAGGTTATCGTGAGGCAGGAATGTGAAGTTGTGATTACAATCAGATCAGTCCATATGTCTGTCCAATGAACATTTGAATGCCCTTAGTGTTGGCGAGTCCACTACTGTTCCACGCCCTTACTATTCTCTGAGTAAAGAACCTACCTCTGACATCTGTCTTATATCTATCTCCCCTCAATTTAAAGCTATGTCCCCTCGTGCTAGACATCACCATCCGAGGAAAAAGGCTCTCACTGTCCACCCTATCCAATCCTCTGATCAGGATTGAGTATGCCTCAATTAAGTCACCTCTTAACCTTCTCTCTAACGAAAACAGCCTCAAGTCCCTCAGCCTTTCCTCATAAGATCTTCCCTCCATACCAGGCAACATTCTGGTAAATCTCCTCTGCACCCTTTCCAATGCTTCCACATCCTTCCTATAATGTGGCGACCAGAATTGCACGCAATACTCCAAATGCGGCCGCACCAGAGTTTTGTACAGCTGCAACATGACCTCATGGCTCCGAAACTCAATCCCTCTACCAATAAAAGCTAACACATCGTACGCCTTCTTAACAACCCTCTCAACCTGGGTGGCAACTTTCAGGGATCTTTGTACATGGTTGTGAATTGTGAGGAGGTTAGTATGAAACTAACAGAGGTGCACAGAAGGTAGTTGAAGTAGTCGATGGACTAAAAACTGGTAAAAGAAAATTAGAAAAGCTGACCTTATTAAAGGTGAGGAGTTATCAAGATCTGATGAGAGACATCCATGGACAGTAGAGCAAATGACAAATTAAATTTAACGCAAAGAAATATGAAGTGATTCATTTTGTTAGTGAGAACACAGAGCGACAACATAAAATAAAGGGCTCAATTTCCTCCGGGTTGCAGGAGGTGAACTTGGATATAAGTGTGCACAAATCGTTGAAGGTGATAGGACAGGATGAGAGCGCGGTTAATAAAGCAGGTAAGGGATGGTGGGGGCGGGTAGTGGCATTGTCACTGGACTGGTATCCAGAGACCCAGGGTAATGCTTTGGCAGCCCCGTTCCAATCCCGCCAGATGGGAGAAGTTGAACACAATAAATATCTGAATATCGAGATGACCATGCAACCATTGTCAATTTTGGAAAAACACCATTTGGTTCATTATCATTCTTTAGGTAAGGAAATCTCCAACACTCACCTGGCCTGACCAACGACAATGACATCAAGGCAGCATTTGGCCGAGTATGGAATCAAGGAGCCCTAGCAAAACTGGAGTCAATGGAAATCAGGGGGAAAACGCTCCACTGGTTGGAGTCATAACTAGCACAAAGGAAGATGGTTGTGGTTGTTGGAGGTCAGTCATCTTAGTTCTGGGACCATCAGCGCAGGAGGACTTAGGCCCATACATCTTCAGCTGATTCATCAATGATCTTCCCTCCAATAAAAGATGTTTGCTCATAATTGCATAATGTTCAGCACCATTCGCAACTTCTCAGACACTGAAGCAGTCCTTGTGCAAATGCAGAAAGACCTGGACAGTATCCAGGCTTGGGCTGACAAGTGGCAAGTTACATCAGCGCCATAAAATGGCCAGGTAATGACCATCTCGAATAAGAGAAAATCAAACCATCGTCCCTTGGCATTCAATGGCATTACCATCACTGAATCCCCCACTATCAACATCCTGGGGATTACCATTGACCAAAAACTGGACTGGACTAGTCATATAAATACAGTGGGTACAAGAGCAGGTCAGAGACTCAAAATCGTTTGGCAATTAACTCACCTCCTGACTCCCCAAAGCCAGTCCACAAGGCACAAATCAGGAGTGTAATGGGAATACTCTCCAACTGCCTAGATGTTCCCCTCCAAGTCACTCACATCCTGAGTTGGAAATACATCGCTCTTCCTTCAGTCGCTGGGTCAGAATCCTGGAACTCGCTCGCTAATAGCACAAGGGTATATCTATCCACACAGACTGCTTATGGAGGCAGCTCACCACTACCTTCTCAAGAGCAATCAAGGATGGACAAAAATGCTGGCCTAACCAGCGAAGCTTACACCATATCAAATGATATGATCCTCAGCTTTACCAATCTAGAAGTTGAGTAGAAAAGCAAGAATGTTTTGATAAAATTGTATCAAATGCTGTTTCAGCCTCAAATGGTACCACACGGAGGAAAGATATGAAAGTATTAGAGATAGGGCAGAAAAAAGTCACAAGAATGCTTCCAGGGATGAGAAACTTCAGCTATGTGGATAGTTTGGCAAAGTTGGGTCTGTTATCCCTGTGTAGCCATCTAAAATGGCCACCTGCAAAGGACCATGTGAATTGTGGTCAACTTGGGGGGCACAGACAAGTACGCAGCCTCTGTGTATTGTGAAAAGAAGCTAGATCTGACAGAAACTTGCACCTATTAAAGGTCAATCACCGTTTCCCCAGGACGATAGAACTCGAGTCAAGGAACTGCAACAGTAGCAGATTAACTGGCGCCACTTCCCCTTATTCTGAAAGGCTTACGTGCCTGGGACAATGACAGCTAGGACCCGGCCAGCCATCGAGGTATCCGCCCCCTAATTGGCTAGGATCAATGAGGGTGATCAAAACCCTATCGATCCATTGGATCTGGAGCTAGGACTGCCCCAAAGGACGGGAAAACCTAGGGGAATAAGAAGAACTGCAAACCGAGAGATTGGCCTCTTTTGGACCGGCCTGTGTGCGACCAACTGCAGCATTTCCACCAGCTAAGTTCAAGGACCCGCGCTCGCTACTTGAAGGACGAGCCCAGCCGAGACGAACCTGACGACTTCCAACCGACCCACGTGGACACAGATAAAGGCCTTATCTCCCGCACAGAGCCGGTCACCCCGAAGTTAAGTAAATGTCATCTTAGTTATTAGGTATAGTTTAGTGTGGAGCCGCGTGTATCATTGCATATAGAGAGAAGTCTTGTGTTTATTAATAATCTTTTGAACTAATATACTGGTTGTGTGGTCAATATAAGAAACAGCTTGTGGTTCACATAGAAATAAAGAAGTCAACACATGGAGGAGTGAAAGGGGGCGAGGATTGAGGTTTTCAAAATGATGAGGGGTCTGGAGGGATTCAGAACCAGAGTTCACAGATTTAAAGTGATTGAATTCACTGCCTGAGAGCGTGGTGGAGACAGATTCAACTCTGGCATTAAAAAGAATCTTTGGATCATTATCTGAGGACAAATCTGTAGGACTACAGGGAAAAGGCAGGGGGGATGCACTAGGTGAGTTGCTCTCAGAGAGCTGGTGCAGACATAATGCGCTGAATGGCCTCCTGTGCTATACCCATTCTGGGATTCGATAAATGTAAATTCTTTCTGGAGGCACAGTGGCTAGCACTGCTGCCTCACATCTCCAAGGATCCGGGTTCAATTCGCGCCTCGGGTCATAGTCTGTGTGGCATTTTCACTTTCTCCCGGTGTCTGTGTGGGTTTCCTCCGGGTGCTCCGGTTTCCTCCCACAGTCCAAAGATGTGCAGGTTAGGTGGATTGGCTATTCTAAATTTTCCTTATTGTCCAAAAGGTTAGGTGGGGTTACAGGGTTACGGGGATAGGGTGGAGGTGTAGGCTGAAGTAGGGTGCTCTTAACAAGGGCCGATGCAGACTTGATGGGCCGAATGGCCTCCTTCTGCATTGTGATTCTATGATTCTTTTTTTAAAAACATTTTTTATTGAGACATTTATAATTTTAACATTTTAAACAACAAAGAGATCCAACACACGCAAAACCCCCCACAATAACACACCCAACTCCCCCCATACCTTAACTACCTTACATTAGATTTCCTGCCCTTAATCGTCACATTCATGCCTCCCGTTCCCCCACTCCCCAATAAGCCCCCTACCTGCTGACGGTCAATTTTATTTGAAGAAGCCGATGAACGACTGCCAGCTCCGAGCGAATAAATTCTATGAAGCTCGCGGTAGTTCCCGTTCGCTACCACACTTAGAAACTTTTCCAGAGAATTGCGGCCACAGTCTGTTCTCTTTTCACAGATGCTGCCAGACAGGACTATTTCTAGCATCTGCAGTATTTTGCTTTTATTATCATTGACCTGTTACTTTATTTTTTGAACTATCATTTGAGACTGATTAGCCAGATATCAAATATTACAGAGTGTCATTATAGCTGCAGCCTTTCCTACCATTGAAATAATACTTATTTTTTTTCAATAATAATGACATATGTTGTATGGTAAATGACCATTGCATCAGAATTGTTTACACCATTTACTCTTTGCACAGTTAAAGGAAACAATTTTAGCAACACAGTTACGACACAAATCTAAAAACATTTCAAGAACAAAATGGGTGGAGGTGAGGAAGGAACTCTTGCTTTCACAGCAATATGATGCTGTATGGAGTCTGTAGGAGTGTCAAAGTCACTGGTGCTGATTTTGAGTGTGCATTCGCCTTCAATGAAACGGGACGTAATCAAAATCTGGAGAATCAATAAACGGGCGGCATGGTGGCACAGTGGTTAACACTGCTGCCTCACCCAAAGGGACCCGGGTTTGATGCTGACCTCGGGTGACTGTGAGGAGTTTGCACAATCTTCCCGTGTGTGTGTGTGTGTGGAGAGGCACCCATTAGGGGGAAACACGGGGTGAGGGGAGTGTCCCAGGGGTGGGGAGGGCTGATGTTCAGGGCACTGTGGGAGGCACCCATTAGGGGGAAACACGGGGTGAGGGGAGTGTCCCAGGGGTGGGGAGGGCTGAGGGTCAGGGCACTGTGGGAGGCACCCATTAGGGGGAAACACGGGGTGAGGGGAGTGTCCCAGGGGTGGGGAGGGCTGATGTTCAGGGCACTGTGGGAGGCACCCATTAGGGGGAAACACGGGGTGAGGGGAGTGTCCCAGAGGTGGGGAGGGCTGAGGGTCAGGGCACTGTGGGAGGCACCCATTAGGGGGAAACACGGGGTGAGGGGAGTGTCCCAGGGGTGGGGAGGGCTGATGTTCAGGGCACTGTGGGAGGCACCCATTAGGGGGAAACACGGGGTGAGGGGAGTGTCCCAGAGGTGGGGAGGGCTGAGGGTCAGGGCACTGTGGGAGGCACCCATTAGGGGGAAACACGGGGTGAGGGGAGTGTCCCAGGGGTGGGGAGGGCTGATGTTCAGGGCACTGTGGGAGGCACCCATTAGGGGGAAACACGGGGTGAGGGGAGTGTCCCAGAGGTGGGGAGGGCTGAGGGTCAGGGCACTGTGGGAGGCACCCATTAGGGGGAAATACGGGGTGAGAGGAGTGTCCCAGAGGTGGGGAGGGCTGAGGGTCAGGGCACTGTGGGAGGCACCCATTAGGGGGAAACACGGGGTGAGGGGAGTGTCCCAGAGGTGGGGAGGGCTGAGGGTCAGGGCACTGTCAGGAATCCACACCACTCACTTCGACATTCCTTTCTTTTTTTCAGTGCATAATCCTGGAGAATCAAGAAGCCTGTCATTTTGGCTTTTCCACTGATAGCGATCGACAGCAACAGAGACATTGATGTGCTGCTGCATATGGCCAAGACAGGCACCCAGCAGGGGAGGGGAGTGGGGGGGCTGGGTCCATAGCTGTTCCGGGAGCAGCATCACAGCTCTGTAGGAGACACTACCGGCAAAGAGTATTCTGAAGTTGGACATCTTACCTACAGATGTCGGAACTTCAGTGTACCACTTTGCCACAAGCTTCTAGGCGGTGATCTGTGTGACATTTCCCAGTCATCCGCACACAAATATATTTGGGAGTCACACATGTCCTTTGTGTGAGAGTATGCCAGGAGCAATACCAGGCATACCAAAAAATGAGGCGTCAACCTGGTGAAGCTACAACACTGGACTACATGTGTGCCAACAGCAAGTAATAGACAGAGGTAAGCGATTCCACAATCAGATCTAAGCTCTGCAGTCCTGCCACATCCAGCCATGAATGGTGGTGGACTATTAAACAACTCACTCCTCAATGATGGAGGAGCCAAGCACATATGTGCAAAAGACAAGGCTGAGGCATTTGCAACAATCTTCAGCCAGAAGTGCTGAGTGGATGATCCATCTCAATCTCCTCCAGAAGTCCCCAGCATCACAGAATCCAGTCTTCAGTCAATACGATTCACTCCACGTGATATCAAGAAACGGCTGAATGCTCTGGATACTGCGAGGGCTATGGAAACTTACAATATCCCAGCAATAGTACTGAAGGCTTGTGCTCCAGAGGTTTCCGCACCCCTAGCCAAGTTGTTCCAGTGCAGCTACAACACTGGCATCTACCTGGTAATGTGGAAAATTGCCCAGCTGTGTCCTGTGCACAAGAAACAGACAAATCCAACCCAGCCAATTACCACCCTCGCAATCTACTCTCCATCCTCAGCAAAGTGATGGAAGGGGTCATCAACCGTGCTATCAAGCGGCACTTACTCGGTAATAACCTGCTCACGGACGCTTAGTTTGTGTTCCGCCAGGGTCACGCAGCTTCTGACCTCATTACAGCCTTGGTTCAAACATGGACAAAAGCACTGAATGCCAGAGGTGAGGTGAGGTGAGAGTGACTGCCCTTGACATCAAGGCAGCATTTGACTCAGTATGGCATCAAGGAGCCCCAGCTAAACTGGAGTCAATGGGAATCAGGGGGGAAACTCTCTGCTTGTTGGGTCATACCTGGCAAAAAGGAAGATGGTTGTGGTGGTTGGAGGTCGATCATCTCAACTCCAGGACATCACTGCAGGGGTTCCTCAGGGTAGTGTCCTAGACCCAACCATCTTCAGTTGCTTCATCAATGACCTTCCTTCCATCATGAGGTCAGAAGTGGGAATGTTTGCAGAGACTGCACAATGTTCAGCACCATTCACGACTCCTCAGATAATGAAGCATCCATGTCCAAATGCAGCAAGACCTGGACAATATCCAGGCTTGGGCTGACAAGTGGCAAGTTGCATTCTTGCCACAGAAGTGCCAGGCAATGACCATCTCCCCAAGAGAGGACCTAACCTTGATATTCAATGGCATTAACAACGCTGGGCGGCACGGTTGCACAGTGGTTAGCACTGTTGCTTCACAGCACAGGGTTCCAGGTTCGATTTCCGGCTTGGGTCACTGTCTGTGCGGAGTCTGAACGTTCACCCCGTGTCTTCGTGAGTTTCGTCCAGGTGCTCCGGTTTCCTCCTACAAGTCCTGGATTCTCTCTGTGTGTACCCAAACAGGCGCCGGAGTGTGGCGACGAGGGGCTTTTCACAGTAACTTCATTGCAGTGTTAATGCAAGCCTAGTTATGAATCCCCCACAATCAACATCATGGGGCTTACCATTGATCAGAAACTGAACTGGACTAGCCACATTGTTATTGTGGCTACCAGGACAGGTCAAAGACTATGAATCCTACGGTCAGTAACTCACCTCCTGACCTCCCAAAGCCTGTCAATGATCTGCAAGGCACAAGTCAGGAGTGTAATAGAATACCCTCCACTTGCCTGGATGAGTACAGCTCCAACAACACTCAAGAGGCTCGACACCATCCAGGACAAAGCAGCCCGCTTGATTGCTCCTCCTTTCACAAACATTCAAACCCTCCACCACCGACGAACAGTGGCAGCCGTGTGTACCATCTGCAAGATGCATTGCAGGAACTCAACAAGGTTCCTTCGACAGCACCTTCCAAACCCATGACCTCTACCATCTAGAAGGACAAGAGCATCAGATACACTGCCTCGAGGTTCCCCTCTAAGTCACTCACCACCCTGACTTGGAAATATATCACCGTGCTTTCACTGTCGCTGGGACAAAATCCTGAACTCCGTCCCTAACAGCACAGTGGGTGTACCTACACCTGAAGGACTGCAGCTGTTCAAGAAGGCAGCTCATCACCACCTTCTGAAGGGCAATTAGGGATGGGCAATAAATGCTGGCCTAACGAGTGACGCCCACATCCCATAAATGAATAAAACAATTTTTAAAAACACGTATATTAACTTGGACCGGGACCAGACGAACCATGACATCAGGACTATGGCCTATTTAGCAGAGATGCCTCAGGTGCAGAGTGTGAGAAGACTGCACCCATGTAGCCCTGGGGTCTCCATGGCATCATGCGGCACCATTCATGAACCACAAGCGATTCCACTCCCTCACTGTCCAACCGTTTGTGACCACACGATATGCATCATGGAGGTGCGCACGGGTTTCCCGGAGTGTGTTCATAACAGTTACATCTTTGTGCGCATGCAGATCCCAGATATTTACGAAGGAAAGCAGGAGGTGGATGATGACACCAATGCAGATGCCACAAACACTTACGGAATCTCGCTACAATGAGGCTCATGCTTCAACGTGCATGCTGGTCGAGCAGATGAAGGCCTGTTCAAGATGCGTTCTGGTGTCTGGACCGGTCAGGGTGGGGTATCCTGCAATAGTCTTCAGAGGATGTCCTGCATTATCGTGGTCTGGTGCACTCTGCAAAACTTGCTGCTGCAGAGGGGAGGCCAACTGGACCAAGAGATGGAGGAATGACACATCTCATCAAATGAGGAAGAAGTCAAGGAGGGCAGCGAGCCCACAGAAGAGGAGGAAGGGCTTTGGGCCGTGGCTCAGGCCACATGGCCTATGAGCGAGAGAGCCAGAGTTCGTGTATGTATGACTGCTGCAGTAATGTTTGTTTTAAAATCTTGGTTAACAACACCAGCAGACAGTTTAGTTACAAGGGATAATGAAAGCATCATAAAAGTTGGGCTAATAGAATTTTTTTAATATAAAGAAGGTTATCTGGGGAGTAAATAATTAGAGACATTGTGTTTAGCTTTAGTAAGACAATGTAATTAATGGGAGGAGCCAGGGGCTGGAGCACTCAGGTGTTGAGTTTTGCTCTGTGAACAGCCGAGCAGATTCCCTCAAGGCAGTTTAGTGAAAAAAGATTTTGTCTGTGATTAGAACAGCAATTTCTGAAAAGGCTGTTGTTTGAAACAGGCAAAAATCTGCAAGCTGGTTCCTTAAGGATCTCTTTCTCAAAATGGTTCATTCAAGACATCTCTTTACAGCAAGTATTCCTAGATTGGCTAACTGTCTTGAAAGTGGATTTTAACCTGAGATAGGTTTTGCTTGAGTGGTGATAAAAGATAGCAGCTCGGAGTTAGTGTTTCATTATCATTGTTAAGCATTTTTTAAACTGGTAATTGTAAGCTATGTTTTTTATAATGATACAGTTTGGATTACTGCATAGAACTATGATGTAATTGCAATTACAGAGACATGGTTAAAGGAGGAACAGGACTGGCTGCTTGACATTCTGGAATATCTTAGTTTTGGATGGGACAGAAGGGGAAACAAAAGAGGTGGTGGAGTCATATTGCTGATTAGGGAGCAGATCACAGCTGTGTTGAGGACATCAAGGAGGGATCTTGCAGTGAGGCATTATGGGTGGAGCTCAGGAACAAGAAGGGTGAAACCACAATGTTGGGAGTGATCTCCCACAGCACGCAGCAGACAGAGGAGCAGTTGTGTAGTCAGGTCCTGAAAAGGTGTGAATCAAGCAAGGTAGTTGGCATGGGCGATTTTAACTTCCCCCATATTGATTGGCAATCCCTTACAGCCAGGGCTCGGGTGGAGAGCAATCTGTTTGATGTGTCCAGGAGGGGCTGTTTGATACAGTATGTTGGCAATCCAACCAGGGCCGCATTAGACTTGGTATTGGGGAATGAGCCCGGCCAGGTGGTAGATGTTTCAGTAGGGGAGCATTTCGGTAACAGTGACCACAATTCAGTAAGTTTTAAAGTACTGGTGGACAAGGATAAGAGTGGTCCTAGGATGAATGTGCTAAATTGGGGGAAGGCTAATTATAACACTATTAGGCGGGAACTGAAGAACATAGATTGGGGGCGGATGTTTGAGGGCAAATCAACATCTGACATGTGGGAGGCTTTCAAGTGTCAGTTGAAAGGAATTCAGGACCGGCATGTTCCTGTGAGGAAGAAGGATAAAAACGGCAATTTTCAGGAACCTTGGATAACGAGAGATATTGTAGGCCTCGTCAAAAAGAAAAAGGAGGCATTTGTCAGGGCTAAAAGGCTGGGAACAGACGAAGCCTGTGTGGAATATAAGAAAAGTAGGAAGGAACTTAAGCAAGGAGTCAGGAGGGCTAGAAGGGGTCACGAAAAGTCATTGGCAAATAGGGTTAAGGAAAATCCCAAGGCTTTATACACGTACATAAAAATCAAGAGGGTAGCCAGGGAAAGGGTTGGCCCACTGAAGGATAGGCAAGGGAATCTATGTGTGGAGCCAGAGGAAATGGGTGAGGTACTAAATGAATACTTTGCATCAGTATTCACCAAAGAGAAGAAATTGGTAGATGTTGAGTCTGGAGAAGGGTGTGTAGATAGCCTGGGTCACATTGAGATCCAAAAAGACGAGGTGTTGGGTGTCTTAAAAAAATATTAAGGTAGATAAGTCCCCAGGGCCTGATGGGATCTACCCCAGAATACTGAAGGAGGCTGGAGAGGAAATTGCTGAGGCCTTGACAGAAATCTTTGGATCCTCGCTGTCTTCAGGGGATGTCCCGGAGGACTGGAGAATAGCCAATGTTGTTCCTCTGTTTAAGAAGGGTAGCAAGGATAATCCAGCGAACTACAGGCCGGTGAGCCTTACTTCAGTGGTAGGGAAATTACTGGAGAGAATTCTTCGAGACAGGATCTACTCCCATTTGGAAGCAAATGGACGTATTAGTGAGAGGCAGCACGGTTTTGTGAAGGGAAGGTCGTGTCTCACTAACTTGATAGAGTTTTTCGAGGAGGTCACTAAGATGATTGATGCAGGTAGGGCAGTGGATGTTGTCTATATGGACTTCAGTAAGGCCTTTGACAAAGTCCCTCATGGTAGACTAGTACAAAAGGTGAAGTCACACGGGATCAGGGGTTAGGGGGTGTAGAAGATTGTAGTTTAGTCGGGCAGCATGGTCGGCACGGGCTTGGAGGGCCGAAGGGCCTGTTCCTGTGCTGTACATTTCTTTGTTCTTATTGGCACATGCGTGTCCTGCACTCCCATCAACTGCTCCTTAAAGGACTCCCAAATGCCAAATGTGGATTTACCCTCAAATAGCCTCTCCCAAACAACTGCCTCCAAATCCTGCCTAATCTGGTTGTCGTTAGCATTCCCCCCAATTTAGCACCTTAACCCTAGGACAACACTCCTCCTTTTCCATGAGTATTCGAAAGCTTACGGATTTGTGGACACTGTTTGCCACATGTTCCCCCACTGCAACATTAATGACCTGGCTGGGCTGATTCCCTAGTACCCGGTCCAGTATAGTCCCCTTTCTAGTTGGACTATCCACATATTGTTCCAAAAAACCTTTCTGGACACACTTAATAAATCCCTCACTATCCAGAGCCCTAGCCCTAAGGGATTTCCAGTCAATATGAGGAAAATTATGTCTCCTATTACAACAACCCCATTATTTCTACATCTATCCAGAATCTGCTTACAGATCTGCTCTTCAACTTCCCGTGGGCTGTTGGGAGGTCTGTGGTACACCCCCTTCATAGTGACTTCCCCCTTCCTGTTTGAGTTCTACCCAGTGCCTCGTGAATCTTCCAAGGTGTTGTAGCCATCTGGGATGGCCACTTCCCGATTACAAAATGGACACTTTGCAAAGATTGCAGGGAAAATGGACAATGCTGAGAAAACAAGCAGGTTCAGAGCTTGTCTCTGGAGTCGCAGCTCCCAGACAAGACCAAAACTGTAGGCCCATTAGCATACTAATAGCCCATCTCCGAGAAAAGTAACCGATACTAAGGCAGAGACTCCGGCGCCAGAGGAGACTGAACCAAAGCAGACCAACGGCCACCTAGGACATGCCCAGCCATCAGGGCACCCACCCCTTTATTGGATGAAATCAATAGGAATGATCAAGAAACGGACCAATTGATTGGGGCCAAGTTCAAGGCCCGCCCAAAAAAGCGCAAAGCCCTTTGGGTATAAGAAAGAGCCCCCAAGAGAGAATCGTTTTCTTGGACCCGGCTCTCACCGAGGAGAGACCTGTCCACCAGCTGCACCAGAAGCAAGTAAGCCCAAGGTCAACGCACGCTACCAGACAGACGACCTTAGCTGTTCCCCTTCACCACTTCGACCCCAGCAGCCTCAAAACCGAACAACGGCCATTGTTCCTCTGACTGAGTGGGTGTCCGAAGCGAAGTATAGGCTTTAGCAGTGGTGATAATTTAGTCCAGTACGAAGTCTTACAACACCAGGTTAAAGTCCAACAGGTTTGTTTCGAAGTCACTAGCTTTCGGAGCGCTGCTCCTTCCTCAGGTGAATGAAGAGATATGTTCCAGAAACACATATATCGACAAATTCAAAGATGCCAAACAATGCTTGGAATGCAACCATTAGCAGGTGATTAAATCTTTACAGATCCAGAGATGGGGTAACCCCAGGTTAAAGAGGTGTGAATTGTGTCAAGCCAGGACAGTTGGTAGGATTTCGCAGGCCAGATGGTGGGGGATGAATGTAATGTGACATGAATCCCAGGTCCCGGTTGAGGCCGCACTCATGTGTGCGGAACTTGGCTATAAGTTTCTGCTCGGCGATTCTGCGTTGTCGCGCATCCTGAAGGCCGCCTTGGAGAAGCTCTCATGTAAATAAATAAGCATTGACTTTGAACTAACTAACTAACTGGTGTATCGATACTTTGATCAGTATTCAGGTTTGAACCTTGTGGCAGTATTGAAAGATACCTGGCGACGCTAGAGCAAACATAATTAAGATTAAGGAAGGCGACTATATTGATCGCCATATTCAGAGCCAACCAAAGAGAGCAACATTTACTGTCGGCCTCTGACGGGACTCGACCTAGAAGTGGCCTCGTCACTCCGAGAGATCCCAAATTTGAATTTGAATTCAATTGGAAACAGAAAAACCACAAGTGAGAGACGATACTGAGCAAACCTCCGAGATTCGGAAGTGCGTTAATGCATGCGTACTAACAGGGATATAAGGTAAACCTGAGAGTTTTGTTGCGTAAAACTGCCGGGAGTTTTGATGGCCGGAAAATAGCGTAAGTCGTACCCATGTTTACATCACCGCTTTATCACCCCCTGTTACAAATTCAGTAGAGAACCCAGAGATAGAGAGAAAATGGCAATGAAGGCAATGGAACGCCTTATGAACCCCCAGGAATTAGAGGTCACAGCAACCAGTAGAGTAGGACAGTGTCCCGTTTGGGAAGAAGAGATCAGAAAATATCTCAAAGGGAAAGGATGGCTCCTTTGGAGTGAATTCTGCGCTGATGAGGAAGCAGGTCCCGGGAGTACAGGACATAATTGGTGGGAGAAACTGTCAGAGATTCATAAGAAGAGCTTGGGGAAAGCTTGCAAGCCGATGGCAATCGTGTCCTGCTTGGCACAATTGCGAGGCACAGAGGAGGTCGTTAGGACGCTCCGTGGAGAGATTGAGGAGAAATGAAAATGAAAATCGCTTATTGTCACAAGTAGGCTTCAAATGAAGTCACTGTGAAAAGCCCCTAGTTGCTACATTCCAGCGCCTGTTCGGGGAGGCTGGTAGGGGAAGAGAGACAGAAATAGTGAGGGAGATGTGAGCGTATTTGAGGAGAATAAGGAGTTAAGAGAACAGTTAGCAGCGAGGGACAGAGAGCTGGATGATGCCAAGAGGGCACACCAGTTTTGTCTCGCCCATTTGAGTAGTTTTCAGACCCAGTACAATAAGGCCTACAAGGCCTACAAGACCTACAAGGACACACAATGCACGGTCTTGGTAAGACAAGAAACCGAGCAACAGGTAGAGCAATTGCAGAAACAGTGCAATGATTTAAAAGCAGCCCTACGAGCGCTCCACACTTCCATGACGGAACAAAGGCAGAGCTCCGTAGATCACGCAATGTGCCGGAAGCAAATTGCAGAATTGCAATCTCTGCTTTCTGTCCAGAATGGGTTTCAAAGTACGTTTGGACCCCAGTTAGACCAGGAAAACGGCCCACAGATACGTGCATGGGACATGCACGCAAGAAAAACCACAAAAAAGGAAAGCACACCAACCCCCGACTGAACAGGCTGAACACCCCCCCCATGAACCTTGTAACCACACACCGCAGGGCCGCAGCAGAAGGAAATGCAGATTTCCTATATACAACTCCGATAACCGTGACCCAATTACGGGACGCGTGTGGAAAAATTACACCGGCATATTACAGAGGAGGAGGTGCTGGAAGTCTTAAAGCGCTTCAAGGTAGATAAATCCCCGGGACCTGATGAAATGTATCCCAGGGTGTTGTGGGAGGCTAGGGAGGAAATTGCGGGTCCCCTAACAGAGATATTTGAATCATCGGCAGCCACAGGTGAGGTGCCTGAAGATTGGAGAGTGGCGAATGTTGTGCCCTTGTTTAAGAAGGGCAGCAGAGAAAAGCCTGGGAACTACAGACCGGTGAGCCTAACGTCTGTAGTAGGTAAGTTGCTAGAAGGTATTCTGAGAGACAGGATCTACAAGCATTTAGAGAGGCAAGGACTGATTCGGGGCAGTCAGCATGGCTTTGTGCGTGGAAAATCATGTCTCACAAATTTGATTGAGTTTTTTGAGGGGGTGACCAAGAAGGTAGATGAGGGCAGTGCAGTAGACGTTGTCTACATGGACTTTAGCAAAGCCTTTGACAAGGTACCGCATGGTAGGTTGTTGCAGAAGGTTAAAGCTCACGGGATCCAGGGTGAGGTTGCCAATTGGATTCAAAACTGGCTGGACGACAGAAGACAGAGGGTGGTTGTAGAGGGTTGTTTTTCAAACTGGAAGCCTGTGACCAGTGGTGTGCCTCAGGGATCGGTGCTGGGTCCACTGTTATTTGTGATTTATATTAATGATTTGGATGAGAATTTAGGAGGCATGGTTAGTAAGTTTGCAGATGACACCAAGATTGGTGGCACAGTGGATAGTGAAGAAGGTTATCTAGGATTGCAACGGGATCTTGATCAATTAGGCCAGTGGGCCGACGAATGGCAGATGGAGTTTAATTTAGATAAATGTGAGGTGATGCATTTTGGCAGATCGAATCAGGCCAGGACCTACTCAGTTAATGGTATGGCGTTGGGGAGAGTTATAGACAAAGAGATCTAGGAGTACAGGTTCATAGCTCCTTGAAGGTGGAGTCGCAGGTGGACAGGGTGGTGAAGAAGGCATTCGGCATGCTTGGTTTCATTGGTCAGAACATTGAATACAGGAGTTGGGACGTCTTGTTGAAGTTGTACAAGACATTGGTACGGCCACACTTGGAATACTGTGTGCAGTTCTGGTCACCCTATTATAGGAAGGATATTATTAAACTGGAAAGAGTGCAGAAAAGATTTACTAGGATGTTGCCGGGACTTGATGGTTTGAGTTATAAGGAGAGGCTGGATAGACTGGGACTTTTTTCCTTGGAGCGTAGGAGGCTTAGGGGTGATCTTATAGAGGTCTATAAAATAATGAGGGGCATAGATAAGGTAGATAGTCAACATCTTTTCCCAAAGGTAGGGGAGTCTAAATCTAGAGGGCATAGGTTTAAAGTGAGAGGGGAGAGATTCAGAAGGGCCCAGAGGGGCAATTTCTTCACTCAGAGGGTAGTGAGTGCCTGGAGTGGGCTGCCAGAGGTAGTAGTAGAGGCGGGTACAATTGTGTCTTTTAAAAAACATTTAGATAGTTACATGGGTAAGATGGGTATAGAGGGTTATGGGCCAAGTGCGGGCAACTGGGACTAGCTTAATGGTAAAAACTGGGCGGCATGGACTGGTTGGGCCGAAGGGTCTGTTTCCATGCTGTAAACTTCTATGATTCTATGATCCTTTACACATCAGACCCCCACCAGTTTTTCACTAGAGTGAAGCAGCAGGCTACCATGTACGGCCTGGACGAAAAGGAGCAAGTGAAGCTCACAGTTTTAAGCCTCGACCCTTCAGTCGTGGCAGTCCTTCCCGAGCCACAGAATGTAGGAGGAGGCACACTCCATGAAATGCACACAGCGATCCTGGATGCGATCGGCTATAACAGAGGAGACCTCGTAGAAGGCCTAAACAAGTGTAGGCAAAAGAAAATAGAGCACCCCACAGCGTTTGCTGGACGCTTGTGGTTACATTTCACAGTTACATTTGGAGAGTTAGCCCGCGCCCATTTGTCCGCAGATAATATGGCCAAATGGACTTGAATCTTAGTCTCTCATGACAGGACAGAGAGCTTGCGCAAATTACGACCCCTCAGATGAGGCCCACAACGAGAAATGGGTTTTGAAAAGATTGTCCCGCTCTTGGGAACAATCCGTCCAAGGCAAAACCGCATTCGCAAAACCAGAAGAAGAGCAGGCAGACATGCATCCAGTTAGGACGCACCAGAGCCCCACATGGGTAAATGAGGGCAGGAACAGCCCATCGCAGCCTAAATCCCAGGAGTGCTACAATTGTGGACAATTAGGACACTATGCACGAGAGTGCAACGCGCCCCAAAAGCAGCAGAGAAACCAACAAACAGGCACCCTAAATAAGAATAGGGCAAAGCCAATCCAGTGTTAGCGCCCGTCCAGAGAACGCAGACATGAATGGCAGCGCCTGACGGTGTTCGGGCTCCCCAACTTGGGTCTGCGACACCCTTTGGGACAAGTCCGGTAGCAGGCAAAGTCCGGGGACACCCCGTAGAATTTCACAGTAGGGTCCCGCACCACGCTCAATTCCTCCACGATGTTTCAATGAGACACGTGGCCCACAACAGACACCATCACACTCAGCGGCTTTACAGGTCATTTACAACAAGGACACATCACAGACCCTGTAGCGATACAAATAGGGAACATTACGACTAAACACCCCGTAGTTTTGGCCAATCTACCCCAGACAGCTGAACACATCCTAGGAATCGATTTTATGAGGTCCCACAACCTCTCGTTTGATCCGGTAAATAAATGTGTATGGAGAATGGCAAAGGCAGCACGAGCCCTCGCCACACTCACAGTTGGAGAGTATGCAAACAGATTCAGCGCAGTTGGAGACCTCTGGTTCGACCCTCGAGCCATTAGTCAAGCCAAACAGGTTAGGAACGTTCTACAGCAACACAAAGCAGCATTTGCACAGCACAAGCATGACTGTGGCACGATTGCTGGCTTAGTGAATATTACAGGTCCTGATCCCAGACCCCAAAAGCAGTACGGTTTTCCCCAAGAAGCAGAGGGAGAAATCTCAAAAGTAATACAGAGTTTGCTTGATCAAGGCGTACTCCGATCAGTAGCCTCCACAAATAACGCACCAATTTGGCCCGTCAGGAAACCCAATTGATCATGGCGACTGACCATTGATTACCAGGTACTGAACAAAATAACCCCAGTCGCAGCCCCCACTGTAGCCACGAGTCCAGAGACCATGCTCAAACAGGGACTCCAGTCAAAATTTCTTTCGGTTTTGGACATTAGCAACGGCTTTTGGTCCATTCCATTGGATAAAGCATGCCAATACAAATTTGCCTTTACATTCCAGGGGCAATACACATGGACGTGCCTTCCACAACTCCTCCTCCATTTTCCACCGACAGCTGGGAAATGGACTAGCAAAATCTTCCCGACCCGATTGTCTGGTCTAGTATGTAGATGACTTGCTACTACAGACAGACACAAAGGGAGAGCACATTTAGCTTCTCGTCGAACTCCTAAAACAGATTGGATGTAAAGTGGCCCAGATTTTGCAGGAAAAAGTGATTTACTAGGGTACAGTAATCACTCATGGTAAACGCGAGATCGAGCAAAAGAGAATTGACTCTATCGTCAAATTGCCCCTTCCCCATTATGTCTCAACCCTCCGGTCATTATTAGGATGGTTGGCTACTGCAGAAACCATATCGACGGTTTCGCCACAAAAGCAGCGCCCCTATCCGACCGTCTCAAGAAACAGGCACCTTGGGAATGGCTTCCACAACACATGGATACTTTAAAGAGAGCCCCCAGCACAGCCCCCAGATCCACTTTCCACGTACGCAATCGAAGTAGCAAGGACATACCGAACTCTTTTGGCCGTGCTCCTCCAGGAACGCCAAGACCAATTACGCCCTGTTACATACGCCTCACGCGTGTTAGATCCTGTAGAGCAAGGATTTTCTGCCTGCGAAAGGCACCTACTCACAGCTTTTTTGGGCAGTACAGTACTTCGCCTACATTACAGGACTCAACCCCATCACCATTCTCACTGAACACACTCCAACACAGCTATTATTAGACGGTCGACTTAAAGATGGCACAATCAGCCAAATCCGCACAGCCCGTTGGACCCTTCTTTTACAGGGACTGGACATCACAGTAAAAAGAACCAAGACCGACACCTTCCTAGCTGATAATTTGCAATATGCAGGTACCCCACATGAGTGTGAGATTATCACCACAAACCATAATTCAGGCCCATTTATACCTAAGTCAGCTCCCAGGAAAGCAGGTAATACACCCCAGAGGCCCCAGCCCACAAACACGTGCGCACCCCTGAAAATTTATGTGGGTGGCTCCTCCACAGTTTTGAATAGAAAGAGAATCACCGGTTGCGGCATTTATGTAGAAGACGCGCAGGGACGCGTCCTTGAAGAGATTTCATTAAAGTTGCATCAAGGCTCGCTGGCAGCAGAACTGGCAGCCATAGCTACATTGTTGATCACCCCGACTCGTTTCCGACCCCAGCAGACATATATTCGGACAGTTTATATGTCTGTAATAGTTTAACAGAATTCCTAACCCTGTGGGAAACTAGATGATTCGTTTCCGCAGATGGAAAGCCCCTCCCCTCAGCCCCATTACTCCAGCATATCCTAGAGACAGCTAAAGATAGGAAATATGGTATCTTTATGGTTCGCAGTCATCACCGTTCTTCCCCCCATGTAACGTTAAAGCAGACTGCCTAGCGAAGGCAGGTTCCAGACATGGTTACTTTTGGAACCCCCCCTCCCGAGAGCACACCAGGACACGAGGTTCAGGTCTCACAGACCAACATTCAGGATCCAGCGAAAGCCCAAAAGGAAGATGAAAAGCTCAGGGAAGTTTTAAAAGGAACCTTTCCAGTCCGTACGATAAGTTTAAGAACGCAATAACCACACATGACGGTGTGATTTTGAAAGAAGGCATTTATGTAGTTCCCAGCCAGGACAGGGACCAGATTATTTGTCAGTTCCATGACAATCATGGACACCAAGGCATTGAACCCACCTCAGACCTCTCTGCTGGTGGCCTGATTTAAAAGCCGATGTAACCCATTACATTGAAAATTGCTTGATCTGTGCCCAGAACAACCCGGACAGTTATGCAAGAAAGGCTCAGCTTAGTCACACCCGTCCCGTTAATGGCCCTGAACGAATTTGCGGATTGATTACATAGGACCCTTATCCCCCTGCAGAAAAGGTTTTAAGTATATGTTGGTGGTCATCGACACCTTCACAAATGGGTGCAAGCTGTTCCATCCAGAACGAATACGGCCAAAACAACAGCTAAAATCCTAACACAGCACATCTTTACAAGATGGGGCCTCCCACGCAGTATAGAGTCTGATCAAGGCTCCCGTTTTACAAGACGAGTAATGAAGAACGTCCTCACAATTTCCGGAATTAGGCAGAAGTTTCACATAGCATACTACCCCCAGTCAAGCGGCATTGTAGAGAGGATGAACAGAACTCTAAAAGCCACTCTCAGGAAAATGGTGCAACAGAACAGCAGCACCTGGGATTCAGTTCTCCCATTTGCTTTAATGTTCTTACGAAACACAGTATCCACGTCCACAGGATACACCCCCCACACCCTCATGACCGGACGCCCCATGAAAGGGACAGAGTATTTATTAGGACTGGATTTGGCCAGCTCCGCAGTCACCGCCCTCACGCATGAAAATACTGGACAGCAGTTTATTGAGAATATAAAGGCAGCCCAGCTCGCAGTAACTGAGAGACTTGGGACCAGGAGGAAACAAAGCAAAGCTTGTTTTGATAAAACGGTGCACGCCACCAAGTTTGTAGTAGGGCAGCAAGTGATGCTTTCCCTATACAACCCCAGTTCATTCCTATCCCCCAAATTTTCTGGACCGTACTCCATTTAAGACAAAGTCAGCCCCTCGGTATACAAGAAATGAAATGAAAATGAAATGAAAATCGCTTATTGTCACAAGTAGGCTTCAAGTGAAGTTACTGTGAAAAGCCTTTAGTCGCCACCTTCCGGCGCCTGTTCGGGAAGGCTGTTACGGGAATCGAACCGTGCTGCTGGCCTGCCTTGGTCTGCTTTCAAAGCCAGCGAATTAGTCCTGTGCTAAACAGATCACATATCCCAACAGCAAGTTTGCATGGTTTCACATAAACCAGCTTAAGGATTACGGCTCGCAGAACCATGCACACCACATCTCGCTCGCAGCAGCAGACGAGCACGCCCCGCCCACAGGTGACGCATTACTACCCTCCCCAGCCAGTCCAGCCCATCCTCAGACAGTTCCTCAACTCCACCCCCAGAGGCACGACTCCGCCTCTCCCTTCCCTCAAACAGCAGCGACAGCGACAGCAATGACGACAGCCACAGGACACCACGTTATGATTATACCCCTGCACCAGGCCCCACTCTCAGTGAATCCGATCATGATTCCAGTGACCCCTTCGAAATCACGTACATCAAAGCCCCTGACCCAGACCCACCACCCAACGATTACGGATTAAAACCTAGTAGCTCCAACCTCGACACATGATTCTGGCACCGAGACAATTCGTTCAGGCTCATCCGGAATGATGAGATGGACCCCAATTCGCCCCAAGCAGCTTTAGCCAAACTACTCCAGTCAAGAGTATGGCAGCCAGGAGAAGATGACGACATAGAGTCTGACTCCCACCAAACAAATCCCTTTGCGACCCTGTTCGCTACTGAGCAATGAGGTGTCCACATGATGGTAAAAAGGAACCGATGGAGAGATACGGTGTCCTTTCTGATGGAACCTGCACCATGTTTGTAATGTATGTTTGTTCGTTTAACGTACATGTTAAATGTTGTTTGCGAATTTAAAGGTTTTCATGGCCCCATGCCAGCACTCTTTTAACACCCACTGGCAGTTAATGGAACAAGTTTGTCGACAACCGTTCAGAGGAAGCAGTTTGTCGGCAGACACCAATCATAACTACTCTCCTGATTTGAAGGTAATCACGAGGCAGCCCCCACGACGACCACATTCTTACCTGTTCTTGCCGGTCACTCAGGCAGTGGAGAAACGGCACTGGTCCCCGCCCTGCCTGAGGACCTCCCCTCTGGTCAGCTATGCTCGGGTAGAGCACAAACGGCATTGGTAACCGTCCTACCTGGGGATTCCACCCATTCTTGCGGCCCATACGCACCCCATTTTGGCACTTTTAGTTCAAAACTTTTTTTTGTTTGTTTCTGGCGACCCTTCCGTATGCTATTTACATCCTCAAACACTAGGATGGTAGATCGCAAAGGCTGCGAGACGGCTTGCACTGTGCCAATATTTTTCTCGGATGTCTTGTCCAAATATTCGGTTTAAAAATAAATAAATGATGAAGTCACAGATGGTGACCGATCATAATGGGTAATTGGCAACAAAGGTCAGACAGACAGACATACGAGATCTTAAGCAAGATAATAACAGATATTATGCTTGTGTCCACAGAACCGGAACCTCAGGAACCCCAGAGGAAGAAAAAGCAGACCGACAAAAGGAAAGATGAAGACAACATTCATGTTTTTCACCGGGATCCCTACAGTTGCGCGCGGACGCTACCCCCGACCCCTACCACGCAAGCCGTGAATGATTCCCACCACTGCCATACACTGTACCCCAAGATATTTACCCCCGAGACAGTTACCAACACCCCGACCTGGTGTGACAAGTTTATCACCTGGTATTCACCATCTTACATCATAGAAGCACTCTGAGTACTGGCAATACTCTGCAGTGTCGTGCACGTAGACTCCAGAAAATGGCGGAGAGCCTCCCGCAACCGCACTCCGGTATACACATTTAGATCCCCTATCTTCGGACTCTAACAAGCCCCCCACCACCTTTAAGTGAATTAAAGTGCATCCGGTTTTTTTGTGTGTGTTTTGTTCGTTTAATAAAGAAATGTAAACCTCTGTGCTTGACTGCCAAGCCAGGGAGACCAGTGTTGCTGCTATTTGTACAGTTTAAAATGTTGTAGATAATTTTTGATTGTTTAAGTGAGGATAGATTATTTTAGATAGTTAGAGGTTCCAGTTTTTTATTTTGTAATGCATGCTTGAATGACATAGCGCCCCATAGAGTTTTATAATGACGTATGTACATAAAATAACTTGTGTAAAGTTGCAATTCATAGGACAGAGCAGTGAAGAGCCTGTGAAGTGCCCAGCTTGGTCAGAGAACGAAGTCGACGCAGTAATGTGATCTTTCACGCTTCGCGTTGAGGATCACAAGGAGGGCGTGTTGCCACCTGGGATGGCCACTTCCTGCTTACAAAATGGACACTTTTCAATGATTGCAGGGAAAATGGACAATGCTGAGAAAACAAGCAGGTTCAGAGCTTGTCTGTATATTGGAGCCGCAGCTCCCTGACAAGACCAAAACTGTTAGTCCATTAGCATACTAATGGCCCATCTCTGGGAACAAAAGAGTAACATTTGAGTAACCGATACTAAGGCAGACACCCCGGCGCCAGAGGAGACCGAAACAAAGCAGGCCAACGGCCACCTAGGACACGCCCAGCCATCAGGGCACCCACCCCTTTATTGGATGAAATCAATAGGAATGATCAAGAAACGGCCCAATTGATTGGGGCCAAGTTCAAGGCCCGCCCAGAAGAGCGCGAAGCCCCTTTGGGTATAAGGAGCCCCCAAGAGAGAACCGTTCTCTTGGACCCGGCTCTCACCGAAGAGACCTGTCCACCAGCTGCACCAGAAGCAAGTAAGTCAAAGGTCAACCCACGCTACCAGACAGACGACTTTAGCTGTTCCCCTGTACCAGTTCGACCCCAGCAGCCTCAGAACCGAACAACGGCCATTGTTCCTCTGACTGAGTGGGTGCCCGAAGCGAAGTACAGGCTTTAGCAGTAGTGATAGTTTAGTCGGTAGTTGTTGTGCATGAGTAGATTTAACTGTGTGTGTAAATAAATAAGCATTGACTTTGAACTAACTGGTGTATCGAGTCTTTGATCAGTATTCGGTTTGAACCTTGTGGTGGTATCAAAAGATACCTGGCGACTCTAGAGCAAACATAATTAGGATTAAGGAAGGCGACCATATTGACCGCCATATTCAGAGCGAACCGAAGAGAGCAAGTGTCCTCCCTCTATACAGTTGTAATATGTTCTCTAACCAGTATTGCAACTCCCCCACCTATTTTACCTTCCCTTGTCTCGCCTAAAACACCTATATTCCAGAATATTTAGTTGCCAGTCCTGCTGCCCCTTTTTTAACCAAGTCTCTGTTACCGCAACCACATCCAAGTTCCGCACATGAATCAAGGCTCTAAGTTCATCTCTATTACCTGTTATACTCCGTGCATTGAAGCAGATACACTTTAGACCTCCATGCCCAGAGTTCGATCTCCCCCAGCTTGCCCTTCCTCTTAGCCAGCCTGGTCCTGGTCCCATGCTCATCCCCAGTCTCTATACTTGCCGGCTTACTGTTCTGATACCCACCCCCCTGCCACACTCAAATCATACCAGCAAACCTCCCAGCCAGGATATTGGTGCCCCTCCAGTTCAGGTGTAACCCATCCTTCCTGTAGAGGCCCCGCCTTCAGTGTAAGACATCCCAATGATCCAAAAACCTGAAGTCCTCCCTGCTGCATTTGCCACTTTTTCAGCGGCACTATATCTCTGTTGCTAGCCTTGCTAGCACATGGCACGGGGAGTAATCCTGAGATTACTACCAAAGAAGTCCTGCGTTTTAATCTTTGACCTAACTCCCTAAATTGCCGCTACTCTTTCTACCGATGTCATTCATGCCAATGTGGACAATGCCCTGTCTGATTTCCTCCCCTTTTAGGATGCTTTGTATCTGCTCAAGAGACATTCAGGACACTGGCACCAGGGAGGCAAACTACCATTCTGGAGTCCCTTTCGCGGCCACAGAAGTTGCCTATCTGCTGCCGCAGCACGGTAGCACAAGTGGATAGCACTGTGTCTTCACAGCGCCAGTGTCCCAGGTTCGATTCCCCGCTGGGTCACTGTCTGTGTGGAGTCTGCACATTCTCCCCATGTCTGCGTGTGTTTCCTCCGGGTGCTCCAGTTTCCTCCCACAGTCCAAAGACGTGCAGGTTAGATGAATTGGCCATGATAAATTGCCCTTAGTGACCAAAAAGGTTAGACGGGGTTATTGGGTAACGGGGATAGGGTGGAAGTGAGGGCTTAAGTGGGTCGGTGCAGACTCGATGGGCCAATTGGCCTCCTTCAGCACTGTACGTTCTATGTTCTATCTGTAGCCCTGACGATTGAATCTCCTACCACTATTGCTTTGCTACGCTTTTGTCTGTGCAGCAGGGCGAGTCGTGGTGCCTTCACTCTGGCCACTGCTGTCCCCGATGGACCTTCCCCCTCATTGGTATCCAAAACGGCATACTTGTTGGTTAGGGGACAGCATAGGGGACTCCTTACTGTCTGTCTACCCCATCTGGCGGTCACCCATCTATCTTCCTGTGCCTTGCATGTGACCACATCTCTGCAGCTATTATTTGTAGCAATTTCAGCTAATTGTGTGTTCCTTAGTGCTTCCAGCTGCTGCTCTAATCGATCCATGCATTCGGTGAGCTTCTGTAACTGAATGCACTTTCCACAGACATTGTCCTCGGGGAGACTTGAAGTGTCCATGATGCCCCACATTGTGCAGGAGTAGAACACCACCCCACCAATTGACATCTCTCTCCCTCTGTTGGTTGTTTGATTAAAAAGTAAATACCAGTTAGGCCCTTAATAAAAATTTACTGCCGCTACTTTCACGAATAGGCCCCCCAGAATTGATGCGTCTCCTGGTTAGTACAGGTTGGTATAAAATATTAAATCTAGTTTGCTACCCTCTAATAAGTGTGAGAAGAAAAAAACAAAACAAAATTCTTACCTTACAAAATGTATCTCAGAATCTACTCTGGTGAGCCGAGGAATGAAAGGGTTAAGAACATAAGAACTAGGAGCAGGAGTAGGCCATCTGGCCCCTCGAGCCTGCTCCACCATTCAATGAGATCATGGCTGATCTTTTCTGGACTCAGCTCCACTTTCCGGCCCGAACACCATAACCCTTAATCCCTTTATTCTTCAAAAAACTATCTATCTTTATCTTAAAAACATTTAATGAAGGAACCTCTACTGCTTCACCGGGCAAGGAATTCCATAGATTCACAACCCTTTGGGTGAAGAAGTTCCTCCTGAACTCAGTCCTAAATCTACTTCCCCTTATTTTGAGGCTATGCCCCTAAATCTGCTTTCACCCGCCAGTGGAAACAACCTGCCCGCATCTATCCTATCTATTCCCTTCATAATCTTATATGTTTCTATAAGATCCCCCCTCATCCTTCTAAATTCCAACGAGTACAGTCCCAGTCTACTCAACCTCTCCTCGTAATCCAACCCCTTCAGCTCTGGGATTAACCTAGTGAATCTCCTCTGCACACCCTCCAGTGCCAGTACGTCCTTTCTCAAGTAAGGAGACCAAAACTGAACACAATACTCCAGGTGTGGCCTCACTAACACCTTATACAATTGCAGCAGAACCTCCCTAGTCTTAAACTTCATCCCTCTAGCAATGAAGGACAAAATTCCATTTGCCTTCTTAATCACCTGTTGCACCTGAAAACCAACCTTTTGCGACTCATGCACGAGCACACCCAGGCCACTCTGCACAGCAGCATGTTTTAATATTTTATCATTTAAATAATAATCCCTTTTGCTGTTATTCCTACCAAAATGGATCTCACATTTGTCAACATTGTATTCCATCTGCCAGACCTTAGCCCATTCACTTAGCCTATCCAAATCCCTCTGCAGACTTCCAGTATCCTCTGCACTTTTTGCTTTACCACTTATCTTAGTGTCATCTGCAAACTTGACACATTGCCCTTGGTCCCCAACTCCAAATCATCTATGTAAATTGTGAACAGTTGTGGGCCCAACACTGATCCCTGAGGGACACCACGAGCTACTGATTGCCAACCAGAGAAACATCCATTAATCCCCACTCTTTGCTTTCTATTAATTAACCAATCCTCTATCCATGCTATTACTTTCCCCTTAATGCCATGCATCTTTATCTTTGTCAAAGGCTTTCTGGAAATCCAGATATACCACATCCATTGGCTCCCCGTTATCTACCGCACTGTTAATGTCCTCAAAAAATTCCACTAAATTAGTTAGGCACGACCTGCCCTTTATGAACCCTGCATCTGCCCAATGGGACAATTCCCATCCAGATGCCTCGCTATTTCTTCCTTGATGATAGATTCCAGCATCTTCCCTACTACCGAAGTGAAGCTCACTGGCCTATAATTACCCGCTTTCTGCCTACCTCCTTTTTTTAAACAGTGGTGTCACGTTTGCTAATTTCCAATCCGCCGGGACCACCCCAGAGTCTAGTGAATTTTGGTAAATTATCACTAGTGCATTTGCAATTTCCCTAGCCCTCTCTTTTAGCACTCTGGGATGCATTCCATCAGGTCCAGGAGACTTGTCTACCTTTAGCCCCATTAGCTTGCCCATCACTACCTCCTTAGTGATAACAATCCTCTCAAGGTCCTCACCTGTCATAGCCTCATTTCCATCAGTCACTGGCATGTTATTTGTGTCTTCCACTGTGAAGACCGGCCCAAAAAACCTGTTCAGTTCCTCAGCCATTTCCTCATCTCCCATTATTAAATCTCCCTTCTCATCCTCTAAAGGACCAATATTTACCTTAGCCACTCTTTTTTGTTTTATGTATTTGTAGAAACTTTTACTATCTGTTTTTATATTCTGAGCAAGTTTACTCTCATAATCTTACTCTTCTTTATAGCTTTTTTAGTAGCTTTCTGTTGCCCCCTAAAGATTTCCCAGTCCTCTAGTCTCCCACTGATCTTTGCTACTTTGTATGTTTTTTCCTTCAATTTGATACTCTCCCTTATTTCCTTAGATATCCACGGTCGATTTTTCCTCTTCTTACCGTCCTTCCTTTTTGTTGGTATAAACCTTTGCTGAGCACTGCGAAAAATCACTTGGAAGGTTCTCCACTGTTCCTCAACTGTTTCACTATAAAGTCTTTGCTCCCAGTCTACCTTAGCTAGTTCTTCTCTCATCCCATTGTAATCTCCTTTGTTTAAGCACAAAACACTAGCGCTTGATTTTACCTTCTCACCCTCCATCTGTATTTTAAATTCCACCATATTGTGATCGCTCCTTCCGAGAGGATCCCTAACTATGAGATCCTGAATCAATCCTGTCTCATTACACAGGACCAGATCCAGGACCGCTTGTTCCCTCGTAGGTTCCATTACATACTGTTCTAGGAAACTATCGCGGATACATTCTATAAACCCCTCCTCAAGGCTGCCTTGACCGACCTGGTTAAACCTATCAACATGTAGATTAAAATCCCCCATGATAACTGCTGTACCATTTCTACATGCATCTGTTATTTCTTTGTTTATTGCCTGCCCCACCATAATGTTACTATTTGGTGGCCTTTTGATTACTCCTATCAGTGACTTTTTCGCCTTACTATTCCTGATTTCCATCCAAATGGATTCAACCTTATCCTCCATAACACCGATGTCATCCCTTACTGTTGCCCGGATGTCATCCTTAAATAACAGAGCTACACCACCTCCCTTACCATCCACTCTGTCCTTCCGAAAAGTTTGATACCCTCGGATATTTAACTCCCAGTCGTGACCATCCTTTAACCATGTTTCAGTAATGGCCACTAAATCATAGTCATTCACGATGATTTGCGCCATCAACTCATTTACCTTATTCCGAATACTACGAGCATTCAGGTAAAGCACACTTATGTTGGCTTTTTTACCTCTGTTCTGAATCTTAACACCTCGATCAGTAACCTTTCCTAAGTTATATTTCCTCTTAACCTTTCTCCTAATTTTCCTTGTCGTCGAACCCATACCTTCATGTAACAACCTGCCGCGTCACTTACCATTAATGTTTTCACTTCCCGTTTTATTTCTTTTAGTATTCCTGGTCCCATTCACTGAGCTCCCCTCAGTCACTGTACCTTGTACTGTCGCCCTTTTTGATTTTCTCTGCCTTACACTTTCCCCCTTACTGCCTTTTATTTCTGTCCCTGTTTTACTACCTTCCAACTTCCTGCATCGGTTCCCATCCCCCTGCCACATTAGTTTAAACTCTCCCCAACAGCTCTAGCAAACACATCGGTTCCAGTCCTGCCCAGGTGCAGACCGTCCGGTTTGTACTGGTCCCACCTCCCCCAGAACCGGTTCCAATGTCCCAGGAATTTGAATCCCTCCCTCTTGCACCATCTCTCGAGCCACGTATTCATCCTCTCTATCCTGACATTCTACTCTGTCTAGCTCGTGGCACTGGTAGCAATCCTGAGATTACTACCTTTGAGGTCCTACTTTTTAGTTTAACTCCTAGCTCCCAAAATTCAGCTTGTAGGACCTCGTCCCGTTTTTTACCTATATCGTTGGTGTCTATGTGCACCACGACAGCTGGCTGTTCACCCTCCCCCCCAGAATGTCCTGCAGCCGCTCAGAGACATCCTTGACCCTTGCACCAGGGAGGCAACATACCATCCTGGAGTCTCGATTGCGTCCGCAGAACCGCCTGTCTATTCCCCTTACAATTGACTCCCCTATCACTATAGCCCTGTCATTCTTCTTCCTGCCCAGCTGCGCAGCAGAGCCAGCCACGGTGCCATGAACCTGGCTGCTGCTGCCTTCCCCTGGTGAGCCATCTCCCTCAACAGTATCCAAAGCGGTATATCTGTTTTGCAGGGAGATGACCGCAGAGTAAACCTGCACTGCCTTCCTACTCTTGCTCTGTCTTTTGGTCACCCATTTACTATCTCCCTCAGTACCTTTCACCTGCGGTGTGACCAACTCGCTAAACGTGCTATCCACGACGTTCTCAGCATCGCGGATGCTCCAAAGTGAGTCCATCCGCAGCTCCAGAGCCGTCAAGCGGTCTAACAGGAGCTGCAACTGGACACACTTCTTGCACGTGAAGGAGCCAGGGACAGTGGACGTGTCCCTGAGCTCCCACATCGCACACGAGGAGCATGACACGGGTCTGAGATCTCCTGCCATGTCTTAAACCTTCGGTTAACTTCAACAATTACAATTTCCCCCCCCAAAATTTAAATAAATAAATAAACAACGAAGAAAAAAATAAATAAATATACCAATGAAAAGAAACAGAAGAACAGAAACACTACTTACCAGTCACAAAAAGCACTTCCTCCCCACCCACCTTCGAATTCCCACCTAGATTCAAATTCCCAAACTCACTCTTTGCTGTCTCACTCTGGCTGTCTTCTCTCTGGCTCCTGTTAAGGACAGGAGTCACCTGATTTATAGAGAACCACTACCTTCTCAGACTGCACTCTGGATTTCTCCTGCTCAGCTCCGCTCCCGATATGAAGGCCTTACCTGCTGGTCACCAATCAGCTCTCTCCCTTGTAGCCGCTTCTCACAGGAAATTTGAGTGTCCAAATCAAGGGATAAAAAGCACCTCCTCCCTCCCAGCCTTGAATTTCCACCTAGCTTCACATTCTCAGATTCCAAACTCACTGTTCGATGTGACTCACTCTGGATGTGTCCGCTGGCTCACTGGGAGTGAGTTTCAAACCCAGTCTTAAGTAGGCCTGAGATGACTCACACACCTGGTAACTTAGATCAAAACAGTTGTAATCAGTACCTCCTAATGGGGCTTTAGGTGACTGACAGTTAACTGTCACTCAATTTATGTGAGTGGGTGGGGCAGCCCCTTATTAACCTTTACTGCACAACTTCTAGATTAAATTACACTACTGAAATTTAAAAAGGAACAGTTTTACCAATTCAATTCCCACCGAGCTTCAAATTCCCAGCTCCCAAACTCACTCTTCGATGTGTCTCACTATGGATGTGTCTGCTGGCTCACTGGGAGTGCTCAATCTGCTTTTATCCTGAAGGTCAAAGGCTTATAAGTGGTGCTCCACTGCTAAATGCGTATCATAGATAACATCAGTGGGCAGTACCACAACACAATTAGGTTAGTTACAACCAATGCTGCCTTTTATCCTACACTGAAGGCGCTTACAATGAGAAGCTTCATCAAATAAATGTCACATGCACATTTTCACTTCAACTGTTGATACCATCTCTTGCACTCCTAATTAACCGCTGTTGGCTACAGGAGTGGAAATGAAAATATTTATACAGTGGCTTTCTAACTTATTTCAGTGGTTCTCTGATTTCTTATTGGATTTAGCAACAGTGAAAGCAGGGCATCGTGACACAAGATTAGGTTTCTATAACACAACATTTGAACCAAGATATGAACAGTTACGATGTTACTCAACCTCACTAATGAATTTTACAAGCAGTCTCACCTACTTCAATAATTACAGAACTGTCCTGAACAGTTTAGCCCATGGTATACTCTACAATTCTCAGTATTCAAAGCAGGTGAGGCTGAGTTACTGAAAGAACTGCCGATTTGTTCAGTGAAGTTGCTACTTAAATACCACTACTACTCATTCAAGATAATAATAATAATCACTTATTGTCACAAGTAGGCTTCAATGAAGTTACTGTGAAAAGCCCCTAGTCGCCACATTCCGGCGCCTGTTCGGGGAGGCTGTTACGGGAATTGAACCCGCGCTGCTAGCATTGTTCAGCATTATAAGCCAGCTGTTTAGCCCACTGTGCTAAACCAGATTATGGTATGTACAAATATTCAGAAAGATTTCTCAGCTTTATTAATCATATCCTCTGCATTTTACAAAGATGAACATTATTCAAAGATGAACACAAGTTGAAAACTAGAAATAGCAAACAATTGAATTGTTCAAAAATATACACAAGGTTTGGATTTACATTAAAGGTCTTTAACCTTTATCCCAACTACCTCGTACCGAAGAACAGAAAGCTTCCATACTGAAGGTCAAAGGTGAAATATATCAGTGGATTGCCATTTTGTAATTGACTAGAATTTACAATGGCAGCAAGTGCTAAAATGCAAAATAGACCCGACGTACCGCGTTTTGAGACAAGTGAAAAGCTGTATATTCAGTTGCCAAGCAACTACTCCTCTGGTCTATCTCTGTTTGTAAATGATGGGAAACAGACTACATGCTTCGAAGTACATGGGGGCTTTGGAATTACACAAGATGCAGGAATGAATCTGCATTCTGATTACTACTGAAAATTAACCAAAGCTTTGCTGATGTGGAAGGTCTGGAATGCACTGTGGGATGGAGGCAGGTTGAATCGATGCATTCAAAAGAGAATTAGACCAGTGTTTGAAGACGAAGGATATAGAGAGTTATGGTGAGAAGGCAGGTGAATGGAACTAAGTGAATTGCTCATTTGGAGAGCAATGGCCTCCTTCTGCACTGTAATAATTCTGAAGTAGTGGACCATTTGGTGAATTGCTCTGTAGTGTAAATAAACAGCAACAGTTATTCAAAAAACTTGCCAAAATGTGTTTCACAAAAACTTTAAAAATCTGGCTCTCAATTGCCTGAAATACAGACAATACGAACTAAGAAATTGAGTGCAAAGTCCAACTGACATTGACACTTTTCAGTCCATTGAATTTGGCTGCTCCAGGAACCTCACCCAGATATGGAGCTTACTAAAAGTCTTACTCATTTAGGTAAACATGATGCTCTGTTAAAATACCAAAACTCACTTAATCAAGATATTTTACAGAACTATGAAAGCATTTCAAGGCACTCTGCTTCAGAAGAAATATTTCCTGCTGATTTGTTTCATTTCTATTGTTAATTCTGCTCTTAGTACTGAAGATTTCTGGTGTGACCAAAGGCTTGTTTCAGACATAGGCCCCTAAAGCAGCATGAAATTCTGTCAGACACTGCACCAGTTGCTGGAACTTTGGTCTCTCATCACGGTCCAAGGCCCAACAGCAGGCCATCACTGCAAACCTGTCAAGAAAATACAAAACAAATGGTTTTAACCCACAGGACTAGATATATAATGGGGCATGGATCAGTGCTCTGATATATAACGTTGCATTGTTGGGCCCAGTTTACTAATAGCAACTGCTTAATCCTTCATCACCCTCCCACAATGAAATTCTAGGGTGTTTACCTACAGGTTTGTTGTGGACTGAATACTAAATGCACACAAGTACTTCTTCTAGTCACAAATAAACTTCATAGCTCAGAACCATGAAGGAAACTGCTTTATTTTGGCAAAAATAATTTTCTTTTAAAGAACAAAACCCTTTCAGATTCTCGACATCTGGTCTGCCTTTGACAGCCATTTTTAAGAGGATTCAGCTTGATGAGATTCCATTGGCGCATCGCGCTGTTTTTCAACAGTAATGATGGACAAACAGATGGTTACCAATATCCAGGGAAATGTTTGGTGGGAATCTGACAAAAATGTTTTAAATAAGGCGAAGCTACACAATTTCAATAAATATTAGCAATGCTCAAATAGACAACACCATTTGCTTTAGAAAATGAAGAAAGAACTCTTAGCTTCTGCTTTTCAATCTTCTTTCATACATGGCATGACCAAGATTGTAACTCCCACAGGTTGGATCAGGTCCTATCAAATTGATAAATCAGCACCTCCTCATCATTAATCTAGTGGTTTGCTTCACCCAGATGCACCTAACCAACAGTTCTATAATTCTAAACAAGATCCACTAAAATAAAATAGAATGCTTTCAGTAACTTACAGTTCATCTGGACAATTGATTGGCTGGGCTATTCTGTATCCATCTTTAAGATAAGCGGCCATCTCAAAAGGATCGATGTCAACGTATGGAGTTTGTCCCAGAGTCATCAGCTCCCACAACGTAACTCCAAATGCCCACTTGAAGGAAGAAAATCAGATATGAAAATGTTATGGACCAGAAAAATCAAGAGTAAGTGGACTGGGGATGATAAGAGGTTACAGGATCACTGTTTTATTTGTTTAGAGCAGGTTTTTGTACCATGCAGGTTTGATGCATGGTAAATAGAAAACTTTTGAAAATAACTTGCATATTGCCATTTTAACATATTTCAGCAAGAATGTATTATCAAAAGCTTCCATATGAACGAACAAGTTTGATTTCATGATATTTAGTCAGATTTTTCAGACTTCAATACTATCAGCTTCCTAGAACTTGGTGTTTCTAATAGTCATTTTCTTCAAAAGTGTAACTTAATTTGTAATCTATTTAATATTTCCTAATTAAGCAGCCTGTTGAATATGCGACATATTTTGACTCAGTAGTACAGAAAAGAAAATTAGTAATTTCTTTTAAATTAATGCAGAATCTGTATTTTTAAGAATGTTTGAAAAGGGCTTACGAGTTGACGTGAACTATAAAGGGAGCAGTTGCAATTTTTTGGGATAATAAAAAATATTGGCCTATGTGTCCTGTAGATCCAGTGCCAACAGGACCAGAAATTGTATGGCTGGCACACACACAGACTTCCTGCAGCAGGAAACAATTAGCAAACTTCTGGTGTGCTCAAGAACAAACCAAGCTTGTATAAAATGATCAGTTTTCCATTTGGCAGTAAAAACAAAAATAAAATTCCAGAAGCATTTGGGTAAGTGATGTGCGGCTGAGTGAAACAAAATTAAATCCTAAAAGTGGTGTGAATACTTCAGGCATGTAATAGAACGGAGAACTAGTATCAGAGAACCAGATTGTTTTAAAAATTATTCACCCATGGGATATGGGTGTCACTGACTAGGCCAGCATTTATTGCCCATCACTAATTGCCCTGAAGGATGTGGTGAGCTGCCTTCTTGAAAACTGCAGTCCATGTGTCTACGTCACATTCACAGTGCTGTTCGTGAGGGAGTTACAGGATTTTCACCCAGCGACAGTGAAGGAGGGGCCGATATATTTCCAAGTCAGGATGGCGTGTGGCTCAGAGAGAAACTTCCAGCTGTTCCAGCAGGTATCTGCTGCTCTTGTCCCTCCAGATGGTAGTAACCATGAGTTTGTAAAGTGTTGCCCAGGACCCTTAGTGATTTCCTACCATGCATCTTGCAGATGTTACACTGCTGCTACTGTTTGTCTGGATGACTCTTTGTCAAAGCTAGAGAGAACTGGAAATACAATGTGATTTAAACTGTTGTGGGGCTGGATTGGGCCAGCGATAGATGGAGATAGACAAAGATACGTTTCCCTAAAAGATATGAGCCAGTCCTTCATGTGTACCACTTTCAATTTGGTCTATTGCATCCGCTGCTCCCAGTGTGGTCTACTCTGCAGTGGAGAGACTATGGTAAAGGTAAGGTAAAGTTGCCATAGTCCCAGCTGACCACAGGTTGCTTTGCCCTTTTTGAGGGAGAGAGCTGACTGGTGGTGATTTAACCGAAGGATCACCACATCTCAGGCGAGGGGCAAGGTTGAGAAGGCGGGCCTTCATGAATAACCCCAGTCGGTATGGGAAATGAACCCGCGCTGGTGGCCTTGCTCTGTATCACGAACTAATCAACTGATCTAAACTGTCTTCCATTGGAGAGACTAAGGAAGGATGTGTTTGCACTGGAGCTGGTGCAGAGGTATTTCACCAGGCTGTTGCCTGGGATGGAACATTTTGGTTATGAAAAGAGGTTAGTTAGACTTGGGTTGTTTTCGCTGGAGAGAGAAGACTGAGGGGACGACTGAGGGATACAAGATTATGAGGGGCATGGTGGATAGGGAACAGCTGTTCCCGTTAGTTGAAGGGTCGGTTACGAGAGGACACAGGTTCAAGGTGAAGGAGCTGACTGGGAGACTGCTTTGAAGAACACCTTTGGTCCGTCCAAAAGTAGGACCCAGACATTCCTTTTACTTGCGATTTCAACTCACCATCTTGCTCACATGTCCACCCTTAGCCTGCTGCAATGTTCCAGTGAAGCCCAAGTTAAACTGAAGATACAGTACCTCACCTTCTGATCAGGCATGCAACAGCCTTCCAGACTTAACATTGAGTTCAACAACTTCAAACTTCACCCCATTTTAATTTCTATTAATGTATTTTAATTTCTTCCATCAATCCGTTCTTCCCTCACCACTGACTTCCCCCACCCTGCCCATTAGGGGCATCTGTTCCCTGTTCCAAGTCCTTTGACATACTGCTCATTTTTATTCTGCCATTAACACATTTTGATCTCTTAATGCACCACAATCAGTGCCCTTCTTAGCTATTATCACCACCATTTACATTCCCTTTGTCTTTCTGTCCATGACATCTTTGTCAATCTCCATCTATCCAGCCCCACTCCTCGACGTCAGCTCCCCCCCTCCCCATAACAGTATAAATCTCAGTACGAAGTCTTACAACACCAGGTTAAAGTCCAACAGGTTTGTTTCGATGTCACTAGCTTTCGGAGCGCTGCTCCTTCCTCAGGTGAATGAAGAGGTATGTTCCAGAAACACATATATAGACAAATTCAAAGATGCCAAACAATGCTTGGAATGCGACCATTAGCAGGTGATTAAATCTTTACAGATCCAGAGATGGGGTAACCCCAGGTTAAAGAGGTGTGAATTACATCACGCCAGGACAGTTGGTAGGGATTCGCAGGCCAGATGGTGGGGGATGAATGTAATGTGACATGAATCCCAGGTCCCGGTTGAGGCCGCACTCATGTGTGCGGAACTTGGCTATAAGTTTCTGCTCGGCGATTCTGCGTTGTCGCGCGTCCTGAAGGCCGCCTTGGAGAACGCTTACCCGGAGATCAGAGGCTGAATGCCCTTGACTGCTGAAGTGTTCTCCGACTGGAAGAGAACATTTCTGCCTGGTGATTCTTGCGCGATGTCCGTTCATTCGTTGTCGCAGCGTCTGCATGGTCTCGCCAATGTACCACGCTTCGGGACATCCTTTCCTGCAGCGTATGAGGTAGACAACGTTGGCCGAGTCGCACGAGAACGTACCGCATACCTGGTGGGTGGTGTTCTCACGTGTAATAGTGGTATCCATGTCAATGATCTGTATAAATCTCATCCTATTTCCAGTTCTCTCTAACTTTGACAAAGTCATCCAGACTCAAAACTTTAGCTTCGTTCTCTCTCCAGCATTTTCCATTTTTGCTTCAGATTCCCGCATCTGCAGTAATTTGCTTTTATCTTAGTCTCCGAGGTGCCTTCATCAATCTTCCTGATTTTGGATTGATTTCTTTGAGGTTGAGTTCATTCTGAATTCTCTCCGTTCGATACGAGTACCCTTCTCCTCGGTAGCTGTAGTGTTTCTTGTTCTTTTATCTTTCAGCATCTGAGCAATGAGCCGAAGATTCTATTGGCTTCCTTTCACAGAATCACAGAAAAATATAGTGCAGAAAATGCTCTTCGGCCCATCGAGTCTGCACCGCTGCATGAAAGGCACCTGATCTGCCAGTCCTAATCCCATTTGCCAGCACTTAGCCCATAGCCTCAAATGTTAAGACGTGACAAGTACTCATCCAAGTACCCTTTAAAGGATGCGAGGTAACCCACCTCTACCACCCTCCAAAGCAGTGCACTCCAGACCGTCGCCACCCTCTGGGTAAAAAGGTTTTCTCTCAAATCCCCCTTGAACCTCCCACTCTTCACCTTGAACTTGTGTCCCCTCGTAACCGATCCTTCAACTAAAGGGAACAGCTGTTCCCTATCCACCGTGCCCAAGCCCCTCATAATCAGGTCGCCCCTCAATCAGGTCGCCCCTCAGTCTTCTCTGCTCCAGCGAAAACAACCCAAGTCTATCCAACCTCTCTTCATAACTAAAATGTTCCATCCCAGGCAACATCCTGGTGAAATACCTCTGCACCAGTTCCAGTGCATCGCATCCTTCCTATAATGTGGTGATCATTACCTCTGCACACAGTACTCCAGCTGTGGCCTCACCAATGTTCCAAATAACTCCAACATGACTTCCTTGCTTTTGTGCGGAGTCTGCACATTCTCATTGTCTGTGTGGGTTTCCTCCGGGTGTTCCGGTTTCCTCCCATAAGTCCCAAAAGACGTACTGTTAAGTAATTTGGACATTCTGGATTCTCCCTCTGTGTACCTGAACAGGGGCCAGAATGTGTTGACTAGGGGCTTTTCACAGTAACTTCATTGCAGTGTTAATGTAAGCCTACTTGTGACAGTTTAAAATTATTTCAAAAATGTTGGAAAACAAACTTTCCAATCCTTTATCAAGTAAAAATCGATGCGTTTCATTTAGAAGTAGGCCGTATTGCATGTGAACGACATGTCTTGCAGCTTTTCTTGCTGTTTTATAAACTTGACAAAGTTCATTTGGCTGCAGGGAGCAGTGCAAAAGTTCCTCACAGTAATCAGGATCATGTTTTAAAAATTAATTTTGAAGCAATCAGCCTCATTTCACTTGATTGTACTAATCATTAATTAGAACAGGTTGATTATCAAATGCAATGGAGGAGAAAATGTAATGTTCGCATTGTTCGCACCAGTCAGAAATGGACATACGCACCTCATTGAATTTGCTTTCTCAGGCATAATATAAAGTTTCCAAATTTACTTAATTTGTTTATCACCTGCGCTTGGTTGATAATTAGTGTTCACCATTTCTTTGTCGCTAAATGATGTTTGGCAACATTGCAAATGAGAGCCATCATAATTTTGATACATATGTGCAGGTACGAACTAGTTTCCTCATCTGAAAAATGTACTAAAAATAGAGCACAAGGTATTTGTATTCCGTGGGTTAGGTAGATAATATTGTGCATATGTTTTATAGTAAATATATGTGTTATAATTAGAATTTTGCATCTAATACACATCATTTGCATTGCAATTCCTGTGGCTCATATATCTGTAGAATGTATATTAATGATTAGCTGAACTATGACTTTCTGCTAAATCAATTATCACTGCCTATATGTGAATGATTCAAATCAAGAGCATAAACACATAAAATTAGACCCCTTGTGTCTGCTCCGCAATTCAATACCATCGTAGCTGATGTGTGGCTTCAACTGCATTTCCCACCGGTCCCCATATCCCTCAATTCCCCGAGACACCATCTGTCCATCTCGGTCTTAAACATATTCATCATGGAACATCCACAACCAATTTGGATACAGAATATCCAAATACACATCCTCTGGAGTGAACAAATTTCTCCTCAGTCCAAAATGATTGGGCTTTTAACATACAGACAGAGTCCATAAGTGAGGGCACTTTTTTCACACAGACGGTGGTGAGTATTTGGAACGAGCTGCCAAAGGCAGTCGTAGAGGCAGGTACAATTTTGTCTTTTAAAAAGCATTTGGACAGTTATATGGATACAATGGGTAGAGAGGTAAATGGGCCAAATGCGGGCAATTGGGACTCGTTTTGTGGTTAAAAACTAGGTGGCATTGGCAAGTTGGTCTGAAGGGCCCGTTTCCATGCTGTAAACCTCTATGACTCTATAAGGGGACCAACACACTGCCAGTATTGAATGCCTGATCAGATATTATCTGGCAAGTGTGGATCATATTTCAGCATTGTATCTATTGTATCAGTCAACACAAAATTAGCCAAACCATCTATCAGCTTAATTTGAAATTAGCTTTGGGGATTTTCCAATGACATGCTTCTGCGTAATACTTGCTGCACTAGTGTGTTGGAAGTGAATTACAGATTCAGAGATTAATTAGTTCAGCTTGTCTCAGTTGAACATTGAACAGCACACCATCAGGAACTTACATAATAACAAATACAGATTTTCCAGCAGATAACCGGCTCAAAGTTCTGTAAGGTAACTGCCAAGATTGCTCGCAACTTGTCCTTGATCCAAACATAGGCAAAAACATTGAATTCCAGAGATTTTATTTTTATTAATTCATAGGATGTGAGCTTCACTGGCTAAGTCAGCATTTATTGCCCATCCCTAACTACCCTTGGGATGGTGGTGGTGAGCTGACTTCTTGGACCGATGCAGTCCATGAGGTAAGGCAACGCACAGTTCTGTAGGAAGGGAATTCCAGGATCTTGACCAGTGACAGTGAAGGAACAGTGATATATTTCTAAATCACAATGGTGTGCGGCTTAGAGGGGAACTTGCAGGTGAACTGGTGTTCCCATGCGTCTGCTACCCTTGTCTTTCAATGTGGTAGAGCTCGCAGGTTTGTAAGGCACTGTCAAAGAAGCTCTCCATCACACTCCAGCAAACCCCTGATTTGTGCCTTGTAGGTGGTGAACAGGCTTTGGAGACTGAGGAAGTGGGAAACTATCTGCAGGTTTCCAGACTCTGACCTGCTCTTATAGTCATATTTACATGGTTGGCTGGTCCAGTTAAGTTTCTGGTCAATGGTATCTATGTCCTGCTGTATCCTCTGACAATCCTCAACACTATCTGCCACTCCACCAACTTTGGTGTCATCCGCGAACTTACTAATCAGACCAGCTACATTTTTCTCCAAATCATTTATGTATCGTCCAAACAACAGAGGCCCCAGCAGAGATCCCTGTGGAACACCAGTCGTTACAACCTTCCATTCAGAAAAACACCCTTCTACTTTGCCTTCAGTGAACGAGCCAGTTCTGTATCCATCTTACCACCTCACTTCTGATCCCATCTGACTTCATGTGGAGTGAACCAAATTGGCTAAAGACTGGTATCTGTGATGCTGGGGACCTTAGGCAAAAGTGACTGCACTTGACAACAAGGCATCATTTGACTAAGTGAGGCAACAAAGGTCCCTTGCAAAACTGAAGTCAATGGGAATCAAGGGAAAATACTGCCAAAAGCCAGAGTCTTTCCTGGCATAGAATTTACAGTGCAGAAGGAGGCCATTCGGCCCACCGAGTCTGCTCTGGCTCTTAGAAAGAGCACCCAACCCAAGCCCACATCTCCACCCTGTCCCCATAACCCAGTAATCCCACCCAACACTAAGGGCAATTTATCATGGCCAATCCACCTAACCTGCATATCTTTGGACTGTGGGAGGAAACCCACGCACGCACGGGGAGAATGTGCAGACTCCGCACAGCCAGTGACCCAAGCCGGGAATCGAACCTGGGACCCTGGAGCTGTGAAGCAATTGTGCTAACCACTGTGCTACTGTGCTGCCCGAAGGTGGTTGGCATAAAGGAAGGTGGTTGCGGTGGCCACTCATCTCAGTCCCAGGTCATTGCCGCCATGGTTCCTCAGGGCAGTGTTCGAGAGCAAATAATTTCAAACTTTCCTTCAATGACCTTCCCCCAAATGTAAGAAGTGGGGATGTTCAACTGCTTTGTAATTTTATAGACTGTTACCAGGTTACGCTCAGTCCTCTCTTGACTGGATAAAAGTCTCAGCCTGTTTAGTCATTCTGTATAATTGTACTCTCTCAGTTCTGACCACAATTGTCTAAATTTACTGCATTGGAACTATGGACCAATGAGCCTAACGTCGGTAGGAAGGAATTGCTGAAGTCAATTATCAAGGATTTCATCGCACAGTATTTGGAAGGCAGTGGTGTAATCAGACAAAGTCAATATGGATTTACGAAAGGAAAATCATGCTTGACAAATATATTAGACTTCTTTGAAGATGTAACTAGTAGAGTTGACCAGGAAGAACCGATGGATGTGGTTTATTTAGACTTTCAGAAGGCTGAAAGAAGCTGTCTCTCAAATCGACTACAAGTTGCCTGCTATTTCTGTGAGCCAACAGTGAAAACCACTACAAGCTGAAAGAAAAGATAACATCCATCTGAAAGCCTAGATTGGAGAAGAAACAAACTTGAAGATGTCCCTCTCTTGAAGATGTCCCTCTGAAACAAAAGACTCTTATCCTTTTACTTTCATCATTATTGTACACCCCTCTTTCACCTCTGTTTGTCTGTGTATGTGATACACATACACACATATATATATATATGATATATATATAGGCAAGTTAAAGGGAGGGGGGTGGATTACAAAATTAGATAGTAATTAACCAGTTGTAATTGTTGCCTATATAGTTTAATAATAAGTTAATTGTGTTTAAATTTACAAACTTGGTGACTATATGTATTAGGCTGCCGAAGATCTTGGGTATTTTAAAATAAAAGTTAATTTCAACAGTGTTGCAACTCCGGGCCAAGTGGGGCTGGAATTGACCGCGCCCTGGCCCGGGGTGTTGTAACAATTTTGAGTCCATCCACACTGCCTACAATATTGGCGATCATTGTGTCATGGAAAACCTAGCCGAAATCAGGAGGCATGCCTTGAACATAATAAAAATGTAATATAAAGGATCAGGAGGTCATTTGAATGAAAAAATGAAATGAAAATCGCTTATTGTCACAAGTAGGCTTCAAATGAAGTTACTGTGAAAAGCCCCTAGTCGCTTCGAGCCTGATTCGCCATTCAATGAGATCATGGTTGATCTTCAACATAATTTTCCTGGACTACCCTCGATGTTTTTAACATCCAGAAATCTATCAATCTCAAACATATTCAAACGATTGTGCCTCCACAGGCCTCTGGGGGCAGAGAATGCCACAGATTCACCACCCTCTGAGAGTAGAAATTCCTCCTCATCTAGTTTTAAATGGTTATTCTAAGGCTGTGTCCCCTGGTTTGAGACCCCATCCCCAGCCAAGGGAATTATCTTTCCTACACCTACCCTGTCAAGCCCTGTAAAAATTTTGTTTGTTTAAAAGAGATAACTGAGATCACCTCTCAGTCTTCTAAACCTCAGAAAATAAATGAAGGCAGCACAGCAGCACAGTGGTTAGCACTGATGCTTCACAGTACCAGGGTCCCAGGTTCAATTCCTAGCTTGGTCACTGTCTGTGCGGAGTCTGCACGTTCACCCAGTGTCTGCGTGGGTTTTCCTCCGGGTGCTCCGGTTTCCTCCCACAAGTCCCGAATGATGTGCTTATTAGGTGAATTGAACATTCTGAATTCTCCTTCAGTGCACACAAATAGGCACTGGAGTGTGGCAACTAGGAGCTTTTCAGAGTAACTTCATTGCAGTGTTAATGTAAACTTACTTGTGACAATATTAAAGATTATTATAAAGACTGTCTACTTAACAGTTCCTCATTGTGTCTTCTGCAAACTTGGAAATATTACCATCAATCTGCACATCCATAGATTGGTGGCACCGTAGCACAGTGGTTAGCACTGCTGCCTCAGCGCCAGGGACTCGGGTTGAATACCAGACTCGGGTCACTGCCTGTGTGGCGTTTGTACATTCCCCCCGTGTCTGCGTGGGTTTCCTTTGGTTTCCTCCCACAGTCCAAAGACATTCGGGGCAAGTGGATTGGCCATACTAATTGCCCCTTAATGTCCAGGGGTGTGAATGTTAGGTTATGGGGTTGCAGGGATAGGGTGGAACATGGATCGGTGCAGACTCGATGGGCCAAATGGTTTCCTTTTCCACTGTAGGGATTCTAAGATTCTATGAATAGCTGGGACCCAAGCACTTATCCCTACTGACCCCTTGCTCTTCCCGATATATATTAATGACCTAGACTGTGTTGTTCAGGGTAAGATTACAAATGTGAGGTTATCCATTTTGGTAAGAATAACGGCAAAAGGGATTATTATTTAAACGATAAAATATTAAAACATGCTGCTGTGCAGAGAGACCTGGGTGTGCTAGTGCATGAGTCGCAGAAAGTTGGTTTTCAGGTGCAACAGGTGATTAAGAAGGCAAATGGAATTTTGTCCTTCATTGCTAGAGGGATGGAGTTTAAGACTAGGGAGGTTATGCTGCAATTGTATAAGGTGTTAAGTGAGGCCACACCTGGAGTATTGTGTTCAGTTTTGGTCTCCTTACTTGAGAAAGGACGTACTGGCACTGGAGGGTGTGCAGAGGAGATTCACTAGGTTAATCCCAGAGCTGAAGGGGTTGGATTACGAGGAGAGGTTGAGTAGACTGGGACTGTACTCGTTGGAATTTAGAATGATGAGGGGGGATCTTATAGAAACATACAAGATTATGAAGGGAATAGATAGGATAGATGCGGGCAGGTTGTTTCCACTGGCGAGTGAAAGCAGAACTAGGGGGCATAGCCTCAAAATAAGGGGAAGTAGATTTAGGACTGAGTTTAGGAGGAACTTCTTCACCCAAAGGGTTGTGAATCTATGGAATTCCTTGCCCAGTGAAGCAGCAAAGGCTCCTTCATTAAATGTTTTTAAGATAAAGATAGATAGATTTTTGAAGAATAAAGGGATTAAGGGTTATGGTGTTCGGGCCGGAAAGTGGAGCTGAGTCCACAAAAGATCAGCCATGATCTCATTGAATGGCGGAGCAGGCTCGAGGGGCCAGATGGCCTACTCCTGCTCCTAGTTCTTATGTTCTTATGTTCTTATTTCAAAAGTTGCAGGTAATACAAAGGTTGGAAACTTTCTCAACTGTTGATGAGGATGGTCTTGAATTTCAAAAGGACATCGATATATTGATGGATTGGGTTCAATGCAGAGATGTGTGAGGTGATTCGTTTTGTCAGGAAGAACATGGAGAGACAGCATAAAATAAATGGAGAGACTCTAAAGGAGGTGCAGGTACGGAGGGATCTCAGTCTATAGGTACAAAGTCATTGAACGTGGCAGGATATGTTAAGCGAGCAGTTAATAAAAGATGCAGCATCTTAAGCTTTATTAAGAGGGGCATTGAGTACCTTGAGTAAGGAGGTCACAATGAACTTGTATAAGACACTAGTGAGGCTTCATCTGGAGACTGAGTCCCATTCTGGGTGCCATACTTGAGGAAAGATGTAAAGGCTTTGGAATGAATACAGAGGAGATTCACAAGAATGATTCCAGGGATAAAGAACTGCAGTTGTGAGGATAGATTGGAAAGACTGGGGCTGTTTGTGATAGTGATGTTTAAGGGGCATCTTGACAAGTACATGAATAGGATGGGAATAGAGGGATACGGGGCCCGGAAGTGTAGAAGATTTTAGTTTAGACGGGCAGCATGGTTGACGCAAGCTTGGAGGGCCTGTTCCTGTGCTGTATTTTCTTTTGTTCACCTTGGAGAAAAGGAGGATGAGAGGAGATTGTATAAAGGGATGCAAGATCCTGAGGGCTATGGGACAGGGTAAATAGCAAGAAACTGTTTCCGCTCAAGAGAGCATCAAGAATTAGAGGGCACAGCACAATTAGGGAAGCACAAGTGGATAGCACTGTGGCTTCACAGCGTCAGGGTCCCAGGTTCGATTCCCCACTTGTTCACTGTCTGTGCGGAGTCTGCACGTTCTCCTCGTGTCTGCGTGGGTTTCCTCCGGGTGCTCCGGTTTCTTCCCACAGTCGAAAGACGTGCAGGTTAGGTGGATTGGATTGGTCATGATTACTGCCCTTAGTGACCAAAAAGGTTAGGAAGGGTTATGGAGATAGTGGCTTAACTGGGTCGGTGGAGACTCGATGGGCTGAATGGCCTCCTTCTGCATTGTATATTTTATGTACTGGTCTATGTACTTCAAAATAATTAGCAAAAGGTTGTAAAAGTGATAACAGGAAAGCATTTTTCATCCAGAGTGTGTTTGGAATCTAGAACAAACTGGCTGAGGTAGGTTTAATCGAGGTATTCAAAATGGAATTGGATTGCTATCTGAAAAAAGAATGTGCAAGGTTATGGGGATAAGGCAGGGGACGGGGGAATAGGTAGAATGGTCTTTCAGAAAGCCAGTGTTGACTTGATGGGCCAAATGGCTTCCTTCTGCACTGTAAAGATTCTGTGATTCCCCATTAACCACAGCCTGCCATCCTGGAAATAACCCATTTATACCTACTCTGTTTCTGGCCATTGACCAATTCCCAATCCATGCCACACAAAAGGTTGCTGCATAAGATCAAGATGCATGGCATTAAGGGGAAAGTAATAGCATGGATAGAGGATTGGTTAATTAATAGAAAGCAAAGAGTGGGGATTAATGGGTGTTTCTCTGGTTTTCAATCAGTAGCTAGTGGTGTCCCTCAGGGATCAGTGTTGGGCCCACAATAGTTCACAATTTATATGGATGATTTGGAGTTGGGGACCAAGGGCAATGTGTCCAAGTTTGCAGACGGCACGAAGATGAGAGGTAAAGCAAAAAGTACAGAGGATACTGGAAGTCTGCAGAGGGATTTGGATAGGCTAAGTGAATGGGCTAAGGTCTGGCAGATGGAATACAATGTTGACAAATGTGAGGTTATCCATTTTGGTAGGAATAACAGCAAAAGGGATTATTATTTAAATGATAAAATATTAAAACATGCTGCTGTGCAGAGAGGCCTGGGTGTGCTAGTGCATGAGTCGCAAAAAGTTGGTTTTCAGGTGCAACAGGTGATTAAGAAGGCAAATGGAATTTTGTCCTTCATTGCTAGAGGGATGAAGTTTAAGACTAGGGAGGTTCTGCTGCAATTGTATAAGGTGTTAGTGAGGCCACACCTGGAGTATTGTGTTCAGTTTTGGTCTCCTTACTTGAGAAAGGACGTACTGGCACTGGAGGGTGTGCAGAGGAGATTCACTAGGTTAATCCCAGAGCTGAAGGGTTGGATTACGAGGAGAGGTTGAGTAGACTGGGACTGTACTCGTTGGAATTTAGAAAGATGAGGGGGGATCTTATGGAAACATATAAGATTATGAAGGGAATAGATAGGATAGATGCGGGCAGGTTGTTTCCACTGGCGGGTGAAAGCAGATTTAGGGGCATAGCCTCAAAATAAGGGGAAGTAGATTTAGGACTGAGTTTAGGAGGAACTTCTTCACCCAAATGGTTGTGAATCTATGGAATTCCTTGCCCAGTGAAGCAGTAGAGGCTCCTTCATTAAATGTTTTTAAGATAAAGATAGATAGTTTTTTGAAGAATAAAGGGATTAAGGGTTATGGTGTTCGGGCCGGAAAGTGGAGCTGAGTCCACAAAAGATCAGCCATGATCTCATTGAATGGCGGAGCAGGCTCGAGGGGCCAGATGACCTACCCCTGCTCCTAGTTCTCATGTTCTAATGTTCTTTGTTCCTGATGTCAGACTAAAGGGTCTGGAGATCCCAGTTTTCTCTCTCCCTCCTTTCTGAAATAGTGGGGTTATATAACCATTCCAAAGTCTGCAGAGTTTTGAAAGATGATCATTTCTGCGTGCACTACGTCAACAGCCACCTCCTTTAACATTTTAAAGTTACTGGGCCAAAACATTACCCCCAGGGAAAGGAAAAAAAAGCACCAAACATTTTTCAACAAAACAATATTATTCAGTTTAAAATTAAGTGAATTAAAAACAACAGAACATTAACAGCCACTATTAAATTGAAGACTCGGACTGATTTCAGTACCGATAGCAACCTGTCCATGATTTGCGTGTCAGCCTCACATGATTTCAATCTTGTGTTTAACATGATAATTATCAAATCTTGATAATTCATTGCTTAATATTCCTCCGACTTCAAATCAAATAAATACTTGGCAAAAACAACAATGATAAAAAACAAAGGATTTAGAATTACAAGAAGAAAAAAATGAAATGTTATGCTGGAATTACCAAAAAAAAAATAGCTACTTGACCTGGCTGCTGAGGGTTAACCTCCAATGATGCAGTTACAGTATAAATTTCTCCCATGCCCTCTTGGAGCAGCATCAGGAGGAGCCCAGCTCCCAATGCCCATTTGCTGATTACCATGTTGAGTACAGCGGATGTGCCTTGCCACCACTGCTGGTGCCCCTCTCATGCAGTATGAATGAAGTTATCCCTGGAACAAAAAACTTGTATGAGGAACAGTTCAGGACTCTGGGTCTGTACTCGTTGGAGTTGCGAAGGATGAGGGGGGATCTTATTGAAACTTACAGGATACTGTCAGGCCTGGATAGAGTGGAAGTGGAGAGGATGTTTCCACTTGTAGGAAAAACTAGAAGCAGAGGACACCATCTCAGACTAAAGGGACGATCCTTTAAAACAGAGATTAGGAGGAATTTCTTCAGCCAGAGGGTGGTGAACCTGTGGAACTCTTTGTCTGTGGAGGCCAAATCACTGAGTGTCTTTAAGACAGAGATAGATAGGTTCTTGTTTAATACTCCCAGGTGCAAGGGTACGTGATGTCTCGGATCGTGTTTTCCGGGTCCTTAAGGGGGAGGGGGAGCAGCCCCAAGTCGTGGTCCACATTGGCACAAACGACATAGGTAGGAAAGGGGATAAGGATGTCAGGCAGGCTTTCAGGGAGCTAGGATGGAAGCTGAGAACTAGAACAAACAGAGTTGTTATCTCTGGGTTGTTGCCCGTGCCACGTGATAGTGAGATGAGGAATAGGGAGAGAGAGCAATTAAACACGTGGCTACAGGGATGGTGCAGGCGGGAGGGATTCAGATTTCTGGATAACTGGGGCTCTTTCTGGGGAAGGTGGGACCTCTACAGACAGGATGGTCTACATCTGAACCTGCGGGGCACAAATATCCTGGGGGGGAGATTTGTTAGTGCTCTTTGGGGGGGTTTAAACTAATGCAGCAGGGGCATGGGAACCTGGATTGTAGTTTTAGGGTCAGGGAGAATGAGAGTATAGAGGTCAGGAGCTCAGATTTGACATCGCAGGAGGGGGCCAGTGTTCAGGTAGGTGGTTTGAAGTGTGTCTACTTCAATGCCAGGAGTATACGAAATAAGGTAGGGGAACTGGCAGCATGGGTTGGTACCTGGGACTTCTATGTTGTGGCCATTTCGGAGACATGGATAGAGCAGGGACAGGAATGGATGTTGCAGGTTCCGGGGTTTAGGTGTTTTAGTAAGCTCAGAGAAGGAGGCAAAAGAGGGGGAGGTGTGGCGCTGCTAGTGAAGAGCAGTATTACGGTGGCGGAGAGGATGCTAGATGGGGACTCATCTTCCGAGGTAGTATGGGCTGAGGTTAGAAACAGGAAAGGAGAGGTCACCCTGTTGGGAGTTTTCTATAGGCCTCCAAATAGTTCTAGGGATGTAGAGGAAAGGATGGCGAGGATGATCCTGGATAAGAGCGAAAGTAACAGGGTAGTTATTATGGGAGACTTTAACTTTCCAAATATTGACTGGAAAAGATATAGTTCGAGTACATTAGATGGGTCGTTTTTTGTACAGTGTGTGCAGGAGGGTTTCCTGACACAGTTTGTTGACAGGCCAACAAGAGGCGAGGCCACATTGGATTTGGTTTTGGGTAATGAACCAGGCCAGGTGTTGGATTTGGAGGTAGGTGAGCACTTTGGGGACAGTGACCACAATTCGGTGACGTTTACGTTAAGGATGGAAAGGGATAAGTATACACCACAGGGCAAGAGTTATAGCTGGGGGAAGGGAAATTATGATGCCATTAGACGCGACTTGGGGGGGATAAGGTGGAGAAGTAGGCTGCAAGTGTTGGACACACTGGATAAGTGGAGCTTGTTCAAGGATCAGCTACTGCGTGTTCTTGATAAGTATGTACCGGTCAGGCAGGGAGGAAGGTGCCGAGCGAGGGAACCGTGGTTTACCAAAGAAGTGGAATCTCTTGTTAAGAGGAAGAAGGAGGCCTATGTGAAGATGAGGTGTGAAGTTTCAGTTGGGGCGATGGATAGTTACAAGGTAGTGAGGAAGGATCTAAAGAGAGAGCTAAGACGAGCAAGGAGGGGACATGAGAAGTATTTGGCAGGAAGGATCAAGGAAAACCCAAAAGCTTTCTATAGGTATGTCAGGAATAAGCGAATGACTAGGGACAGAGTAGGACCAGTCAAGGACAGGGATGGGAAGTTGTGTGTAGAGTCTGAAGAGATAGGCGAGATACTAAATGAATATTTTTCGTCAGAATTCACTCAGGAAAAAGATAATGTTGTGGAGGAGAATGCTGAGATCCAGGTAAATAGATTAGATGGCATTGAGGTACGTAGGGAAGAGGTGTTGGCAATTCTGGACAGGCTGAAAATAGATAAGTCCCCGGGACCTGATGGGATTTATCCTAGGATTCTCTGGGAGGCCAGGGAAGAGATTGCTGGACCATTGGCTTTGATTTTTATGTCATCATTGGATACAGGAATAGTGCCAGAAGACTGGAGGATAGCAAATGTGGTCCCTTTGTTCAAAAAGGGGAGCAGAAAAAACCCCGGCAACTATAGACCGGTGAGCCTCACGTCTGTAGTGGGTAAAGTCTTGGAGGGGATTATAAGAGACAAGATTTATAATCATCTAGATAGGAATAATATGATCAGGGATAGTCAGCATGGCTTTGTGAAGGGTAGGTCATGCCTCACAAACCTTATCGAGTTCTTTGAGAAGGTGACTGAACAGGTAGACGAGGGTAGAGCAGTTGATGTGGTGTATATGGATTTCAGCAAAGCGTTTGATAAGGTTCCCCACGGTAGGCTATTGCAGAAAATACGGAGGCTGGGGATTGAGGGTGATTTAGAGATGTGGATCAGAAATTGGCTAGCTGAAAGAAGACAGAGGGTGGTGGTTGATGGGAAATGTTCAGAATGGAGTTCAGTTACAAGTGGAGTACCACAAGGATCTGTTCTGGGGCCGTTGCTGTTTGTCATTTTTATCAATGACCTAGAGGAAGGCGCAGAAGGGTGGGTGAGTAAATTTGCAGACGATACTAAAGTCGGTGGTGTTGTCGATAGTGTGGAAGGAAGTAGCAGGTTACAGAGGGATATAGATAAGCTGCAGTGCTGGGCTGAGAGGTGGCAAATGGAGTTTAATGTAGAGAAGTGTGAGGTGATTCACTTTGGAAGGAAAAACAGGAATGGGGAATATTTGGCTAATGGAAAAGTTCTTGAAAGTGTGGATGAGCAGAGGGATCTAGGTGTCCATGTACATAGATCCCTGAAAGTTGCCACCCAGGTTGATAGGGTGGTGAAGAAGGTCTATGGAGTGTTGGCCTTTATTGGTAGAGGGATTGAGTTCCGGAGTCAGGAGGTCATGTTGCAGCTGTACAGAACTCTGGTACGGCCGCATTTGGAGTATTGCGTACAGTTCTGGTCACCGCATTATAGGAAGGACGTGGAGGCTTTGGAACGGGTGCAGAGGAGATTTACCAGGATGTTGCCTGGTATGGAGGGAAAATCTTATGAGGAAAGGCTGATGGACTTGAGGTTGTTTTCGTTAGAGAGAAGAAGGTTAAGAGGAGACTTAATAGAGGCATACAAAATGATCAGAAGGTTAGATAGGGTGGACAGTGAGAGCCTTCTCCCGCGGATGGAAATGGCTAGCACGAGGGGACATAGCCTTAAACTGAGGGGTAATAGATATAGGACAGAGGTCAGAGGTAGGTTCTTTACACAAAGAGTAGTGAGGCCGTGGAATGCCCTACCTGCTACAGTGGTGAACTCGCCAACATTGAGGGCATTTAAAAGTTTATTGGATAAACATATGGATGATAATGGTATAGTGTAGGTTAGATGGCTTTTGTTTCGGTGCAACATCGTGGGCCGAAGGGCCTGTACTGCGCTGTATTGTTCTATGTTCTATGTTCTAAGGGGATCAGGGGTTATGGGGAGAAGGCAGAAGAATAGGGATGAGAAAAATGTCAGCCATGATTGAATAGCGGAGCAGATTCGACGGATGGAGTGGCCTAATTCATCTCCTATGTCTTATGGTCTTATAGTATAATTGCCTTCCTCTCAGTCTGACTCATGGATCACTCTACTGTGAGGGTAATAAACTGGCAAATAGCTTAAGTTTGTTACTGTTGTCTTATTTGTGTTATTTATCAATAACCTTTTTTACGCAATGACTTATATTTTTGTTGCTGCTGTTCAACAATTGAGGTAAATTGCAACCTTTTGAAACTTTGAAAAATTTGAACACAAGGTACAAAACAAAAAGACTGGACACTTCACAAATAGACTGCCTGGACACTTCACAAATAGAAAGCTTAATGATGGGGACTAAAATTCAACACAGGTGCCCCCCCGGCATCCTATGTATTCTGAATGGAGAAGCAGCGAAAGCCGGAGTCAGAATTTGAGGCGTCGCCCCTCCACTAACACATTCTCTTTCTTCCAAGTTGCTTCAGCAATCATAGGACCCTTCCACCCCATTTCCTTTCTGGGTCTCTGTTTTTCTTAGGCTGCTGCATGGCCTGGATTTTGGGCAGGGCCCAACCTGGACAACTCAATAGTCAACAATATACTGTTGACTTCCTCTTCATTGCTGTTGACAAGAGCTGGAGATGACAGGCAGAGGTGGTTAGTGGGGTCCTGCGCTCACCTCCATTTCTGGGCTCTTGCCCAAATCGCCCCCACCTCTCGCCATCTGCCAAAATATGAAGGCAGAATCCACAATAATACAGCTACTGATCACTGCTGCTTTACTTGTAAAAACATGCATGAATAATTGCTTTGCTCAAATCCAAGTTTACCTTTTCTATGAAGCTGTGATTCTGAACATGGATTTCCTACAACACTCGCTGTCACCCCACCCATCCTCCTGCACACACTCTCGCTCTCCTCTATGATCCTTCGCTCACTCCGCTACATGGCCTGAGGTCTTCTGTGTCCCCCACTCCTCTTACCGGTGGGTACTCTAAACGTTCCACTGCTTTCTCCTCTGTCCTCTGCCTCACCTGCTACTGGGCTGGGGTCCGTGACCTCACTCACTCCTGGTACTCACCACAGCCACCAGACCCTTACCTCAAGTGTTCAGTGCTTATCCCCCGCTGGGCGTTTCTCCCCGCTCGGCATTCCTCCCGCTCAGCGTTTTCCACTCACTCAGTGTTGTTTCCCCACTGAGTGCAATTCTCCTTCTCGGTGCGTTTCCCCTGCCCCGTGCTGTTCCCCCAGCCCGCTGCTGTTCCCCCAGCCCGCTGCTGTTCCCCCAGCCCGCTGCTGTTCCCCCAGCCCGCTGCTGTTCCCTCGCTCGATGCGTATCTCCCGTTCGGCGCTTTCCCTCACCTAGTGCTGTTCCCCTGGTGGGTGCATTTCTCCCACTGGATGTTGAGCCCCCGCCCGGTGCTTTCCCCCCCCCGGCCGGTGCCGTTCCCCCCACCCGGTGCTGTTCCGCCCGCCCGGTGCTTTCCCCTTGCATGCCGCTAGCCACTTTTCCCCCCTTGTGCTATCTACCCGCTTTCCGTTTTTCTCCCTCGTGCTTCCCCCCCCCCCCCGCTTGTCGTTTCACCTTTGCTGCTTTCCCCACCCCAGTGTGCTTTTCCCCCTTTCCACTTTCTCCTTGTGCTTTTCCCTTTGCCACTTTCCCCCTTTGCGCTTTTTCCCCTTGCTACTCCCCCCCCCCCCCCCGTGTGCTTTTCCCCCTTGCCACATTTCCCCCTTGCCACTTTCCCCCCTGTTTGCCGCTTTTCTCCCTCGGGTCTGCTCCGCCATTCAATCATGGCTGATATTTTTCTCATCCCCATTCTCCTGCCTTCTCCCCATAACCCCTAATCCCCTTATTGATCAAGAACCTATCTATCTCTGTTTTCAAGACACTCAGTGATTTGGCCTCCACAGCCGTCTGCGGCAAAGAGTTCCACAGATTCACCACCCTCTGGCTGAAGAAATTCCTCCTCATCTCAGTTTTAAAGGATCGTCCCTTTAGTCTGAGATTGTGTCCTCTGCTTCTATTTTTTCCTACAAGTGGAAACATCCTCTCCACGTCAACTCTGTCCAGGTCTTGCAGTGTCCTGTAAGTTTCAATAAGATCCCCCTCATCCTTCTAAACTCCAACGAGTACAGACCCAGAGTCCTCAACTGTTCCTCATACGACAATTTGTTCATTCCGGGGATCATTCTTGTGAATCTCCTCTGGACCCTTTCCAAGGCCAGCACATCTTTCCTTCTATATGGATCCAAAAATGCTCACAATACTCCAAATGGGGTGTGACCAGAGCCTTATACAGCCTCAGAACTACATCCTTGATCTTGTATTCTAGCCCTGTCGACATGACTGTTAATATTGCATTTGCCTTCTTAACTGCTGACTGACGTTAACTTCAAGAGAATCGTGAGCAAGGACTCTCAAGTCCCTTTGTGCTTCTGATTTCCGAAGCATTTCCCCATTTAGAAATGGTCTATGTCTAAATTCCTCCTTCCAAAGTGCATAACCTCACACTTTTCCACATTGTATTTCATTTGCCACTTCATCGCCCACTCTCCTAGCCTGTCCAAGTCCTACTGCAGCCCCCCTGCCTCCTCAATACTACCTGTCCCTCTACAGATCTTTGTATCATCTGCAAACTTAGCAACAATGCCTTCAGTTCCTTCCTCCAGATCATTAATGTATATTGTGAAAAGTTGTGGTGCCAGCACCGACCCCTGAGGCACACCACTAGTCACCGGCTGCCATCCTGAAAAAGACCCCTTTATCCCCCTCTCTGCCTTCTGTCAGTCAGCCAATCCTCTATCCAGGGCAGGATTTTTCCCCTGAACACCATGAGCTCTTAACTTATTTAGCAGTCTCCTATGCGGCACCTTGTCACAGGCCTTCTGGAAATCTAAATAAATCATGTTCACTGGCTCTGCTTTGTCTAATTTCCTTATTACTTCCTCAAAGAATTCTAACAGATTTGTCAGACATGACCTCCCTTTGACAAAGCCATGCTGACTCACTCCTATTTTATCATGCAATTCCAAGTACTCCGCCATCTCATCTTTAATAACAGACTCTAAAATCTTACCAGTGACCGAAGTCAGGCTAACCGGCCTATAATTTCCCGTCTTCTGCCTCCCTCCATCTTAAACAGTGGTGTTACATTAGCCACTTTTTAGTCCTCTGGTACCCTTCCTGCCTCCAGTGATTCCTGAAAGATCATCTCCAATGCCCCCACAATCTCCTCAGCTATCTCTTTTAGAACCCTGGGGTGTAGTCCATTCGGTCCAGGTTATTTATCCACCAGACCTTTCAGTTTCCCCAGAGTAATTCTTGGTAATGGTCACTGCACTCACCTCTGCCCCCTGGTTCTCCTGGAGCTCTGGCATCCCACTGGTGTCTTCCACTGTGAAGACTGATGCAAAGTAACTATTCAGTTCGTCTGCCATTTCTTTAATTCCTATTATTACTTCTCGGGCCACATTTTCCTGTGGTCCAGTGTCTATTTTTGCCTCTCTCTTATCTTTTATATATTGAAAAAAACTCTTCCTTTATATTACTAGCTAGCTTGCACTCATACCTCATCTTCCCCCCCCCCCATATTGCTTTTTTAGTTGCCCTCTGCTCACTTTTAAAGGCTTCCCAATCCTCTGGCTTCCCATTAATCCTCGCCACTTGGTATGCTTTTTCTATAGCTTTTATGCTGTTCTTGACTTTCGGCGTCAGCCATGGATACCTTGTCCTCCCCTTAGCATGTTCCTTCCTCCTTGGGATGAATTTCTATTGTGCCTCGCGAATAACCCCCAAAACCTGCTGCCATTGCTGTTCCACTGTCTTCCCTGCTGGGCTCCTTTTCCAATCAACTCTGGCCAGCTCCTCCCTCATGTCTTTGTAGTTACCCTTATTTAATTGCAATACCGTTACATCTGATCGTCAAAAATACAAATGACAGTGTCCAAAATACTTCTGTTTTGTATGGGTCAATGTCATACTGCGCAGTACCTACCAAACCAGAGAATGTTTTTTTCATTCACTGGATGTTCCTATGTTCTTATGTTAGCTTCGCTGGTTAAGCCAGCATTTGTTCCTCATCTCTAATTGCCCTCGAGAAAGTGGTGGTGAGCGGTCTTCTTTAACTGCTGCAGTCCATGTGGTTTAGACACACCCAGAGTGCTGTTAGGGAGGAAGTTCCAGGTGTTTGATAGTGAAGGAACTGCAATACATTTCAAAGTAGGATGGCAAGAGGAGTTTTTCCAGGTGGCGGATGTTCCTGTGCATTTCCTGCCCTTTCCTTCTAGATGGTGGAGGCTGTGGGTTTCCAAGGTGTTGTGGAAGGAGCCTTGGGGAATTCCCACAGTGTATCTTGTAGGTTGTACACACTGCTGCTACTGCGGGGTCAGGAAGTGAATTACTCGCCACAGGATTCTGAGCCTCTGACCTGCTCTTGCAGCCACAGTATTTATGTGGCTAGTCCAGTTCAGTTTCTGCTCAATGGTAATCCCCAGGATATTGTTAGTGAGGGATTCTGTGATGATAATGCCATTGCATGTCAAGGGACGATGGTTTCTCTCTTATTGGAGATGTTCAAAGCTTGGCACTTGTGTAGCACGAATGTCATTTGACATATTGTGCAAGTATTGCTTCATTTGGACAAGGACTGCTTCAGTGTGAGGAGTTGTGAGCGAAGCTGAATGTTGTGCTGTTATCAGCGAACATCCCCATTTCTGACCTTATGATGGAAGGAACAACAAAGAACAAAGAACAAAGAAATGTACAGCACAGGAACAGGCCCTTCGGCCCTCCAAGCCCGTGCCGACCATACTGCCTAACTAAACTACAATCTTCTACACTTCCTGGGTCCGTATCCTTCTATTCCCATCCTATTCATATATTTGTCAAGATGCCCCTTAAATGTCCCTATCGTCCCTGCCTCCACTACCTCCTCCGGTAGTGAGTTCCAGGCACCCACTACCCTCTGCGTAAAAAACTTGCCTCGTACATCTACTCTAAACTTTGCCCCTCTCACCTTAAACCTATGCCCCCTAGTAATTGACCCCTCTACCCTGGGGAAAAGCCTCTGACTATCCACTCTGTCTATGCCCCTCATAATTTTGTATACCTCTATCAGGTCGCCCCTCAACCTCCTTCGTTCCAGTGAGAACAAACCGAGTTTATTCAATCGCTCCTCATAGCTTATGCCCTCCATACCAGGCAACATTCTGGTAAATCTCTTCTGCACCCTCTCTAAAGCCTCCACATCCTTCTGGTAGTGTGGCGACCAGAATTGAACACTATACTCCAAGTGTGGCCTAACTAAGGTTCTATACAGCTGCAACATGACTTGCCAATTCTTATACTCAATGCCCCGGCCAATGAAGGCAAGCATGCCGTATGCCTTCTTGACTACCTTCTCCACCTGTGTAGCCCCTTTCAGTGATCTGTGGACCTGTACTCCTAGATCTCTTTGACTTTCAATACTCTTGAGGGTTCTACCGTTCACTGTATATTCCCTACCTGCATTAGCCCTTCCAAAATGCATTACCTCACATTTGTCCAGGTTAAACTCCATCTGCCATCTCTCCGCCCAAGTCTCCAGACAATCTAAATCCTGCTGTATCCTCAGACAGTCCTCATCGCTATCCGCAATTCCACCAATCTTTGTGTCGTCTGCAAACTTACTAATCAGACCAGTTACATTTTCCTCCAAATCATTTATATATACAAGGATGAGAATGAGCTATCTGAAAATTGTGTTCACTATGAAGTTATTTTCTCAATTATTCAGAGATTTAAGTTTGTTTATATTTGAAGACTGCTTTAGTATTGTATGCTGAAGAATTTACTTACCACATCACTAGCACTAGAAAACTCATTGTTGACAAGGCTTTCAAGTGCCATCCACCGAACAGGTCTATTCTCATTGTCCCCCAAGCAGTGGTAGTCCATCGGGAAGAGATCCCTGGAAAGAGCATTGTCTGTAATCTTTACCTGAAGGCTTTCGTCAATTCTAGGGTAAATGATAGAGAACTGAATTATTAGCGTTATAATTTAAATGTTCAAAAATGTGAATTTTTAAGTCAGAATAAGTAAAATCTGGTATATATTATCAGATTCTCAAAACGAACACACAGGACAGGCCTTTCATGTAATGAAAATCAAAACAGTCAGGAGTTTATGTGCACGGGTCAAGTCCCGTGAACATTCTCCTGCTGGCACACAAATTATTGTACTTAAAACAGACCTTCATCTGTTATGCATATATTTTTCAACAACTGTACAAAACACAAATTTCCATTTCTGTAGAATTGGCAGAACAACGTGCTTACTACAGACCAATGATTTATGCCAGCTACTTTTCAAAAGATCCGCTTCATATTTCATTTTGAGAGTTTTCCCCCAAAACTACAGAAAGAATTTCAACTGAAACATGGATTTATATGGGCTCCCTTGATCATAAGGGTGGGAAGAAGGGAACATATTTCAATACATACAACAATAGTGCCTTTCATGTAGTAAAACATCCTAAGACACTTCACAGAGGCATTATAAAATATTACACTGAGCCATATCAGGGGATATTTGGTCAGGAAACTAAAAGCTAGGTCAAACTGGTAGGTTTTAAAGCATGTATTAAAGAAGGAAAATGTAATAAAGGATGTAAATTCCAGAGCTTTGGGCATGGGCAACTGAAGACACGGCCAGCAATTGTGGAGGGATTAAAATTAGGGCTGCTGAAGGGGCCAGAAATCTTGTTGGCTTGTGGAGCTGAGGTGGCTAACTGAAATAAGATGGGGGCAAGGTGGAGGGATTTGAGAACAAGGATGAGAATTTTAAAATCAAGACACTGCTCGACAGGAAGATCATGTAGGTCAGCGAGCACTGGGGCTGACAGGGGAACGAACTTGGCATGAGTGAAGACAGGAATAGCAGGATTTTGGATGAGCTCAAGTTTACGGAGGGTAGAATGTGGCAGAGTAGCCAGGAGTGCATTGAATAGTCAGGTTTTGAGATAATAAAGGTCTCTGTATACCAGCTAAGACACACAACAAAGAATAATACAGCACAGGAACAGGCCCTTCGGCCCTCCAGGTGTGCCCTGGTCATGATACCAACCTTGGCCAAAACCCTCAGCACTTCCTTATACCGTATCCCTCTATACCTATCCCATGTATTTGTCAAGATGCCTTTTGAATGCCGTGAATGTACCTTCTTCCACAACCTCCCCTGGCAACGCGTTCAAGGCACTCACTACACTCTGCGGAAAAAAACCTGCCTCGCACATCTCCTCTAAACTTTGCCTCACGGACCTTAACCCTGTGCCCCCTGGTGACTGACCCCTCCACCCGGGGAAAGAATGCCTGTCCATCCAATCTATCCATGCCCCTCATAATCTTGTAGACCTCTATCAGGTCAACCCTCACCCTCTGCCTTTCCAATGAAAACAGTCCGAGTGTATTGAGCCTCTCTGCATAGCTAACACCCTCCAGACCAGGCAACATTCTGCACCCTCTCCAAAGTCTCCACATTATAGAATTGACCGTGCAGAAGGAGGCCATTTGGCCCATCGAGTCTGCACCGGCCCTTGGTAATAGCATCCCACGTAAGCCCATACTCGTAACCCAGTCACCCCACCTAACCTTTTTGCACACTACGGGCAATTTTGCAAGGCCAATCCACCTAACCTGCACATCTTTGGACAGTGGGAAGAAACCGGAGCACCCGGAGGAAACCCACGCAGACACGGGGAGAACATGCAGACTCCGCAGACAGTGACCCAAGCGGGAATCGAACCTGGGACCCTGGAGCTGTGAAGCAACTGTAATAGCAACTGAACATCCTTCTGGTAGTGTGGCGACCAAAATTGCACGCAATGTTCCAAGTGCGGTCTTACCAAGATTCTATACAACTATAGCATGACTTGCCAGTTTTTATGCTCGATACTCCCTCCAATGAAGGCAAGCATCCCGTATGCTTTCTTTTTAAAAAAAAAATGTATTTTTTTACAAACATGTATCAAAACAGGTTGCAGCGAACAAACATCCCAAGAAACATGCTTCCTAACAATCAACTAAACAGTCTGTATAGATTTTTCCCCTTTTTCACTACCCCCCGACGAACAGCCCCTCAAACACGGTCACAACATCCCCCACCTTTCCTCTGAAGAGCCCCATTACTCATACTTTATCTTCTCTAATCGCAGGAAGTCCTGCAGGTCACCCAACCAAGCCGCTACCCCTGGTGGCGATGCTGACCGCCACTCCACCAAAATTCAGAGAGACGAAGGCCACGACATCGGCCTTCCTCCTCTCCATGAGCTCTGGCTCCTCTCGAGACCCCAAATATCACCACCAAATATCACATCCATGCTTCACAATTGATCTCCCCTGCCAACTCTGCTTCCCATTTCTCCTTGATCTTCACCACCCACTTGCCTCCCTCCCCCCCCCAGCCACGTAAATATCCCCAATTCTTCCCTCCCCTTCCACATCTGGGAGCAGCAGTCACTACAGCAGGATGTATCACAGCAAAGTCCCTAACCTGCAGATACCTGAACTCACTCCCCCTCGGCAGCTCTATCCTCTCCCTAAGCTCCTCCAGACTGGCGAACCCTTCCTCCAAATACAGATCCCTCACCTTGACCTGCCCCACTTCCCTCCACCTCCTGTATACACGATCCACTGCCCCCACCCACCGACTCAAACTCATGATTCTAGCACAGTGGCGTTAGCACCAACATCCCTTCCACCTAAAATGCCTCCTCAACTGACTCCATATCTTCACTGTGGACTGCACCGCCGGGCTCCTTGAATACCTACTCGGAGCCATTGGATACGCTGCCGTCACCATAGCTCTCAAACTATACCCCTTACAAGATTCCCCCTCCATCCTAACCAACTCTACCCCTTCTCCTTCCCACCACCACCGCACCTTGTCCACATTCGCCGCCGAAAAATAATGAAGCATGTTCGGCAACGCCAACACCCACTGCTGCCTCTGCCCAGTAGCAGAGTCCTCCCCACCCTCGGCACCTTCCCCGCCCATATAAAGTCAGAAATGATCTTGTCCACTTTCCGAAAAAAGGCCTTTGGTACAAAGATTTGGAGAGCTTGAAAGATAAACAAGAACCTCAGCAGAATATTTATTTTCATCACTTGGACCCTCCCTGCCAGCGTTAGGTGCAGTGCATCCCACCTCTTCAGATCCTCCCAAGCCTCCTCCACCAGCTTTGTTAAGTTCCACTTATGGAGCCCCGTCCATTTCCTCGCTACCTGAATCCCCAAATACCTAAACCTATCCCTCGCTACTGTAAATGGCATCCCCCCTAAATTAGCCCGTTGTGCTAGCTCATTTTCCTGGAATACCTTGCTTTTCCCTACTTGTATCTCCAAACCTCCCTAGTAGGCCCATAATCCTTCCCATACTCTCCAGCGGATCCGAAACACACAGTAAGAGGTCATCGGCATAGAGTGACACCCGATGCTCCCTCTGACCCCTCATAATCCCCCGCCACTCTGCCGACCCCTTGAGAGCCATCGCCAATGGCTCTATGGCCAGCGCAAACAGCGCGAACCGGAAACCATGGCTCAATCGCGAGATTGACTCCCTACTGAAGGACAGATCTGAGACGTTCAAGGCAGACGACCCTGACCTATACAAGAAATCCAGGTACGACCTCCGCAAAGCCATGAGAGAATATCAAACCAAGCTAGAGTCACAGACAGACTCTCGGCGGTTGTGGCAAGGACTAAACAACATAACGGGCTACAAAGCGAAGCCGAACAGTATCTCTGGCAGCAGCGCACCCCTCCCCGATGAACTCAATGCATTCTATGCTTGGTTCGAGCAGGTAACCAACAATCCGCTGCCGAGTGCCCCAGCAGTCCATAATTCACCCATACCCACCATCACAGCTTCCGAAGTCAGATTGGCCTTCCTGAAAGTGAACCCTCGGAGGGCGACAGGCCCAGACGGGATCCCTGGTCGTGCACTCAGAGCCTGCGCGGACCAGCTGGCAGAGGTATTCACGGACATCTTTAACCTGTCCCTACTCCACTCCGAGGTCCCCACCTGCTTCAAGAAGACCACCATCATACCGGTACCAAAGAAGAACCAGGCAACGTGCCTCAATGACTACCGACCAGTGGCCCTGACTTCAGTCGTAATGAAGTGCTTCGAGAGGTTGATCATGAAGCGCATCACCTCCATACTCCCAGAACGCCTTGATCCACTGCAATTCGCATACCGCTGCAACTGGTCCACATCAGACACCATTTCCCTGGCCCTACACTCATCCCTAGAGCATCTCGAAAACAAGGACTCCTACATTAGACTCCTATTTATTGACTACAGCTCCGCCTTCAACACCATAATCCCAGCCAAGCTCTTATCAAAGCTCCAAAACCTAGGCCTTGGCTCCCCACTCTGCAACTGGATCCTCGATTTTCTGACCAACAGACCACAATCAGTAAGAATGAACAACAACACCTCCTCCACAATAGTCCTCAACACCGGTGCCCTGCAAGGCTGCGTACGTAGCCCCCTACTCTACTCCCTGTACGCACACGACTGCGTGGCAAAACTTGGTCCCAACTCCATCTACAAGTTTGCTGATGATACGACCATAGTGGGCCGGATCTCGAATAACGACGAGTCAGAATACAGGCGGGAGATAGAGAACCTAGTGGAGTGGTGTAGCGACAACAATCTCTCCCTCAATGCCAGCAAAACTAAAGAGCTGGTAATTGACTTCAGGAAGCAAAGTACTGTACACACCCGTCAGCATCAATGGGGCCGAGGTGGAGATGGTTAGCAGTTTCAAATTCCTAGGGATGCACATCTCCAAAGTTCTGTCCTGGTCCACCCACGTCGACGCTACCACCAAGAAAGCACAACAATGTTGGCGAGGAGGCCCAAGGCTAACGTGCCTCCGCGGGCGGTGCTGGTGCGGTTTCATCGGTTCGCTGATCGGGTGTGTGCGCTCAGGTGGGCCAAGAAGGAGAGGAGCAGCAGGTGGGAGAACGCGGAGGTTCGAATATACCAGGACTGGAGTGCGGAGGTGGCGAAGAGGGGGGCCAGGTACAATCGAGCGAAGGTGGTGCTGCACAGGAAGGGGGTGAAGTTTGGCATGTTGCAGCCAATGCGACTGTGGGTCACCTACAAGGACCGGCACCATTATTTTGAGTCTCCGGAGGAGGCGTGGGCCTTTGTTCAGGCCGAGAAGGTGGACACAGATTGAGGGTCGGGATGGGCGTTTGGGGACTGCGGTTGATATGTTACTTTTTGAGGGGGGGGCCTTTGCTCTTGGTTTCTTTTTCTTTGTGTTTTTCTCTTTCGGGTCGGTGAGGGTGGTTAGGGCGGGTTGGGCACTGTTTTGGTTGGGTTGGTCGGGGGGCTCTTGGAGGGGGGGGGGGGGGGGGGGTAAGCAAACGGAACAGAGGTGGATGGCCGGCGGTGAGATGGGGCCCCGCGGGGAGGGGGAGGCCTGAGTCGGAGGTGAGGGGACTGGGCCTGTAAAAGGAGCTGCGTCAGAGGTGGCGGGGTCGGGTAGGCGGAAAGCGCGGGCTTTTTCCTACGCTGAAGACTGGAGGGGGTGGGGCCGGGGCGGGGAAGCGAGGGTTGTTTCCCACTCTTAGGATGGAAGGGGGAGGGGGAGAGCCTGTGGGTGGGGAACGGAAGAGGAGGGTGTGTCACAGAATGGGAGGAGTCGAAGGAGAGGCGGGAGTGGCCGGGGTCAGCAGGAGTCAGTTGACTTGTGGAAGTGCAATGGGGGGAGTAAATCAGCTAGGATGGTTCCGAGGAAGTATAGAGAGGTACCTGGAGGCCAACGACAACGGGGAGGTCTGAGTGGGGATGGTATGGGAGGCGCTGAAGGCGAGCTCCCACTAAAAAGGGCGGAGAGGAGCTTCAGGTATTTGGGGGTCCAGGTGGCCAGGAGCTGGGGGGGCCCTGCATTGGCTGAATTTCACAAGGCTGGTGGAGCAAATGGAGGAGTTCAAGAGTTTGGACGCGTTGCCGCTGTCCTTGGCGGGTAGTGTGCAGTCAGTCAAAATGACGGTGCTCCCAAGGTTTTTGTTCCTGTTCCAGTGCCTCCCCGTGTTTATCCCGAAGGCCGATTTTTAGGCGGGTTAACAGGAGTATAATGGGGTTTGTGTGGCGCGAGGGACTCAGAGGGTGAGAAGGATGTTCCTGGAGCGGAGTAGATAGGGGGGGACTGGCGCTGCCCAACCTCTGTGGGTACTACTGGGCCGCCAATGCGACGATGGTGCGCAAGTGGGTGATGGAGGGGGAGGGGGCTGCATGGAAGAGGCTGGAGACGGCGTCTTGTGTGGGTACGAGTCTGGGGGTGCTGGCAACGGCGCCGCTGCTGCTCCCTCCAAAGAGGTATACCACGAGCCCGGTGGTGGTGGCTGCCCTCAAAATCTGGGGGCAGTGGAGGCGGCACAGGGGGGGAAGTTGGGGCCTCGCCGTGGACCCCAATACGGGGGAACCACCGATTCGTCCCAGGGAGAACAGATGGAGGGTTTTCGGGGTGGCACAGGGCAGGGATACGAAAGTTGGGGGCCTGTTTGTGGACGGGAAGTTCGCGAGCCTGGGTAAGCTGGAGGAGAAGTACGGGCTCCCCCCAGGGAACACCTTCAGGTACGTACAGGTAAGGGCGTTTGTCAGACGGCAGGTCTGGGGGGGTGGGAGTGGGGAAGATCTCGGAAACTTACCAGGTGATGCAGGAGGAGGAGGAGGCCTCGGTGGTGGAGGTGAAAGGTAAGTGGGAGGAGGAGTTGGGAGCGGAGATTGAGGAAGGGACGTGGGCAGATGCCCTAGGGAGGGTGAACTCTTCCTCTTCGTGTGCGAGGCTCAGCCTCATACAGTTTAAGGTGCTGCACAGGGCACACATGACCGGGACAAGGATGAGCCGGTTCTTTGGGGGTGAGGACAGGTGTGTTACGTGCTCAGGGAGCCCTGCAAATCACACCTGTTCTGGGCGTGCCCAGCGCTGGAGGAATTCTGGAAGGGCGTAGCGAGGATGGTGTCGAGGGTGGTAGGATCCAGGGTCAGACCGGGCTGGGGGCTCGCAATATTTGGGGTGGCAGAGGAGCCGGGAGTGCAGGAGGCGAAAGAGGCCGGTATTCTGGCCTTTGCGTCCCTGGTAGCCCGGCGAAGGATTCTTCTTCAGTGGAAGGATGCGAGGCCCCCAAGCGTGGAATCCTGGATCAACGATATGGCGGGGTTTATTAAATTGCAGAGGGTGAAATTCGCCTTGAGAGGGTCGGTACAAGGGTTCTTTAGGCGGTGGCAACGTTCTTAGACTTCCTGGCAGAACGGTAGACATTGGTCAATGGCAGCAGCAACTCGGGGGGTGGGTTTACTTTATTTCTGTTTCTATTATTTACACTGGAGGGTCCGAGCGGGTGTATTACTTGTTGTGTTAAGTTGGGGTGTTAATGTTAATTTATTATTTATATGTACAGTGGGGAGGGGGGTAGGGAGGGTTTCTTTTCTAGACCATGTTTTGTACTTAACCCTGTTGGGTTCCTTTTTCATTTTGTTGTTGATATTTTATGAAAACCTGAATAATAATAATTTTTTTTCAAAATAGAAAAACAACTGAATAGGTACTCTAAATGTTAAGTATCTCACTCCAAATTCTCAAAACAATTAATCATTTTTTTCTCTCGCCAAAATGTTCTGTTTCTGGAAATGATTTCAAATGTGAAAATATCTGTCTCAATAAACATGAGCAAACTTATTATTTTAACTTCCTACACATTATGCAATGATCATTCAGTTCTCCAATTTTCAAAGGCATATGGCAGGATCAATTAAAATAACTTCTTGAGTTTCCTTCCTCAACACGTACTCAATGGCATTCATTTTCTCCTTTCCGCATCAACAACCGCAGAGTCACTGGCCAGAATTTTCCAATCCTTCTTAGATACCCTGAACTGGAGGGGCACCAGTATCCTGGGTGTGGGGAGGTTTGCTAGAGCTCTTTGGGAGGGCTTAAACTAGTTTGGCAGGGGGATGGGAACCAGAGCTATGGATCAGAGGATAGGGTAGCTGTTGAACAGGCAGAAATAGTATGCAGCAAGTCTGAGGAAGTATAGACAGTTGGTAGGGCAAAGTTGCACTCAGTGGAATGGGTTAAAGTGTGTCTGTTTCAATGCAAGGAGTGTCAGGAATAAGAGAGATGAACTTAGGGTATGGATCAGTACTTGGAACTACGATGTTGTGGCCATTACGGAGACATGGATTTTACAGGGGCAGGAATGGTTGTTAGATGTTCCGGGGTTTAGATGTTTTCAGAAGAATAGGGAGGGAGGTAAAAGAGGAGGGGGAGTGGAACTGTTAATTAGGGACTGCACCACAGCTGCAGAAAAGGAGGAAGTTGAGGTGGGTTTGTCTACTGAGTCAGTATGGGTGGGTCAGAAACAAGAAAGGAGCAGTCACTTTATTGGGAGTTTTCTATAGACCCCCCAATAGCAGCAGAGAGATAGAGGAACAGATTGGGCGGCAGATCTTGGAAAAGTGCAGAAGTAACAGAGTTGTTGTCATGGGAGACTTCAACTTCCCTAATATTGACTGGAACTTCCTTAGTGCAAATGGTTTGGATGGAGCAGATTTTATCAGGTGTGTATAGGAAAGATTCTGACTCAATGTGTAGATAGGCCGACTAGGGGGGAGGCCATATTGGACTTGGTGCTCGGCAACGAACCAGGCTAGGTGTCAGATGTCTCGGTGGGAGAGCATTTCGGTGACGGTGACCACAACTCCTTGACCTTTACCATAGTCATGGAGAGGGATAGGAACACATAGTATGGGAAGGTATTTAATTGGGGAAGGGGAAATTATACTGCTATTAGGCAGGAGCTGAGGAGCATAAAGTGGGAATAATTGTTCTTGGGGAAATGCACAACGTTAATGTGCGGATTGTTCAAAGAGCACTTGCTGCAAGTGCGGAATAGTTTTGTCCCACTGAGACGAGGAAGGAATGGTAAGATGAAGGAGCCTTGGATGACATGAGAAGTGGAGCTTCTAGTCAAGAGGAAGAAGGGAGCTTACGTAAGGTTGAGGAAGCAAGGATCTTACTCGGCTCTCGAGGGTTACAAGGTAGTCAGGAATGTCCTCAAAAATGGACTGAGGAGAGCTAGAAGGGGGCGTGAAAAAGCCCTGGTGGGAAGGATTAGGGAAAACCCCAAGGCGTTTTACACTTATGTGAGAAATAAGAGGATGATCAGAGTGAGAGTAGGGCCGATCAGGGATAGTGGAGGGAACTTGTGCCCAGAGTCTGAGGAGATGGGGAGGCCCTAAATGAACACTTTGCTTCAGTATTCACTAGCGAGAGGGACCTTGTTGCCCATGAGAACAGTGTGAACCAGGTTAATAGACTCGAACAGTTTGATATTAAGGAGGATATGCTGGAAATTTTGAAACTCATCTGGATAGATAAATCCCCTGGGCCTGATGGAATATACCCAAGCTTACTACGTGAAGCGAGGGAGAAGATTGCTGCGCCGTTGGCAATGATCTTTGCGCCCTCACTCTCCACTGGAGTAGTACCGGATGATTGGAGGTAGGCGAATGTTGTTCCCCTGTTCAAGAAAGGGAATAGGGAAATCCCTGGGAATTACATACCCATCAGTCTTACGGCTGTGGCGAGCAAAATATTGGAAAGGATTCTGAGAGATAGGATTAATGATTATTTGGAAAAACATAGTTTGATTAAAGATAGTCAGCATGGCTTTGTGAGGGGCAGGTCACAGGCCTCATTGAATTCTTTGAGGATGTGATGAGACACATTGATGAAGGTTGGGCCGTGGATGTGGTGTATATGGATTTCAGTAAGGCATTTGATAAGGTTCCCCATGGTAGGCTCATTTAGAATGTGAGGGGGCATGGGATACATGGAAATTTGGCTGTCTGGATACAGAACTGGCTGGCCGAAAGAAGACAGCGAGTGGTAGTGGACGGAAAGCGTTCCGTCTGGTGACCAGTGGTGTCCTGCAAGGAGCTGTTCTGGGACCTCTGCTCCTTGTGATTTTTATAAATTACTTGGATGAGGAAGTGGAAGGGTGAGTCAGTAAGTTTGCCGATGACATGAAGGTTGGGGGAGTTGTAGATAGTGTTGAGGGTTGTTGATGGTTACAACAGGACATTGACAGGATGCAGAGCTGGTCTGAGAAATGGCAGATGGAGTTCAACCTTGATAAATGTGAATTGATTTATTTTGGGAGGTCGAATTTGAATGCTGAATACAGGGTTAAAGGAAGGATTCTTGGAAGTGTGGAGGAACAGAGGCATCTTGGGTCCACGTACATAGATCCCTCAAAATTGCCACTCAGGGTGATAGGGTTACAGAGGTTGTTAAGAAGGCGTATGGTGTGTTGGCTTTCATTAATAGGGGGATTGGGTTTAAGAGTCGTGAGGTTTTGCCACAGCTTTATAAAACTCTAGTTAGACCACACTTGGAATATTGTGTCCAGTTCTGATTGCCTCATTATAGGAAGTGTCATGTGAGAGTACCTTTAAGACATGGATGTTTAAGCAATTGTCATGTGAGGGTACCTTTAAGACATGGATGTTAAGGCAATGTACCTTTAAGAAAACAGTGATGTCAGAGAGTGGGTAGAGCTAGGTTTTACGTCAGCCATTTTGCAGGTTTTTAGTGTCAGTTTTGGAAAAACAGCTTGTGTGTGTCTGTGGGTTTCCAGAGAGCTGCAGATTTTGCAGTTTAGTTTTGCAGTTGGAAAAAGCAGTTTGTGTGTGTCCAGAGAGCTGCATGAAGAAAACAAGGTGCTGGAGCTGAAGTTAACCAAGCTAATATATCTCTGCCATTCTACAGAAAATATATATATCTTTTAATCTGATGTGATACTGTTTAAAGGTGTTAAGTCTCTTGGAAGTTTGAAGGAACATTTTAAGGAGTTATTTACTGTTGCAATATTTTCTGAGTTATCTTTGAAGTAAGGGGTGTTAAGAAATCCAATGTTCATTTGAGATGTTAAGTTGAGTTCATGGAATAAACAGTGTTTTGTGTTTAAAAACCCACGTGTCCATAATTGTAATCCCACACCTAGGGAAAAATCTGTGTGCGAGGAAAAGCAACAAATCCATTAAAGGGAGAGGTTGGTTGAACTCCATGATACATTTTGGGGTTCTGAAAACGCCTCGCCCACAACAATTGGGGGCTTGTCCGGGATAAAAGTCTATCTGTTGGATTGGCTTTTGTGAACTTAAAGACAGTGAAGGATTGATGCTTTTAAGGTGTGGTATTTTAGTTTAAGTGGGGAGTGTGTTGTGAACAATGGCTCTTTCCGAGGCTCAGAAGTTTTTGGGGGGTGGAGACTGTCACACGTAGTACTTTACGGACAGAAACGAAAAGCAGACTGTTAGATTTGGCAAGAACATTGCAGTTAACATTACCTGACAAAATGTGATAAAGATGAGGTAATTAGGGCGGTGGTTAAGCATTTAAAGTTGCCTGAGATAGAGTTCGACTCATTGGAAATGGCAAAAATTAAGTTGCAAATTAAACAAATGGAACATGAGAAAGAATTAAAGCGGCTGGCATGCGAGAGTGAGAGAGAGGAAAAAGAGAGAGAGAGGAAAAAGAAAAGGAGAGAGAAGAAAGAAGAAAAGAAGTAGCCCTAGCAGAACAAAAAGAAAAAGGGAGATACAGATTATCATAGATTATCATAGAATTTACAGTGCAGAAGGAGGCCATTCGGCCCATCGAGTCTGCACCGGCTCTTGGAAAGAGCACCCTACCCAAGGTCAACACCACCACCCTATCCCCATAACCCAGTAACCCCACCCAACACTAAGGGCAATTTTGGACACTAAGGGCAATTTATCATGGCCAATCCACCTAACCTGCACATCTTTGGACTGTGGGAGGAAACCGGAGCACCCGGAGGAAACCCACACACACACGGGGAGGATGTGCAGACTCCACACAGACAGTGACCCAAGCCGGAATCGAACCTGGGACCCTGGAGCTGTGAAGCAATTGTGCTATCCACAAGGCTACCGTGCTGCCCACGGGGAAAAAGATCAGGGGAAAAGATAAAGAGAGGGAGTTTGAACTTCAGAAAATGGCCATGAAACATGACAATCAGTTAAAATTGGCAGACGTAAAGGGAAACGTACAGTTGGATGATAGTGATGAGGATAGTGAGAATGAGCGTCATAGTCGAAAGCTTGGCGGGAATCTATTTAAATAAGTCCAAGCATTGCCTAGGTTGACGAGAAGGAAATGGAAGCCTTTTTCATTTCATTTGAGAAGGTAGCTAAACAAATGAAATGGCCACAGGACATGTGGGTGTTACTGATTCAAACAAAGCTGGTAGGTAGAGCTAGTGAAGTGTTTGCATCACTAGTGCCTGAAGCTTACAGACAAAGGTTTCGAAATTTAAGGAAAGAATTTGGTCAAACATACATGGAGTTTGAAAGGCTCAGAGTAATTTTGATAGATGGATAAGGGCTTTGAAAATAAGACCAAACGTATGAAGCTCACAGAGAAATTATACTTTTGGAGGAGTTTAAAAATTCAATTCCTGACGTAGTGAGAACTCATGTGGAAGAACAGAGGGTTAAAACTGCGTGATTAGCAGCGGAAATGGCAGATGATTATGAATTAGTTCATAAATCAAAGCTTGGTTTCCGACATCAGTTTCAGCCTGTGAGGGATAGAAACTGGGGACATGAGAAATACTCAAGTGGTAAAGGTAAAGGTGATCTGATGGGAGATAATAAAGAGAGTGTACCTCAAATTAAAAAAGAAATCCAGGAGGGTGGAAAGAAATGAAAAGTTTCAGATGTTTTCACTGTAATAAACTAGGCCAAAAGTCACAGTGTTGGTGGTTGAAGAAAAGCACTGGGAAGGCTGATGTGGTACAACAGGATAAGACAGTGGGGTTTGTTAGAGTGGTAAAGGAAAGCCCAAGGGAAGTGAAGGAGGTGCAAACGATTGTACAGCCTGTTCAAGAAGTAATTGTTAAAAAGGTGCCAGATGTCTTTAAAGAATTTACTTGTGTGGGTAAAGTTTACTCACGTGTATCAGGAGGAGCAGGTAAAGAAGTCACAATTTTAAGAGATACAGGGGCTAGTCAATCTTTAATGGTAAGAGATGAGGAATTATGTAGTTTGGGAAGAATGTAGCCAGAAAAGGTGGTGATATGTGGAATTCAGGGTGAGAGGAGTAGTGTTCCATGATATAAGGTAAGGTTGGAAAGTCCAGTGAAGAGTGGTGAAGTGGTAGTAGGAGTAATAGATAAACTATCTTGTCCAGGAATACAGTTTATCTTGGGTAATGATGTAGCTGGATCGCAGGTGGGAGTGATGCCTACTGTGGTTGATAAGCCAGTGGAAAATCAGTCAACTGAAGTGTTGAAGGATGAATATCCTGGGATTTTTCCGGGTTGTGCAGTAACAAGGTCGCAAAGTCACAGGTTAAGACAAGAGGAGAAATCAAAGAGTGAAGACGAAGTTCAAGTGCAATTATCAGAAACGATTTTTGATCAGATGGTTGAAAAAGAACAAGAACAGGTGGAGGATGAGGCGGATATTTTTAGTTCAGGAAAATTGGCGGAGTTACAACAGAAAGATGTAGAAATAAATCAGATATATCAGAAAGCATATACGGACTTCCGGGTGCGGCGATGACCAGCTGAGTCGCACGTTTCGGCAGCTCCCTGTGAAACGGACTTTTGGGCTCTTGATAGGAGCCCCAACGGCAATTTTAACGGCTAAAAACACCGTGCGGTAAACCAGGAGGGTGTTCCCCCTGGACACAGATGGAAAAAGGAGAGGAAAGTGGCCGGATTGCAGCGGATCCTTTGGAACAACGGCAAGGAAGGCAAGCAAAAACCAAGATGGCGTCGGAAGGTGGCAGTTTCATATGGGGCCCTGAACAACAAGAGTTCTTGAAATGCTGCGTGGAGGAGATAAAAAAGGAAATGAAGAAAGAGTTGTTGGCCCCGATACTCCAGGCGATCGAAGGGCTAAAGGAGGAACAAAAGACCCAGGAGCAGGAGCTTCGGGTCGTGAAGGCGAAAGCAGCCGAGAATGAGAACGATATACAGGGCCTGGTGGTGAAGTCGGAGATACAGGAGGCACACCAGAAACAATGTGTGGAGAGGTTGGAGGCACTGGAAAACAACGCAAGGAGGAACAACCTGAGGATTCTTGGCCTTCCTGAAGGTGTGGAGGGGGCGGACGTCGGGGCATATGTGAGCACGATGCTGCATTCGTTAATGGGAGCGGAGGCCCCGACGGGTCCGTTGGAGGTGGAGGGAGCATACCGAGTGATGGCGCGAGGACCGAGAGCAGGAGAAACTCCCAGAGCCATAGTGGTGAGATTCCTCCGTTTTAAGGATAGAGAAATGGTCCTTAGATGGGCGAAGAAAACTCGGTGCAGTAAATGGGAGAACGCGGTGATCCGCGTTTATCAAGACTGGAGTGCGGAGGTGGCGAGAAGGAGGGCGAGCTTTAATCGGGCCAAGGCGGTACTTCACAAAAGGAAGATAAAATTTGGAATGCTGCAACCGGCAAGACTGTGGGTCACATATCAAGGGAGGCACCACTACTTTGAGACGGCGGATGAAGCGTGGACTTTTATTGTAGAAGAAAAACTGGAATGAGTGGATTATGAAAAAGAACGTTTGGACAAAGTGGTGGGGCGAATGGGGGGGGGCGAAGAGGGGTTTTATGTTCTAATCCTGCGGTATGGTAACTTTTCTTTCTCCCACAGGTGGTGATGGGGGGAGGTGGGGAGGGAGAGGAGATGGGGCGTTGGCCATGGGAGGCGGGGCCGAGGGAGAGGCGCGGGCTCGGCTCCTGCGCTATGATAATTATGGCGGGAATAGAGAAACAGGAAGGAGGGGGCGTCGCACGGTGCGAGCCGTGGTCACGGGGGGAAGCAGAGGTCAGCCAGAGTTTGCTGACTTCTGGGAGCAACATGGGGGGAGTAATTACGCTAGCGGGGGGTCTAGCGGGGGGGGGGGTGGGAGGGGGGAATTACTGGGTTGCTGCTGCTGGGGAAAGGGGGGAGTGGGTACGGGAGAGGATGGGCGGGGGGGCACCGCCTGGGGGAGATACAGCTGCGTGGGAACTGGGTGAGAAGCTGGAAAAAGATGATGGCTAACCGGCAAGGGGGGGGGGGGGTGGGAAGCCCCCCAACTCGGCTGATCACGTGGAACGTGAGAGGGCTCAACGGGCCGATAAAGAGGGCACGAGTACTCGCACACCTTAAGAAACTTAAAGCAGATGTGGTTATGTTACAGGAAACGCACCTGAAACTGATAGACCAGGTTAGGCTGCGTAAAGGATGGGTGGGGCAGGTGTTCCATTCGGGGCTGGATGCGAAAAACAGGGGGGTGGCTATATTAGTGGGGAAGCGGGTAATGTTCGAGGCAAAGACTATAGTGGTGGATAACGGGGGCAGATACGTGATGGTGAGTGGCAAATTACAGGGAGAGATGGTGGTTTTGGTAAACGTGTATGCCCCGAACTGGGATGATGCCAACTTTATGAGGCGAATGCTAGGACGCATCCCGGACCTAGAGACGGGAAAGCTGATAATGGGGGGAGACTTTAACACGGTGTTGGAACCAAGGCTGGATAGGTCGAAGTCCAGGACTGGTAGGAGGCCGGCAGCAGCCAAGGTGCTTAAGGATTTTATGGAGCAGATGGGAGGTGTGGACCCGTGGAGATTCAGTAGACCTAGGAGTAAGGAGTTCTCGTTTTTCTCCTATGTCCATAAAGTCTATTCGCGCATAGACTTTTTTGTGTTGGGTAGGGCATTGATCCCGAAGGTGAGGGGAACGGAATATACGGCTATAGCCATTTCGGATCATGCCCCACACTGGGTAGACTTGGAGATAGGGGAGGAAACAGGAGGGCGCCCACCCTGGAGAATGGACATGGGACTAATGGCGGATGAGGGGGTGTGCCTAAGGGTGAGGGGATGTATTGAAAAGTACTTGGAACTCAATGACAATGGGGAGGTTCAGGTGGGAGTGGTCTGGGAGGCGTTGAAGGCGGTGGTTAGGGGGGAGCTGATATCAATAAGGGCACATAAAGGGAAGCAGGAGAGTAAGGAACGGGAGCGGTTGCTGCAAGAACTTTTGAGGGTGGACAGACAATATGCGGAAGCACCGGAGGAGGGACTGTACAGGGAAAGGCAAAGGCTGCATGTGGAATTTGATTTGCTGACTACAGGCGCTGCAGAGGCATATGGGGAGAAGGCGAGCAGATTGCTGGCACACCAATTGAGGAAAAGGGGAGCAGCGAGGGAAATAGGGGGAGTGAGGGATGAGGAAGGAGAGATGGAGCGGGGGGCGGAGAGAGTGAATGAAGTGTTCAAGACATTTTATAAAAAATTGTATGAAGCTCAACCCCCGGATGGGAAGGAGAGAATGATGGATTTTTTGGATCGGCTGGAAATTCCCAAGGTGGAAGAGCAGGAAAGGGTGGGACTGGGAGCACAGATCACGGTAGAAGAAGTGGTGAAAGGAATTAGGAACATGCAGACGGGAAAGGCCCCGGGACCGGACGGATTCCCAGTTGAATTTTACAGAAAGTATTTGGACTTGCTCACCCCGGTACTGACGAGGACCTTTAACGAGGCAAAGGAAAGGGGACAACTGCCCCCGACTATGTCTGAAGCAACGATATCGCTTCTCTTAAAGAAGGAAAAGATCCGCTACAATGTGGGTCCTACAGACCAATTTCCCTCCTAAATGTGGATGCCAAGGTCCTGGCCAAGGTAATGGCAATGAGAATAGAGGAATGTGTCCCGGGGGTGGTTCACGAGGACCAAACTGGGTTTGTGAAGGGGAGACAGCTGAACACGAATATACGGAGGCTGTTAGGGGTAATGATGATGGCCCCACCAGAGGGTGAAACGGAGATAGTAGTGGCGATGGATGCCGAGAAAGCATTTGATAGAGTGGAATGGGATTATCTGTGGGAGGTGTTGAGGAGATTTGGTTTTGGAGAGGGGTATGTTAGATGGGTGCAGCTGTTGTATAGGGCCCCAGTGTGGTCACGAATGGACGGGGATCGGCATATTTTCGGCTCCATAGAGGGACAAGGCAGGGATGTCCTCTGTCCCCATTACTGTTTGCACTGGCGATTGAGCCCCTGGCGATAGCGCTGAGAGGTTCCAAGAGATGGAGGGGAATACTTAGGGGAGGAGAAGAACACCGGGTATCTTTATATGCGGATGATCTGCTACTATATGTGGCGGATCCGGCGGAGGGGATGCCAGAAATAATGCGGATACTTGGGGAGTTTGGGGATTTTTCAGGGTATAAATTGAACATGGGGAAGAGTGAGCTGTTTGTGGTGCATCCAGGGGAGCAGAGTAGAGAAATAGAAGACCTACCGTTGAGGAAGGTAACAAGAGACTTTCGTTACCTGGGGATCCAGATAGCTAAGAATTGGGGCACATTGCACAGGCTAAATTTAACGTGGTTGGTGGAACAGATGGAGGAAGATTTCAAGAGATGGTATATGGTAGCACTGTCAATGGCAGGGAGGGTGCAGGCGGTTAAGATGGTGGTCCTCCCGAGATTCCTCTTTGTGTTTCAGTGCCTCCCGGTGGTGATCACGAAGGCTTTTTTTAAAAGGATAGAAAAGAGCATCATGGGTTTTGTTTGGGCCGGGAAGACTCCAAGAGTGAGGAAGGGATTCTTACAGCGTAGTAGGGATAGGGGGGGGCTGGCATTACCGAGCCTAAGTGAGTATTATTGGGCCGCTAATATTTCAATGGTGAGTAAGTGGATGGGAGAGGAGGAGGGAGCGGCGTGGAAGAGATTAGAGAGGGCGTCCTGTAGGGGGACCAGCCTGCAGGCTATGGTGACAGCCCCATTGCCGTTCTCACCGAGGAACTACACCACGAGCCCGGTGGTGGTAGCTACACTGAAGATTTGGGGACAGTGGAGACGACATGGGGAAAGACCGGAGCATTGGGGGGGTCCCCGATAAGAAACAACCATAGGTTTGCCCCGGGGGGAATGGATGGGGGATATGGAATGTGGCAAAGAGCAGGAATAACGCAACTGAAAGATCTATTTGTGGACGGGAAGTTCGCAAGTCTGGGAGCGCTGACCGAGAAATATGGGTTGCCCCAAGGGAATGCATTCAGGTACATGCAATTGAGGGCTTTTGCGAGGCAACAGGTGAGGGAATTCCCGCAGCTCCCGACACAAGAGGTGCAGGACAGAGTCATCTCAAAGAAATGGGTGGGGGACGGTAAGGTGTCGGATTTATATAGGGAAATGAGGGACGAAGGGGAGACTATGGTGGACGAACTAAAAGGGAAATGGGAAGAAGAGCTAGGGGAGGAGATCGAGGAGGGGCTGTGGGCAGATGCCCTAAACAGGGTAAACTCGTCGTCCTCGTGCGCCAGGCTAAGCCTGATTCAGTTTAAGGTATTACACAGGGCACATATGACTGGAACACGGCTCAGTAAATTTTTTGGGGTGGAGGATAGGTGTGCGAGGTGCTCGAGAAGCCCAGCGAATCATACCCATATGTTTTGGTCATGCCCGGCACTACAGGGGTTTTGGGTGGGGGTGACAAAGGCGCTTTCAAAAGTAGTAGGAGTCCGGGTCGAACCAAGCTGGGGGTTGGCTATATTTGGGGTTGCACAAGAGCCGGGAGTGCAGGAGGCGAGAGAGGCCGATGTTTTGGCCTTTGCGTCCCTAGTAGCCTGGCGCAGGATATTGCTAATGTGGAAAGAAGCCAAGCCCCCGGGGGTGGAGACCTGGATAAATGATATGGCGGGGTTCATAAAGCTAGAGCGGATTAAATTCGTCCTAAGGGGGTCGGCTCAAGGGTTCACCAGGCGGTGGCAACCGTTCGTCGAATATCTTGCGGAAAGATAGATGGGGGAAAAAAGAAGGGAGCAGCAGCAGCCCAGGACTTGGGGGTGGGGGGGGGGGTGGGGGGGGGGGTATAGCCTGTGACAAGGCAGTTGCCAATTAGGGCTAGTTTTCATTTTTGTTATTTAATATTTATTTATTTGTAGTTTTTTGTTTATATAAAAAAGGTCATTATTATCTGTATTGTTATAATGTTGTGTAAAGGATGCACAATGTACTGTGTTGGTTGACCAAAAATGTTCAATAAAATATTTATTAAAAAAAAAAGAAAGCATATACGGAAGAGGAATCGGAGAGTATCCCAGAGTATTATCGTAAAAATGATGTCTTGATGAGAAAATGGAGACCTGTACATATGCAGGCGGATGAAAAGTGGGCAGAAGTTCATCAAGTAGTGTTGCCGGTAGGGTATAGAAAGGAGGTGTTGTGAGTTGCACATGAGGTACCAGTGGAGGTCATTTGGGAATAAGGAAAACTCAAGCTAAAATCCAGAAACATTTTTATTGGCCTGGACTACATAAAGATGTAGTTAAATTTTGTCAATCATGTCACACATGTCAAGTGAAAGGGAAACCTCAAGCAGTGATAAAACCAGCACCCTTAATACCCATTCCAGCATTTGAGGAACCTTTTACAAGGGTCCTAATCGATTGTGTAGGACCGCTTCCTAAAACAAAAAATGGGAATCAATATCTTTTGACTGTAATGGATGTGTCTACTAGGTTTCCAGAGGCCATGCCAGTACGTAATATTACAGCTAAAAGGATTGTGGAGGAGTTACTGAAATTCTTTACTCGATATGGACTACTCACAGAAATTCAATCGGATCAAGGATCAAATTTTACTTCAAAGTTATTCAAAGAAGTTGTGGATAGCTTCGGAATAAAACAATCTAATCAACTGCGTACCATCCAGAATCGCAGGGATCGTTAGAAAGGTGGCATCAGACATTAAAGACAATGTTGAGGGCTTATTGTCAAGATTATCCAGAGAATTGGGATAAAGGAATCCCATTCGTATTGTTTGCCATTAGGGGTGCACCTAATGAGTCTTCCAAATTTAGTCCTTTTGAACTAATTTTTGGACAAGAGGGTAGAGGACCACTTAAATTGATGAAGGTAAAATTGGTGGGTGAGAAATCGGAAATTACACTATTGGATTAGGTGTCAAATTTTGGTGAACGATTAAATAGAGCAGGTGAATTGTCTAGACAACATTTGAAAGTTGCACAAAATGTGATGCTGACAAGAAATCCAAAGTTCGTAGTTTTGCGAGTGGGGATAAAGTTTTAGTGTTGTTACCAGTGGTAGGGGAGTCTTTAAAAGCTAGGTTTTGTGGACCGTATCAGATTGAAAGGAAATTAAGTGAGGTGAATTATGTGGTAAAAACACCAGATAGAAGGAAGACTCACCGAGTGTGTCATGTGAATATGCTTAAAAGGTACTTTGAAAGGGAAGGAGAGAAAAAGGAGGTTTTAATGATTCTAACTCAAAGTGACGAACCAAATCCAGATGACTGTGAATTTGACATACCTCAAATTAAATTGGAAAATGAGGATGTTCTTAAAAATTGGGATGAATTGTTAAGTTACATTCCAGAGGAAAAACAAACTGACCTGAAAGAGGTATTGATATCACCTGGGCAAGTTTGTAGAGATAAATTGGGAAGTACTAAAATGACGATACATGATATAGATGTGGGAAATGCTTATCAAACAACATCCATATGGACTTAATCCTTTAAAATTGGCACAGGTTAACAGAGAGATTGAGAATATGCTGAAGAATGGCACAATTGAAGTGGGTTGCAGCCAATGGAGCTCACCCATAGTGATGGTACCTAAACCAGATGGTACCCAACGGTTGTGTGTGGACTATCAAAAGGTGAATGCTGTTACAAGAACAGACTCTTATCCTATCCCACGTTTGAAGGATTGCATTGAGAAAGTGGGACAATCTGCTTTTATTTCCAACTTCCAGACATTGAAAGAACATTTAAAACATTGTATGGAGTTCTTCGGCCGACTTCAGGCGGTTTGGTGATGAACCTAGCCCAAAGTTAATTTGGAGAAGCCCGAATCACTTTCCTTACGGAGTTGCCGTTATCCTCAAGACGAAGGGAAATAATGCGATTTCTTAACATGAATGAATTTGATCGAACCTTTGTGCAAAGGTTTGGTGGCGTGATTACTCCACTGATGGACTTGCTAAAGAAACCTAAAAAATTTCAATGGACAGCGTACTTTCAACAGGCATTTGACTGCCTGAAAGCAGTGATCACCAATGTTCCTGTATTGGAGAATTGCAAGGGAATCTGTGATCAGATTGAACTAAATTATCTGATTCTGAAGAGAAATGCCGAGGAGTTGAGGAATGGATGGATCGTGCAGAGACTTTGTTCAAAGAGACTGTCAATCGAGAAGGATTTTGGTTGGAGGAAGAGCAAAGAAAAATGGATTATATTATTATACCTGTTTGAGTGTGTTGCTTTCTTTAAATGAAAAGTATTTACTGTGTGCAGTTCTGAGTGGATGGTGCAAAAGTGAAAAACGAAACCATCTTGAAGTTGATGTTTTTTTTTCTTGGGGGGAGGTGTCATGTGAGAGTACCTTTAAGACATGGATGTTTAAGCAATGTACCTTTAAGAAAACAATGATGTCAGAGAGTGGGTGGGGCTGAGGTCAGGTCAGCCATTTTGCAGTTTTTAAGTTTCAGTTTTGAAAAGTGCTTGGCTGGTTTTGCTGAGAGCAGCTTCAAAGTGCCTGGCTGTTTTGCTGTGAGCTGATTAAAAGGAGAAAGCCAGTTTGAGACAGCAGCTTGAGAAGTTCTGGTTTGCTGTGAGTTGCTTGAAGGGAGAAAGCCAGATTTGAAAAGAGCTTGGGGAGTGTCTGTGTTTTGCAGTGAACTGGATCTCTGCCATGAAAGACTATCTCTGGATCATTTGGGTGATTTAAACTTATAACAGTGAAGCCTTTAACTTGATGTGATTTTGTTTAAAGGTGGAAGTTTGAAGGAATATTTTTAGGAATTATTTACTGTTGCAATATTTTCTGAGTTATCTTTGAAGTAAGGGGTGTTAAGAGATCCAATGTTTATTTAAGATGTTAAGTTGAGTTCATGGAATAAACAGTGTTTTGTGTTTAAAAACCCATGTGTCCATAAATTGTAATCCCACACCTAGGGAAAAAGCCGTGTGCTAGGAAAAGCAACAAATACATTAAAGTTGGTTGAACTCCATGATACATTTTGGGGTTCTGAAAACGCCTCGCCCATAACAGAAGGATGTGGATGCTTTGGAGAGGGTACAGAGGAGATTTACCAGGATGCTGCCTGGACTGGAGGGCATGTCTTCTGAAGAAACGTTGAGGGAGCTAGGGCTTTTCTCACTGGAGCGAAGAAGGCAGACAGGTGACTTGATAGAGGTGTATAAGGTCATGAGTGGCATGGATAGAGTGGATAGAACATGGAACAGCACAGACGAGGACCTTCGGCCCTCGATGTTGTGCTGAGCTTTGTCCGAAACCAAGATGAAGCTATCCCACTCCCACAGCACAGTACAGGCCATTCAGTCAACGATGTTGTGCCGACCATTTATCCTAATTTACTGCTGCCCATGTGCCTGTCGAAGAGTCGCTTAAATGTCCCTAATGACTTTTGAGTCCACTACCTCTGCTGGCAGTGCATCCCACACACCCACCACTCTCTGTGTAAAGAACCTACCTCTGGCATCTCCCCTAGACCTTCCTCCAATCACCTGAAAATTATGTCCCCTCGTGACAGCCATTTCCACTCTGGGGAAAAGTCTCTGGATAATATTATCCGTCCGGGATAATATGGTGAAGATCACTTCAACCCTTCTGACCGTGGCAGCCGCTGGCTGCGCACAGCTAAAGGCTACCGCTGATCGGGACTTGGCAATTCTCGTAATGTGAGCACCTGACAGCTCCGAAGTGGATCCCTGTGGGTACACAGGTAATGGCGCAAGGAGTCGTTGCTGCCAAGCTTTGCGAAAGTCAAGGAGACACAGCCGGAGTGGGAAGTTGGAACTTGGGAATTTGTAACAGTGAGGTAATTTGGTGCAGAGTGGGAGAAGGTGCTTTTTCCCGACTGTTTTGTTCTCTCTCTTTCTTCTGGCCTGTAACTTTTAATCTGCAGGGAGAGAACCAGAGAGCATCTGAGAACCTGGAAATGTAACTGATTTTTATTTTTTTGATTACCTTTTCAAATTGTGTGTTGCGGTGGGGAGGGGGGGAAATGAAGTGACATCACAGTAAAGCTGTGACCTGATTGGCTGGTTGGGAAGCTACACTAAATTAAAAAATTAAGCATTGTTAAACTAATTAAACATAATTACTTAATTATAATTTAGAGGGGTAGCTAAGCCAGAGATCGGAGAGTACTGTATTGAGCTTTCACATTTATAGTAGAAATCTAGTGCCAGGAAACATATAGTTAACAGTAACTTTTAAAAAAAACTTTTAAATTTAATTTACTAATTATTTGACGCAATGTCAGTTAGAGGGGTGCAGTGCTCTGACTGTGAGATTTGGCAGCTCCAGGAGGCTTCCAGCGTCCCGGATGGCTTCATCTGCGGAAAGTGCACCCAACTGGAGCTCCTCACTGACCGCATGGTTCGGTTGGAGCAGCAGTTGGATGCACTTAGGAGCATGCAGGTGGCGGAAAGCATCATAGATAGCAGTTATATAAATGTGGTCACACCCAAGGTGCAGGCAGAGAAATGGGTGACCATCAGAAAGGGCAGGTAGTCAGTGCAGGAATCCCCTGTGGTTGTCCCCCTCTTGAACAGATACTGTCAAGGGGGGATAGCCTATCAGGGGAAAACAGCAGCAGCCAGAGCAGTGGCACCACGGCTGGCTCTGATGTTCAGAAGGGAGGGTCAAAGCGCAGAAGATCAATAGTCATAGGAGACTCTATAGTCAGGGGTACAGATAGGCGCTTCTGTGGACGTGAAAGAGACTCCAGGATGGTATGTTGCCTCCCTGGTGCCAGGGTACAGGATGTCTCCGAACGGGTAGCGGGCATCCTGAAGAGGGAGGGCAAACAGGCAGAGGTCGTTGTACATATTGGGACTAACGACATAGGCAGGAAGGGGCATGAGGTCCTGCAGCAGGAGTTCAGGGAGCTAGGTAGAATGTTAAAAGACAGGACCTCTAGGGTTGTAATCTCGGGATTACTCTCTGTGCCACGTGCCAGTGAGGCTAGAAATAGGAAGATAGAGCAGCTAAACACGTGGCTAAACAGCTGGTGTAGGAGGGAGGGTTTCCGTTATTTGGACCACTAGGAGCTCTTCCCGGGCAGGTGTGACCTGTATAAGAAGGATGGGTTTCATCTAAACTGGAGAGGCATAAATATCCTGGCTGCGAGGTTTGCTCGTGTCACACGGGAGGGTTTAAACTAGTATGGCAGGGGGGTGGGCACGGGAACAATAGGTCAGAAGGTGAAAGCATTGAGAGAGAACTAGGGAATAGGGCCAGTATGGCTCTGAGGCAGAGCAGACAGGGAGATGTTGCTGAACACAGCGGGTCTGGTGGCCTGAAGTGCATATGTTTTAATGCAAGAAGTATTACGGGTAAGGCAGATGAACTTAAGAGCTTGGATTAGTACTTGGAACTGTGATGTTGTTGTCATTACAGAGACCTGGTTGAGGGAATGACAGGATTGGCAGCTAAACGTTCCAGGATTTAGATGTTTCAGGTGGGATAGAGGGGGATGTAAAAGGGGTGGCGGAGTTGCCCTACTGAGAATATCACAGCTGTAGTGCGGGAGGACACCTCAGAGGGCAGTGAGGCTATGGGTAGAGATCAGGAATAAGAAGGGTGCAGTCACAATGTTGGGGGTTTACTACAGGCCTCCCAACAGCCAGCAGGAGATAGAGGAGCAGATAGGTAGACAGATTTTAGAAAAGAGTAAAAACAACAGGGTTGTTGTGATGGGAGACTTCAACTTCCCCAATATTGACTGGGACTCACTTAGTGCTAGGGGTTTAGACGGGGCAGAGTTTGTAAGGAGCATCCAGGAGGGCTTCTTAAAATAATATGTAGACAGTCCAACTAGGGAAGGGGCTGTACTGGCCCTGGTATTAGGGAATGAGCCCAACCAGGTGGTAGAAGTTTCAGTAGGGGAGCATTTCGGGAACAGTGACCACAATTCAGTAAGTTTTAATGTGCTGGTGGACAAGCATAAGTGTGGTCCTAGGGTGAATGTGCTAAATTGGGGAAAGGCTAATTATAACAATATTAGGTGGGAACATAGAACAGTAAGCACAGAACAGGCCCTTCGGCCCTCCATGTTGTGCCGAGCATTGTCCGAAACCATGATCAAGCTATCCCACTCCCTGTCATTCTGGCGAGCTCCATGTGCCTATCCAATAACCGCTTGAAAGTTCCTAAAGTGTCCGACTCCACTATCACAGCAGGCAGTCCATTCCACACCATAACCACTCTCTGAGTAAAGAACCTACCTTGGACATCCCTCCTATATCTCCCACGACCAGGGACTCATTCATAACCCATTGCTTTCTGTGGGTTCACTTTCAAAAAGGCTGATCTGACTTCCGATGCTGTTATGGTAGTTAATAATAATAATCTTTATTGTTGTCACAAGTAGGCTCACATTAACACTGCAATGAAGTTACTGTGAAAATCCCCTAGTCGCCACATTCCGGCGCCTGTTTGGGTACACAGAGGGAGAATTCAGAATGTCCAATTCACCTAACAGCACGTCTTTCGGGACTTGTGGGAGGAAACCGGAGAACCCGGAGGAAACCCTCGGCGACACAGGGAGAACGTACAGATTCCGCACAGACAGTGACTCAAGCTGGGAATCTAACCTGGGACCCTGGCACTGTGCTACCGTGCCACGGCATTATGGATGTTACTGAAGAACCTAGATTGGGGGCGGATGTTTGAGGGTAAATCAACATCGGACATGTGGGAGGCTTTCAAGTGTCAGTTGAAAAGAATTCGGGACCGGCATGTTCCTGTGAGGAAGAAGGATAAATACGGCAAATTTCGGGAACCTTGGATAACGAAAGATATTGTAGGCCTCGTCAAAAAGAAAAAAAAGAGGCATTTGTCAGGGCTAGAAGGCTGGGAACAGACGAAGCCTGTGTGGAATATAAGGAAAGTAGGAAGGAACTTAAGCAAGGAGTCAGGAGGGCTAGAAGGGGTCACGAAAAGTCACTGGAAAATAGGGTTAAGGAAAATCCCAAGGCTTTTTACACGTAGATAAAAAGCAAGAGGGTAGCCAGGAAAAGGGTTGGCCCACTGAAGGATAGGCAAGGGAATCTATGTGTGGAGCCAGAGGAAATGGGTGAGGTAATGAATGAATACTTTGCATCAGTATTCACCAAAGAGAAGGAATTGGTGGATGTTGAGTGTGGAGAAGGGTGTGTAGATAGCCTGGGTCACATTGAGATCCAAAAAGACGAGGTGTTGGGCGTCTTGAAAAATATTAAGGTCGCTACGTCCTCAGGGCCTGATGGGATCTACCCCAGAATACTGAAGGAGGCTAGAGGGGAAATTGCTGAGGCTTTAACAGAAATCTTTGGATCCTCACTGTCTTCAGGTGATGTCCCGGAGGACTGGAGAATAGCCAATGTTGTTCCTCTGTTTAAGAAGGGTAGCAAGGATAATCCAGGGAACTGCAGTGGTAGGGAAATTACTGGAGAGAATTCTTCGAGACAGGATCTACTCCCATTTGGAAGCAAATTATTAGTGAGAGGCAGCATGGTTTTGTGAAGGGGAGGTCGTGTCTCACTAACTTGATAGAGTTTTTCGAGGAGGTCACTAAGGTGATTGATGCAGGTAGGGCAGTGGATGTTGTCTATATGGACTTCAGTAAGGCCTTTTGACAAGGTCGCTCATGGTAGACTGATACAAAAGGTGAAGTCACACGGGATCAGGGGTGAGCTGGCAAGGTGGATACAGAACTGGCTAGGTCATAGAAGGCAGAGTAGCAGCAATGGAAGGGTGCTTTTCTAATTGGAGGGCTGTGACTAGTGGTGTTCCGCAGGGATCAGTGCTGGGACATTTGCTGTTCATAGTATATATAAATGATTTGGAGGAAAATGTAACTGGTCTGATTAGTAAGTTTGCAGATGACACAAAGGTTGGTGGAATTGCAGATAGCGATGAGGACTGTAGAGGATACAGCAGGATTTAGATCATTTGGAGACTTGGGCGGAGAGATGGCAGATGGATTTTAATCCGGACAAATGTGAGGTAATGCATTTTGGAAGGATTAATGCAGGTAGGGAATATACAATGAATGGTAGAACCCTCAAGAGTATTGAAAGTCAGAGAGATCTAGGTCCACAGGTCAGTGAAAGGAGCAACACAGGTGGAGAAGGTAGTCAAGAAGGCATACGGCATGCTTGCCTTCATTGGACGGGGCATTGAGTATAAGAATTGGCAAGCCATGTTGCAGCTGTATGGAACCTTAGTTAGGCCACACTTGAGTATAGTGTTCAATTCTGGTCGCCACACTACCAGAAGGATGTGGAGGCTTTAGAGAGGGTGCAGAAGAGATTTACCAGGATGTTGCCTGGTATGGAGGGCATTAGCTATGAGGAGCGATTGAATAAACTCGGTTTGTTCTCACTGGAGGGGCGACCTGATAGAGGTCTACAAAATTATGAGGGGCATAGACAGAGTGGATAGTCAGAGGCTTTTCCCCAGGGTAGAGGGGTCAATTACTAGGGGGCATAGGTTTAAGGTGCGAGGGGCAAGGTTTAGAGTCGATGTACGAGGCAAGTTTTTTTTACACAGAGGGTAGTGGGTGCCTGGAACTCGCTACCGGAGGTGGTGGTGGAAGCAGGGACGATAGTGACATTTAAGGGGCATCTTGACATATACATGAATAGGATGGGAATAGAGGGATACGGACCCAGGAAGTGTAGAAGATTGTAGTTTAGTCGGGCAGCATGGGCGGCACGTGCTTGGAGGGCCGAAGGGCCAGTTCCTGTGCTGTACTTTTCTTTGTTCTTTGTTTGTAGCATCCCAATAAGGCTGTGAGGACTGGACAATTGTCCTGAACTCCGGAGGCATCAACACCAGAGAGCCAGCAGCCAGCATGAGAACACCCAAGAGCTGGCCTTCAGGGACATCCCATGACCAGAGAGTGTATGTGTGGACCGGGAAACAATCCAGAGCCCGGTACAGGTCATGTTCCAGCGGGTGTCTGGGGTACAAGGTCAGGGGTCCGGTGCCCAGGAGCCACTGCTGTGGCCGGGGATACTTGTTGAATGGCACCCTGAGAGATGGCTGGGAATGTGAGGGTGTGGGCGCTTGCAGGATCCAAGGGCACTGGGTGGAAGCTATAGCTGATTGTCAGTCTCATACTGTCTCCCACGTTTTTACAGATATTACATTATAGATGATATCTTGCATGGGCCCACCTCCTACCCTGAAGACACGGCCGCCCATCAGGCAAGGGAGGGATCCAGAGAGGGAGGGAGCGACGGTCTTTCGAACAGGCGACGGACAGCACGTGCCACAGGAGGTTCCACCTCAGCAAGATGATGTTGCAGCACATGTGCCATGTCTTTGTGGACGTGGCAGTGAGTGGAGAAGAACAATGACTGCTCCCTGTGGCCATTAAGGTCACCACAGTCCTGAAGTTCTACGTGTCAGGATGATTCCAGGGCTCGTGCAAGGACCTGTGTGGCATATCCCACCCAACAGACGACAAGTGCGTCCATCAAGCCACAGATACCCTGTTTGTCTGGGCTGATGATTACATGAACGTTGACCTGGACCAAACTTATCAAGGTGCCCGGGCACCAGGATTCTCCACCATCACCAGGATGCCCCAGGTCCAGGGGGTAATAGATGGCATGCATGTTGCCTTGCATGCGCCAAGCAGTCCAGGGACACCCTTCATCAGCAGGAAGGAGTTCCACTTGCTGCACGTCCAACTTTTGTGCGACCCACACTTCAAGTGTATGCTTTCCCGGACGTGTGTACAACAGCTACATCTTGGAGCAATCCGAGATCCCGGCACCTTCGAGGGACATCCCAGGGTGACCAGTTGGCTCTTGGGGGATTAGGGGTTCCGCTTAGGACATAGCTATTAACACCACCACAGAGGCCAGCGACCGATGCGGACACCTGATATACCGAGGTCTACATACCCACCCGGGCAGCCACTGACTGGTGCATCGGACTCCTGAAAATGCCGTTCCGATGCTTCAACCACTCTGGTGGTGTACTGCAATACCCACCTCGAAGGGTTGTCCGCTTTGTGGTCTGCTGTGCCCTCCACAACCTGGTACAGCAGCCGGGCAACATGGTAGAGGTGGAGGAGGCACATGCGCCCTCCGAGGAGGAGGGGCTGGACCAGGAAGGGTGGGAGGACAAGCCTGTGGAGAACTCTCAGAAGCAGCCGGAGGGGGATGACAGGTGGCGGTGAGGGTCAAACATGCCCGGAGGACCAGGAAGGTCTTCATCCTTGCCCGCTTCCCATTGGACATGGCTTTGTCCATCAATTCTCCTCTTCCGCCCCTTCCCACCCACCGTCCCCCACAGCGGCTCCCCTCCACCCGGCCCGCCTCACACTACAAACCTCCCCCCCCCCCCAGCCCCGGCTATTCCCTCACCCATCCATTACCCGCCCCCTTGGCGCTCCTCCCCCCACCAACCTCAGACCTCACAAAGGTGAAGACGCTGGAGTCAGGATGGAGACTCCGCCAGATGTCCAGACTTAGGATACATCGGATGGAGAGGAAAACTGCAGGGGGTGGGCACAATGGAAATGTGGAGCTTGTTCAAGGAACAGCTACTGCGTGTCCTTGATAAGTATGTACCTGTCAGGCAGGGAGGAAGTGGTCGAGTGAGGGAACCGTGGTTTACTAAAGCAGTCGAAACACTTGTCAAGAGGAAGAAGACTTATGTAAAGATGAGACATGAAGGTTCAGTTAGGGCGCTCAAGAGTTACAAGTTGGCTAGGAAGGACCTAAAGAGAGAGCTAAGAAGAGCCAGGAGGGGACATGAGAAGTCTTTGGCAGGTAGAATCAAGGATAACCCTAAAGCTTTCTATAGATATGTCAGGGATAAAAGAATGACTAGGGTAAGAGTAGGGCTAGTCAAGGACAGTAGTAGGAAGTTGTGCTTGGAGTCCGAGGAGATAGGAGAGGTGCTAAATGAATATTTTTCGTCAGTATTCACACAGGAAAAAGACAATGTTGTTGAGGAGAATACTGAGATTCAGGCTACTAGACTAGATGGGCTTGAGGTTCATAAGGAGGAGGTGTTAGCAATTCTGGAAAGTGTGAAAATAGATAAGTCACCTGGGCCGGATGGGATTTATCCTAGGATTCTCTGGGAAGCTAGGGAGGTGATTGCTGAGCCTTTGGCTTTGATCTTTAAGTCATCTTTGTCCACAGGAATAGTGCCAGAAGACTGGAGGATAGCAAATGTTGTCCCCTTGTTCAAGAAGGGGAGTAGAGATAACCCCGGTAACTATAGACCAGTGAGCCTTACTTCTGTTGTGGGCAAAATCTTGGAAAGGTTTATAAGAGATAGGATCTATAATCATCTGGAAAGGAATAATTTGATTAGAGATAGTCAACACGGTTTTGTGAAGGGTAGGTCGTGCCTCACAAACCTTATAGAGTTCTTTGAGAAGGTGACCAAACAGGTGGTTGAGGGTAAAGCAGTTGATGTGGTGCATATGGATTTCAGTAAAGCGTTTGATAAGGTTCCCCATGGTAGGCTACTGCAGAAACTACGGAGGCATGGGATTCAGGGTGATTTAGCAGTTTGGATCAGAAATTGGCTAGCTGAAAGAAGACAAAGGGTGGTGGTTGATGGGAAATGTTCAGACTGGAGTCCAGTTACTAGTGGTGTACCACAAGGATCTGTTTTGGGGCCACTGCTGTTTGTCATTTTTATAAATGACCTGGAGGAGGGCGTAGAAGGATGGGTGAGTAAATTTGCAGATGACACTAAAGTCGGTGGAGTTGTGGACAGTGCGGAAGGATGTTACAAGTTACAGAGGGACTGCAATAATAAGCTGCAGCGCTGGGCTGAGAGGTGGCAAATGGAGTTTAATGCAGAAAAGTGTGAGGTGATTCATTTTGGAAGGAATAACAGGAAGACAGAGTACTGGGCTAATGGTAAGATTCTTGGCAGTGTGGATGAGCAGAGAGATCTCAGTGTCCATGTACATAGATCCCTGAAAGTTGCCACCCAGGTTGAGAGGGTTGTTAAGAAGGCGTACGGTGTGTTAGCTTTTATTGGTAGAGGGATTGAGTTTCGGAGCCATGAGGTCATGTTGCAGCTATACAACACTCTGGTGCGGCTGCATTTGGAGTATTGCGTGCAATTCTGGTCGCCGCATTATAGGAAGGATGTGGAAGCATTGGAAAGGGTGCAGAGGAGATTTACCAGAATGTTGCCTGGTATGGAGGGAAGATCTTATGAGGAAAGGCTGAGGGACTTGAGGTTGTTTTCGTTAGAGAGAAGAAGGTTAAGAGGTGACTTAATTGAGGCATACAAGATGATCAGAGGATTGGTTAGGGTGGACAGTGAGAGCCTTTTTCCTCGGATGGTGATGTCTAGCACGAGGGGATATACCTTTAAATTGAGGGGAGATAGATATAAGACAGATGTCAGAGGTAGGTTCTTCACTCAGAGAGTAGTAAGGGCGTGGAATGCCCTGCCTGCAACAGTAGTGGACTCGCCAACACTAAGGACATTCAAATGGTCATTGGATAGACATATGGACAATAAGGGAATAGTGTAGATGGGCATTAGAGTGGTTTCACAGGTCGGCGCAACATCGAGGGCCGAAGGGCCTGTACTGCGCTGTAATGTTCTATGTTCTAAGTCAAAAAACCCAACCAGGTTCCTTAACTTCACCACCGCACGAGAGCTGCTCAGGGTACCAAGGTGGTCCTTTGTTGTCCCGAGGTTGCAATTAAAATCTCCCCCAGGACAATGCACTCACCTGTGGAGATGGTGCCAAGATGAGCGGACACTTGCTCGAAGAAAGTACTCTGCTGCCGGCCAGCCTGGAGAGTGTAGACATTCACAAAATGAAGTACCTTGCCCCCCCCCCCTCGTGGACCATCAGCCGCAACAATCTGCATGGCACTGGCTCCTTGATCCCCACGATCTCCAGTTGAAAATGTGGGGCCAACAAGATGACTCAAGTAGACCCCCCCTCCCACCCCTCGGGCCACCCCAGGAGCCACATGGATTTGTCTCCCGAAGCGGTGTGGGTTTCTTGTGGGAAGCACGCTGCATACTTCCTGTCCCGGAGGACCAAGAAGCTCTGGAACCTGCAGAGTGCGTCCCTGCTGCCGTCGATGTTAAGACTGGCTATGGACATCTCCATATCAGCAGTAAAGTGCCACCTTCACCGTCACCGTTCTAGTGCTTGGAGGGAGCAGAAGAATTCGGCGAGGAACGATTTAAGCTAGTCAGTCGCATCCAGATCTCCCGCCTCTTTAACATAGGCGTGGGAAGACTTAATGAGCAGCACGCTATGTCAGGCCACTGGTCGAGGGCTGGCTGTACTCGATTCCAGAGACTGCGGTTGGCATGTGGAAAAGTCTAGCGTTCCCTTGAGGGTGAGGGGCGACTCTGTGTCGGGCACGAGGGAGACCACTGCCCCGCTATAGATGGACTCAAAATCCGAGACCAAAAAATGCAGAAGGTTTCCCCTTTGTGGGAGGCTTTGAAAATCTCCTCTAATACCTTCTCCCAGGCCAAGCAGACAAATGCCTGGTGCCCAGAAGGAGTAGATGTGCTTGAGGGGAGTACTCGTCAGTCATTAGAAGGAACAACGCCACCTTGGAAGGTACCTCCTCCAGTAGTCGGAGGTGGGGGAGGAGGAGTTCCGTAGGGAGGTAGGGTGGGATTTTGGAAAGTATGACCATCTCGGCAGTGGCCTCAAGAGGGTCCACTGCCATGTAGGTCCCGCCCATCATAAGCCCCTATTCAAGGGCGAGGTGGACTGCCCTCTCAGCCCTCAGGAAAAACATGACCCTCCTGTACATATGGGAGGCGGCCACAATGGCCCCGGCCATTGCAAGAACGCACGCCTCGATGCTCACGGGGGGTGAGCGTGGCTTTTGGCCCCTAGCTTCTGGGTTTGGATCGGGTGTAGTCGAGGCTGAAGAGGCCATCACCCCCCGCATCGGTTGCTCTGGACTGCCCCTCCACCGCCGGAGGGGCAAGTGCTGTGCCCACCCCTATGTGGGCTTTGTCGTATCAGTTAGATTTGGAAATAGATGGGGGTAAGGGAAGTGAGGGAGAATAATGTACTCTCCCCCTAGGGGAGTGACAAGGGTAGGAAGGGAAGAGGGATTAAGGGACACAGCGGAAAGAGGAGGATGGGGCACCGTGGATGGACTGGTACCTGATGGGAGACTTCTGTTGAGCTGGAGGGTAGGAGGGTAGGGGAGCAAAAGTAGACCTTCAGCCCCGGAGCAGGGCCCAGCTATCACAGTCTGTACTCCCACCCTAGGACGACCACATCAGTGTAAAGTACGTGCTGGTGTGCATAGTCTTCAGCCAGTGAGGGGCCCAGCAAACTACAGACCATACTCCCACCCGAGGACGACCACACCAACATGAAGAGCCGCTGGAGGATATCAGCAAACACACTGCCCACTGGATCATCCTGTCCTGGAACAAGCACACCTGATGGAAGAAAAAGGCTTCATCCTTGCTGAAGGCAGTTGTTGATGGATGGGAGGACCAGGTGGGCCAGGACCCTCAGTCCAGAAGGGGTCCAGCAAACAAGCAATCCAAAGGGCTCCGTTCCCACCTCAATCTTGAACTTGCTTTCTTCTTGTCCTTCTTTCTTTTCTCTCTCCAGGCAGCTCGACAGCAACCAACCCTGGGAACTGATGAGCAGCAATAAGAGAGAAAAAAAGAGAGACACAGACACAGAGACAGAGAAAGAGCGTGCAAGAGAGAGCGGGCGAGGAGGAGAGAGCGTGCGAGAGAGCCACTTCCTAACTCCAGTATGTCTGGACTGTGAGTGCCTGCTTGGCTGAGTGTGAGTGCTTTCGGAGTTGTGTGAACACAGGGAGTTAGGTGAAACTTTATCTGAAAAGACTGAGTGAGGAGTTCAGTCCGGGCAGGAATGGAGCAAGGGCGAGTTTCATAAACACCAAGATCAATTCCTGTCCTCATTGACTTCACAGTCAGCGTCACAGTGAAACACTCATGAATATAAAAAGGACAGCATGGTAGCACAAGTGGATAGCACTATGGCTTCACAGCGCCAGGGTCCCAGGTTCGATTCCCTGCTGGGTCACTGTCTGAGTGGAGTCTGCACGTTCTCCCTGTGTCTGCGTGGGTTTCCTCCGGGTGCTCCGGTTTCATCTCACAGTCCAAAGACGTGCAGGTTAAGTGGACTGGCCATGATAAATTGCCCTTAGTGTCCAAAAAGGTGAGGAGGGGTTATTGGGTTACAGGGATAGGGTGGAAGTGAGGGCTTAAGTAGATCGGTGGAGTCTCGATGGGCCAAATGGCCTCCTTCTGCACTGTATGCTCTAGGTTTTCTTTGCTTTTTTGTTTGGAGGATAACTGAGAAACAGCACGAGTGTAAGCCAGGGTCATTATAATACAGTAATATAAGTAAACAAAGTAGGTAAGGGAAGTAAAGTTAGCCCAAGGGAGATAAGTAAATAGTATTCTTATATAGCTTAAGTTTTGTTAAAAGGGGCTTAAGGGTAGACAAGGGAGGAGAGCTTGCAACCGTGATATATGCCTCCTGTACTATGTGGTAAATCATGGAAGCTTCAATTGGCTCTGGTGATGTGCAGGACGTGTGTCAAACTGCAGCTACTGGTTAACCGCATTTTGGAGTTGAGGGTGGATACGCTGTGGAGCATCCGCAATGCTGAACATGTTGTGGATAACAAAGAACAAAGAAATGTACAGCACAGGAACAGGCCCTTCGGTCCTCCAAGCCCGTGCCGACCATGCTGCCCGACTAAACTACAATCTTCTACACTGCCTGGGTCCGTATCCCTCTATTCCCAATCTATTCGTGTATTTGTCAAGATGCCCCTTAAATGTCACTATCGTCCCTGCTTCCACCACCTCCTCCGGTAGCGAGTTCCAGGCACCCACTACCCTCTGTGTAAAAAACTTGCCTCGTACATCTACTCTAAACCTTGCCCCTCTCACCTTAAACCTATGCCCCCTAGTAATTGACCCCTCTACCCTGGGGAAAAGCCTCTGACTATCCACTTTGTCTATGCCCCTCATAATTTTGTAGACCTCCATCAGGTCGCCCCTCAACCTCCGTCGTTCCAGTGAGAACAAACCGAGTTTATTCAACCGCTCCTCATAGCTACTGCCCTCCATACCAGGCAACATTCTGGTAAATCTCTTCTGCACCCTCTCTAAAGCCTCCACATCCTTCTGGTAGTGTGGCGACCAGAATTGAACACTATACTCCAAGTGTGGCCTAACTAAGGTTCTATACAGCTGCAACATGACTTGCCAATTCTTATACTCAATGCCCCGGCCAATGAAGGCAGGCATGCCGTATGCCTTCTTGACTACCTTCTCCACCTGTGTTGCCCCTTTCAGTGACCTGTGGACCTGTACTCCTAGATCTCTCTGACTTTCAATACTCTTGAGGGTTCTACCATAACATGTTCAGTGAGGTGGTCACACCGCAGGGGAGGAGGACTGAACAGGCAGAAAGGGTGTGGGTGACCACCAGGTAGAAGGTGGGTAGTGCAGGGGTCCTCTGAGGCCATCCCCCTTTCTAACAGATAGATTTTGGATACTGTTGGGAGAGATGACTGTGTAAGGGAAAGCAGTGGCAGCCAACTTCATGGCACCATGGGTGGGTCTGCTGCAAAAGAGGGGAGGAAGAATGTCATGGCTATAGTCGTAGGGGGATCAATTGTAAGGGGAACTAACAGGTGTTTCTGTGATTGCAAAAGAGACTTCAGCATGTAATGTTGCCTCCATGTTCAGGTTCAGGGGTGTCACTGAGCAGCTGCAGGGCGTACTGAAGGGGGAGAGCAAACAGACAGATACCGAGGTACATATTGGTACCAACGATATTAGCACAAAAACGGAATGAGGTCCTGAAAGCAGTTCAGGGAGCTTGGAAGTAGATTAAAAGCAGGACCCAGAGGTAGCAATCTCTGCATTACCTCCACATGTTAGTGAGTATAGAAATAGGAGATTAGTCCAGATGAACAATGCGTGGCTGGAGAGATGGTCCAGGAGGGAGGACTTTAGATTTCTGGGACATTGGGACCGTTTTGGGGGACAGTGGGACCTGTACAAGGCGGACGGTTTGCCCCTGAACTGAAATGGGACCAGTGGCCTTGCAGGGAGGTTCGCTAGTGCTTTTGGGAGGATTTAAACTAACTTGGCAGGTACCTGGGATCCTCAGAGAAGATTTAGCATGGGTAGAAGCACAGCCAAAATTAGAGGAGACATCAAGTGAGTCAGGAAAGCCTGAATGCTGAGACTAGTTAAGTCACCAAGGAGTTTGGCAAGATTGGCAAGTATTTATTTTAATGCAAGGAGTTTGACGAACAAGGCAGATAAACTGAAGGCTCACATTAAAACATGGAGATAAGATGTTACTACTGAGACATGGTTAAGAGAGGGGTAGTATTGACAGCTCAATATTCCAGGATACAGAATCTTTAGGCGAGGTAGGGAAGGAGGGAAAACAGGATGGGTTGTTACAATTTTGATCAGGGAATAAATTACAGCAGTAAGGAGGGGTGACAGCTTAGAAGGCTCTTCAACTGAGGCCATATGGGTAGAACCTAAAAACCAAAATGGTGCAATTACATTGGTGGGAATGTTCTATAGGTCCCCAAACAGTCCGAGAGAAATAGAAGAGCAGATACGTAGGCAAATTTCAACAAAGGGAAAAGTAATACGGAATGATAGTGGGGGATTTCAACTTCCCAAATTTTGTTTTTAATGTTTTTATTGGCTTTCACATTTTTATGTTACACATTCCAGTTCATACTTCAAATTTACAAGTTAAATTCCCCAATATTAACTGGAGAAGCCAAAGCGTAAAGGTTTAGAGGGAGCAGAATTCTTAAAATGCATCCAGGAGAACATTTTGAGCCAGTCGTAGAAGGACCTACAAGAGAAGGGGCAGTGCTGGACTTAATTTTTGGTCACAAAACTGGGCAAGTGGTTGAAGTATCAGTGGGGGAACATTTTGCAGTCAGTGATCATAACTCCATTAGATTCGGATTGTTATGGAAAAGGACGAGGATGGGCCTGAGATCAAAGATCTAAATTGGGGGAAGGCTGATCTTAGTAAGATCAGATATCTCATCCCTAAAAGTGCAAACTTGATAATGCAACATCCCATCAGGACTCACTGAAACAACAGCCAGGTTCTGCTCAAGTCCTACTGAATCAAAAGGCAGCAGCATAATCTTCAGGTATGTTTCTTCAGGATAAATTTGGGTTCTTTCATATTGGTGGCTACAGACTATCTTTTCAAGACCTAAAATTCCATAATATCCGAGAATATGATAGAAAAATAGAATGGTTACAACCCAGGATGAGGCCATTCTATCTGTCATGTCTGTGCCAGCTCTGCAAGTGAAACTCACCTCAACCCACACCCCAGTCCTTTATGGGAAGCACCTTCAAAGAGCTGTACCAAACACAAAACTGAGTACATTGGAAGGAATGAAGATCACTGACATCACTGCATAAGCACTACATGCCCCAAAACAAGCATCAGTTCATCAAAATACAGGGAACTGAAGATGTTAATAAACCAGACCATCCACAACTGGTTGAGGTGAATGAAAATCAGACTGCAGTACTTTCAGGAGCATTACTCGTTGCCAATTCTACCAAAGTCGTGCACAGAATGTTTTTGCTCTTGGAACCGGACTACAAACGGTTGAGGGTTACAATAATAGAGAAAACAAATAATGGAAAAACATTTCAGCTACAGATCAACTGATGTGCTATAGCCTTGGTTCTCATCCTTTTTGATTGAAGACCAATTTTTTTGCGTTCAAATTAGTTATACAATGATACGTATTAATTTTATTTTACTTACTTAATATGAAACCTATTGGTGGTGCTCGTTTCCAAATCGCAATGGCCTCACCTGTCTCACCTTCTTCAGCCCCTTCAACCATCCAAGATCTCTGTACTCTTCCAATTCTAAACTCATGCTCTCTTGATTTTCATCACTTTATCATTAGTATCCTGAAAACTGGTTAGACCCAAAACTCTGGAAATCCTTCCTGATGCCTCTCTGTGCCTATTTTACTCATCTCATTTAAATTACTCCATGAAATCCACCTCTTCCCCTATTCTTTTGGTTACATTTGTTAATACTTTCTTATGTGTCTCTGTGACAAATTTTGTTTGACAAAACTCATGTGAAATGCTTTTGTTGCACCTTCGTTGTAGGAAAACGCGCATAGATCAAAGTTGTTTACATAGATACATAGACGATAGGAGCAGGAGGAGGCCTTTTGGCCGTTCGAGCCTACTCTGCCATTCATCACGATCATGGCTGATCATCCAACTCAACAGCCTAATCCTGCTTTCTCCCCATTGCCTTTGATCCCATTCTCCCCAAGTGCTATATCCAGCCTCCTCTTGAATATATGCAATGTTTTAGCATCAACTACCTCTTGTGGCAATGAATTCCACAGGCTCACCACTCTTTGGGTGAAGAAATGTCTCCTATTCTCTGTCTGAAATAGTTTACCTGAATCCTCAGACAAGGTTAGTTTCGGGAGTTCAGTTCCGGGAGCGGCCACAGGGAGCAAGTGCTGCTGGGAGAGGCAAGTGCTGTTTAAAAAGTTCCTTACCTTGCAGGTCAGCCGTTAGTTTCGGGAGTTCAGTTCCGGGAGCGGCCACAGGGAGCAAGTGCTGCTGGGAGAGGTAAGTGCTGTTTAAAAAGTTCCTTACCTTGCAGGTCAGCCGTTAGTTTCGGGAGTTCAGTTCCGGGAGCGGCCACAGGGAGCAAGTGCTGCTGGGAGAGGTAAGTGCAGTTTAAAAAGTTCCTTACCTTGCAGGTCAGCCGTTAGTTTCGGGAGTTCAGTTCTGGGAGCAGGCCTATTGGCTGACTGTAAATCAGGAAGGATACAAAAGGTGTGGCTGAAGTGCCTTTAGAAACGGAGTGCTGGAAGCAAACAGAGTGTATCTGAGTTTGGGTAAGAGGTGAGTGAGGGCTGTGTTTTTTTTTGGAGTTTGGTGTTTGGGGTTGAGTTTCCAAAAAAAACCCCACAATTATTTAAGTAAATTAATTAACTAGTTAAGGGAATTTGGTGCTCATCTTAAGGAGGTGCAGAGAAGCAGACCTGTGAGGGAGTCTCGGGAGCAATTACATCACAGCCAGCAGGTAAGTGATTGGCTTGTGACTGGTAAGTGATTTTTCTTTTCTCTTTGACTTTCTCTTAGCTGTGTAGTGTAGTTCAAATTTAACTTCAGGTTTAAGTCATGGCAGGAGAGCTCAGACCCGTGTCATGCTCCTCTTGTGAGATGTGGCAATTCAGGGACCCTTCTGGTGTCCCTGACTCCTTCATCTGCAAGAAGTGTGTCCAACTGCAGCTCCCGTTAGACCGTTGACTGCTCTGGAGCTGCGGATGGATTCACTTTGGAGCATCCGCGATGCTGAGGAAGTTGTGGATAGCATATACAATGAGTTGGTCACACCGCAGATTAAAATTACTGAGGCAGATAGGGAATGGGTGACCAACAGACAGAGGAAGAGTAGGAAGGCAGTGCAGGGATCCCCTGCGGTCATCTCCCTCCAAAACAGATTTACCGTTTTGGAAACTGTTGGGGGAGATGGCTCACCAGTGGAAGGTGGCAGCAGCCAGGTTCATGGCACCGTGGCTGGCTCTGCTGCACAGAAGGGCGGGAAAAGAGTGGCAGAGCTATAGTGATAGGGGATTCAATTGTAAGGGGAATAGACAGGCGTTTCTGCGGACGCAAACGAGAATCCAGGTTGGTATGTTGCCTCCCTGGTGCAAGGGTCAAGGATGTCTCGGAGCGGCTGCAGGGCATTCTGGAGGGAGAGGGTGAACAGCCAGCTGTCGTGGTGCATATAGGCGCCAACGATATAGGTAAAAAAACGGGATGAGGTCCTACAAGCTGAATTTAGGGAGTTAGGAGTTAAACTAACAAGTAGGACCTCAAAGGTAGCAATCTCAGGATTGCTACCAGTGCCACGTGATAGTCAGAGTAGGAATGACAGGATAGCTAGGGTGAATACGTGGCTTGAGAGATGGTGCAAGAGGGAGGGTTTCAAATTCCTGAGACATTGGAACCGGTTCGGGGGAGGTGGGACCTGTACAAATCGGACGGTCTGCATCTGAGTGGGACCGGAACTAGTGTTCTCGGGGGTGTGTTTGCTAGTGCAGTTGGGGAGGGTTTAAACTAATGTGGCAGGGGGAGGCGAACCGATGTAGGAAGTCAGTGGGGACGGAATCAAAAGGCAGGAAGGGAGAGTGTGTAAAGCATGGCCAGAGAAAGTATAGAACATAGAACGATACAGCGCAGTACAGGCCCTTCGGCCCACGATGTTGCACCGAAACAAAAGCCATCTAACCTACACTATGCCATTATCATCCATATGTTTATCCAATAAACTTTTAAATGCCCTCAATGTTGGCGAGCTCACTACTGTAGCAGGTAGGGCATTCCACGGCCTCACTACTCTTTGCGTAAAGAACCTACCTCTGACCTCTGTCCTATATCTATTACCCCTCAGTTTAAAGCTATGTCCCCTCGTGCCAACCATTTCCATCCGCGGGAGAAGGCTCTCACTGTCCACCCTATCCAACCCCCTGATCATTTTGTATGCCTCTATTAAGTCTCCTCTTAACCTTCTTCTCTCTAACGAAAACAACCTCAAGTCCATCAGCCTTTCCTCATAAGATTTTCCCTCCATACCAGGCAACATCCTGGTAAATCTCCTCTGCACCCGCTCCAAAGCCTCCACGTCCTTCCTATAGTGCCGTGACCAGAACTGTACGCAATACTCCAAATGCGGCCGTACCAGAGTTCTGTATAGCTGCAACATGACCTCCTGACTCCGGAACTCAATCCCTCTACCAATAAAGGCCAACACTCCATAGGCCTTCTTCACAACCCTAACAACCTGGGTGGCAACTTTCAGGGATCTATGTACATGGACACCTAGATCCCTCTGCTCATCCACACTTCCAAGAGCTTTACCATTATCCAAATATTCCGCATTCCTGTTATCCCTTCCAAAGTGAATCACCTCACACTTCTCTACATTAAACCCCATTTGCCACCTCTCAGCCCAGCTCTGCAGCTTATCTATATCCCTCTGTAACCTGCTACATCCTTCCACACTATCGACAACACCACCGACTTTAGTATCGTCTGCAAATTTACTCACCCACCTTTCTGCGCCTTCCTCTAGGTCATTGCTAAAAATGACAAACAGCAACGGCCCCAGAACAGATCCTTGTGGTACTCCACTTGTAACTGAACTCCATTCTGAACATTTCCCATCAACCACCACCCTCTGTCTTCTTTCAGCTAGCCAATTTCTGATCCACATCTCTAAATCACCCTCAATCCCCAGCCTCCGTATTTTCTGCAATAGCCTACCGTGGGGAACCTTATCAAACGCTTTGCTGAAATCCATATACACCACATCAACTGCTCTACCCTTGTCTACCTGTTCAGTCACCTTCTCAAAGAACTCGATAAGGTTTGTGAGGCATGACCTACCCTTGACAAAGCCATGCTGACTATCCCTGATCATATTATTCCTATCTAGATGATTATAAATCTTGTCTCTTATAATCCCCTCCAAGACTTTACCCACTACAGACGTGAGGCTCACCGGTCTATAGTTGCCGGAGTTGTCTCTGCTCCCCTTTTTGAACAAAGGGACCACATTTGCTATCCTCCAGTCCTCTGGCACTATTCCTGTAGCCAATGATGACATAAAAATCAAAGCCAAAGGTCCAGCAGGGCAGAGAGCAAGGAAAGTCTACATCAAACTGCATTTATTTCAATGCAAGGGGCCTGACGGGCAAAGCGGATGAACTCAGGGCATGGATGGGCACATGGGACTGGGATATTATAGCTATGACTGAAACATGGCTAAGGGAGGGGCAGGACTGGCAGCTCAATGTTCCGGGGTACAGATGCTATAGAAAGGATAGAACAGGAGGTAAGAGAGGAGGTGGGAGTGGCGTTTTTGATTAGGGAGAACATCACGGCAGTACTTAGAGGGGATATATCCGAGGGTTCGCCCACTGAGTCTATATGGGTGGAACTGAAAAATAAGAAGGGAGAGATCACCTTGATAGGACTGTACTACAGGCCCCCAAATAGTCAGCGGGAAATTGAGGAGCAAATATGTAAGGAGATTACAGATAGCTGCAAGTAAAATAGGGTGGTAATAGTAGGGGACTTTAACTTTCCCAACATTGACTGGGACAGCCATAGCATTAGGGGCTTGGATGGAGGGAAATTTGTTGAGTGTATTCAGGAGGAATTTCTCATTCAGTATGTGGATGGACCGACTAGAGAGGGGGCAAAACTTGACCTCGTCTTGGGAAATAAGGAAGGGCAAGTGATAGAAGTGCTAGTGAGGGATCACTTTGGGACAAGTGACCATAATTCCATTAGTTTTAAGATAGCTATGGAGAATGATAGGTCTGGCCCAAGAGTTAAAATTCTTAATTGGGGCAAGGCCAATTTTGATGGTATCAGACAGGAACTTTCAGAGGTAGATTGGGGGAGACTGTTGGCAGGCAAAGGGACGGCTGGTAAATGGGAGGCTTTTAAAAATGTGTTAACCAGGGTTCAGGGTAAGCACATTCCCTTTAGAGTGAAGGGGCAAGGCTGGTAGAAGTAGGGAACCCTGGATGACTCGAGATATTGAGACTCTGGTCAAAAAGAAGGAGGCATATGACGTACATAAACAACTGGGATCAAGTGGATCCCTTGAAGAGTATAGAGATTGTCGAAATAGAGTTAAGAGGGAAATCAGGAGGGCAAAAAGGGGACATGAAATTGCTTTGGCAAATAATGCAAAGGAGAATCCAAAGAGCTTCTACAGATACATAAAGGGAAAAAGAGTAACTAGGGACAGAGTAGGGCCTCTTAAGGATCAACAAGGACATCTATGTGCAGAGCCACAAGAGTTGGGTGAGATCCTGAATGAATATTTCTTATCGGTATTCACGGTGGAGAAAGGCATGGATGTTAGGAAACTAAGGGAAATAAATAGTGATGTCTTGAGAAGTGTGCATATTACAGAGGAGGAGGTGCTGGAAGTCTTAAAGCGCATCAAGGTAGATAAATCCCCGGGACCTGATGAAATGTATCCCAGGATGTTGTGGGAGGCTAGGGAGGAAATTGCGGGTCCCCTAACAGAGATATTTGAATCATCGGCAGCCACAGGTGAGGTGCCTGAAGATTGGAGAGTAGCGAATGTTGTGCCCTTGTTTAAGAAGGGCAGCAGGGAAAAGCCTGGGAACTACAGACCGGTGAGCCTAACGTCTGTAGTAGGTAAGTTGCTAGAAGGTATTCTGAGAGACAGGATCTACAAGCATTTAGAGAGGCAAGGACTGATTCGGGGCAGTCAGCATGGCTTTGTGCGTGGAAAATCATGTCTCACAAATTTGATTGAGTTTTTTGAGGGAGTGACCAAGAAGGTAGATGAGGGCAGTGCAGTAGACGTTGTCTACATGGACTTTAGCAAAGCCTTTGACAAGGTACCGCATGGTAGGTTGTTGCAGAAGGTTAAAGCTCACGAGATCCAGGGTGAGGTTGCCAATTGGATTCAAAATTGGCTGGACGACAGAAGACAGAGGGTGGTTGTAGAGGGTTGTTTTTCAAACTGGAGGGCTGTGACCAGTGGTGTGCCTCAGGGATCGGTGCTGGGTCCACTGTTATTTGTGATTTATATTAATGATTTGGATGAGAATTTAGGAGGCATGGTTAGTAAGTTTGCAGATGATACCAAGATTGGTGGCACAGTGGATAGTGAAGAAGGTTATCTAGGATTGCAACGGGATCTTGATCAATTAGGCCAGTGGGCCGACGAATGGCAGATGGAGTTTAATTTAGATAAATGTGAGGTGATGCATTTTGGCAGATCGAATCAGGCCAGGACCTACTCAGTTAATGGTATGTCGTTGGGGAGAGTTATAGAACAAAGAGATCTAGGAGTACAGGTTCATAGCTCCTTGAAGGTGGAGTCGCAGGTGGACAGGGTGGTGAAGAAGGCATTCGGCATGCTTGGTTTCATTGGTCAGAACATTGAATACAGGAGTTGGGACGTCTTGTTGAAGTTGTACAAGACATTGGTACGGCCACACTTGGAATACTGTGTGCAGTTCTGGTCACCCTATTATAGGAAGGATATTATTAAACTGGAAAGAGTGCAGAAAAGATTTACTAGGATGTTACCGGGACTTGATGGTTGAGTTATAAGGAGAGGCTGGATAGACTGGGACTTTTTTCCCTGGAGCGTAGGAGGCTTAGGGGTGATCTTATAGAGGTCTATAAAATAATGAGGGGCATAGATAAGGTAGATAGTCAACATCTTTTCCCAAAGGTAGGGGAGTCTAAAACTAGAGGGCATAGGTTTAAGGTGAGAGGGGAGAGATTCAGAAGGGCCCAGAGGGGCAATCTCTTCACTCAGAGGGTAGTGAGTGTCTGGAATGTGCTGCCAGAGGTAGTAGTAGAGGCGGGTACAATTGTATCTTTTAAAAAGCATTTAGATAGTTACATGGGTAAGATGGGTATAGAGGGTTATGGGCCAAGTGCGGGCAACTGGGACTAGCTTAATGGTAAAAACTGGGCGGCATGGACTGGTTGGGCCGAAGTGCCTGTTTCCATGCTGTAAACTTCTTTGATTCTATGTGACCCCTGGTCTGGACACATCCATCATTGGTAACTTCTTCCCTGCATCTACCCTGTCTAGTCCTGTTAGAATTTTCTAAGTCTCCATGAGATCTCCCCTCATTCGTCTAAACTCCAGCGAGAACAATCCCAAACCAGTCAATCTCTCCTCATATGATAGTCCTGCCATCCCTGGAATCAGTCTGGTAAAGCTTCGCTGTACTCCCTCGAGAGCAAGAACAACCTTCCTCAGAGAGGGAGACCAAAACTGCACACAATATTCCATGTGTGGCCTCACTAAGGCCTTGTACAACTGCAGCAACACATCCCTGCTTCTATACTCAAACCTCTCGTAATGAAGACCAACATACCATTACCCTTATGTACTACCAGCGGCACCTGCATGCTTACCTTCAGCGACTGATGCACAAGGACACCCAGGTTTCGCTGCACACTCCCCTCTCCCAATTTACAACCATTCAGGTAGTAATCTGCCTTCCTGTTTTAGCTTCCAAAATGTATAACCTCACACTTATCCAAATTATACTGCATCTGCCATTGGTTAGCCCACTCGCCCAACCTGTCCAGGTCATGCTCTAGGATCTCTGCATCCTCGTCACAGTTCACCCTCCCACCTATCTTGGTATCATCTGCAAACTTTGAGATGTTACATTTTGTTTCCTCATCCAAATCATTAATATATATTGTGAATAGCTGGGGTCCCAGCACCGATCCCTGTGGTACCCCACTGGTTACTGCCTAGTTACTTGAAAAGGACCCATTAATTCCTACTCTTTGTTTCCTCTCAACCAACCAGTTTTCTATCCACCTCAATACGTTTCCCCCAATCTTTGGGCAGCACGGTAGCATGGTGGTTAGCACAATTGCTTCACGGCTCCAGGGTCCCAGGTTCGAATCCCGGCTTGGGTCACCGTCTGTGCGGAGTCTGCATGTTCTCCCCGTGTGTGCGTAGGTTTCCTCTGGGTGCTCCGGTTTCCTCCCACAGTCCAAAGATGTGCAGGTTAGGCACGTTGGCCGTGCTAAATTGCCCTTAGTGTCCAAAAATTGCCCTTAGTGTTGGGTGGGGTTACTGGGTTATGGGGCTAGAGGGGAGGTGTGGGCTTGGGTAGGGTGCTCTTTCCAAGAGCCGGTGCAGACTCGATGGGCCGAATGGCCTCCTTCTGCACTGTAAATTCTATGAGATCTATCTCATGTGCTTTAATTTTGCACAATAATCTCTTATGCGGGACTTTGTCAATCGCCTTCTGAAAGTCCAAATATACCACTTTGGCTGGCTCCCCCTTGTCAACTGTACTGGTTACATCTTCAAAGAATTCCAACAGATTTGTCAAGCATGATTTTCCCTTCATAAATCTATGCTGACTCTGATTGATCCTGCCCTGCTTTCCAAATGTGCTGCTATAAAGTCCTTGATAATGGATTCAAGAATTTTCCTCACTACCGATGTTAGGCTTACTGGTCTGTAATTCCCTGCTTTCTCTCTACCTCCCTTTTTAAATATTGGAGTGACGTGAGCTACCCTCCAATCTGCAGGGACAGTTCCAGAGTCTATAGAATCCTGGAAGATGACCACCAATGGATCCACTATTTCCAGAGCCACCACCTTAAGCACTCGGGATGCAGATTTTCAGGCCCTGGGCATTTGTCCGCTTTCAATCCCATCACTTTTCCCAGCACCATTTCTCTACTAATGTTGATCTCCCTCTCCCTAAACCTTTCATTCTCCAACATTTCTGGTATCTGATTTGTGTCCTCTTTTGTGAAGACAGAACCAAAGTATGTATTCAATTGCTCAGCCATTTCTTTGTCCCTTATTATGCATTCCCCTGTTTCTGTCTGTAGGGGGCCTACATTTCTCTTTACCAATCTCTGTCTCTTCACATATCTATAGAAACTCTTAGTGTCAGTCTTTATGTTCCCTGCAAACTTCTTTCACCAAGCCATGGATTGTCCCTCTTACCCATTTTGCTTTTGTGCCAGACAGGAATGAACAATTGCTTCAATTCCTCCATGCGTCCTTTGAATGTTGGCCATTGCCCATCTACTGTCATCCTTTTAAGTAACTTTCCCCAATCTATCAAGACTAACTCGCATCTTTAAAGCTCCCTTTATTAAGATTCAGCACCCTAGTCTCTGAATAAACTACTTCATTCTCCATCTTGATAAAAAATTCTATCATGTTATGGTTGCTCATCCCCAAGGGGTCTCGCACAGCCAGATTGGCAACGATTCCCTTCTTATCACACAGTACCCAGTCTAAGATGGCCTGCTCTCTAGTTGGTTCCTCCACAGTTGGTCAAGAAAATTGGAGAGGATATGGGCATGCCCAGGATTCTGCAGACAGCATGCAAAGTTAACTCGGTGTCAATAGAAGAATTACTCCAGAATAACCCCACAAAAAACGGCAGAGAATCACTTGCGTATTATTTAGCAGACATCATTAGTTATTTCCTGAACGCTTTAAGCTTCACTGAACCAACCTACACCCCCCCCCCTCCCCCCGCCTTCAGAACTACAGCGCCTTTAACAACCCAGTTACAAATGATTGATGGGTTTGTAACAGTGATGTGAGCATGAAAAAGGGGAAATTCTCACTGATTACAACAACTGCTGCCTCTGAGAGAGCAGAGAATCCCACAGCATAACCTGTGGTGGAGCATTGAGTAATAGAGGGCACCTTTTGTATTTCTGTGAAAATCTGCACATGCACTCAGCTTGATGTAACAGGATAATGACGGTGAATGCTGACAATTCACCATGAACACCAATCCCAATACCAGAAAACCTAGGCCAAAGTGGTCTAGCTATGGATGATATTATGAAAGCACAGCTTGACATGCTTCAAACATATTTCACTCCCAGCTGAATAATATAACCAAAGGTGATCAGTAGCTAGTGGTGTCCCTCAGGGGTCAATGTTGGGCCCACAATTGTTCACAATTTACATAGATGATTTGGAGTTGGGGACCAAGGGCAATGTGGCTAAGTTTGCAGACGACACGAAGATGAGTGGTTAAGCAAAAAGTGCAGAGGATACTGGAAGTGTGCAGAGGGATTTGGATAGGCTAGGTGAATGGGCTAGGGTCTGGCAGATGGAATACAATGTTGACAAATGTGAGGTTATCCATTTTGGTAGGAACAACAGCAAAAGGGATTATTATTTAAATGATAAAATATTAAAACATGCTGCTGAGCAGAGAGACCTGGGTGTGCTAGTGCATGAGTCGCAAAAAGTTGGTTCACAGGTGCAACAGGTGATTAAGAAGGCGAATGGAATTGTGTCCTTCATTGCTAGAGGGATGGAGTTTAAGACTAGGGAGGTTATGCTGCAATTGTATAAGGTGTTAGTGAGGCCGCATCTGGAGTATTGTGTTCAGTTTTGGTCTCCTTACTTGAGAAAGGACGTACTGGCACTGGAGGGTGTGCAGAGGAGATTCACTAGGTTAATCCCAGAGCTGAAGGGTTTGGATTACGAGGAGAGGTTGAGTAGACTGGGACTGTACTCATTGGAATTTAGAAGGATGAGGGGGGATCTTATAGAAACATATAAAATTATGAAGGGAATAATAATGCGGGCAGGTTGTTTCCACTGGCGGGTGAAAGCAGAACTAGGGGGCATAGCCTCAAAATAAGGGGAAGTAGGTTTAGGACTGAGTTTAGGAGGAACGTCTTCACCCAAAGGGTTGTGAATCTATGGAATTCCTTGCCCAGTGAAGCAGTAGAGGCTCCTTCTTTAAATGTTTTTAAGATAAAGATAGATAGTTTTTTGAAGAATAAAGGGATTAAGGGTTATGGTGTTCGGGCCGGAAAGGGGAGCTGAGTCCACAAAATATCAGCCATGATATTTTGTGGAGCAGGCTCGAGGGGCCAGGTGGCCTACTCCTGCTCCTAGTTCTTATGTGATATCATCCACAGGTGACCACTTGGTGAAACATGGTCAAACACAGCTTTTTGGGTTGAATTCCATTTGCCACTGCTCTGCCCACCTGCCCACAAAGAAGGGCAGTAATAACATTAGAGAGATTAACCTAGAAAGAGAGGAGGTTGTGAATGGTCATGGATGCTTAAAAGTAGACAAGTTCCTGGAGCAGATGAAATGAATCTCAGGCTGCTGAGTGAGGCAACGGTGGAAACAGGATAGGCTTTGGCAATAATCTTCAATTCTTCTCTGGCAGGAAGGGATAAACCAGGAAACTACAGGCCAGACAGTCTAACCTCAGTGGTGGGAAACTATTGGATAAAATTCTGAGAGTTACAATTAATCTGCATTTGGAGAGGCAGCGGTTAATCAACAACAGCCAGCATGGTTTTATTCAGGGAAGGTCATGTCTGACCAAATTGATTGAATTTTTTGAAGAGGTGCCCAGGTGTGAGATGAGGGAAATGCATTTGATGTAGTCTAGTAGATTTCAGCAAGGCTTTTGCTAAGCTCCCACATGAGAGACTGACAGTGAAGGTCCATGGGATCAAAGGAAATTTGGCAAATTGGATCCAAAATTGGCTGAGCGACAGGAAGCAGAGGGCGATGATCGAGGAGTATTTTTCTGACTGGAAGCCTGTGTCCAGTGGAATCCCTCAGGGATCAGTGTTGGGACCCTTGCTGTTTATATAAATTATATAGATATGAATGTGGGAGGGTTTATCTGTAAGTTTGCAGATGATACAGAAATCGGTGCAGTGGTAAATAGTGAGGAGGCATTGATTACAGGAGGAAAGAGATGGGCGGTCAGATGGGCTGGTCAGGGCAAATGTAATTTAATCCGGATAGGTATGAGGTGATGCATTTGGGCAGGACAAACAAGGCAAGGGAATACATGAGAAACGGCAGGGTCCTGGGAAGCACCGTGGATCAGAAGGATCTTGGTGACTCCGAGGGTGAGAAGGGTGTTCCTGGAGCGGAGTAGGGATGGGAGGGGGCTGGCGCTGCCCAACCTCTGTGGGTACTACTGGGCAGCCAATGCGGTGATGGTGCGCACGTGGGTGATGGAGGGGGAGGGGGTGGCATGGAAGAGGCTGGAGACGGCGTCTTGTGAGGGCACGAGTCTGGAGGCGCTGGCAACGGCGCCGCTGCCGCTCCCTCCAATGAGGTAGACCACGAGCCCGGTGGTGGCGGCTGCCCTCAAAATTTGGGGGCAATCGAGGCAGAGGGGAAAGTGGGGGCCTCTGTGTGGACCCCCATACGGGGGAACCACCGGTTTGTCCCAGGGAGAATAGATGGAGGGTTTTCAGGGTGGCACAGGGCAGGGATAAGAAGGTTGAGGGACCTGTTTGTGGATGGGAAGTTCGTGAGCCTGGGTGAGCTGGAGGAGAAGTACGGGCTCCCCCCGGGAAACGCCTTTAGGTATCTACAGGTAAGGGCCTTTGCCAGCAGCAAGTGGTGGAATTCCCGCTGCTGCCGCCGCGCACGGTACAGGACAAGGTGCTCTCGGGAGTGTGGGTTGGAGAGGGGAAGATCTCGGCAACATATCAGGTGATGCAGGAGGAGGAGGAAGCCTCGGTGGAGGTGCTGAAAGGTAAGTGGGAGGAGGAGTTGGGGGAGGAGATCGAGGAGGGGACGTGGGCAGATGCCCTAGGGAGGGTGAACTCTTCCTCTTCGTGCGCGAGACTCAGCCTCATACAGTTTAAGGTGCTGCACAGGGCACACATGACCAGGACAAGGATGAGACGTTTTTTGGGGGGTGAGGACAGGTGTGTTAGGTGCTCAGGGAGCCCAGCAAACCACACCCATATGTTCTGGGCATGCCCAGCACTGGAAGAATTTTGGAAGGGCGTAGCGAGGACGGTATCGAGGATGGTAGGATCCAGGGTCAAACCGGGCTGGGGGCTCGCAATATTTGGGGTTGCAGAGGAGCCGGGAGTGCAGGAGACGAAAGAGTCCGGTATTCTGGCCTTTGCATCCCTGGTAGCCCGGCGAAGGATTCTTGTTCAGTGGAAGGATGCGAGGCCCCCAAGATTGGAATCCTGGTTCAACGATATGGCGGAGTTTATTAAATTTGAGAGGGTGAAATTTGCCTTAAGGGGATCGGTGCAAGGGTTCTTCAGGCGGTGGCAACCATTCTTGGACTTCCTGGCAGAACGGTAGACAATGGTCAGCAGCAGCAGCAACCAGGGACCGGGGGGGGGGGGGGGGGGGGTGTTCTATTTTATTTTTGTTTGCCTATACTGGGGGATCTGAGGGGCTGTATATATTTGCTATGTGTTTCGGCGGGTGTTAATATATTGTTTATGTATAGGGGGAGGGGGGCACTGGGCTGTTTTGTTTTGTATTTAATTCTATTGGGTTCCTTTTACATTTTGTTGTTGATATTTTGTGAAAACCTAAATAAAAATTATTTAAAAAAAAAAAGAAGGATCTTGGTGTGCATGTAGCCTGGTCCCTTAAAGTAGCAGAGCAGGCAGATACATTGGTTAAGGCATATGGTATACCTTTTATTATCTAGAGTATTCTGTACAGTTTGGAATCCACATTATAAGAGGGATGGATAGCACTGGAAACGGTGCAGAGGAGATTTACCAGGATGTTGCCTGGGCTGAAGAGCGATTGGATATTTGTGGATTGTTTTCCTTGGAGCAGAGGAGATTGAGTGGGGGACATGACTGAACACAGAACAAAACAGCACAGGAACAGAGGCCCTCCAAGACTGTACTGGTCATGATACCAACCTTGGCCAAAACCCTCAGCACTTCCTTGTGCTGTATCCGTCTACACCCATCCTATTCATGTATTTATCAAGATGCCTTTTGAACGCCGTTAATGTATCTGTTTCCACAACATCCCCTAGCAATGCGTTCCAGGCACCCACCCTCTGCTTAAAAAACCTGCCTCGCACATCTCCTCTAATCTTTGCCCCACGGACCTTAAACCTATGCCCCCTCCGACCTGAGAAATAATGCCAGCCCATCCACTCTATCCATGCCCCTCATAATCTTCTAGACGTCTATCAGATTACCCCAAAACCTCCGTCTTTCTAACGAAAACAGTCCGAGTCTATTCAGCCTCTTCCCATAGCTAATACCCTCCAGACCAGGCAACATCCTGGTATACCTCCTCTGCATCCTCTCCAAAGCTTCCACATCCTTCTGGTAATGTGGCGACCAGAATTGCGCACAATATTCCAAGTGCGGCCGTACCAAGGTTCGATACAACTTGTAGCATGACTTGCCAGTTTTAAAATGCCCAGTCGGCATTTTGAATGTGATCCTGCATGCCCAGATCTCCCTGACTTTCTATATTTCTAAGAGTTTTGCCATTTACGGTATATTCCCCTTCTATGTTAGACCTACGAAAATGCATCACCTCACATTTGTCAGAAGTAAGCTTCATTTGCCATTTCTCTGCCCAAGTCTCCAACCTATGTCGGCAATCCAGTTTTACACTCGGCGTAGAACTCGACCAACGTTTTCGATGGATTTTGTGGTTTCAGTGATCGCCTTTAACACCATCTCGATTAGTTGATTGTGGTAGGGTGATGAGATTTTCAAGAGTCAATATTAATATATTGAAAAGCTCTTGGAAGGCAGGACTTGGTGATGCTTGACATGTTGGACAACCAAAAGCAGATGTCTGGGGGGATGGGTAGTTGAAGGTATGAAGATGACATCCCTGAAATGTATCATGTCTGAGTTGACAACCCCAAACCACCCACTCTTTTAAGATAGTTTGACCATTTTTCCCGTTGCACCCATCCCGAGACCGGAAATTCCTTCCCTCCTGAGGTCAACGGACTGTTAAAGGGTGAAGTGGGAAATGGTTCAGAAGGGCACTTGGCACAGAAGATGGCTGCCTGACACACATGATAGAGACACAGAGAATAAAGCAGACATAACTGATGCCTGGAGCCCAGTGGGACAGATAGGAACAGATCCAGGACAAAGGGAGCCAGACAGGAAGATTAAGAAATACATAAATGCGGGACACCACTTGAATAAAGCTGACTTCAGCCAAGGTGTACTCAATGATATGCTAATACGAATGTCTTGGGCCATTTCCTAAAACAAAGGGACAATCAATACTGCTTTTCTGCTGCTATCTGTAACCTGTAACCTCTTTAACTATAACCATGTGTAAATGGCAAAACGCTTACAAATAGCGATGTACAATCTATAAAATATTTAAAGATAACAAGGTGATAATTGCTTTGTATCTGGGCTCATTGTGAACCCAAAGTATAAAATGAATGACTGCCATTCAAACCACGAGAAAGGATCGCTACCGTACCGCGGGGTACGTACGCTTTCTCCCGAAGCTTCGTGTAACAATAAACTGCACTGATTGAACACAGCAAGTCTGACTCCCGAAGTGGTTGATTTTCCCACAACAAAGGGGTTGTCAAATTTTGTGGTGGACGGGATTGGAAGATTTTGCCATAGACTATTGGTTTGATGGCATTTCTGCCTCATTTTCTTTAAAAGAAAACTGAATGAAGACTTAATTTGTCACAGGATCCCAGAATCCTCTATTCTGTCTAACTTCACTGTGCAATGCACAATGCTCAGAACAATTTCCATTTAATTTTCACAATGGGTTCTAACACTCAACATTTTCAGACAGTCTGGATTTTAATCAAATTAGCCTGCCTGAAGTGTGGAAGATTTTGTTTGCACCCAAAGCTGGAAAGCACACGGTCTTTGACATGCCATGGTTTAACTAAATTTCTCGACCACCTTCCTCAGCAATGATTGGCAGTTTACTGATGGGCTACCACAAGTGCAGCTCGGGGTTGGCACCACTGTGAATGACCCAGAGGCTGACTGTCTCCTGATTCGCAGCTGGTTGTCGGGTTAATTATGGAAGGTCATGGGTGCAAATTGTACGAGGTCTTGGGGTAAATTAATGGTGACTGCTGTTCAGCATAAAGTTCCGAGTGTCATACGTGCTTGCTTTTTTCATGGTACAGGAAGCGTTTCCACATCTGACGCATTGGTTATTGTGTCCGTCTTCCTCCATTCTTGAACTTGAGCCACAATAAGCTCAAACATAAGTGAAATTGATCCCTGCTTCCCTGAATTCCACTCAACTGGGTTGTACTGACAAACACTCACCACTCTGCATTTCCTGTCCCCAAAAGACACAATCTTGACCTTTGGCCAATTATAAATCAGCATCAGGACAACCTGAACGGCAACATGATTTTTCAGGCTCCCAACTCACCCATACATTAAAGTCAGCAAACAGGACATTTGAACAACTTTAAGTAAAATGTCAGGGTACCTAATGTTTAATGAAAATTCAGTCCGAGCAAAGCTGGGATGTCTGGTCACCCAAATTTGTCAAACAAAGAACAAAGAAATGTACAGCACAGGAACAGGCCCTTCGGCCCTCCAAGCCCGTGCCGACCATGCTGCCCGACTAAACTACAATCTTCTACACTTCCTGGGTCCCATCCTATTCATATATTTGTCAAGATGCCCCTTAAATGTCCCTATCGTCCCTGCTTCCACTACCTCCTCCGGTAGCGAGTTCCAGGCACCCACTACCCTCTGCGTAAAAAACTTGCCTCGTACATCTACTCTAAACCTTGCCCCTCTCACCTAAACCTATGCCCCCTAGTAATTGACCCCTCTACCCTGGGGAAAAGCCTCTGACTATCCACTCTGTCTATGCCCCTCATAATTTTGTATACCTCTATCAGGTCGCCCCTCAACCTCCTTCGTTCCAGTGAGAACAAACCGAGTTTATTCAATCGCTCCTCATAGCTAATGCCCTCCATACCAGGCAACATTCTGGTAAATCTCTTCTGCACCCTCTCTAAAGCCTCCACATCCTTCTGGTAGTGTGGCGACCAGAATTGAACACTATACTCCAAGTGTGGCCTAACTAAGGTTCTATACAGCTGCAACATGACTTGCCAATTCTTATACTCAATGCCCCGGCCAATGAAGGCAAGCATGCCGTATGCCTTCTTGACTACCTTCTCCACCTGTGTTGCCCCTTTCAATGACCTGTGGACCTGTACTCCTAGATCTCTTTGACTTTCAATACTCTTGAGGGTTCTACCATCCACTGTATATTCCCTACCTGCATTAGACCTTCCAAAATGCATTACCTCACATTTGTCCGGATTAAACTCCATCTGCCATCTCTCCGCCCAAGTCTCCAGACAATCTAAATCCTGCTGTATCCTCCGACAGTCCTCATCGATATCCGCAATTCCACCAACCTTTGTGTCGTCTGCAAACTTACTAATCAGACCAGTTACATTTTCCTCCAAATCATTTATATATACTACAAAGAGCAAAGGTCCCAGCACTGATCCCTGTGGAACACCACTGGTCACAGCCCTCCAATTAGAAAAGCATCCTTCCATTGCTACTCTCTGCCTTCTATGGCCTAGCCAGTTCTGTATCCACCTTGCCAGCTCACCCCTGATCCCGTGTGACTTCACCTTTTGTACTAGTCTACCATGAGGGACCTTGTCAAAGGCCTTACTGAAGTCCATATAGACAACATCTACTGCCCTACCTGCATCAATCATCTTAGTGACCTCCTCGAAAAACTCTATCAAGTTAGTGAGACACGACCTCCCCTTCACAAAACCGTGCTGCCTCTCACTAATACGTCCATTTGCTTCCAAATGGGAGTAGATCCTGTCTCGAAGAATTCTCTCCAGTAATTTCCCTACCACTGAAGTAAGGCTCACCGGCCTGTAGTTCCCGGGATTATCCTTGCTACCCTTCTTAAACAGAGGAACAACATTGGCTATTCTCCAGTCCTCCGGGTCATCCCCTGAAGACAGCGAGGATCCATTGTCGTTGCAATGTGTTAATTAACTAGTTTTGAAATAATGCTTTTAACTAATAAAGAAAATGTAATTAAGATAATACTTTTTACAAAACATATTAGGTTTCTTGCCAATATTCTCCAAATCACACTGCCAAGAGAATAACTTTTAGCGTTGCTGGGCCTTTCATGAAGATATTTTTCATCCTTTCATGAGATGTGAGCTTAACTGGCTGGGCCAGCATTTATTGCCATCCCTAATTGTCCTTGGGAAGGTGGTGGCCTTCTTGAATCGCTGCATCCACAGTGCTGTTACAGAGGGAAGTCCAGGATTTTGTCCCAACGATGTGAAGGAATGGTGATTTATTTCCAAGTCAGGATGGTGACCACTTGTAGGGGAACTTCAGCTGGTGGTGCGCCAGGTATCTGCTGCCCTTGTTCTTCTAGATGATAGTGGCCTTGGGTTTGGAAGGGGTTGTCGAAGAAGGCTTGGTGAGATCCTGCAGTGCATCTTGTAGATCGCGCACACAGCTGCAACTGTGCGTTGGTGGAGGGAGTGAAACTTTGTGGAAGGGGTACCAATCAAGTAGGCGCTTTGTCCTGGATGGTGTCGAGCTTCTGCAGTGTTGTTGAGAGTTGCATTCATCCAGGTAAGTGGAGAATATTCCAATACACTCCTGACTTGTAGGTGGTGGATGGGCTTTGGTGCGTCAGGTGCTGAGATACTCACTGCAGGAATTTGAGCCTCGAACTGCTCTTGTAGCCACAGTAATTATATGGATAGTCCAGTTCAATTTCTGGACGTAATTCCTCGGCTGTTGATAGCGGGTGATTCAGTGAGGATAATGCCATTGAATGTCGCAGGGGGTTGGTTAGATTCTCTCTTCTTGGGGATGGTCATTGCCTGCACTTATATGGTACAAATGTTACTTGCCATTTGTCAGCCCAAGACTGGATATCGTCCAGGTCTTCCTGCATTTGGCTATGGAATAATGGGTCAAATGCTGCTTGATGTCAGGGGCAGTCACCTCACCTCTGGAATTCAGCTCTTTTGTCCCTGTCTGAACCAAGGCTGTAATGAGGTCAGGAGCTGAGTGATCCTGGCAGAACCCAAACTGATTGTCAGTTAGCAGGTTAGCTCAGTAAGTGCCACAGCCGTGTTGATGGCTCCTTCCATCATTTTATTCATGATCTCGAGTAGACAGATGGTGCGGTATTGGCTGGGTTGGATTTGTCCAGCCTCTTGTGTACAGGAGCCCACATTGTCGAGTAGATGCCAGTGTTGTAGCTGTACTGGAACGGTTTGGCTAGGGGCGTGGCAAGTCTTCAGGACTATTGCCGGAATATTGTCAGGGCTCACAGCCTTTGCAGCATCCAGTGCCTTCAAGCACTGCGTATCAGTGTGTCTCATATGGAGTGCATTAAATACTCATTAAGTACTCAGTCCAATTTCAGTCCTTTCAGACTACTTAACTGGTTGATACAATTGAGTGACGATAGTCACCCAAGGTCAGAATTGACCCCAGGTCCATGGCGCTGTGAGGCAGCAGCACGAGGCACTGTGCCACCGTGCTGCCTGGAGTCACATGTAGGCCAGACCATGCAAGAGTAACAAATTTCCGACCTGAGGAACATCAGTGAACCGGTTTTACGACAATCGACAGTGATTTCATGATCATTATGACCAAGACTTGCTTTTAATTCCAGATTTGTTAATTGAATTGTTGCGCTTCAAACCCTTGTCACCAGAGAATTAACCTAGACGCCTGGATCTAGCCCAGTGGTAATCTCGACTGGCAAGATTACCACTGCCACCACCTCTCATCAAGTTAGGATTTCCCCACTGCTTTGTGGAAATAAAGTCCACAATAACACCATTCATACTTACAAATCTCCAGGAATTGAATCAACATGGTTTGCACTGAGTGCTGAATTTGGTGCATTTGAGTGCTATAGTGCGAGTTTGGTGACTGAGGGAGTATAAGGCTTCATTTTTATCTAAAGTCTAGTCTTTCTTTTATTTAGTTAATTAACTTAAAAGTTGCTGTTTGGTTTAGAAGAAGGTGAATTTTCAATCAGCGTTAAACAAAGATTCTACTTGTAGGTACTTGCAGCTGGAGCTTGTTAATTAGTTAATTGGATGAGGTCAGTTTTCAGAGGCTAGATTCACAGTATAAAAGTGATCCCCTACAGTGCAGACTTTGTTTGTACTGAGTGCTGAATTTGGTGCATTTGAGTGCTATAGTGAGAGTTTGGTGACTGAGGGAGTGCTGAATTTGGTGCATTTGAGTGCTATAGTGAGAGTTTGGTGACTGAGGGAGTTAGGTGAGGCGGGAGTAAGGTGCTCCTTTCATTTCCATTTCCTACATTTCCTCAAAGAGCGTGAAGGGAGCCGGGAGTTTGCAGAGAGTGCAGCTGACTGGGAGCAGAGTCGGAGGGCGGACGTCCAATTGGTCCATAGGGCAACTATATTCTGTAAGGTAAGAGGGGATGGAGGCTAGGCCAGTTGCATGCTCCTCCTGTAGGATGTGGGTGGTGAAGGATACCACCGGTGTCCCCGCTGATTATACCTGCGGGAAGTGCACCCAACTCCAGCTCCTCAAAGACCGTGTTAGGGAACCGGAGCTGAAGCTGGATGAACTTCGGATCATCCGGGAGGCAGAGGGGGTGATAGAGAAGAGTTACAGGGAGGTAACCACACCCAAGGTACAGGACAAGAGTAGCTGCGTTACTGTCAGGAAAAAGAAAACAAACAGGCAGACAGTGCAGGGATCCCTCGTGGGCGTTCCCCTTCAAAACAAGTATACCGTTTTGGATGCTGTTGGGGGGGGGGGGGGGAATGACCTATCGGGGGGAAGGCCCTAGCGGCCAGGTCCCTGAGTCTGGCTCTGGGGCTCAGAAGGGAAGGAGGGAGAATAGAAAAGCAATAGTAGTAGGAGATTCAATGGTTATGGGAATAGATAGGAGATTCTGTGGTTACGAGCGAGACTCCCGGAAGGTATGTTGCCTCCCGGGTGCCAGGGCCAGGGATGTCTCGGATCGTGTCTTCAGGATCCTTAAGGGGGAGGGGGAGCAGCCAGAAGTCGTGGTGCACATTGGTACCAACGACATAGGTAGGAAAAGGGGTGTTGAGGTAATAAATGAGTTTAGGGAGTTAGGCTGGAAATTAAAAGCCAGGACAGACAGAGTTGTCATCTCTGGTTTGTTGCCGGTGCCACGTGATAGCGAGGCGAGGAATAGGGAGAGAGTGCAGCTGAACACGTGGCTGCAGGAATGGTGTAGGAGGGAGGGCTTCAGGTATTTGGATAATTGGAGCGCATTCTGGGGAAGGTGGGACCTGTACAAGCAGGACGGGTTGCATCTGAATCAGAGGAGCACCAATATCCTGGGAGGGAGGTTTTCTACTACTCTTCGGGAGGGTTTAAACTAATTTGGCAGGGGAATGGGAACCGGATTTGTCGTCCAGCAACTAAGGTAGCCGATATTCAGGACGCCAAAGCATGTAGTGAGGCAGTGGGGAAGGGAACACTGACAAAGAAGAGTACTTGCAGGCACGGAGATGGGTTGAAGTGTGTATACTTCAACGCAAGAAGCATCAGGAATAAGGTGGGTGAACTTAAGGCATGGATCGGTACTTGGGACTACGATGTGGTGGCCATCACGGAAACTTGGATAGAAGAGGGGCAGAAATGGTTGTTGGAGGTCCCTGGTTATAGATGTTTCAATAAGATTAGGGAGGGTGGTAAAAGAGGTGGGGGGGTGGTATTGTTAATTAGAGATAGTATAATAGCTGCAGAAAGGCAGTTCGAGGAGTATCTGCCTACTGAGGTAGTATGGGTTGAAGTCAGAAATAGGAAAGGAGCAGTCACCTTGTTTTCTATAGGCCCCCCAATAGTAGCAGAGATGTGGAGGAACAGATTGGGAAACAGATTTTGGAAAGGTGCAGAAGTCACAGGGAGAAGTCACAGGGTAGTAGTCATGGGTGACTTCAACTTCCCAAACATTGAGTGGAAACTCTTTAGATCAAATAGTTTGGATGGGGTGATGTTTGTGCAGTGTGTCCAGGAAGCTTTTCTAACACAGTATGTAGATTGTCCGACCAGAGGGGAGGCAATATTGGATTTGGTAATGAACCAGGGCAAGTGATAGATTTGTTAGTGGGGGAGCATTTTGGAGATAGTGACCACAATTCTGTGACTTTCACTTTAGTAATGGAGAGGGATAGGTGTGTGCAACAGGGCAAGGTTTACAATTGGGGGGAAGGGTAAATACGATGTTGTCAGGCAAGAATTGAAGTGTATAAGTTGGGAACATAGGCTGTCAGGAAAGGACACAAGTGAAATGTGGAACTTGTTCAAGGAACAGGTACTACGTGTCCTTGATATGTATGCCCCTGTCAGGCAGGGAAGAGATGGTCGAGTGAGGGAACCATGGTTGACAAGAGAGGTTGAATGTCTTGTTAAGAGGAAAAAGGAGACTTATGTAAGGCTGAGGAAACAAGGTTCAGACAGGGCGCTGGAGGGATACAAGATAGCCAGGAGGGATCTGAAGAAAGGGAGTAGGAGAGCTAAGAGAGGGCATGAACAATCTTTGGCGGTTGGATCAAAGAAAGCCCCAAGGCCTTTTACACATATGTGAGAAATAGGAGAATGACTAGAGCGAGGGTAGGTCCGATCAAGGACAGTAGCGGGAGATTGTGTATTGAGTCTGAAGAGATAGGAGAGGTCTTGAACGAGTACTTTTCTTCTGTATTCACAAATGAGAGGGGCCGTATTGTTGGAGAGGACAGTGTGAAACAGACTGGTAAGCTCGAGGAAATACTTGTTAGGAAGGAAGATGTGTTGGGCATTTTGAAAAACTTGAGAATAGACAAGTCCCCCGGGCCTGACGGGATATATCCAAGGATTCTATGGGAAGCAAGAGATTAAATTGCAGAGCTGTTGGCAATGATCTTTTCGTCCTCACTGTCAACAGGGGTGGTACCAGGGGATTGGAGAGTGGCGAATGTCGTGCCCCTGTTCAATAAAGGGACTAGGGATAACCCTGGGAATTACAGGTCAGTTAGTCTTACTTTGGTGGTAGGCAAAGTAATGGAAAGTGTACTGAAGGATAGGATTTCTGAGCATCTGGAAACACACTGCTTGATTAGGGATAGTCAGCATGGATTTGTGGGGGGTAGGTATTGCCTTACAAGTCTTATTGAATTTTTTGAGGAGGTGACCAAGCATGTGGATGAAGGTAAAGCAGTGGATGTAGTGTACATGGATTTTAGTAAGGCATTTGATAAGGTTCCCCATCGTAGGCTTATGCAGAAAGTAAGGAGGCATGGGATAGTGGCAAATTTGGCCAGTTGGATAACGAACTGGCTAACCGATAGAAGTCAGAGTGGTGGTGGATGGCAAATATTCAGCCTGGATCCCAGTTACCAGTGGTGTACCGCAGGGATCAGTTCTGGGTCCTCTGCTGTTTGTGATTTTCATTAATGACTTGGATGAGGGAGTTGAAGGGCGGGTCAGTAAATTTGCAGATGATACGAAGATTGGCGGAGTTGTGGATAGTGAGGAGGGCTGTTGTCGGCTGCAAAGAGACATAGATAGGATGCAGAGCTGGGCTGAGAAGTGGCAGATGGAGTTTAACCCTGAAAAGTGTGAGGTTGTCCATTTTGGAAGGACAAATATGAATGCGGAACATAGGGTTTACGGTCGGGTTCTTGACAATGTGGAGGAGCAGAGAGATCTTGGGGTCTATGTTCATAGATCTTTGAAAGTTGCCACTCAAGTGGATAGAGCTGTGAAGAAGGCCTATGGTGTGCTAGCGTTCATTAACAGAGGGATTGAATTTAAGAGCCGTGAGGTGATGATGCAGTTGTACAAAACTTTGATAAGGCCACATTTGGAGTACTGTGCACAGTTCTGGTCGCCTCATTTTAGGAAGGATGTGGAAGCTTTGGAAAAGGTGCAAAGGAGAATTACCAGGATGTTGCCTGGAATGGAGAGTAGGTCTTACGACGAAAGGTTGAGGGTGCGAGGCCTTTTCTCATTAGAACGGAGACAGATGAGGGGCGACTTGATGGAGGTTTATAAGATGATCAGGGGAATAGATAGAGAAGACAGTCAGAGACTTTTTCCCCAGGTGGAACAAACCATTACAAGGGGACATAAATTTAAGGTGAAAGGTGGAAGATATAGGAGGGATATCAGAGGTAGGTTCTTTACCCAGAGAGTAGTGGGGGCATGGAATGCACTGCCTGTGGAAGTAGTTGAGTCGGAAACATTAGGGACCTTCAAGCAGCTATTGGATAGGTACATGGATTACGGTAGAATGATATAGTGTAGATTAATTTGTTCTTAAGGGCAGCACGGTAGCATTGTGGATAGCACAATTGCTTCACAGATCCAGGGTCCCAGGTTCGATTCCGGCTTGGGTCACTATCTGTGCGGAGTCTGCACATCCTCCCAGTGTGTGTGTGGGTTTTCTCCGGGTGCTCCGGTTTACTCCCACAGTCCAAAGATGTGCAGGTTAGGTGGATTGGCCATGATAAATTGCCCTTAGTGTCCAAAATTGCCCTTAGTGTTGGGTGGAGGTGTTGACCTTGGGTGGGGTGCTCTTTCCAAGAGCCGGTGCAGACTCAATGGGCCGAATGGCCTCCTTCTGCACTGTAAATTCTATGATAATCTATGATGAATCTAGGACAAAGGTTCGGCACAACATCGTGGGCCGAAGGGCCTGTTCTGTGCTGTATTTTTCTATGTTCTCTATGTTATATGGTGATAAAAGTGAAATTAGTGATCATACTGATCTGGGAAATATTCAAACCCTTTCACACTTTCCATTCCGCAGCAATTGCAATTTGGGTATATTTTGCCATTCCAAATTACTACGCTATCCACAAGTGAACAAGATTTTTGAACATATGCCATTCAAGTTACTCAGGCAGTGTAAAAACAGAGGCCAATGAACTAGAAATTGTATGCGCAATTTCTTGTACTTACACACAATTTCTTGTAGCTAGGTCTTTATGAATAACTTCTCTCCTGGCCAAGTAACTCATCCCACAAGCAATCTGAATGGCCATATGTACAAGGTCCTGCTGGGATATTGCCTGTAAAAAATGCATGATAACAATTACTATGAATTAATCAATTTCAACAAAACTCAGTTAGTGCAAATTGAGATAGAATTATACAGCACCGGAGGCATAGGTTCAGGTAGTGGGCACAAAGAGAGAGATTCTCCATCAATGTTACAATGTTGTTCTCACCCAAGTGGTCAAGGTCAGTGAATTAATCCTCAAATGGCATATTCTACCAATTGCACCAACAGCCTCAAACTCCCCTCCATTCGCCACATCCCATTCACTCTCTCTCAATAGTGATTCACACCTCAAATTCATAGCATCAGGGCAGCACGGTGGCACAGTGGGTTCGCCCTGCTGCCTCACGGCGCCAAGGTCCCAGGTTCGATCCCGGCTCTGGGTCACTGTCCGTGCGGAGTTTGCACATTTTCCCCGTGTTTGCGTGGGTTTCGCCCCCACAGCCCAAAGGTGTAGGTGGATTGGCCACGCTAAATTGCCCCTTAATTGGAAAAGATTAATTGGGTACTCTAAATTTAAAAAAATCATAGCATCACCCCAACCTCAGACACTGAGCACTATCACAAGTCTCAAAGCGGCATGTATGTGGTCAATGGCACCCTACACAACGGGAAAGACCCAATATCCTACTGAAGCATGCTCTGTCTCTGATTATAACTGACATACCGCTTGAAACTAGTGGGAAATACTTCTTCCTTTCCAGATGGAGGGGACAGTGTTCATGATCATTGGAGTGGCTATGTCTGAGGCATGGGCAGCAACTGAACTGAAACCACAGAAGATGACAGTATACTGATATCCAATCCTCCTCTTCACTTCCCACTGATCCCACTAACTTTTCCGACAGATGTTTTAAGGATGCACCTCTCGCTTTTCCCTCACTGCGACCTGATTTTTGTGTCTCTCTCTTTTCAGATAATAAATAACTAGAATGTGGACAGGAAAAAGAGGCGGTAGAGAAAGAGCAAACTGATCAGGAAGAAACACCATCACCAACTCTGACCTGTGCAGCCACCAGCTCAGATACTAAGATGGTGTGTACTTCACACACAGCATAGAGGTTACATTTACATTGAGAGATTGGACCCGAGTGGGCTGCAGACAGGTCTGAGGAAAAGGTTGGCACAAATGCCATTACGTTGGGGAGACAGTGAAGTTACACATGAGTTCTATTGCAATGGGTTCAGATGTGGACTTCAACGGACGGAGTACAGAGGAAAATAAATGGGTATGCAGTCACTGCCAAGGAGCATGGAGGAGTTAAGAACCAACTTTCTACTGGCTTTTTGTTAAGCACCAACTTCCCACTGGCCTTTGTACAGAGCTTGGAACAAATTATAGTATGAAAATGGTGGTTACTCCATAAGAATAACTGCGGATCTAGACATGTCTGATGGCCAATGTCTCATCTTCAATTGCAGCAAAAACAGAAGCCATGCAACATAAAAGCACTGCAGTGAAACTTCATGCAAGTCCAGCTGGGATCCATGCTCGATCAGACTGCTGCCATCAGTGCTCAAAGGGGCTTTCAGAGCCTCAACAGTTCAGCAATCTGTGCTCCAGCAAAAACAATTAAGAATGTTTGTGCTGTTGCCCCAGAGAAGTTGCAGTGGCTCCGTAGAGCACAAACGTTTCCACCCCCTCTTAGGATGACAGCATTCACCCTTCTCCCATTGTCACTCCACCCATGCTTCTGCATGTGCCAAGATGATGCAGTCAAAAGCTAGAGTCAGAACTGTGAAAGGTTACCCTGCAAGGCTGCCTGCAGTCTCCCTAGTGTACGTAAACAGCCTTTCACCAGCCAAACTGCACAGCAGCATTAGGACAACCAAACTCCTGCTGAAGATGGGCATTAAGGGAATACGGAAGATGATTGGTTGACTTTTATACAGAATAAAGGACTGTTTTCTTCATGGCATTTTTTAAATTTCAGCATGGTGACCAAGAGGACTGGAGGAAGGGGGACATTGAGCGTTTATGCAATAGGGACACACCATGTTGAGTTTCAAAGGAGTAAGGAGAGCCTGGATGACCTCAACTTTAATGCTAGGAGTATCATAGAGAAGACAGTTGAGTTAAGAGCGTGTTTTGACACATGGAGGTGTGATGTTGTTGCCATCACAGAAATGTGGTTGAGGGAGGAGCAGGACTGGCACCTCAATATTCTGGGGAGAGGATCTTCAGGCAGGGCAGGGGAGGATGTAAAAGAGGTGGTATTGCATAATTAATTTAGGAGTCAGGAGGGACGATATCTTGGGAGGGTCTTCAAATGACACTTTGTGGGTAGAGCGTAGAAATAAAAAAGGGGCTCTGACACTGCTGGGAGTGTATTATAAACCAGCAAATAGTCAGCAGGCATTAGGGGAGCAGATATATAGACAATTCACTGAGGTGTATAAAAACAATAATGGAGTAATTATATCAGGGGATTTCAATTTCCCCAACATTAATTGGGATAGCCACATTTTAAAGGGTTTAGAGGGAGCAGATTTCTTGAAATGTATTCAAGAGAACTTTTTATATCTACATGTCAAAAGGTCCAACAAGGGATGGTGCAGTGCTTGACCTAGTTTCTGGGGAACAAAGCCGGGCAGGTGTTCGAGGTAAGAATGGGAAGTATTTTAGTGATAATGACCATGTTACTGTATGTTTCAAATTTGTCATTGAAAAGGAAAAAGATGGTCTGCAAAAAACATTTTGAATTGGGGGGGGGGGGGGGGCTAATTTTATTAAAATAAGGCAGAACTTGGCCGAGGTAGACAGGGAACAACTACCTCTAAGTAAATCTACAGAAGAACAATGGTGGGCGTTCAAAATGGAATTGGCGAGAGTCCAGGTGCAACATGTTCATTTTAGGTGACATATAAGAGCATCAAGTCCAGAGAACCCTGGATTCTAGGAATATTCAGGACTGGACAGGGAGGAAACGAGAGGCTTTTAACAGGTATAGAGGGGCAAATCCACAGAGATCCTTGTGGAATATAGAAAGTGCGGGGGAAACTCAAAAAAGTAATTCGAAGAGCAAAGAGGGGGAATGAAAAAGCATTGCCGGGTAAGATTAGGGAAATCCCAAGATATTCCCCAAGTATATCAAGGGAAAAGGATTACCAGGGAAAGAGTAGGGCCCATTAGGCACCAAGGGGTAATCTGTGAGTCGAGCTAGATGACATTGGTCAGGTGTTAAATGAGTATATCACATGTCTTCACTTTGGAGCAGGATATTGGTACAGAATTCAGACAGAGGGTCTATGAGGTTCTTGAAAAGTTTGACACAGGGAGTGAGGAGGTACTGGAGGGTTTGGTGGGCTGAAAAAGGGACACATCTCCAGATACAGATGAGGTGCACCACAGGCTGTTGTGGGAGGTAAAGGAGGGAATTGCAGGGGCTATGACTCAAATTTTCAATTCTTCTCTGGCCACAGGGGAGATACCAGAGGACTGGAGGACGGCTAATGTGGTTCCACTTTTCAAGAATGGTGGTAGAGATAAACCACGAAATTACAGACCAGTGAGTCTCACATCAATGGTCGGGAGGCAGCACCGTGGCGCAGTGGGTTCGCACTGTGGCCTCACGGCGGCGAGGTCCCAGGTTCGATCCCGGCTCTGGGTCACTGTCCGTGTGGAGTTTGCACATTCTCCCTGTGTTTGCGTGGGTTTCGCCCCCACAACCCAAAGATGTGCAGGGTAGGTGGATTGACCACGCTAAATTGCCCCTTAATTGGAAAAAATGAATTGGGTACTCTAAATTAAAAAAAAAAAAATCAATGGGAGGGCAACTATTGGAGAAAATTCTGAAGGACAGAATCAATCTCCACTTGGAGAAACAAGGTTTGATCAGGGACAGTCAGCATGGTTTTGTTAGAGGGAGGTCACGCCCTAACAAATTTTGATTGAATTTTTTGAGGTGGTCACAGGCACCCTGTGCGCACCGCAGATAGAACAAAGAAAAGTACAGCACAGGAACAGGCCCTTCGGCCCTCTAAGCCTGTGTCGACCATGCTGCCTGTCTAAACTAAAATCTTCTGCACCTCTGGGGTCCGTATCCCTCTATTCCCATCCTATTCCCATCCTATTCATGTATTTGTCAAGATGTCCCATTAACGTCATTGTCCCTGCTTCCACCACCTCCTCCGGCAACGAGTCCCAGGCACCCATTACCCTCTGTGTAAAAAAACTTGCCTCATACATCTTCTCTAAACCTTGCGCCTCGCACCTTAAATCTATGCCCACTAGTAATTGACACCTCTACCCTGGGAAAAAATCTCTGACTATCCACTCTGTCTATGCCCCTCATAATTTTGTAGACCTCTCTCAGGTCACCCCTCAACCTCTGTCGTTCCAGTGAGAACAAACCAAGTTTATTCAACCTCTCCTCATAGCTAATGCCCTCCATACCAGGCAACATCCTGGTAAATCTCTTCTGCACTCTCTCTAAAGCCTCCACATCCTTCTGGTAGTGTGGCGACCAGAATTGAACACTATACTCCAAGTGTGGCCGAACTAAGGTTCTATACAGCTGCAACATGACTTGCCAATTTTTATACTCAATGCCCTGGCCAATGAAGGCAAGCATGCTGTATGCCTTCTTGACTGCCTTCTCCACCTGTGTATCCCCTTTCAGTGACCTGTGGACCTGTACACCTAGATCTCTCTGACTGTCAATACTCTTGAGGGTTCTACCATTCACTGTATATTCCCAATTGCATTAGACCTCCTCACATTTGTCCGGATTAAACTCCATCTGCCATCTCTCCACCCAAGTCTCCAAACGATCTAAATCCTGCTGTAGCCTCTGACAGTCCTCATCGCTATCCGCAATTACACCAAGGGAATGGAATATAAGAATAGGGAAGTTTTAATAAAACTATACAAGGGCACTAGTTAGACCACACCTAGAATACTGTGAACAGTTTTGGGTCCTTATTGAAGGAAAGAATAGGGAAGTCTTAATAAAACTAAACAAGGGCACTAGTTAGACCACACCTGGAATACTGTGAACAGTTTTGGGTCCTTATCTAAGGGAAGATATCCTGACATTGGAGTCAGTCCAGAGAAAGTTCACTAGGTTGATCCCGGGCATGGAGGGATTTTCTTATGAGAAGTTAAGGAGGTTGGATCAGTACTCATTGGAGTTTGGAAGAATAAGAGCAAACTTACTGAGACATGTAGGACTCTCAGGAGGCTTGACAGGATGGATGCTGAGAGGATGTTTCCTCTTGTGGGAGAGTCTCGGACCAGTGGGTGTAATCCAGAGTAAGGGTTCGCCAATTTAAGGCAGAGATGAAGAATTTCTTCTCTCAGACTAACACCCCAAGTATCGATGCGGCAGTTACGGTTAATCAGCAAGGTTAGGTGGACCAATCGCCTGCATGCCTGATAAAAGACTCCCAAGAAACACTCTTTACTCTGAGTTTGTCACAGTAGGCAGTTATCAGGAGGGCAAAGGAAACATTTCAGGGACGTCATGAAAGCCTCTCTGAAAAATTGCAACATCCCCACTGATCTGTGGCTATCTTTTGCTCCAGACTGCCCAAACTGGAGAGGAAGCACCTGCAAAGGTGCCAACCATTTTGAACGTCTCTGGTAGGCCCATGTGGAGGCCAAGCGCAAACAGCAAAAGGAATGCATCAAAACCTGAGCTTCCCATCCATCTGCCTCATCAGACACTACCTGCCCCACCTCAGGATGGACCAGTGTGGTTCCAGCATTGGAAGTTTTAGTTACCTCAGGACCCACAACCCGGGAGTAGAACAAAGTAATCCTCGGTCCCAAGCCTAAGAATAAGGAGCAATTCACATATTGCCATTTCATATTATGAATCATATATAATAATTTATATAATTCATATCATATATATTATACAATAACCTTAATGTAAAAGTGTTACATGTAAACAGTGTTTTATTAATGTTTCAAAGAAAACAGGCAAATGCAAACTTAATAGCAATTTGCAGTCTATTCTATTGATGTGGGTTGTAATCTCGGGATTACTCCCTGTGCCACGTGCCAGTGAGACTAGAAATAGGAAGATAGAGCAGCTAAACACGTGGCTAAACAGCTGGTGTAGGAGGGAGGGTTTCCATTATCTGGACCACTGGGAGCTCTTCCGGGGCAGGTGTGACCTGTATAAGAAGGACGGGTTGCATCTAAACCGGAGAGGCATAAATATCCTGGCCGCGAGGTTTGCTAGTGTCACACGGGAGGGTTTAAACTAGTATGGCAGGGGGTTGGGCACGGGAGCAATAGGTCAGAAGGTGAGAGCATTGAGGGAGAACTAGGGAATAGGGACAGTGTGGCTCTGAGGCAGAGCAGAGAGGGAGAAGTTGCTGAACACAGCGGGTCTGGTGGCCTGAAGTGCATATGTTTTAATGCAAGAAGTATTACGGGTAAGGCAGATGAATTTAGAGCTTGGATTAGTACTTGGAACTATGATGTTGTTGCCATTACAGAGACCTGGTTGAGGGAAGGGCAGGATTGGCAGCTAAACGTTCCAGGATTTAGATGTTTCAGGCGGTATAGAGGGGGATGTAAAAGGGGAGGTGGAGTTGCGCTACTGGTTCGGGAGAATATCACAGCTGTACTGCGAGAGGACACCTCAGAGGGCAGCGAGGCTATATGGGTAGAGATCAGGAATAAGAAGGGTGCAGTCACAATGTTGGGGGTTTACTACAGGCCTCCCAACAGCCAGGGGGAGATAGAGGAGCAGATAGGTAGACAGATTTTGGAAAAGAGTAAAAACAACAGGGTTGTGGTGATGGGAGACTTCAACTTCCCCAATATTGACTGGGACTCACTTAGTGCCAGGGGCTTAGACGGGGCGGAGTTTGTAAGGAGCATCCAGGAGGGCTTCTTAAAACAATATGTAGACAGTCCAACTAGGGAAGGGGCCTGGTATTGGGGAATGAGCCCGGCCAGGTGGTAGATGTTTCAGTAGGGGAGCATTTCGGTAACAGTGACCACAATTCAGTAAGTTTTAAAGTACTGGTGGACAAGGATAAGAGTGGTCCTAGGATGAATGTGCTAAATTGGGGGAAGGCTAATTATAACAATATTAGGCGGGAACTGAAGAACATAGATTGGGAGCGGATGTTTGAGGGCAAATCAACATCTGACATGTGGGAGGCTTTCAAGTGGCAGTTGAAAGGAATTCAGGACCGGCATGTTCCTGTGAGGAAGGAGGATAAATACGGCAATTTTCGGGAACCATGGATGACGAGAGATATTGTAGGCCTCGTCAAAAAGAAAAAGGAGGCATTTGTCAGGGCTAAAAGGCTGGGAACAGACGAAGCCTGCGTGGAATATAAGGAAATTAGGAAGGAACTTAAGCAAGGAGTCAGGAGGGCTAGAAGGGGTCACGAAAAGTAATTGGCAAATAGGGTTAAGGAAAATCCCAAGGCTTTTTACACGTACATAAAAAGCAAGAGGGTAGCCAGGGAAAGGGTTGGCCAACTGAAGGATAGGCAAGGGAATCTATGTGTGGAGCCAGAGGAAATGGGCGAGGTACTAAATGAATACTTTGCATCAGTATTCACCAAAGAGAAGAAATTGGTAGATGTTGAATCTGAAGAAGGGTGTGTAGATAGCCTGGGTCACATTGAGATCCAAAAAGACGAGGTGTTGGGTGTCTTAAAAAATATTAAGGTAGCTAAGTCCCCAGGGCCTGAAGGGATCTACCCCAGAATACTGAAGGAGGCTGGAGAGGAAATTGCTGAGGCCTTGACAGAAATCTTTGGATCCTCGCTGTCTTCGGGGGATGTCCCGGAGAATAGCCAATGTTGTTCCTCTGTTTAAGAAGGGTAGCAAGGATAATCCCGGGAACTACAGGCCAGTGAGCCTTACTTCAGTGGTAGGGAAATTACTGGAGAGAATTCTTCGAGACAGGATCTACTCCCATTTGGAAGCAAATGGACGTATTAGTGAGAGGCAGCACGGTTTTGTGAAGGGGAGGTCGTGTCTCACTAACTTGATAGAGTTTTTCAAGGAGGTCACTAAGATGATTGATGCAGGTGGGGCAGTGGATGTTGTCTATATGGACTTCAGTAAGGCCTTTGACAAGGTCCCTCATGGTAGACTAGTACAAAAGGTGAAGTCACACGGGATCAGGGGTGAGCTGGCAAGGTGGATACAGAACTGGCTAGGCCATAGAAGGCAGAGAGTAGCAATGGAAGGATGCTTTTCTCATTGGAGGGCTGTGACCAGTGGTGTTCCACAGGGATCAGTGCTGGGACCTTTGCTCTTTGTAGTATATATCAATGATTTAGAGGAAAATGTAACTGGTCTGATTAGTAAGTTTGCAGACGACACAAAGGTTGGTGGAATTGCGGATAGCGATGAGGACTGTCGGAGGATACAGCAGGATTTAGATTGTTTGGAGACTTGGGCAGAGAGATGGCAGATGGAGTTTAATCCGGACAAATGTGAGGTAATGCATTTTGGAAGGTCTAATGCAGGTAGGGAATATACAGTGAATGGTAGAACCCTCAAGAGTATTGAAAGTCAAAGAGATCTAGGAGTACAGGTCCACAGGTCATTGAAAGGGGCAACACAGGTGGAGAAGGTAGTCAAGAAGGCATACGGCATGCTTGCCTTCATTGGCCGGGGCATTGAGTATAAGAATTGGCAAGTCATGTTGCAGCTGTATAGAACCTTAGTTAGGCCACACTTGGAGTATAGTGTTCAATTCTGGTCGCCACACTACCAGAAGGATGTGGAGGCTTTAGAGAGGGTGCAGAAGAGATTTACCAGAATGTTGCCTGGTATGGAGGGCATTAGCTATGAGGAGCGGTTGAATAAACTCGGTTTGTTCTCACTGGAACAAAGGAGGTTGAGGGGAGACCTGATAGAGGTATACAAAATTATGAGGGGCATAGACAGAGTGGATAATCAGAGGCTTTTCCCCAGGGTAGAGGGGTCAATTACTAGGGGGCATAGGTTTAAGGTGAGAGGGGCAAGGTTTAGAGTAGATGTACGAGGCAAGTTTTTTACGCAGAGGGTAGTGGGTGCCTGGAACTTGCTACCGGAGGTGGTGGAAGCAGGGACGATAGTGACATTTAAGGGGCATCTTGACAAATACATGAATAGGATGGGAATAGAGGGATACGGACCCAGGAAGTGTAGAAGATTGTAGTTTAGTCGGGCAGCATGGTCGGCACGGGCTTGGAGGGCAGTCCTGTGCTGTACATTTTTTTGTTCTTTGTGGACAATAATGAAACAGACCAGACAAGCCAGCGAGAAAGGATAGGGCAACTCCATGAACATTCTATTATATGCTTATTGAATGACTGGTCACACAATCAAAGCACCGTACGTGTTAGAAATCTGGTATAAAAATAAAAACTGCTGGTCAGGCAGCATCTGTGGAGAGAGGAAGAATTAATGTTTAAGGTCAGTGACCTTTCTGATCATCAACCCAAAACATTAACTCTGAACAGCCTTTACTGTGGTTGTAGATTGTGCCTTTGCCATTAATTTTTACAGATGCACAAGTTGAGGACCTGGATTCGATCCCGGCCCTGAGTCACTGTCCGTGTGGAGTTTGCACATTCTCCCCGAGACTGCGTGGGTATCACTCCCACATCCCAAAGATATGCAGGTTAGGTGGATTGGCCAGGCTAAATTGCCCCATAATTGGAAAAAAGATTGGGTACTCTATATTTATAATAAACATTTTTTTTTTTTTACAGGTGCATTATAGAGCACGTCCTCTCTGGCTGCATCACAGCCTGGTATGGCAACTGCTCGCCAAGACCGTAAGAAAGTCGTGAAAATGCAAACCCACCTCCCATCCATTGACTCTGTCTACACCTCCCGTTGCCTTGAGAAAGCAGGCAACATAATCAAAAACCCTTCCCACCCGGGTTATCCTCTTTTCCAACTTCTTCCATGGGGCAGGAGATACAAATGTCTGAGAACATGGACTAACAGATTCAAAATGAACTTCTTCCCCGCTATTACTAGACTCCTGAATGACCCTCTTACGGGCTTAAATGATCACTTCGCACATCTTCTCAACTGAGTTGTACTATACTCCGTATGCTTATCAGATACCTGTGCCTATGTATTTACATTGTGTATTGATACATATCCTATATTCTTACATGGATGGGCCGATCTGTCTAGACTGTACACGGAACAGTACTTTTCACTGTATCTTGGTACATGTAACAATAAATCAAATCCAATCCAATTCAATCCATAGAATCCCTACAGTGCGGAAGGAGCCCATTTGACCCATTAAGTCTTCACCAATGCTGCGAAAGAGTACCCTATGTAGACCCACACCCCCACCCTATCCCAGTAACTCCACCTAACCTGCATATCTTTGGACTGTGGGAGGAAACTGAAGCACTCGGAGGAAACCCACGCAGACACGGGGAGAATGTGCAAACTCCACCACAGTCACCCAAGGCCGGAATTGAATCCGAGCCCCTGGTGATGTGAGGCAATAGTGCCAACAATTGTGCCACCCTGCCACAGGCAATGAGTTCACAGATCACATCCAATATAGACAGATATTGAATAAATCAGAAATAACAGCAATTTCATCCTATTTAGATATTTACTACGCTCAATGTTAGGTTACATTGAAGAAAATCTTCCCATAAACATACAGATAGAAATTTCCTTTCTTCCAGTTCTATTGCGAAAGCTCATCTGAACATGACATTTTTGGGAATATTTTACAGACCTATGCAAATCCAACCCAGTTATTTTGTGTGATGTAGACATCAAATTCATGGAATTGGGAGAACTCTATTGCGATATATAGAAAACTGGTTGGCAGAAAGGAAACAAAGAGCAGGAATTAACGGGTCCTTTTCAAATTGGTAACTAGTGGGTGCCATAGGGATCGGTGCTGGAACCCCAGCTATTCACAACATCTATTAATGATTTGGACGAGGGAACAAAATGTAACATCTCAAAGTTTGCAGATGATACCGAGTTGGGTGGAGGGTGAACTGTGACGAGGATGCAGAGATCCTTCAGCATGATCTGGACAGGTTGGGTGAATGGGCAAATCAATGGCAGATGGAGTATAAATGTGTGGTTATTCACTTTGGAAGCAAAAACAAGGCAGCAGATTATTATTTAAAATAACTTTAGAGTGCCCAATTAATTTTTTCCAATTAAGGGCCAATTTAGCATGGCCAATCCACCTACCCTGCACATCTTTGGGTCTTGGGGGTGAAACCCAAGCAAACACGGGGAGAATGTGCAAACTCCATATGGACGGTGACCTAGGGCTGGAATCGAACCTGGGACCTCGTGAAGCAGAAATGCAAACCACTGCGCCCAAGACAGATTACTACCAGAATGGCTGTAAATTGGGAGAGGGGAGTGTGCAGCGGGACCTGGGTGTCCTTGTGCACCAATCGCCGAAGGTAAGCATGCAGGTGCAGCAGGTGGTAAAGAAGGCAAATGATATGTTGGCTTTGATTGCAAGAGATTTTGAGTACAGGAGCAGGGATGTGTTGTTGCAATTGTACAGAGCCTGGGTGAGGCCACACCTAGAATATTGTGTGCAGTTCTTGTCTCCTTTTCTGAGGAAGGATGTCTTGCTCTCGAGGGTGTGCAGCGAAGGTTTACCAGACTGATTCCGGGGTCAGCGAGACTGACTTATGAGGAGAGATTGACTAGGTTAGGATTGTTTTCACTGGAGTTCAGATGAATGAAGGGGATCTCGTAGCGACTTCTCAAAGTGAAGGGCCGAATAGCCTCCTCCTGTTCCTTGGTCCTTTGTTCGTCACAGAAAATTTGTTACAAAAGCAACTCAGTCACTATTTTATTCCAATTCATTAGATTTAGGATTTTTTCAAATTGAGCTCGAGGGATAGGGTTAGTATGTTCGCAAATTCAGCTCGAAGGATAGGGTTGGCATGTTCGCAAAGTCTAAAATTAAAAAATCAGGGCTGGATTCTCCAGTCCCCCAGCCGCGTGATCCACGGATATTCGCTGGCGGTGGGATTCTGTCTTCCCACCGTTTATCAATGGGATTTTTCATCGAAGCCACCCATGCTGCTGGGAAACACGAGGGCAGTGGTCGCAACGGCCGAGGATTCCGGCCGAGGATTTTGACAGGAAATTCTTCCCCTATTTATAAGATTGAGGATTCCTTAGAATGGCATTTACTCCCGCCCCGCCCCCCAACAGCAGAGCTGGTGCTTACTTAAGACCAGAAGACACAGGAGTGGAAATAAGGCCATTCGGCCCATCGAGTCCACTCCACCATTCAATCATGGCTGATTTCAACTCCATTTACCCGCTCTCTCTCCATAGCCCTTAATTCCTCGAGAAATCAAGAATTTATCAACTTCTGTCTTAAAGACACTCAACGTCCCGGCCTCCACTGCCCTCTGTGGCAATGAATTCCACAGACCCACCACTCTCTGGCTGAAGAAATTTCTCCTCATCTCTGTTCTAAAGCGACTCCCTTTTATTCTAAGGCTGTGCCCCCGGGTCCTAGTCTCCCCTGCTAATGGAAACAACTTCCCTACATCCACCCTATCTAAGCCATTCATTATCTTGTAAGTTTCTATTAGATCTCCCCTCAACCTCCTAAACTCCAATGAATATAATCCCAGGATCCTCAGACGTTCATCGTATGTTAGGCCTACCATTCCTGGGATCATCCGTGTGAATCTCCGCTGGACCCGCTCCAGTGCCAGTATGTCCTTCCTGAGGTGTGGGGCCCAAAATTGCTCACAGTATTCTAAATGGGGCCTAACTAATGCTTTATAAAGCTTCAGAAGTACATCCTTGCTTTTATATTCCAAGCCTCTTGAAATGAATGACAACATTGCAATTGCTTTCTTAATTACGGACTCAACCTGCAAGTTTATCTTTAGAGAATCCTGGACTAGGACTCCCAAGTCCCTTTGCACTTCAGCATTATGAATTTTGTCACCGTTTAGAAAATAGTCCACGCCTCTATTCTTTTTTCCAAAGTGCAAGACCTTGCACTTGCCCACGTTGAATTTCATCAGCCATTTCTTGGACCACTCTCCTAAACTGTCTAAATCTTTCTGCAGCCTCCCCACCTCCTCCATACTACCTGTCCCTCCACCTATCTTTGTATCATCGGCAAACTTAGCCAGAATGCCCCCAGTCCCGTCATCTAGATCGTTAATATATAAAGAGAACAGCTGTGGCCCCAACACTGAACCCTGCGGGACACCACTCGTCACTGGTTGCCATTCCTTTATGAATTTAGCAAGCTTGTTAATTCTACCACAATTAACACATTGTTTGGGCATTAGTTGTCATTTAAAATCTAGCACATTTATCAATGACTTCAGTCTTAGCACGACCACGAATAAGACAGTGCTGCACTTTTAGCAACACAATCTCTCTGAGAAGTGGTAGCTGGTTTAGAGTGTCAAATTGTGAAGACAGATTGTGTTACCTCAGCTTCTATTCTTTTAGAGATTGAGGGGTGTTTGGAGATTGAAGGAAGATATTTAAAATGGCAGTATGTAGTTTACATAAATGAGTTGGATATGAATATTGATCAGTAAGTTTGCAGATGAAACAAAAATTGGTGGGGTGCTAAATAGGAGGATATTGGATTACAGGAGGATATAGTCTGGTCAGATGAGCTGATCAGTGGCAAATGGAGAGGCAGCACAGTAGCACAGTGTTTAGCACTGTGGCTTCACAGCACCAGGGTCCCTGGTTCGATTCCCCGCTGGGTCACTGTTTGTGCGGAGTCTGCACATTCTCCCGTGTCTGCGTGGGTTTCCTCCGGGTGCTCCAGTTTCCTCCCACAGTCCAAAGATGTGCAGGTTCTTTGGATTGGCCATGCTAAATTGCCCTTCGTGTCCCAAAAGGTTAGGAGGGGTTATTGGGTTACGGGGATAGGGTGGAAGTGAGGGCTTAAGTGGGTCGGTGCAGACTCTATGGCCTGAATGGCCTCCTTCTGCACTGTATGTTCTATGTAATCCGGATAAATGCTAGGTGATGCCTTGTTTGCCCTACCTAAGTGTAAGAGAATACACAATGAACAGCAGTGACCCAGGTAAGCACCAAGGATCAGAGGAGCATTGGTGTGCATGTACGCCGGTCCCTTAAGGTGGATGCAGTGGTTAAGGCGGCATATGATATACTTGCCTTTATTAGCCGAGGCATAGAGTTGGAGAGCAGGAAGGTTATGCTGAAACTGTGTACAACTTAGGTCATAGTTAGAGTATTGTGTGCAGGTCTGGAATCCACATTATAGGAGGGATGTGATAGCACTGGAAAGGGTGCAGAGGAGAGTTACCAGGATCGAAAATGCTGGAAAATCTCAGCAGGTCTGGCAGCATCTGCAGTGAGAGAAAAGAGCTAACGTTTCGAGTCCGATGACTCTTTGTCAAAGCAATTTGCTTTTATCCAGATTTACCAGGATGTTGCCTGGGTTGGAGAGCTTTAGTTATGAATGAAGAGGCATGGGATCAACTGGATTGTTTCCTTAGAGCAGAGGAGACCGAGGGGAGACATGATTGAGATGTATAAAATTAAGAGGGACATAGATAGAGTAGTCAGGAAGACACATTTCCCCTTGGTGGTAGGATCAATGACCAAATTTAAAGTAGAGGAAGGGGGGCTTAGAAAGGATGTGAGGAAAATCTTCTTGACCCAAAGGGTTGTGAGAGTCTAGAACTTAATATCTGAAAAGTTGGTGGAGGTAGAGACCCTCATTACATTTAAGGAGCATTTAAATGTGCACTTGCGATACCAAGGCATATAACGCCAATTGCTGGAAATTGGGGTTAGAATACTTAGGTGGTTGTTTTTGACTGGTGCAGATGTGATGAACCAAAGGGCCTTTTCTGTGCCGCAGACCTCTGACTCTAAAAGGATTTGATGGTGTCGATAACTGAGGAGCTAAATGCTTTGATGGGGAATTCTAGAACAAGAGGGCACACTCTTAAAATTAGAGCAGAGCCATCTGGATGTTAAATCAAAAATCAAACAAATGGTCGAAGAAATATGGAATCCTTCCCCCATAATCACCCACCACTAAAGGCTGCAGATGCTGTGGCTCAATTGCAGCTTTCAAGATAGATTGATGAATTTTTGTTAGCTAAGGGTTGAGGGATAAGGATTAAAGGTGATTAAATGGAGTTGAGGTAAAGATCAGCCATGATCTAACGGTGATACAGACTAGCCTATTCCTATATCCAATGCTCAAATGCGCTAATTACCAGCAGCACTGGCTGAGATTTACATTAGCTGCAGATGTCCTTAAAAATCAGTTGGGTCAGGACGGCACGGTGGCAGTGGTTAGCTCTGCTGCCTACGGTGCTGAGGACCCGGGTTCGATCCCAGCCCTGTCCGTGGGTCACCGTCCGTGTGGTGTTTGCACATTCTACCCGTGTCTGCATGGGTCTCACCCCCACAATCCAAAGATGTGCAGGTTAAGTGGATTGGCCACTCTAAATTGCCCCTTAATTGGAAAAAATAAATAATTGTAATTAAATGTAATATTTTAAAAATCAGGTGGGTCATACTGATCTTTCCCATATTGCGTGGCAACAACTTGTGCATTGCAGAACAAGGCCAGCAGTGCAGTGCGGGTTCAATCCTCTAACCTAATAATAAAACCCATTGGTGTGAGGTAAGTACCATATTTTATTATTATTATTTTTTTAAAAAAAATTAATTTAGTTGTTAGCCAGGTCTTGGTAGAAAGTTAGAGGGATGGCAGGGAAGGGAGTGCAATGTTCCTCCTGCAGGATGTTTGAGGTGAGGGGTGCCGTTAGTGTCCTTGCTGATTTTACCTGCAGGAAGTGCTGCCATCTCCAGCTCCTCCAAGACCGAGTTAGGGAACTGGAGCTGGAGTTGGAAGAACTTCGGATCATTCGGGAGGCAGAGGGGGTCATAGATAGCAGCTTCAGGGAATTAGTTACACCAAAGATTGGAGATAGATGGGTAACTGTAAGAGGGACTGGGAAAAAGCAGTCAGTGCAGGGATCCCCTGCGGTCGTTCCCCTGAGAAACAAGTATACCGCTTTGGATACTTGCGGGGGGGACGGGACTTACCAGGGGTAAGCCATGGGGTAGGGGCCTCTGGCACGGAGTCTGTCCCTGTTGCTCAGAAGGGAAGGGGGGAGACGAGCAGAGCATTAGTAATTGGGGACTCGATAGTCAGGGGCACAGATAGGAGATTTTGTGGGAGCGTGAGAGACTCACGTTTGGTATGTTGCCTCCCAGGTGCAAGGGTACGTGATGTCTCGGATCGTGTTTTCCGGGTCCTTAGGGGGGAGGGGGAGCAGCCCCAAGTCGTGGTCCACATTGGCACTAGCGACATAGGTAGGAAAGGGGACAAGGATGTCAGGCATGCTTTCAGGGAGCTAGGATGGAAGCTCAGAACTAGAACAAACAGAGTTGTTATCTCTGGGTTGTTGCCTGTGCCATGTGATAGTGAGATGAGGAGTAGGGAGAGAGAGCAATTAAACATGTGGCTACAGGGATGGTGCAGGCGGGAGGGATTCAGATTTCTGGATAACTGGGGCTCTTTCTGGGGAAGGTGGGACCTCTACAGACAGGATGGTCTACATCTGAACCTGAGGGGCACAAATATCCTGAGGGGGGGAGATTTGTTAGTGCTCTTTGGGGGGGTTTAAACTAATGCAGCAGGGGCATGGGAACCTGGATTGTAGTTTTAGGGTAAGGGAGAATGAGAGTATAGAGGTCAGGAGCACAGATTTGACGTCGCAGGAGGGGGCCAGTGTTCAGGTAGGTGGTTTGAAGTGTGTCTACTTCAATGCCAGGAGTATACGAAATAAGGTAGGGGAACTGGCAGCATGGGTTGGTACCTGGGACTTCGATGTTGTGGCCATTTCGGAGACATGGATAGAGCAGGGACAGGAATGGATGTTGCAGGTTCCGGGGTTTAGGTGTTTTATTAAGCTCAGAGAAGGAGGCAAAAGAGGGGGAGGTGTGGCGCTGCTAGTCAAGAGCAGTATTACAGTGGCGGAGAGGATGCTAGATGGGGACTCATCTTCCGAGGTAGTATGGGCTGAGGTTAGAAACATGAAAGGAGAGGTCACACTGTTGGGAGTCTTCTATAGGCCTCCAAATAGTTCCAGGGATGTAGAGGAAAGGATGGCGAGGATGATCCTGGATAAGAGCGAAAGTAACAGGGTATTTAACTTTCCAAATATTGACTGGAAAAGATATAGTTCGAGTACATTAGATGGGTCGTTTTTTGTACAGTGTGCAGAGGAGGGTTTCCTGACACAATATGTTGACAGGCCAACAAGAGGCGAGGCCACGTTGGATTTGGTTTTGGGTAATGAACCTGGCCAGGTGTTGGATTTGGAGGTAGGAGAGCACTTTGGGGACAGTGACCACAATTCGGTGACGTTTACGCTAGTGATGGAAAGGGATAAGTATACACCGCAGGGCAAGAGTTATAGCTGGGGGAAGGGCAATTATGATGCCATTAGACGCGACTTGGGGGGGGGATAGGTTGGAGAAGTAGACTGCAAGTGTTGGGCACACTGGATATGTGAAGCTTGTTCAAAGATCAGCTACTGCGTGTTCTCGATAAGTACGTACCGGTCAGGCAGGGAGGAAGGCTTAGAGCGAGGGAACCGTGGTTTACCAAAGAAGTGGAATCTCTTGTTAAGAGGAAGAAGGAGGCCTATGTGAAGATGAGGTGTGAAGTTTCAGTTGGGGCGATGGATAGTTACAAGGTAGCGAGGAATGATCTAAAGAGAGAGCTAAGACGAGCAAGGAGGGGACATGAGAAGTATTTGGCAGGTAGGATCAAGGAAAACCCAAAAGCTTTCTATAAGTATGTCAGGAATAAGCGAATGACTAGGGTAAGAGTAGGACCAGTCAAGGACAGGGATGGGAAGTTGTGTGTGGAGTCTGAAGAGATAGGCGAGATACTAAATGAATATTTTTCGTCAGTATTCACTCAGGAAAAAGATAATGTTGTGGAGGAGAATGCTGAGACCCAGGCGATTAGAATAGATGGCATTGAGGTGGGCAGCACGGTAGCATGGTGGTTAGCACAATTGCTTCACAGCTCCAGGGTCCCAAGTTCAATTCCCGGCTTGGGTCACTGTCTGTGCGGAGTCTGCACATCCTCCCCGTGTGTGCGTGGGTTTCCTCCGGGTGCTCCGGTTTCCTCCCACAGTCCAAAGATGTGCAGGTTAGGTGGGTTGGCCATGCTAAATTGCCCTTAGTGTCCAAAATTGCCCTTAGTGTTGGGTGGGGTTACTGGGTTACGGGGATAAGGTGGAGGTGTGCGGTTGGGTAGGATGCTCTTTCAGAGAGCCGGTGCAGACTCGATGGGCCGAATGGCCTCCTTCTGCACTGTAAATTCTATGATTAAAAAAGAGGTACGTAGGGAAGAGGTGTTGGCAATTCTGGACAGGCTGAAAATAGATAAGTCCCCGGGTCCTGATGGGATTTATCCTAGGATTCTCTGGGAGGCCAGGGAAGAGATTGCTGGACCTTTGGCTTTGAATTTTATGTCATCATTGGCTACAGGAATAGTGCCAGAGGACTGGAGGATAGCAAATGTGGTCCCTTTGTTCAAAAAGGGGAGCAGAGACAACCCCGGCAACTATAGACCGGTGAGTCTCACGTCTGTAGTGGGTAAAGTCTTGGAGGGGATTATAAGAGACAAGATTTATAATCATCTAGATAGGAATAATATGATCAGGGATAGTCAGCATTGCTTTGTGAAGGGTAGGTCATGCCTCACAAACCTTATCGAGCTCTTTGAGAAGGTGACTGAACAGGTAGACGAGGGTAGAGCAGTTGATTTGGTGTATATGGATTTCAGCAAAGCGTTTGATAAGGTTCCCCACGGTAGGCTATTGCAGAAAATACGGAGGCTGGGGATTGAGGGTGATTTAGAGATGTGGATCAGAAATTGGCTAGCTGAAAGAAGACAGAGGGTGGTGGTTGATGGGAAATGTTCAGAATGGAGTTCAGTTACAAGTGGAGTACCACAAGGATCTGTTCTGGGGCCGTTGCTGTTTGTCATTTTTATCAATGACCTAGAGGAAGGCGCAGAAGGGTGGGTGAGTAAATTTGCAGACGATACTAAAGTCGGTGGTGTTGTCGATAGTGTGGAAGGATGTAGCAGGTTACAGAGGGATATAGGTAAGCTGCAGAGCTGGGCTGAGAGGTGGCAAATGGAGTTTAATGTAGAGAAGTGTGAGGTGATTCACTTTGGAAGGAATAACAGGAATGCGGAATATTTGGCTAATGGTAAAGTTCTTGGAAGTGTGGATGAGCAGAGGGATCTAGGTGTCCATGTACATAGATCCCTGAAAGTTGCCACCCAGGTTGATAGGGTTGTGAAGAAGGCCTATGGAGTGTTGGCCTTTATTGGTAGAGGGATTGAGTTCCGGAGTCAGGAGGTCATGTTGCAGCTGCACAGAACTCTGGTACGGCCGCATTTGGAGTATTGCGTACAGTTCTGGTCACCGCATTATAGGAAGGACGTGGAGGCTTTGGAGCGGGTGATGGATTTGAGGTTGTTTTCGTTGGAGAGAAGAAGGTTAAGAGGAGACTTAATAGAGGCATACAAAATGATCAGGGGGTTGGATAGGGTGGACAGTGAGAGCCTTCTCCCGCGGATGGAAATGGCTGGCACGAGGGGACATAGCTTTAAACTGAGGGGTAATAGATATAGGGCAGAGGTCAGAGGTAGGTTCTTTACGCAAAGAGTAGTGAGGCCGTGGAATGCCCTACCTGCTACAGTAGTGAGCTCGCCAACATTGAGGGCATTTAAAAGTTTATTGGATAAACATATGGATGATAATGGCATAGTGTAGGTTAGATGGCTTTTGTTTCGGTGCAACATCGTAGGCCGAAGGGCCTGTACTGCGCTGTATTGTTCTATGTTCTATAATTCCCGTATTAGCCTCCCTGAACAGGTGCGGAATGTGGCGACTAGGGGCTTTTCACAGTAACTTATTGAAGCCTACTTGTGACAATAAGCGATTATTATTATTATTACACAGTAATTTTCGTCCGCATTAGGAACTTTGTCTCACTATATATATATGGACTGAATTCAAAGCATTGGCATTGCTACTGAAAGTGAAGATTGCTGCAAACAGAAATTGGATTATATTATCAAGGAATGCTAGATACCAGAATTAAAATAAACATCCTGCTATTTTATCTTTGGGCCCTAATCCAAAGCTTTGTCTTGTACACAAAAGCCAGCAAAGGCTTAACTTCACACTTCCTGTTCACATGAAAATTGATTCAATCCTGACAGCTTGAAACATTAGCAAACTATATTCAAATAATAGTTTTAAATGGTTGATGAATGAAGAATGTCAGTAAATCTTAATGCAACCAAATTATGAAAGCCTTTCATAGACTCTCTTAACCAACTGAAGCCTGCATTCATTTTATTACATAACTCTGTATCATGGTCTTTGAGCTGATTTACAAATTTGCTCAGTGCGACAAGCAAAAATTCAGCATCACCAGCTCTTACAGCGTGTACACACAGGACACCTGTCAGCAGTGCTAGGTGTTATAGTTCACCAACTGGAATTGAAGGACATGTAAAGTGCACTGCATTACACTTTCTTGCCAATTTCTCCCATCTTTTTAAAGATTGAGGGCTAGAAATTAATGTGCCCCGAGGGCACTGGGTCACAATTGGTCCGTTTAGCTCAAGAGGTGGTGGGAAAACACAAAACCCCTGTACCCTCCTCATTTGAATGATTGTGCCACTCACTATCTGGTACATCTCCAATCCTGCTCTCTGCCCCATAATGCTCCTGCACAAGCTCTGCACACAGCAGGAGGCCCCAACAGCATTGTCATACCTGCGCAGAGGAAGATGGTTGTGGTGGTTGGAGGTCAATCATCTCAGTTCCAGGACATCACTGCAGAGGTTCCTCAGGTGCCCAAGGCTCAACTATCTTCAGCTGCTTCATCAATGACTTCCCTTCTATCATAACGTCAGAAGAGGGGATGTTCGCAGATGATTGCTTAATATTCAGCACCATTCGCGACTCCTCAGATAATGAAGCAGTTCATGTCCAAATGCAAGAAGACCTCGAAGTATCCAGGCTTGGTGGCAAGTTACATTTGCTCCACACAAGTTCCAGGCAAAGACCATTTCCTACAAGAGAGGATCTAACCATCGCCCTTTGACATTAAATAGCATTACCATTGCTGAATCCCCCACAGTGAACATCCTGGGGTTACCACTGATCAGAAACTGAACTGGGTGAGCCATATTATTACTGTGGTAGGGAAATTACTGGAGAGAATTCTTCGAGACAGGATCTACTCCCATTTGGAAGCAAATGGACGTATTAGTGAGAGGCAGCACGGTTTTGTGAAGGGGAGGTCGTGTCTCACTAACTTGATAGAGTTTTTCGAGGAGGTCACTAAGATGATTGATGCAGGTAGGGCAGTAGATGTTGTCTATATGGACTTCAGTAAGGCCTTTGACAAGGTCCCTCATGGTAGACTAGTACAAAAGGTGAAGTCACACGGGATCAGGGGTGAACTGGCAAGGTGGATACAGAACTGGCTAGGCCATAGAAGGCAGAGGGTAGCAATGGAGGGATGCTTTTCTAATTGGAGGGCTGTGACCAGTGGTGTTCCACAGGGATCAGTGCTGGGACCTTTGCTCTTTGTAGTATATATAAATGATTTGGAGGAAAATGTAACTGGTCTGATTAGTAAGTTTGCAGTTGACACAAAGGTTGGTGGAATTGCGGATAGCGATGAGGACTGTCTGAGGATACAGCAGGATTTAGATTGTCTGGAGACTTGGGCGGAGAGATGGCAGATGGAGTTTAATCCGGACAAATGTGAGGTAATGCATTTTGGAAGGGCTAATGCAGGTAGGGAATATACAGTGAATGGTAGAACCCTCAAGAGTATTGAAAGTCAAAGAGATCTAGGAGTACAGGTCCACAGGTCATTGAAAGGGGCAACACAGGTGGAGAAGGTAGTCAAGAAGGCATACGGCATGCTTGGCTTCATTGGCCGGGGCATTGAGTATAAGAATTGGCAAGTCATGTTGCAGCTGTATAGAACCTTAGTTAGGCCACACTTGGAGTATAGTGTTCAATTCTGGTCGCCGCACTACCAGAAGGATGTGGAGGCTTTAGAGAGGGTGCAGAAGAGATTTACCAGAATGTTGCCTGGTCTGGAGGGCATAAGCTATGAGGAGCGATTGAATAAACTCGGTTTGTTCTCACTGGAACGAAGGAGGTTGAGGGGCGACCTGATAGAGGTATACAAAATTATGAGGGGCATAGACAGAGTGGATAGTCAGAGGCTTTTCCCCAGGGTAGAGGGGTCAATTACTAGGGGGCATAGGTTTAAGGTGAGAGGGGCAAGGTTTAGAGTAGATGTACGAGGCAAGTTTTTTACGCAGAGGGTAGTGGGTGCCTGGAACCCACTACCGGAGGAGTTAGTGGAAGCAGGGACGATAGGGACATTTAAGGGGCATCTTGACAAATATATGAATAGGATGGGAATAGAAGGATACGGACCCAGGAAGTGTAGAAGATTGTAGTTTAGTCGGGCAGTATGGTCGGCACGGGCTTGGAGGGCCGAAGGGCCTGTTCCTGTGCTGTACATTTCTTTGTTCTTTGTGGATACCAGAGCAGGTCAAAAGCTGGAAATCCTACACTGAGTAACTCACGTCCTGACCCTCCACAAAAGCCTGTGCACAAGGCACAAGTCAAGAGTGTGATGGAATACTCTCCACTTGCCTGGATGAGTGCGGCTCCAACACCATTCAGGATAAAGCAGCCCGCTTGATTCCACAAACTTTCAATCCCTCCACCATTTATAAAAGTGGCAGCTGTGTGTACCGTCTACAAGATGCACTGCAGTAATCCGCCAAAGTTTCTTAGGCAACACCTTTCAAACCCAAGATCACGACCATTTAAAAGAGGCATTGTCAAACCCGGCGGCGGGACCAGCGGGTGGGTTGCAGGCGGGTGTCGGGAGGGTCGCGGAGCCGTCCGCCACTGCGCTCCCGATCACGTAAATTCGTGCACAACAGCCACAGTAGCCGGCTTTTAATAATGCCGGCTGCAAGCGGCCTTCAAAATGGCTGCGAACGTTTAAAGAAAATGTGGTCGCACTGCACATGCGTGCCATATCATCGGTGTGCATGCGTAAAACTATGCACATGCGCGCCGGTGATCGGGCACGCATACGAAGTGCCGCCGCTTTTTTTCTTAAAACGGTCGCAGCTTTTTTTTACAAGTGCGGGGGTTTTTTATTCATTTTATTTTTAAAATTTTATTTATTTATTTCATTTACAAGTTCGGGGGGAAATTATTTGATAAATGTTTACAGGAAAACAATGCAGAACTTTGGACAGATGGAGGCTCCATACTTTCCGACACCAGAAGGCTTCACCTTCATCCAACAGGTTCCATTGGAGGAGCATGTACGACGGCCAAAGGGACCCAAAACCATTTCCTTCATTTTTGTCACCAGCAAACAAGGTAAGAGAAAATGCTGGGTCATGCCGGTCGGCCGGCGTGGGTCGCGAAGGACGGCCGGCGCGGGTCGCAAAGGACGGCCGGCGCGGGTCGCAAAGGACGGCCGGCGCGGGTCGCAAAGGACGGCCGGCGCGGGTCGCAAAGGACGGCCGGCGCGGGTCGCAAAGGACGGCCGGCGCGGGTCGCAAAGGACGGCCGGCGCGGGTCGCAAAGGACGGCCGGCGCGGGTCGCAAAGGACGGCCGGCGCGGGTCGCAAAGGACGGCCGGCGCGGGTCGCAAAGGACGGCCGGCGCGGGTCGCAAAGGACGGCCGGCGCGGGTCGCAAAGGACGCCCGGCGCGGGTCGCAAAGGACGCCCGGCGCGGGTCGCAAAGGACGCCCGGCGCGGGTCGCAAAGGACGCCCGGCGCGGGTCGCAAAGGACGCCCGGCGCGGGTCGCAAAGGACGCCCGGCGCGGGTCGCAAAGGACGCCCGGCGCGGGTCGCAAAGGACGCCCGGCGCGGGTCGCAAAGGACGCCCGGCGCGGGTCGCAAAGGACGCCCGGCGCGGGTCGCAAAGGACGCCCGGCGCGGGTCGCAAAGGACGCCCGGCGCGGGTCGCGAAGGACGGCCGGCGCGGGTCGCGAAGGACGGCCGGCGCGGGTCGCGAAGGACGGCCGGCGCGGGTCGCGAAGGACGGCCGGCGCGGGTCGCAAAGGACGGCCGGCGCGGGTCGCAAAGGACGGCCGGCGCGGGTCGCAAAGGACGGCCGGCGCGGGTCGCAAAGGACGGCCGGCGCGGGTCGCAAAGGACGGCCGGCGCGGGTCGCAAAGGACGGCCGGCGCGGGTCGCAAAGGACGGCCGGCGCGGGTCGCAAAGGACGGCCGGCGCGGGTCGCAAAGGACGGCCGGCGCGGGTCGCAAAGGACGGCCGGCGCGGGTCGCAAAGGACGGCCGGCGCGGGTCGCAAAGGACGGCCGGCGCGGGTCGCAAAGGACGGCCGGCGCGGGTCGCAAAGGACGGCCGGCGCGGGTCGCAAAGGACGCCCGGCGCGGGTCGCAAAGGACGCCCGGCGCGGGTCGCAAAGGACGCCCGGCGCGGGTCGCAAAGGACGCCCGGCGCGGGTCGCAAAGGACGCCCGGCGCGGGTCGCAAAGGACGCCCGGCGCGGGTCGCAAAGGACGCCCGGCGCGGGTCGCAAAGGACGCCCGGCGCGGGTCGCAAAGGACGCCCGGCGCGGGTCGCAAAGGACGCCCGGCGCGGGTCGCAATAGACGCCCGGCTTGGGTCGCAAAGGACGGCCGGCTTGGGTCGCAAAGGACGGCCGGCTTGGGTCGCAAAGGACGGCCGGCTTGGGTCGCAAAGGACGGCCGGCTTGGGTCGCAAAGGACGGCCGGCTTGGGTCGCAAAGGACGGCCGGCTTGGGTCGCAAAGGACGGCCGGCTTGGGTCGCAAAGGACGCCCGGCTTGGGTCGCAAAGGACGGCCGGCTTGGGTCGCAAAGGACGGCCGGCTTGGGTCGCAAAGGACGGCGGGCTTGGGTCGCAAAGGACGGCCGGCTTGGGTCGCAAAGGACGGCCGGCTTGGGTCGCAAAGGACGGCCGGCTTGGGTCGCAAAGGACGGCCGGCTTGGGTCGCAAAGGACGCCCGGCGTGGGTTGCAAAGGACGCCCGGCGTGGGTCGCAAAGGACGGCCGGCTTGGGTCGCAAAGGACGGCCGGCTTGGGTCGCAAAGGACGGCCGGTGTGGGTCGCAAAGGACGGCCGGCGCGGGTTTGAAAAACACTGATCTAGAAGGACAAGAGCAGCAGATATCAGGGAACACTACCACCTGGAGGTTTCGCTCCAAGTCACTCGCCATCCTGACTTGGAAATATATCGCCGTTCCTTCCTGTCACTGGGTCAAAATCCTGGAACTCCCGCCCTAACAGCACAGTTCCTACACCACAGGGACTGCAGCAGTTCAAGAAGGCAGCCCACCACCACCTTCTTAAGAGCAATAAATGCTCTTAAGGGCAATAAATGCCCTTAAGGCCTAACCAGCGACGCCCACAACCCGCAAATTAATTTAAAGAAGTCTCCAGTCCTGCTCTCTGCCCCATAATGCTCCTGGGCAAGCTCTGCACAAAGGAGGCCACAACAGTATTGTTGATCTGGCCGATCACTTGGTATGGGCTGCCTGCCAGGCTTAAAGGCAGGCTACTTCTTAAGGTGAAGCTGCACAGAAAGATTGCTTAAATAGAAATTCTTGGAAACTGCAAAGCGGACAGAAGATTTATTGTGGAGAATTCACATCGAACATCCATATATACCACCTCAACCTCACACACCACATAATTCTGCCAACCACTTGCATTCTTCCCTCTCTCTCAGAAGAGTAGGAAGGAAATAGAAGGAAGCAGAGAAGAAAAGTGAGACACGATGCTTACAAGCCTGCATCTGCTCTGCATTAAGCTGCTGGCTGCAATGGGACGTACCGCACCTCGTCACAATGATGGCATCCTCCTGTCTTATGCTCGTTCTTAGCAAGTTTGCGGATCACACTAAGATTGCTGCAGTTGCGGATGGTGAAGATTGTCAGAGAATACAGCAGGATATAGATAGGCTGCAAAATTGGGCGGAGAAATGGCAGATGGATTTTAATCTGGACAAATGCGAGGTGATGCATTTTGGGAGATCCAATTCAGGTGGGAGCTATAAAATAAATGGCAGAACCATCAGGAGCAGAGAGACACAGAGGTCTGGGCGTGCAGTTCACAGATCCTTAAAAGTGGCAGCAAAGGTGGAAACGGTGGTAAAGAAGGCATATAGCATGCTTGCCTTCATTGGACAGAATCCAAAGTTCACAAATTATGTTAGTTATATAGAACGTTGGTTAAGCCACATTTGGGATACTGTGTCCAATTCTGGTCACCACACTACCAGAAGGACGTGGAGGCTTTGGAGAGAGTGAAGAAAAGGTTCACCAGAATGTTGCCTGGTATGGAGGGCATTAGCTATGAGGAGAGATTGAATAAACTGGGATTGTTCTCCCTAGAAAAACGGAGGTTGAGGGGCGACCTGATAGAAGTTTATAATATTATTAGCGGCATAGATAGGGAAAATAATTGGAGGCTTTTCCCCCGGAGTAGAAATGACAATTACAAGGGGGCACATGTCTAAGGTGAGGGGGTAAAGGTTCAGTGGAGGTGAGCGGGGAAAGCTTTCACACGGAGGGTGGTGGTGGCCTGGAATGAACTGCCAAGTGAAGAGGTTGAGGCAGATACGTTAGCAACCTTTAAGACTTATCTGGATAGGCACATGAACAGACGGGGTTTAGAAGGACACAGGCAGATTGGTCTAGATAGGACACGTGATCGGTGCAGGCTTGGAGGGCTGAAGGGCCTGTTCCTTTGCTGTACTGTTCCTTGTATCAAACTCATCCTCTTCTTGCTTTCTGGCTTGATGATCAAGTTGCAGATGGTATGACTATGGACTTTCTGACTTCCCTCACAACAATCAACCATCTTCATCCAGACACACATGAAATGCAATCCACACACATGTTATGCAATCCACACACATGATATGCAATCCATACACGATATGTAATCCATAAACATGATATGTAATCCATACATATGTAATCCATACACAATGTAATCCATACACATATGTAATCCATACACATATGTAATCCATACACGATATGTAGTACATACACATATGTAATCCATACACATGATATGTAATCCATACACATATGTAATCCATAGACATATGTAATCCATACACATGATATGTAATCCATATGCATGAAATGTAATCCATACACATGAAATGTAATCTGTACACATGTAATCCGTACACATGAAATGTAATCCATACACATATGTAATCCATACACATGATATGTAATCCATACACATGTAATCCATACACATATGTAATCCATACACTTGATATGTAATCCATACACTTGATATGTAATCCATACACTTGATATGTAATCCATACACTTGATATGTAATCCATACACTTGATATGTAATCCATACACATGATATGTAATGCAGCCACTGCAGTGCCAGGGGGAGGAAAGGGCAACAAGTCACATCATTGATTGGCACATGCAGCACTAGCTCAGACACTGGTACTTCACTTTAATTCAAGGTTTACCTTGGAGCTGGCATCAGAAAATTGCAAGTCACAGGGCACTGGGAGATGGTGTCATAGTGGTAATGTCACTGGACTGTAATCCAGATGTTCAGTCTAAAGCTCTGGGTAGAACAAAGAACAAAACAGCACAGGACCAGGCCCTTCAGCCCTCCAAGCCTGCACCCGACCATGGTACCAGCCTAAACTAAAATCATAGATTATCATAGAATTTACAGTGCAGAAGGAGGCCATTCGGCCCATCAAGCCTGCACCGGCTCTTGGAAAGAGCACCTTACCCAAGGTCAACACCGCCACCCTATCCCCATAACCCAGTAACCCCACCCAACACTAAGGGCAATTTTGGTCACCAAGGGCAATTTATCATGGCCAATCCACCTAACCTGCACATCTTTGGACTGTGGGAGGAAACCGGAGCACCCGGAGGAAACCCACGCACACACGGGGAGGATGTGCAGACTCCGCACAGACAGTGACCCAAGCCCATGTGCACTTACACAGTCCTTAACCTTCCATTCCCACCCTATTCATATATTTGTCCAGATGCCCCTTAAATCCGCTATCGTACCTGCTCCCACCACCTCCCAGGCAGCACTTTCCATATATTTACCACCCTCTGTGTAAAAAAACTTGCCTCGCACATCTGTTCTAAACTTTTCCCCATGCACTTTAAACCTATGCCCCCAAGTACTTGACTCTCCTACCCGAGGAAAGAGCATCTGACTATCCACACTATCAAGCAAAGAACAAAGAAAAGTACATCACTTGAACAGCCCCTTTGGCCCTCCAAGCTTGTGCCGACCATGCTGCCCATCTAAACTAAAATCTTTTGCACTTCCGGGGGCCGTATCCCTCTATTCCCATCCTAGTCCTGTATTTGTCAAGATGCCCCTTAAACGTCACTATCGTCCCTGCTTCCACCACCTCCTCCGGCAGCGGTTCCAGGCACCCACTACCCTCCGTGTAAAAAACTTGCCTCATACATCTCCTCTAATCCTTGCCTCTCGCACCTTAAACCTATGCCCCCTAGCAATTGACCCTCTACCCTGGGAAAAAGCCTCTGATTATCCACTCTGTCTCTGCCCTTCATAATTTTGTAGACCTCCATCAAGTCGCCCCTCAACCTCCGTCGTTCCAGTGAGAACGAAACCTAGTTTATTCAACCTCTCCTCATAGCCAATGCCGTCCATACCAGGCAACATCCTGGTAAATCTCTTCTGCACCCTCTCTAATGCCTCCACATCCTTCTGGTAGTGTGGCGATCAGAATTGAACACCATACTCCAAATGAGACCTAACTAAGGTTCTACACAGCTGCAACATGACTTGCCAATATTTATACTCAATGCCCCGGCCACTAAAGGCAAGCATGCCGTATGCCTTCTTGACCATCTTTCCAACATGCGTTGCCATTTTCAGTGATCGATGGACATGCACGCCCAGATCTCTCTGTCAGTACTCGCAAGAGTTCTACCATGTATTGTGTAATTCCTACATGCATTGGACCTTCCAAAGTGCATTACCTCTTACCTGTCCGGATTAAACTCCATCTGCCATTTCTCCACCCAAGACTCCAACCAGCTTATATCCTGCTATATCCTCTGACAATCCTCTTCCAACAATTTTTGTGTCACCTGCGATCTTACGAAATCAGACCAGCTACAATTTCTTTCAAATCATTGATCTTCACCACAAACAAAGGCCCCTGAACTGATCCCTGTGGAATACCGCTAGTCACAGCCTTCCATTCAGAAAAACACCCTTCTGCTGCCACCCTATGTCTTCTGTGCCCAAGCATGTTCTTTATCCAACTTGCCAGCTCTCCTCTGATCCCGTGTGACTTCACCTTTTGTACCAGTCTGCCATGAGGTACCTTGTCAAAGGCTTTACTGAAGATCAAAGGCTTTACTGAAGTAATCTCAGCTAGTCTCGGTAATGGACTGTTGTAAAAACCCCATCTGGTTCACTATGTCCTGTAAGGAAGGAAATCTACCGTCCTTACCCGGTCTGACTTACATGTGACTCCAGATACACAGCAATGTGAGTGACTCTTAACTGGCCTGGTAAGCCACTTAATTCAAGGGCAACGAGGGATGGGTAACAAATGCTGGCTTTGCCAGTGATGTCCACATTCCATGAAACAATAAAAAAAATGAGTGTACCGCAACTAAGACAGGGGTAAAGCATGGCCTTGTTTGTCAATTCACGAGAAGGCAAAGTGGCAGACCTATTGCTGTGAAGGACTCAGATGAGGACATCAATGGGACGGGTTTAATTCCCCGCTGGGTCACTGTCCGTGCGGAGTCTGTACGTTCTCCCCGTGCCTGCGTGGGTTTCCTCCGGGTGCTCCGGTTTCCTATCACAGTCCAAAGACATGCAGGTTAGGTGGATTGGCCATGTTAAATTGCCCTTCGTGTCCAAAAAGGTTAGGAGGGGTTATTGGGATATGGGGACAGGGTGGAAGTGAGGGCTTAAGTGGGTCGGTGCAGACTTGATGGGCTGAATGGCCTCCTTCTGCACTGAATGTTCTATGTTCATACTGGAGACTGCTGATGGTTATGCATGCAGCCGCCTGTCACTGTGTGGAACATGGAGGAGTCTGGCTCTAATTTGGCACTGGGCATGACGTGAACCTTGCCATCTTCTCTATCTCCCTATCATCCAGCAGCCGCAGGCAATGCCATTGCTGCCTCCAAACCTGTTGCAGCCTGTGTCTGTGTGCAAATCAACGACACGTCTGCGCTCGATGTGACAATTTACTTGTTATGTTGTGGGGTGCAGATATCCGGAGGGGGGTGGTGGTGGTGGGGTGGGGTGGACGGGGACGGGGGGGGGGGGGGGGGAAGAGAACGGGACGGGACGGGAATGCAAGTCTTGCCTCTTCTTCTATTTACGGAGATATATTCAGCTAGAACTATCCTTAAAGGTATTTCACTTTAAAACTAGCTGTCACCTTGGATACAGCCTACATTTTCATTCTTTTGAATTAAATACAGTATCAGAATATGTTTAATTTTTTAAAGAACTTTCATGTGTTGATTATTTTCGGCCAAAAATATAAATGGAACATAGAACATACAGTGCAGAAGGAGGCCATTCGGCACATTGAATCTGTACCGACCCACATTAAGCCCTCACTTCAATCCTGTCCCTGGAACCCAATAACCTCACCCAACCTTTTTGGTCACTAAGGGCAATTTATCATGGCCAATCTGCCTAACCTGCACGTCTTTGGACTGCGGGAGGAAACCGGAGCACCCAGAGGAAACCCACGCAGATACGGGGAGAACGTGCAGACTCCGCAGACAGTGACCCAGCGGGGAATCAAACCTGGGTGCCTGGCGCTGTGAAGCCACAGTGCTATCCACTTGTGCTGCCGTGCTGCAAAGTCGTTTTGTACAGGAGGAAACTGGATAAAATGTTTTGCCTTGTCAAATAGCATACTGCGCCAGCAGAGACTGTGCCAACAAACTTCAAATGCACCAATGCTCAAAGGAATTGTGCAAATAGAGTACATTTAGTTTATTAAATACATATTGTTTGTTCCCATGCAATCTCAATGCCTGTTACGACTGAGATATGGATCATCTAGAGTGTTTACTTCCATGTATTTGAGTTTTGCATACATGTTGGAATGCATTGTTTTGCTGATTAATTTCAGAGGAATTCCAAGTTTAGCTTCATGCTTCAATTTACTGAACAAGCTGAACATATTCAGCTGGTATGGAATCTGTGGCTGTAGCTTTGGAGCAGAAAAGGATCATTGGCATACTGCTACAAACATATGGGGCGGGATTCTCCCAGTCCTGTACCGGGCCGGAGAATCCCTGCAACCGCGCCACGCCGCCGGCATGCGATTCTCCGTGGGAGCGGAGAATTGGCACCATTGGCGCAGCGCCGGTCACTCTACGTGGCCGGGCAGCCGATTCTCTGGCCTGGATGGGCCTAGCGGTCGCTCTAAAAAGGAAGATTCCCACCACCGCTGTCCACACCTGCTCGCAGCCGGCAGGAACACTGCGCGCAGAGTTGGGGGGCGGTCTGTGTGTGTGTGGGGGAGGGAGGAGGGGTGAGGGGGTCTCCGGCTTGGGGGAGCCTCCACTGGGTCCTGGCCCACGATGGAGGCCCACCGATCGGCTGGTCGGCCTCTCGCTCCCTGGCCTATTTTCTTACGCGCCGGCCGCTGAACTCCTGCGTCGGGGCCGGGGCATTGAGGAAGGCCACCGCGCATGCACGGGTTGGCGCTGGCGCCACTGTGCATGTCCTCGTTGACGCCGGCGCCACTGCACATGCGCGGATCCCGCGGTGCACAGTTCGCGGGAGTCTGGAGCAGCGTGAACCGCTGTAGAGGCCAGAATCGATACTCCCAGCGGCCCGTTAACGCCGTTGTGAAACGTGACGCCGTTTCCAACGGTGTGGACACTCTGCCGCCGAATGGGAGAAAACCGCCCGGGATCTCAACTCAATTCTGCTGGCATAATTCATCTAATGCCAATTGCCAAACTATTGTCAGCAACCCTCAGCATGCTTGGCACAATAGATATAGATTGCTGCCTTCAATCCTAGGTACATGGAAGAGGTTGCATTTGTTAGAATGGTACTTGCAGCTCCAGAGCTGAAAGCTGCCCAAGAACAAAACTGTAAGATATCTATTCAAGGAGCTGACTCCAATGAATAAAAACACGCAGCTTGACAGATTTCCCAACTGAGTTACTGCGCTGTCACATTGATTGAATCAGTTTGCTTTGTGTTATTCCCCAGAAAAGAATAAATGTACAGCTTCTCCTGGACAGTTGCTCCTGTTGATAATGAAATGAAATGCAAATCTATTATTGTCACAAGTAGGCTTCAAGTGAAGTTACTGTGAAAAGCCCCTAGTCGCCACATTCCGGCACCTGTTCGGGGAGGCCGGAACAGAAATTGAACCATGCTGCTGGCCTGCCTTGGTCTGCTTTAAAAGCCAGCTCTTTAGCCCTGTGCTAAACCAAGCAGCTTAGAACATAAGAACTAGGAGCAGGAGTAGGCCATCTGGCCCCTCGAGCCTGCTCCACCATTCAATGGCTGATCTTTTGTGGACTCAGCTCCACTTGAGTATAAGAATTGGCAAGTCATGTTGCAGCTGTATAGAACCTTAGTTAGGCCACACTTGGAGTATAGTGTTCAATTCTGGTCGCCACACTACCAGAAGGATGTGGAGGCTTTAGAGAGGGTGCAGAAGAGATTTACCAGAATGTTGCCTGGTATGGAGGGCATAAGCTATGAGGAGCGATTGAATAAACTCGGTTTGTTCTCACTGGAACAAAGGAGGTTGAGGGGAGACCTGATAGAGGTCTACAAAATTATGAGGGGCATAGACAGAGTGGATAGTCAGAGGCTTTTCCCCAGGGTAGAGGGGTCAATTACTAGGGGGCATAGGTTTAAGGTGAGAGGGGCAAGGTTTAGAGTAGATGTACGAGGCAAGTCTTTTACGCAGAGGGTAGTGGGTACCTGGAACTCGCTACCGGAGGAGGTAGTGGAAGCAGGGACGATAGGGACATTTAAGGGGCATCTTGACAAATATATAAATAGGATGGGAATAGAAGGATACGGACCCAGGAAGTGTAGAAGATTGTAGTTTAGTCGGGCAGTATGGTCGGCGCGGGCTTGGAGGGCCGAAGGGCCTGTACATTTCTTTGTTCTTTGTTCCAGCCCGAACACCATAACCCTTCATCCCTTTATTCTTCAAAAAACTATCTATCTTTATCTTAAAAACATTTAATGACGGAGCTTCTACTGCTTCACTGGGCAAGGAATTCCATAGATTCACAACCCTTTGGGTGAAGAAGTTCCTCCTAAACTCAGTCCTAAATCTACTTCTCCTTATTTTGAGGCTATGCCCCCTAGTTCTGCTTTCACCCGCCAGTGGAAACAACCTGCCCGCATCTATCCTATCTATTCCCTTCATAATTTTATGTTTCTATAATATCCCCCTCATCCTTCTAAATTCCAACGAGTACAGTCCCAGTCGACTCAACCTCTCCTCGTAATCCAACCCCTTCAGCTCTGGGATTAACCTAGTGAATCTCCTCTGCACACCCTCCAGTGCCAGTACGTCCTTTCTCAAGTAAGGAGACCAAAACTGACAGAGGTTTGCAATACTCCAGGTGTGGCCTCACTAATACGTTATACAATTGCAGCATAACTTCTCGAGTCTTAAACTCCATCCCTCTAGCAATGAAGGATAAAATTCCATTCGCCTTCTTAATCACCTGTTGCACCTGTAAACCAACTTTTTGCGACTCATGCACTAGCACACCCAGGTCCCTCTACACAGCAGCATGTTTTAATATTTTATCTTTTAAATAATAATCCCTTTTGCTGTTATTCCTACCAAAATCGATAACCTCACATTTGTCAACATTGTATTCCATCTGCCAGACCCTAGCCCATTCACTTAGCCTATCCAAATCCCTCTGCAGACTTCCAGTATCCTCTGCACGTTTTGCTTTACCACTTATCTTAGTGTTGTCTGCAAACTTGGACACATTGCCCTTGGTCCCCAACTCCAAATCAGCTTGGTGTCAATATGAAGTCAAATACCAGAACAAAGTACTGATAAGCATATACATAGAACATAGAAAATAGAAAATACAGCACAGAACAGGCCCTTCGGCCCACGATGTTGTGCCGAACTTTTGTCCCAGATTAAGAACAAATTAATCTACACCCCATCATTCTACCGTAATCCATGTACCTATCCAATAGCCGCTTGAACGTCCCTAATGTTCCCGACTCAACTACTTCCACAGGCAGTGCATTCCATGCCCCCGCTATTCTCTGGGTAAAGAACCTACCTCTGACATCCCCCCAATATCTTCCACCATTCACCTTAAATTTATGCCCCCTTGTAATGGTTTGCTCTACCCGGGGAAAAAGTCTCTGACTATCTACTCTATCTAGTCCACTGATCATCTTGCAAACCTCTGTCAAGTCTCCCCTATCCTTTTCCGTTCTAATGAGAAAAGGCCCAGCACCCTCAACCTTTCCTTGTAAGACCTACTGTCCATTCCAGGCAACATCCTGGTAAATCTCCTTTGCACCTTTTCCAAAGCTTCCACGTCCTTCCTAAAATGAGGCGACCAGAACTGCACACAGCACTCCAAATGTGGCCGTACCAAGGTTTTGTACAGCTACATCATCACCTCACGGCTCTTAAATTCAATCCCTCTGCCAATGAACGCTAGCACACCATAGGCCTTCTTCACAGCTCTATCCACTTGAGTGGCAACTTTCAAAGATCTATGAACATAGACCCCAAGATCTCTCTGCTCCTCCACATTGTCAAGAACCCGACCGTTAACCCTATGTTCCGCATTCATATTTGTCCTTCCAAAATTGACAACCTCACACTTTTCAGGGTTAAACTCCATCTGCCATTTCTCAGCCCAGCTCTGCATCCTATCTATTTCTCTTTGCAGCCGACAACAGCCCTCTTCACTATCCACAACTCCACCAATCTTCGTATTGTCTGCAAATTTACTGACCCACCCTTCAACTCCCTCATCCAAGTCATTAATGAAAATCACAAACAGCAGAGGACCCAGAACTGATCCCTGTGGTACGCCACTGGTAACTGGGCACCAGGCTGAATATTTGCCATCCACCACAACTCTCTAACTTCTATCGGTTAGCCAGTTTGTTATCCAACTTGCCAAATGTCCCACTATCCCATACCTCCTTACTTTCTGCATAAGCCTACCATGGGGAACCTTATCAAATGCCTTACTAAGATCCATGTACACTACATCCACTGCTTTTCCTTCATCCACGTGCTTGGTAACCTCCTCAAAGAATTCAATAAGACTTGCGAGGCAAGACCTACCCCTCACAAATACGTGCTGACTATCCCTAATCAAGCAGTGTCTTTCCAGATGCTCAGAAATCCTATCCCTCAGTACCCTTGCCATTACTTTGCATACCACCGAAGTAAGACTAACTGGCTTGTAATTCCCAGGGTTATGCCTAGTCCCTTTTTTGAACAGGGGCACGACATTCGCCACTCTCCAATCCCTTGGTACCACCCCTGTTGACAGTGGGGACGAAAAGATCATTGCCAACGGCTCTGCAATTTCATCTCTTGCTTCCCATAGAATCCTTGGATATATCCCGTCAGGCCCGGGGGACTTGTCTATCCTCAAGTTTTTCAAAATGCCCAACACATCTTCCTTCCTAACAAGTATCTCCTCGAGCTTACCAGTCTGTTTCATACTGTCCTCTCCAACAATATGGTACCTCTCATTCGTAAATACTGAAGAAAAGTACTTGTTCAAGACCTCTCCTATCTCTTCCGACTCAATACACAATCTCCCTTGATCGGACCTACCCTCGCTCTAGTCATTCTCATATTTCTCACATGTGTAAAAGGCCTTGGGGTTTTCCTTGATCCTACCCGCCAAAGATTTTCTATGCCCTCTCTTAGCTCTCCTAATCCCTTTCTTCAGTTCCCTCCTGGCTATCTTATATCCCTCCAGCGCCCTGTCTGAACCTTGTTTCCTCAGCCTTAAGTAAGTCTCCTTCATCCTCTTAACAAGACATTCAAACTCTCTTGTCAACCATGGTTCCCTCACTCAACCATCTCTCCCCTACCTGACAGGGACATACATATCAAGGACACGTAGTATCTGTTCCTTGAACAAGTTCCACATTTCAATTGTGTCCTTCCCTGACAGTCTATGTTCCCAACTTATGCCTTCAGCATTGATCCTCCTTTTTTTCCTGAGGTATGTTTACCTCATGTAAAAGGACTTAAAAGTGCCTGATCCATTTAAGTAAATAGTGGACAATGTTTTTGCTAAATTTGAGTTCAAGAACTGGCTCTTTCATTGGAAAGACTATAATACTGAGAATTGTTTACGGGTTAGGTTGTTCTCATCATTACTCAGATTCTTTTTGGAGCTTTGCCAGGTTGCACTTTATATTCAGGGCGACTTGCCTAAAGTCATCCAAACCAGTCCAAATGTTTATGCAACATCAAGAGTAAATTACTTTCAGCATAAATTCAGTTTTCAAGATTTTCTGTTCTGGTTTAAAAAAAACATGGTGATAGAAGTCAGACCTACTCATCAAACTGGCCACACATTTAGATTGAAGTCATCACCATGCCAAGTTTCCATGAATTGCATCAGTTTGTGGGCTTTGCAGGTTTTTTTGCTTTTTGAAAGAAAAAGGGCAAATATGAGCAGGCCCCTTTTAGATGCTCCTGAATATAATTTTTCCTTTTAATTGACTAGGAAACTGACTATTGCTCACCAATATAACCAGTAAACATTTCTGTACATTTTTTAAAGATAATCTATTATTTAAACTCGGCTTGCCTCCAAGTGAACTAGTTACTGAATAAATCTGGCAACTACCTGATGTGGAAAATCATCTAGGTATGTCCTGTCTACAAAAAGTAAAACAAATTCAAACCCGCCAATTACCGCCCCATCAGTTTATCTCAGTTTATCAGCAAAGTGAAGGAAGGGTTTGTCGATAGTGCTATCAAGTGCACTTCCACATCAATAACCCGCTTACTAATGTTCAGTTTGGGTTCCATCAGGGACATTTGGCTTCAGGACTCATCTTAGCCTTGGCCCAAACATGGACAAAAGAGCCGAACTCAAGAGGTGAGGGGAGAGTGACTGTCCTTGACATCAAGGCAGCATTTGACCAAGTGTATCTTAAAGAGCCTGAGTAAGATTGAAACCAATCAGGATCAGGGGAAAACACTCCAAAAATTGGAGTCATACCTAACACAAACGAAGACGATTCTGGTTGTTGATCAATCCCAGGATATTGCTGCAGGAGTTTGTCAAGGGAGTGGTTTCAGGACACTCCCATCTTCATCTGCATCAACACCTTCCCTCCATCGTAAGGTCAGAACTGGGGATGTTCGTTGAAAGAAATGGTGGCTTCTTGCAAGCATGGACCTGAACTGAGATTCATGGATTTCCACTATTTTTCTTAATCCCTGGTCTATGACTCTTGCCCATATCGTGAAGAGATGTGGTAGGATTTAACTCCTTTGTATACAATCTTGAATGTCTCTCTCAACTTTGAATATTGGTATAAAAGCTTTGCCTCCATGCCCTAGGGATTTTGTCTCCATGCTCTTGGGATTTTGTCTCCTGAGGCATTCCTGAGTAGCTTGTTCAGGTACTGGGCCCTATATTTACCGTGACAGGTCCATACTTTTCCTGATATCTCATCCAGTCCTACTGCTTTGCAGTTTATAATTCCTTTCACTGTTGTTCTGATTTTTTTCCACATTGAATCATCCATGATTTGTATCTACCACTCCTGGTCTTATTTTTCAGGTTTTCTTCATTCATAAGCCGGTTAATGTATAGCTCCATCTCTTTGATTTCATCTTCTTTTGGTAAGGTTACTCAACCCGCATCCTTGATTGTATGTACATTCCAGACATCTTTTAGTCACCCATTGTTCTTTCTTTTAACCCATCTTTTGTTAACCTTTCCCAAATCATTTGTTAACCTACATCTAGCAGCTGTTATTCTGAAGATATACTTTTGTCATTCTTTGGTATCCAGATTTCCTTTTATTGTTGCCTCTAATAATGTGATAAAAACTGCACAGTACTCTAGGTGTGATCTCACCAATTTCCTACGCAGTTGTAGCACGACTTCTACTTGTATACAGGTAAATCCTATTTTTCCGAAATGGGTGTTCATTCTGTAAAATCAGGATTTTCCACAAAACTAGTATTGTGTAGTTCACTGGCTTATTTGTGAATTAGTTTAAATGTAGCTCAATATCACGGCTGCCAGTCCTTGGGAGTCTGCCCTTTTGAATTATGGTGCAAATTCCACAGTGCTGCCCAAGACAAACAATGCTTCTGTTCCAAAACAAATGGTAATCCGTGAAGCTCGTGCTTGCTATCAGAAGGTTCAGGCTTAGAGTCAAATGACTGGAATGTAGCCCGACAATCTAAAATAATAAACATTTGTCAACCCTAAAATACTGTAGAACTTTCAATGGCTTAAAGTTAATTAGGAGGGGAGCAAAAGGAGAAGGCAAGAAGCAGAGAGAGGGAATGCTGACTCACATTACTTCACATTTTCCCACATTACACTCCATCTGTTAAATGTTTCCCCACTCAACTTGTTCCAACCTACCTTTGTATTTTCAGCAAATTTGGCTACAATAATGTTGGTTCCTTCATCCAACTCAGTAATGTAGATCACTGAGCCCTGAGACAATCCATTACTTACAGTTTGCCAACTTGAAAATGATCCAGTAATTTTGACTTTCTATTTCCTGTTAGTCCTCTATTCATGCTAATATATTAGTCCCAGGTTTTATCTTGTGTAGTTATCTCTGATGGGGCTCTTTATTAAATGCCTTGGAAATCTAAATGCATGGAATCCCCTTCATCTACCTTACTGGTAACATCATCAAAGAACAGTAATAAATTTGTCAAACACAGTTTACCTTTCATAAAACCATGTTGACTCTGCTTTATTGTATTATGATTTAATAAATGCCCTGCTACAACTTCGTGAATACTTAATTCTAGCTTTTTCCCCCCAATAACAAATATTAGTTTAACTGCTAACATTACAGTCTTCCTTTCTGCCTCCCTCCTTTCTTGAACAGGTGTTAACATCTGTAGTTTTCCATTCTGCTGGGATCTTGCCAGAATCTAGGGAATTTTGAAAGATTACACCAATGTATCCATTATTCCCGCAGCCATTTACTTAAGGCCATAGAATGCAGGCCATCAGGTCTAAGAGATTTCTCAGCCTTCAATCCCATTAGTTTTCTTTGTATCTTTCCTCACAAGATCATCATTGTTCCAAGTTCCTCTCTCTTTTTGCTTCTTGATTTTCTGTTACTCTTGGGATGCTTTTGATGTCTTCTACCATAAATACAGATACAAAATATTTGTCAAAATCTCTGATATTTTCTTGTTTTCTATTATTAATTCCTCAGTCCCTTCTAAGGGACCATTACTTACTTCAGCTACTTTCTTCCTTTCTGTAAACTCATAGCAACTCTTCTTGTCTGTTTTTATTTCTTACTAGTTCATTCTCATATTCTAATTTCTCCCTCTATTTATTTATTCATCCTTTGCTGGTTTCTAAAACCTTTCCAAATGTCTGACCTACAACTAATTTTTGGATCATTGTATATCTTTTCTTTCAATTTGATACCATTCTTAACTACCTTAGTTGACCATAGATGGGTCATACTTCTTGTAAGATCATTCTTGCTCAGCAAACTCTATCTTTGAGTTAGGAAGTATCTTCATTAATCTGTGACTGAATCATAGAATTTACAGTGCAGAAGGAGGATATTCAGCCCATCGAGTCTGCACCGGTTCTTGGAAAGAGCACCCTACCCAAGGTTAACACCTCTATCCTATCCCCATAACCCAGTAACCCCACCCAACACTAAGGTCAATTTTGGACACTGCTTTAGAACATACAGTGCAGAAGGAGGCCATTCGGCCCATCGAGTCTGCACCGACCCACTTAAGCCCTCACTTCCACCCTATCCCCGTAACCCAATGACTCCTCCTAACCTTTTGGTCACTAAGGGCAATTTATCATGGCCAATCCACCTAACGTGTACGCCTTTGGACTGTGGGAGGAAACCGGAGCACCCAGGGGAAACCCACGCAGACACGTTGAGAACGTGCAGACTCCGCACAGACAGTGACCCAGTGGGGAATCGAACCTGGGACCCTGGTGCTGTGAAGCCACAATGCTATCCACTTGTGCTACCGTGCTGCCCTGGTCTTACTTTTTAAAATATTTTCCCAGTCCGCTGTAGCCAACTCTGTCTTTATATCTTTCTAATTGCCTCAGAATTTATGACTTTAGTTTTAGTTTCTTACCCTCGAATGAATATGAAATTCTGACATGTTATGATCACTGTTTCCTCGTAGAATCTTTAGAGGCTTTAATTAATTCTCTCTCATTCTACATTAGCTGGTGTAAAATAATTTTCTCCCTGGTTGGTTCCACAATGAGTCGTTCGAAGGAATTGCTCCAAATGCACGAAGAACTCATCCTCCAGGCTACCTTTGCCAATTTAATTTGTCCTATCTTCATGAAGGAATCGCCCACAATTATTGCACAATTGATCAACTCACATTATTTCCTGATTTTTGCTGTCCTAAAATGTAGCTACTGTAAAAGAGGCTCTCATTTACTCCCACCAGTAATTTATTTCCCTTGCAATTTCTTATCTCCATGCAAACTGATACTACATCTTGATCTTGAGCCAAGATCATTTCTCATTACTATGCTTTATTAGCAGAGCTAGGTGACCTAATTTTACTTTCTTCCTTTCATGCTATAATGTCAAGTCCCATGAATATTTAGCTCCCACGTGAGCATCTTGAAACATTATCTCTGTAAGAACTATCAGATCATAACCATTAATATCTATTTGTGCCTCCAATCAATCCATCTTGTCACAAATGCAGGCTCCATTCTGATAAATTGTGATTCATTTAGTCTTGTTGCCATTTTTTCTTACTCTACTCTATTTACTATAGTCTGTATGCTTTGTTCTGTCACTTTCAATCTCATTGACCATATAATTACCCTGCATTTTTATATTGTCCTTTCTCTTTAACTTTCTGAATTTCCATCCACCTCTATTTCCAAGAGCCGGTGCAGACTCGATGGGCCGAATGGCCTGCTTCTGCACTGTAAATTGTATGATTCTATGATTCTATTTCATTCAAAACCCCATCTAGTTATTTGATTGTCCAGATCTCTGGCCACAATGGTACAAAATATTTCTCCAGCACTGTGCAATGAATCAAAACCTAATTTTCAACATGATTATGTGAGCCAAGGATTTAACTGCCTATTACTTCATGCCATATTGCTTGCGGCTCTGGTAGTAATCCAGAGATTAGTTCTGCTTTTTAATTTAGCCCCTTGCTGCTCATACCTTCTCAGGAGAACCTCTTTCTTAGACCTACTTGGACCATTACAATGGATTTTTCCTCTCCCACTAAATTCTCCAAGAGCAAATTTCCTTAACCATGCTATTGAGGAGGCAACACAGCCTTCAGGGCTCCCATTCTTGTTTTCACAGAACTATATATAATCCCCAAACAATAGTGTCCCCTTCCACTACTACATTCCTGTTCACTCCTCGAACTTGCAATCAAGTGCTCTCATCCTCTCTCTGCAGTCACTGTTCTTGTCCGCACAGGCTGAACTCCTATCATACTTATGGAACATGTGCCACCTTCTGGAACCCCATACTTGCCTCATTCGTAGTCACACCCTCGCTGTAAAATGCTGCCTGGAAGTGGATTTAATGGCAGATTTTGTACTTGTGAAAGGCAAACACATCTTCTCAAAACTAGTGCAATTCTGGGCACAATTTGCACCCAACTATGTCCAAAGTGGAAGCTCCATGTCACAATATTCCCTTTAATGTGTTGCCACATTCTCTCCTCTTATATTTTTTCTAAATAAAAAATCATATTTAAAATGAATTCAGCATTTAAGTATCGACATTTAATAACAATCCTTGACTTTCTTTGATCGTTTGTGTGAGAGATTTGATGTTCTTTGTGCCACTTTCATCAATAGTCTTAATTCCTCTTCATGCTTATCTCATGTAAATTCAGTTCAACTTCTACCTCTACATGGCCCGATGGAACACTGTTCACCTCTCTTGTAAAGAATCAGCATAGTTCATGCCATATTTTTTCATAGAATTTACAGTGCAGAAGGAGGCCATTCAGCCCATCGAGTCTGCACCAGCTCTTGGAAAGAGCACCCTACCTAAGGTCAACACTTCTACCCTATCCCCATAACCCAGTAACCTCACCCAACACTAAGGGCAATTTTTGGACACCAAGGGCAATTTTATCCTGGCCAATCCACCTAACCTGCACATCTTTGGACTGTGGGAGGAAACCGGAGCACCCGGAGGAAACCCACGCACACACGGGGAGGATGTGCAGACTCCGCACAGACAGTAACCCAAGCCGGAATCGAACCTGGGATCCTGGAGCTGTGAAGCAATTGTGCTATCCACAATGCTACCGTGCTGCCCATATGGACGAAAGATTTCATGAGGTTGATTGTGGTGAACATTCCAGAGTTAGGATACAGGGCCACTGAAAGACAGGTTTTCTTATTGTTATCATTTGTAAATGTTTATCCAGCTGGAAGATTTTCAGAACGTTTGTACCATATTTGTGGTTTGAGCACAAATTAGGTCACAAGGTAAGGTTACAACACAGCAAATGCAATCGTATATACCACAGAATTGGACCCTTTTTCCAGAGATGAAATTGCCATGAGATGCCTAATATTGTGTTCTAAACTTGAGGGAAAGCAGCAAAAAGGTGTGTTTACTGATTGTCCAGGGGGTGTGGCAACAGACAAGACAGGATCTGGCAGAATCTAAACCTTGGTCGTGGCTTTTAGATCATAGAATTTACTGTGCAGGAGGCCAGTCGGCCCATCGAGTCTGCACCGGCTCTTGAAAAGAGCACCCCACTTAAGCCCACACCTCCAACTCACCCCCATAACCCCACCGAAGATTATTTTGGGGGACACTAAGGGCAATTTAGCATGGCCAATCCACATAACCTGTACATCTTTGGACTGTGGGAGGAAAGCGGAGCACCCGGAGGAAACCCACGCACACACGGGGAGAACATGCAGACTCCACACTGACAGTGACCCAAGTCGGGAATCGAACCTGATGGGTGGATCACTGAACATAATGGGTGGATTAGAGCACAGAAGCACGAGAGGGCTTGTAAGAAAGTGGTAGCTTTTTCTCCACCATTCCCCTTCATCAGACTAAAAAGGGTGAAATACGCAGAATATATGTATTGTTCTGTGAGCCTGAGTTAGAACATAAGAACATAAGAACCAGAAGCAGGAGTAGGCCATCTGGTCCCTCGAGTTGGTTCACTTAGATTTCAGTTTAAAAAATGCAAAGGTTGATTGCCAGATTTCCCTCCTGTACCAATATAATACCAGATGTATTTATATCTGGATGTTTTTTTTTTTATAAGAGTTCATGAGGTTTAGTTCAGGATGCACAAGGGGAATGATTCTCACTGGAATGTGCAGAATATTAGTAAGCTGTGTAATGGGTGTGGGCACATAATAGGTCCGCTGGATGAGGTGGAATTTCTCTGACAGTTGCTGGAAAGATAAGATGTTATGGTTGTGGATAGATAGTGTTGGCTAACCTGGAAATGCAGGCTCGAGTTGGGTAATAACCATAATAACTATTCCAGCAGTCTGGAACAGAGTTTTAGTACAGAATGGATTGCTATGGTGGGTCACTCTTTCCATACAACTCCCTAGTGCAATCTACGTTTCATTCACTGTGATGTAAGAAGCAGAAAATAATGTAAGAATGCTCCATAACAGGACAAATGCTTTGAGTTTGAATATCAATCTGCTTTTGGTTAAGATAACCAATAAGATAACAGGAGAGCAATAGTTATTGGGGACTCGATAGTTAGAGGGACAGATAGACGGTTCTGTGGCAGCGAAAGAGACTCACGGATGGTCTGTTGCCTCCCGGGTGCCAGGGTCCGTGACGTCTCGGACCGTGTTTTCAGAATCCTGAAAGGGGAGGGGGAGCAGTCACAAGTCGTTGTACACATCGGTACCAACGACATAGGTAAGAGTCTATGGTGATTTAAAATAGGAATTTAGGGAGCTAGGGTGGAAGCTGAGAGCCAGGACAAACCTGTTGTCATCTCTGGTTTGTTGCCGGTGCCACGTGCTAGTGAGGTGAGGAACAGGGAGAGAGTGCAGATAAACACGTGGCTGCAGGGATGGTGTAGGAGGGAGGGTTTCAGGTACGTGGATAATTGGAGCACATTCTGGGGAAGGTGGGACCTATACAGACAGGACGGTTTGCACCTGAACCAGAGGGGCACCAATATCCTGGGAGGGAAATTTGCTACGGCTTTTCGGGGGGGGTTTAAACTAATTTGTCAGGGGGCTGGGAAAACGAGCTGTAGTCCAGAAGCCAGTGTTGAGAGTAGTGAGGGACTGAGGAGGGTATCAAGGTCGCAGGAGTGTACCGGCAGACAGAAAGGTGGGTTGAAGTGTGTCTACTTCAATGCAAGGAGCTTCCGGAATAAGGTAGGTGAACTTGGAGCGTGGATTGGTACTTGGGATTACGATGTTGTGGCCATTACGAAGACATGGTTAGAACAGGGACAGGAATGGTTGTTGGAAGTTCCGGGGTATAGATGTTTCAGTAAGAGTAGGGAAGGTGGTAAAAGTGGTGGAGGAGTAGCATTGTTAATCAAGGATAGTTTAATGGCTGCAGAAAGGCAGTTTGAAGGGGATCTGCCTACTGAGGTAATATGGGCCGAAGTTAGAAATAGGAAAGGAGCAGTCACATTGTTAGGAGTTTTCTATAGGCTCCCAAATAGAACATAGAACATTACAGCGCAGTACAGGCCCATCGGCCTTTGATGTTGCGCCGACCTGTGAAACCACTCTTGAAGCCCATCTACATTATTCCCTGATCGTCCATGTGTCTATCCAATGACCATTTGAATGCCCTTAGTGTTGGCGAGTCCACTACTGTTGCAGGCAGAGCATTCCACGCCCTAACTACTCTCTGAGTAAAGAACCTACCTCTGACATCTGTCTTTTATCTATCTCCCCTCAATTTAAAGCTATGTCCCCTCGTGCTAGACATCACCATCTGAGGAAAAAGGCTCTCACTGTCCACCCTATCCAATCCTCTGATCATCTTGTATGCCTCAATTTAGTCATCTCTTAACCTTCTCTCTAACGAAAACAGCCTCAAGTCCCTCAGCCTATCCTCATAAGATCTTCCCTCCATACCAGGCAACATTCTGGTAAATCTCCTCTGCACCCTTTCCAATGCTTCCACATCCTTCCTATAATGTGGCGACCAGAATTGCACGCAATACTCCAAATGCGGCCGCACCAGAGTTTTGTACAGCTGCAACCTGACCTCATGGCTCGGAAACTCAATCCCTCTACCAATAAAAGCTAACACACCATACGTCTTCTTAACAACCCTCTCAACCTGGGTGGCAACTTTCAGGGATCTATGTACATGGACACCGAGATCTCTCTGCTCATCCACACTGCCAAGAATCGTACCATTAGCTCTGTCTTCCTGTTATTCCTTCCAAAGTGAATCACCTCACACTTTTTTGCATTAAACTCCATTCGCCACCTCTCAGCCCAGCGCTGCAGCTTATCTAATTCCCTCTGTAACTTGTAACATCCTTCCGCACTGTCCACAACTCCACCGACTTTAGTGTCATCTGCAAATTTACTCACCCATCCTTCTACGCCCTCCTCCAGGTCATTTATAAAAATGATAAACAGCAGTGGCCCCAAAACAGATCCTTGTGGTACACCACGAGGAACTGGACTCCAGTCAGAACATTTCCCATCAACCACCACCCTTTGTCTTCTTCCAGCTAGCCAATTTCTGATCCAAATTGCGAAATCACCCTGAATCTCATGCCTCCGTATTTTCTGTAGTAGCCTACCGTGGGGAACTTTATCCAACGCTTTACTGAAATCCATATACACCACATCAACTGCTTTACCCTCATCGACCTGTTTGGTCACCTTCTCAAAGAACTCAATAAGGTTTATGAGGCACGACCTACCCGTCACAAAGTCGTGTTGACTCTCTCTAATCAAATTATTCCTTTCAAGATGATTATACATCCAATCTCTTATAAACCTTTCCAAGATTTTGCCCACAACTGGAAGTAAGGTTACCTGGGTTGTCTCTACTCCCCTTCTCGAACAAGGGGACACCATTTGCTATCCTCCAGTCTTCTGGCCCTATTCCTGTAGCCATAAATGACTTAAAGATCAAAACCAAAGGCTCAGCAATCTCCTCCCTAGCTTCCCAGAGAATCCTAGAATAAATCCCATCCGGCCCAGGGGACTTATCTATTTTCACACTTTCCAGAATTGCTAACATCTCCTCCTTATGAACCTCAAGCCCTTCTCGTCTAGTAGCCTGAATCTCAGTATTCTCCTCGACAACATTGTCTTTTTCCTGTGTGAATACTGACGAAAAATATTCATTTAGCACCTCTCCTATCTCCTCAGACTCCAAGCACAACTTCCCACTACTGTCCTTGACTGGCCCTATTCTTACCCTAGTCATTTGTTTATTCCTGACATATCTATAGAAAGCTATAGGGTTATCCTTGATCCTTCTTGCCAAAGACTTCTCATGTCCCCTCCTGGCTCTTCTTAGCTCTCTTTAGGTCCTTCCGAGCTAACTTGTAACTCTTGGGCGCCCTAACTGAACCTTCATGTCTCATCTTTACATAAGCCTCCTTCTTCCTCTTGACAAGTGTTTCGACTGCTTTAATAAACCACGGTTCCCTTGTTCGACCACTTCCTCCCTGCCTGACAGGTACATACTTATCAAGGACACGCAGTAGCTGTTCCTTGAACAAGCTCCGCATTTCCATTGTGCCCATCCCCTGCAGTTTTCCACTCCATCCGATGCATCCTAACTCTTGCCTCATCGCATCATAATTGCCTTTCCCCCAGATATAACTCTTGCCCTGCGGTATATACCTATCCCTTTCCATCACTAAAGTAAGCTTAATCGAATTGTGGTCACTATCACCAAAGTGCTCACCAGCCTCCAAATCTAACACCTGTCCTGGTTCATTACCCAGTACCAAATCCAATATGGCCTCGCCTCTCGTTGGTCTATCTACATACTGTGTCAGGAAACCCTCCTGCACACACTGGACAAAAATGGACCCATCTAAAATACTCGAACTATAACGTTTGAACAAGGGAACAACGGTGCAGACTCAAAAGGCCGAATGGCCTCCATCTGCACTGTAAATTCAATGATAATCTGTGATTAATCTAGGACAAAGGTTCGGCACAACATCGTGGGCCGAAGGGCCTGTTCTGTGCTGTATTTTCTATGTTCTATGTTTCCAGTCAATATTTGGAAAGTTAAAGTCCCCCATAATAACTACCCTGTTGCTTTCGCTCCTATCAAGAATCATCTTTGCAATCCTTTCCTCTACATCTCTGGAACTTTTCGGAGTCCTATAGAAAACCCCAAACAGGGTGACCTCTCCTTTCCGGTTTCTAATCTCAGCCCATACTACCTCTGTAGACGAGTCCTCATCAAACGTCCTTTCTGCCACCGTAATACTTGACTAACAATGCCACCCCTCCCCCTCTTTTACCACCTTCCCTGAGCTTACTGAAATATCTAAACCCTGGCAACTGCAACAACCATTCCTGTCCCTGCTCTATCCATGTCTCCGAAATGGCCACAACATCGAAGTCCCAGGTACCAACCCATGCCGCAAGTTCACCCACCTTATTCCGGATGCTCCTGGCATTGAAGACACACTTTAGACCACCATCCTGCCTACCGGTACACTCCTGCAACTTTGAAACCTTATTCATGACCTCACTATTCTCAACCTCCTGTATACTGGAGCTACAATTCAGGTTCCCAAGCCCCTGCTGAACTAGTTTAAACCCTCTCGAAGAGCATTAGCAACTTCCCCCCCCAGGATATTGGTACCCCTCTGGTCCAGGTGTAGACCATCCCATTTGTAGAGGTCCCACTGACCCCAGAATGAGCCCCAATTATCCAGAAGTCTGAAACCCTCCCTCCTGCACCATCCCTGTAGCCACGTGTTCAATCCTCTCTCTCCCTATGCCTTGTCTCCCTATCACGTGGCACGGGTAACAACCCAGAGATAATAACTCTGTTTGTCCTAGATCTAAGTTTCCACCCTAGCTCCCTGAATTCCTGCCTTACATCCCTATCCCTTTTCCGACCTATGTCGTTGGTACCTATGTGGACCACGACTTGGGGCTGCTCCCCCTCCCCCTTAAGGATCCCGAAAACACGATCCGAGACATCACGCACCCTGGCACCTGGGAGGCAACACATCAACCGCGAGTCTCTCTCATTCCCACAGAATCTCCTATCTAGCCCCCTAACTATGGAGTCTCCAATGACTAATGCTCTACTCCTCTCCCCCCTTCCCTTCTGAGCAACAGGGACAGACTCTGTGCCAGAGACCTGTACCCCATGGCTTACCCCTGGTAAGTCGTCCCCTCCAACAGTATCCAAAGCGGTATACTTGTTACTAAGGGGAACGACCACAGGGATCCCTGTACTGACTGCTTCCTTCCAGCCACTCACACCGTCACCCATCTATCTTTATTCTTCGGAGTAACTACAATCCTGAAGCTTCTATCTATGACCACCTCTGCCTCCCGAATGATCCGAAGTTCATCCAGCTCCAGCTCCAGTTCCCTAACGCGGTTTCTGAGGAGCTGGAGTAATAGAGATGTGGAGGAAGAAATTACAAAACAGATTATGGATAGGTGTGGAGGTCTCAGGGTAGTTGTCATGGGTGACTTTAATTTTCCAAATATTGATTGGAACCTCGACAGGTCGAACAGTTCGGATGGGGCAGCTTTTGTACAGTGTGTGCAGGAGGGTTTCCTGACACAATATGTGGATAGGCCGACAAGAGGGGGGACCACATTGGATTTGGTGCTGGGTAATGAACCGGGGCAAGTGTTAGGATTGTTTGTGGGAGAGCACTTTGGAAATAGTGACCACAATTCGGTGTCTTTCACTATTGCAATGGAGAGGGATAGGGCCATACGGCAGGGCAAGGTTTATAATTGGGGGAGGGGTAATTATGTTGCGATTAGGCAAGAATTAGGGAGCATAAGATGGGAACAGAAACTGTCAGGGAAAGGCACAAATAAAAAGTGGAGCTTGTTCAAGGAACAAGTACTGCGTGTCCTTGATAGGCATGTCCCTGTCAGGCAGGGAGGAAATGGCCGTGTGAGGGAAGCATGGTTCACAAAAGAGGTTGAATGTCTTGTCAAGAGGAAAAAGGAAGAGTATGTAAGGATGAGAAAACAAGGTTCAGGAGGGTCGCTTGAGGGTTACAAGGTAGCAAGGAATGAGCTGAAAAAAGGGCTTAGGAGAGCTAGGAGGGGGCATGAGAAGTCCTTGGCTGGTCGGATCAAGGAAAACCCCAAGGCTTTTTACTCTTATGTGAGAAATAAAAGAATGACCAGGGTGAGGGTAGGGTAAAGGACTGTGCATGGAGTCAGAAGAAATAGGAGAGTCTTTGAATGAATACTTTTCTTCAGTGTTCACAAAGGAGAGGGGCCATGTTTTTGAGGATGAGTGTGTGATTCAGGCGGGTAGGCTGGAGGAAGTAGATGTTCTGAGGAAGGATGTATTAGCAATTTTGAAAAACCTAAGGGTCGAGAAGTCCCCTGGGCCAGATGGGATATACCCAAGGATTCTTTGGGAGGCAAGGGATGAGATTACAGAGCCTTTGGCTTTGATCTTTGGGTCCTCGCTGTCCACGTGGATAGTGCCAGAGGACTGGAAAGTGGCGAATGTTGTTCCTCTGCTCAAGAAAGGGAATAGGAATGACCCTGGTAATTATAGGCCAGTTAGTCTTACTTCGGTGGTCGGTAAGATAATGGAAAAGGTCCTGAAGGATAGGATTTATGACCATTTGGAAAGATGCAGCTTAATCCGGGATAGTCAACACGGATTTGTGAAGGGTAGGTCTTGCCTCACAAATTTGATTGAATTCTTTGAGGAGGTAACTAAGTGCATAGATGAAGGTCGAGCAATTGATGTCAAAGAACAAAGAACAAAGAAATGTACAGCACAGGAACAGGCCCTTCGGCCCTCCAAGCCCGTGCCGACCATACTGCCCGACTAAACTACAATCTTCTACACTTCCTGGGTCCGTATCCTTCTATTCCCATCCTATTCATATATTTGTCAAGATGCCCCTTAAATGTCCCTATCGTCCCTGCTTCCACTACCTCCTCTGGTAGCGAGTTCCAGGTACCTACTACCCTCTGCGTAAAAAACTTGCCTCGTACATCTACTCTAAACCTTGCCCCTCTCACCTTAAACCTATGCCCCCTAGTAATTGACCCCTCTACCCTGGGGAAAAGCCTCTGACTATCCACTCTGTCTATGCCCCTCATAATTTTGTATACCTCTATCAGGTCGCCCCTCAACCTCCTTCGTTCCAGTGAAAACAAACCGAGTTTATTCAATCGCTCCTCATAGCTTATGCCCTCCATACCAGGCAACATTCTGGTAAATCTCTTCTGCACCCTCTCTAAAGCCTCCACATCCTTCTGGTAGTGTGGCGACCAGAATTGAACACTATACTCCAAGTGTGGCCTAACTAAGGTTCTATACAGCTGCAACATGACTTGCCAATTCTTATACTCAATGCCCCGGCCAATGAAGGCAAGCATGCCGTATGCCTTCTTGACTACCTTCTCCACCTGTGTTGCCCCTTTCAATGACCTGTGGACCTGTACTCCTAGATCTCTTTGACTTTCAATACTCTTGAGGGTTCTACCATTCACTGTATATTCCCTACCTGCATTAGACCTTCCAAAATGCATTACCTCACATTTGTCCGGATTAAATGTCGTATACATGGATTTTAGTAAGGCGTTTGATAAGGTTCCCCACGGTCGTCTCATGGAGAAAGTAAGGAGGTGCGGGATAGAGGTAAATTTGGCCAATTCGGTAAGTAACTGGCTATCACATAGAAGACAGAGGGTGGTGGTGGATGGAAAATTTTCAGACCAGTTACCAGCGGTGTACCACAGGGATCAGTGCTGGGTCCTCTGCTATTTGTGAGTTTTATCAATGTCTTGGAGGAGGGGGCTGAAGGGTGGGTCAGTAAATTTGCTGATGACACCAAGATTGGTGGAGTAGTGGATGAGGTGGAGGGCTGGTGTAGGCTGAAAAGAGACATTGTTAGGATGCAGAGTTGGGCCGAAAAATGGCAGATGGGGTTTAACCCTAATAAATGCGAGGTGATTCATTTTGGTAGAAAAAATTTGAATGCGGATTACAGGGTCAACGGCAGGGTTCTGAGGTATGTGGAGGAACAAGATGATCTTGGGGTTCATGTCCACAGATCTCTGAAGGTTGGCACTCAAGTGGATAGAGCCGTGGCTTATAGCGTTTATTAACAGGGGGCTTGAGTTTAAGAGCCGCGGGGTTATGCTGCAACTGTACAGGACCCTGGTGGGACCACATTTGGAGTATTGTGTGCAGTTCTGGTCACCTCATTATAGGAAGGATGTGGAAGCCTTGGAAAGGGTGCAAAGGAGATTCACCAGGATGCTGCCTGGTTTGCAGGATAGGTCTTATGAGGAAAGGTTGAGGGAGCTAGGGCTTTTCTCTTTGGAGCGGAGGAGGATGAGAGGTGATTTAATAGAGGTTTATAAGATAATGAGGGGGATAGATAGGGTGGACGTTCAGAGACTATTTCCTCGGGTGGATGTAGCTGTTACAAGGGGGCATAACTATAAGGTTCAGGGTGGGAGATATAGGAGGGATTGTCCGAGGTAGGTTCTTTACTCAGAGAGTGGTTAGGGTGTGGAATGGACAGCCTGCTGTGATAGTGGAGTCGGACACTTTAGGAACTTTCAAGCTGTTATTGGATAGGCACATGGAGCACACCAGAATGACTGGGAGTGGGATAGCTTGAGCTTGGTTTCGGACAATGCTAGGCACAACATCGAAGGCCGAAGGGTCTGTTCTGTGCTGTACAGTTCTATGTTCTATAACATTTGGTCTGTCAGTTCTACCTCCAATTTTGTACAACTATGAACTCGCAACTGTGGTTATCATATACTTATTTTTCTTAATAGGTTGGCGGGTTGTGTTCGCAGACATCTTCAACCTCTCCCTACTCTGTTCAAGGTTTCCACCTGCTTCACGAAGACCACCATCATACCGATGCCAAGAAGGACCGGGCAATGTGCCTCAACGACTACAGTCCGGTGGCCTTGACATCTATCATTATGAAGTGCTTCGAGAGGTTGACGCGACACATCAACTCCACTCTTCCAGAATGACCTGATCCACTGCAATGCGCATACCGCCACAATCGGTCCACAGCAGATGCTATATCCTTGGCCCTATACTCTTCCCTGAAGCATCGCGACAAGGACTCCGATGTGAGACTCCTATTCATTGATTACAGCTCCTCCTTCAACACCATAATCCCAATCAAGCTCACATCCAAACTCCACAAATTAGGACTTGGCTCCTCCCTCTGCAACTGGATCCTCGACTTCTTGACCCATAGACCACAATCAGTAAAGATAAAAACGGCATCTCCTCCACAATAATCCTCAATACCAGAGCCCCACAAGGCTGTGTACTTAACCCTCCCAGCAGGGGTTATTGGGTTACGGGGATAGTGTGGAAGTGAGGGCTTAAATGGGTCAGTGCAGACGCGATGGGCCGAATTGCCTCCTTCTGCACTGCATGTTCTATGTTTGTTCATACCACACACACACACACACACACACACCACGAGTGTGTGGCAAAACTCGGCTTCAACTCCATCCACAGGTTTGCTGATGACACGACTGTAGTAGGACGAATCTCAAACGATGAGTGAGAGTATAAGGGAACCTAGTGGCATGGTGCAACGACAACAATATTTCCCTCAAATGTCAGCAAAACTAAGCAGCCGGTCATTGATTTCAGGAAGCGAAATGTCGTACATAACCTGTCTGCGTCAATATTTGTTAAAAAAAAGCATTTTGTTACAAACTTGTATCAAAGCACTTGTATCAAAGCAGGTTACAGCAAGTAAACACACCGGGAAACATACTTCGCAACAATCAACTGTACATATTTTTTGCCTTTTTCACCCCCCCCCCTCTCCATCACCCGCCCCCCACCCCCACCACCCTGCGACAAACAGCTACTCAAACACAGTCACAAACATCCCCCAACGTTTCTCAAACTCCCCCGCTGAGCCCCTTAACTCATACTTTATCCTCTCTAACCGCAGGAAGTCGTACAGGTTACCCAAACAAGCTGCTACCCGCGGTGGCGATGCCGACCGCCACTCCAGCAAAATTTGTCGCCGTGCAATCAGAGAGGCGAAGGCTATGACATCGACCCTCCTCCTCTCCATGAGCTCCGGCTCTCTGAAACCCCAAATATCGCCACCAATGGGTCCGGGTCCACCTCCTCCTCCACTAGCCTCGCTAAGACCACGAACATTCCCACCCAGAATCTTCCCAATTATTGGCAACCCCAAAAACACGTGCACGTGATTCGCTGGCCCCCGCCCACACTTCTCACAATCATCTCCTACCCCCTGAAAGAGCCCACTCATTCTCGCCCAAGTCATATGCACCCTGTGCACCACCTTAAACTGTATCAGGCTCATCCTTGCACAAGAGGAGGTCCCGTTTACCCTTTGCAGTGTCTCACTCCATACTTCCCAATTTGATCTCCCCTCCCAACTCCGCTTCCCATTTCTCCTTGATCTTCACCACCCGCTCACCTCCCTGCTCCCCCAGCCACTTATATATATCCCCAAATTTTCCCTCCCTTTCCACATCCGGAAGCAGCAGTCACTCCAGCAGGGTGCATCCCGGTAACCCAGGGAACCCCTTCCGGACCTTTCGTGCAAAGTCCCTAACCTGCAGATACCTGAACTCACTACCCCTCGGCAGCTCTACCCTCTCCCTGAGCTCCTTCAGACTGGCGAACCCGTCTTCCAAATACAAATCTTTCACCTTGACCTTCACCTCACTTCCCTCCACCTCTTGTATACACTATCCATCCCCCCCCGGCTCAAACTCATGATTCTCGCACAGCGGTGTTAGCACCAACATCCCTCCCACCCTAAAATGCCTCCTCAGCTGATTCCATATCAATAGTTTGTTCCCCTCAATAACAGGTACACCATTTTGGATACTGTTGGGGGGGGGGGGGGGGGGGGGGGGGGGGGTCGACCTACAAGAGGTAAGCCAAGGTGACCAGGTCTCTGGCACTGAGTCTGTCCCTGTGGCTCAGAAGGGAAGGGGGGAGATCAGGGGAGCATTCGTTATTGGGGACTCTATAGTTAGAGGTACAGATAGGCGGTTCTGTGGCAACGATAGAGGCTCACGGTTGATGTGTTGCCTCCCGGGTGCCAAGGTCCGTGACGTCTCTGACCGTGTTTTCAGGATCCTTAAGGGGGAGGGGGAGCAGCCACAAGTCGTGGTACACATCGGTACAATGGTGGGAAAAGGGACGGTGATGTAAAACAAGAATTCAGGGAGCCAGGGTGGAAGCTGAGAGCCAGGACAGACCGTGTTGTCATCTCTGGTTTGCTGCCAGTGCCACGTGCTAGCGAGGTGCGGAACTGGGAGAGTACAGTTAAACACGTGGCTACAGGGATGGTGTAGGAGGGTTTCAGTTACTTGGATAATTGGAGCACGTGTGGGCAGCACGGTAGCATTGTGGATAGCACAATTGCTTCACAGCTCCAGGGTCCCAGGTTTGAATCCGGCATGGGTCACTGTCTGTGCGGAGTCTGCACATCCTCCCACTGTGTGCGTGGGTTTCCTCCGGGTGCTCCGGTTTCCTCCCACAGTCCAAAGATGTGCAGGTTAGGTGGATTGGCCATGATAAATTGCCCTTAGTGTCCAAAATTGCCCTTAGTGTGTCCAAAATTGCCCTTAGTGTTGGGTGGGGTTACTGGGTGATGGGGATAGGGTGGAGGTGTTGACCTTGGGTAGGGTGCTCTTTCCAAGAGCCGGTGCAGACTCGATGGGCCAAATGGCCTCCTTCTGCACTGTAAATTCTATTCTGGGTAAGGTGGGACCTGTACAAACAGGACGGGTTACACCTGAACCAGAGGGGCACCAATATCCTGGGAGGGAAATTTGCTACAGCTCTTCAGGGGGGGGTTTAAACTAATTTGGCAGGAGGATGGGAAACTGATTTGTAGTCCAGCAGATAGCGTTGCTGGAGTTCAGGAAGGTGAGGGTAGTGCAGTACCGAGGAAGGTACCAAGGTCACAAGAGTGGACCTGCAGGCATGAAGGTGGTTTGAAGTGTGTCTACTTCAATGCGAGGAGCATCAGGAATAAGGTTGGTGAGCTTGAAGCATGGATTGGTACCTGGGACTACGATGTTGTGGCCATTACGGAGACATGGATAGAACAGGGGCAGGAATGGTTGTTGGGGGTTCAGATGTTTCAGTAAGATTAGGGAAGGTGGTAAAAGAGGTGGAGGAGTAGTATTGTGAATCAAGGATAGTATAATGGCTGCAGAAAGGCAGTTTGAGGAGGATCTGTCTACTGAGGTCGTGTGGGCTGAAGTTACAAATAGGAAAGGAGAGGTCACTTTGTTAGGAGTTTTCTATAGACCCCCAAACAGTCACAGAGATGTGGAGGAAAAGATTGCAATGCAGATTTTGGATAGGTGCAGTAGTCACAGGGTAGTTGTCATGGGTGACTTTAACTTTCCAAATATTGATTGGAACCACTATAATTCGAATAGTTCGAATGGGGCTGTTTTTATCCAGTGTGTGCAGGAGGGTTTCCTCACACAATATGTGGGTAGACCGACAAGAGGCGGTGCCACATTGGATTTGGTACTGGGTAATGAACCGGGCCAAGTGTTAGATTTGGTTGTGGGAGAGCACTTTGGAGATAGTGACCACAATTCAGTGACTTTCACTATAGCAATGGAGAGGGATAGGAACATACGGCAGGGCAAGGTGTATAACTGGGGGAAGGATAATTACGATGCGATTAGGCAACAATTGGGAGCATAAGATGGAAACAGGAACTGTCAGGGATAGGCACAATTGAGATGTAGAGCTTGTTCAAGGAGCAAATACTATGTGTCCTTGATATGTATGTCCCTGTCAGGCAAGGAGGAAATGGTCAAGTGAGGGAACCATGGTTTACAAAAGAGGTTGAATGTCTTGTCAAGAGGAAGAAGGGGGCTTATATAAGGATGAGAAAACAAGGTTCAGTTAGGGCACTTGAGAGATAGAAGATAGCTAGGAAAGAGCTCAAGAAAGGGCTTAGGAGAGCGAGGAGGGGGCATGAGAAATTCTTGGCGGGTAGGATCAAGGAAAACCCCAAGGCCTTTTACACTTATGTGAGGAATAAAAGATTGACCAAGGTGAAGTTAGGGCCGGTCAAGGACAGTAGTGGGAACGTGTGCATGGAGTCTGAAGATATAGGAGAGGCCCTAAATGAATACTTTTCTTCAGTGTTCACAAAGGAGAGGGGCCATGTTGTTGAGGAGGATAGTGCGATATAGGCTGGTAGGCTGGAGGTAGGTAGGTATTCGGAAGGAAGATGTGTTAGAAATTTTGAGAAGCCTGAGGATAGGTAAGTTCCCTGGGCCTGATGGGATATATCCTAGGATTCTTTGGCAGACGAGGGATGAGATTGCAGAGCCTGAGATTGCTTTGATCTTTCTGTCCTCACTGTCTCCAGGAATAGTGCCAGAAGACTGGGGAGAGGCGAATGTTGTCGCCTTGTTCAAGAAAAGGAATAGGTATCACCCTGGGAATTATAGGCCTGTTAGTCTCACTTCGGTCATAGGTAAATTATTGGAAAGGGTCCTGAGGGATAGGATTTATGATCATTTGGAAAGATACAGCTTAATCCAGGATAGTCAGCACGGATTTGTGAGGGGTAAGTCTTGCCTCACAAGTTTGATTGTATGCTTTGAGGAGGTAACTCAGTACATAGATGAAGGTAGAGTAGTTGATGTCGTATACATGGATTTTAGAAAGGCCTTTGATAAGGTGCCCCATGGTCGGCTCATGCAGAAAGTAAGGAGGCATAGCATAGAGTGAAATTTGGCCGATTGGATCAGGAACTGGCTATCACATAGACGGTGGTGGTAGATGGTAAATTTTCATCCTGGAGCCCAGTCACCAGCAGTGTACCACAGGGATCAGTGCTGGGTCCTCTGCTATTTGTGATTTTTATCAATGACTTGGATGATGGGTTAGTAAATTTGCTGATGACACCAAGATTGGTGGAGTAGTGGACAATGTGGAGGGTTGTTGTCGGCTGCAAAGAGACATTGATAGGATGCAGAGCTGGGCTGAAAAGTGGCAGATGGAGTTTAACTCTGATAAGTGTGATGTGATTCATTTTGGTAGGACAAATTTGAATGCGTATTACAGGGTTAACGGCAGGGTTCTGAAGAATGTGGAGGAGCAGAGTGATCTCGGAGTTCATGTCCATAGATCTCTGAAAGTTGCCACCCAAGTGGATAGAGCAGTGAAGAAAGCCGATAGTGTGTTAGCGTTTATTAACAGGGGGATTGAGTTTAAGAGCCGTGAGGTTATGCTGCAACTGTACAAGACCTTGGTTAGACCACATTTGGAGTATTGTGTGCAGTTCTGGTCACCTCATTGTAGGAAGGATGTGGAAGCATTGGAAAGGGTGCAAAGGAGATTTACCAGGATGCTGCCAGGATTGTAGGGTAGGTCTTATGAGGAAAGGTTGAGGGAGCTAGGGCTTTTCTCACTGGAGCGAAGGAGGATGAGAGTGACTTAATTGAGGTGTATAAGGTGATGTGAGGGATAGATAGAGTGGACGTTCAGCGACTTTTTCCTCGGGTGGATGTAGCTGTTACAAGGGGGCATAAGTATAAAGTTCATGGTGGAAGATAGAGGAGGGATGTCAGAGGTAGGTTCTTTACTCAGAGAGTGGTTGGGGCGTGGAACGCACTCCCAGCTATGGTAGTGGAGTCAGACACTTTAGGAACTTTCAAGCGGTTATTGGATAGGCATATGGAGTGCACTAGAATGATTGGGAGTAGATTGATTTGATCTTAAGTTTCAGACTAGTTCAGCACAACATCGTGGGCTGAAGGGCCTGTACTGTGCTATAATGTTCTATATCGACTGCACCATTGGGCTCCCCGAATACCTACTCGGAGCCATTGGCAATGCTGCCGTCACCATAGCCCTCAAACTGGACCCCCTTACAAGATTCCTCCTCTATCCTACCCACTCTACCCCTTCTGCTTCCCACCACCGGCGTGCCTTGTCCACATTCGCCACCCAATAATAATGAAGCAAGTTCAGCAACGCCAAACCCCCCTGCAGCTCTGCCTCTGTAGCAGAGTCCACCCACCCTCGGCACCTTCCCCGCCCATACAAAGTCCGAGATGATCGTGTCCACTTTCCGAAGAAAGGACTTTGGTATAAAGATCGGGAGAGCCTGAAAGATAAACAAGGACCTCAGCAGAATATTCATTTTCAACACTTGGACCCTCCCCACCAACATTAAGTGCAGTGTATCCGACGTCCTAAGATCCTCCCTGGCCTCATCCACCAGCTTTGTTAAGTTCCACTTATGGAGCCCCGTCCACTCCCTCGCTACCTGAATCCCCAAATACCTAAACCTATTCTTCGCTACCGTGAATGGCAACCCCCCGAAATTAGCTCGCTGTGCCAGCTCATTCACCGGGAATACCGGCTTTTCCCTACATTCAGCTTGTATCCCGAGTACCCTCCAAACCTCCCCAACAGGCCCACAATCCTTCCCATACTCTCCAATGGATCCGAAACATACAGCAAGACATCAGCGGCACAGAGTGACACCCGATGTTCCCTGTCCCTTCGTTATCCCCTGCCACTCTGCCGACCCCCCAAGAGCCATCGTCAATGGCTCTCTGGCCAGCGCAAACAGCAGACAGCGGGCACCCCTGCCTCGTACCCCTGTCTAAGTCAAAGCTTCATGAGCTCATTTTATTCATCCTCACCCTCGCTCTTGGCGCCGCATACAGCAACTGCACACATGCCACAAATCTCGGCCCAAACCCAAGCCTTCCCAAAACTTCGAACATGGACCGCCACGCCACCCGATCAAATGCCTTCTCCGCATTCTTGGACACCACCATCTCCGGTACCCTCAACGGATTCATCACCACATTCAACAACCGTCTTATATTACTCGCAAGCTGCCTGCCCTTCACAAAGGCTGTTTGATCTTCTGAAACCACCCCCGGGACACAGTCCTCCATCCTCCCCGCCAACAACTTAGCCAATACTTTCACATCCATGTTCAATAGTGATGTGGGTCCTTCCCCTTTTTTGTGATTATTGCCTGTGTCATCGTCTCTGGCAACTCCCCCTTCTCCAGTGCTTCATTAAACACCCCCAACAGATGTGGTGCCAGGTCCGCTGCAAATTCCTTATAAAATTCCACCGGGTACCCATCCGGCCCAGGGGCCTTCCCCAACTTCATACCCCTGATACTATCCAGCACTTCCCTCTGCCCCAGGGGCTCCTCCTACATCTGCCTCTTTGCTTCCTCCACCTGGGGAAATTCTAGCTTGTCCAGAAACCGCCCCATGTCCCCCTCCTCTCCCCCTGGATCCACCTCAAAGTCCCTGGTAATACTCTCTAAATGCCGCAGTCAACTTCCCTGGCTCCGACAGCACATCCCCAGCCCCAGTCCGTATCTTCAATATTTCCCTGGATGCATCCTGCCTCCGCAGCTGGTGCGCTAGCATGTGGCCCGCCTTCTCCCCATACTCGTATTGCACCCCTCTTGCCCTACGCAGTTGCTCTACGCCCTCCCTGTTGTCAGCCTGCCAAATTGCCCCTGCAACTTTTTCCTCCTCGCCAATCCTTCCACGGTGGGCACCCTCGAATATTCCCTGTCCACCTCCACTATCTCTCGCTCAGTAGATGGTCATGTTCCGCCCTCCTTTCCTTATTCACACAAACTGTAAACAAAATAATTTCTCCCCGGACCACTGCCTTCAGTGCTACCCAAAAAATGCCCGGCGACACCTCCCCATTCTGATTCAACGCCACATAATCCCTAATCACCAACCGCACCTCATCACAAAAACCTCCATCCGCCAACAACCTCGAGTCAAACCTCCACGCCGGCCTCTGCTCTCGTCCCGTTCTAAACCGAATATCCAGCCAGTGGGGTGCATGGTTCGAGATAACCATCCCCACAAGGGCAGCACGGTAGCATTGTGGATAGCACAATCGCTTCACAGCTCCAGGGTCCCAGGTTCGATTCCGGCTTGGGTCACTGTCTGTGTGGAGTCTGCACATCCTCCCCGTGTGTGCGTGGGTTTCCTCCGGGTGCTCCGGTTTCCTCCCACAGTCCAAAGATGTGCAGGTTAGGTGGATTGGCCATGATAAATTGCCCTTAGTGTCCAAAATTGCCCTTAGTGTTGGGTGGGGTTACTGGGTTATGGGGATAGGGTGGTGGTGTTGACCTTGGGTAGGGTGCTCTTTCCAAGAGCCGGTGCAGACTCGATGGGCCGAATGGCCTCCTTCTGCACTGTAAATTCTATGATAATCTATGACTTACTCTGCCCCCTCCACCCCAACCAAAATCTCCCGACTCGCTACAAAGTAATCAATCCTCGAATACACCTTATAGACGTGTGAAAAGAAGGAATGCTCCCTTCCCCTGAAAACACCATGGGTCCACCATACCCATCCTCTCCATAAACCCCCCCAGCTCCCTTGCCATTCGTACCCTACCCATCGACCTGGGGCTCGTCCTATCCACCCTCGGCACCCAGCACACAGTTAACATCTCCTCCCATGATCAACTGGTGCGTGGCCAAATCCAGGATTGTGCCAGCAACCCTCTCATAAAACACACATCATCCCAATTTAGCACATACACATTTACCAACATTACCGGTGCCCCTTCCAATACCCCACTCACAATCACATTTCTCCCATCCGGATCCGATCTTTCACAAATCCCATTTTTCTGCTCGTTAAAATTGCCACACCCCTCGATTTCAAATCAAACCCCGAGAGAAAAACCTGCCCGACCCACACCTTCCTTAACCTAACGGAGGTGTGTCTCCTGCAGAAAGACAACCGCTGCTTTCAAGGTCCTGAGGTGCACGAAAACCGTGACCTTTTAATCGTCCCATTCAGTTCCCGGACGTTCCACATCACCAACCTTACCGGAGGCTTGCGCCTCCAATCCCCTCTACCGTCCGTCATCTTCCCCACTTAACTCCTGCCCCTTTAATTCCACTCTGTACCTAGCACATCCCAGATTGCCCCTTTCTCCACCCTTGACCATGTAATCTCTCACCCCCTGCCACGTCACAGAAACCTCCCCCCCCCCCCCCCCTCCCCTTCCCTATCTTCCCCCCCGCCCAACATCCCCTTTACCCCCTCCCTCCGGCCACCTCTCTTGGCCTTCTCCCCCACCACCTCACTTCCGTTCACCAGCATAACCTGCTAGCGCAGCTGCCCCTGCCCAAAGTCACCTCCTAATGACCTCCGCCTGCCGCTCCCCCCCACTCCTCAGCTCAAGGAAGAAGGCTTCCTGCTGACCTTACCCTCCCCCACCTAAACACTACCTGAACTCCAGGCAGCATTATCCAAAAGCAAGCAAACAAATATTAAACACAAACAGCCTCATAAAACAGGAGGGGGGAGGCAATATCCATCCCCACATAAACTTTTCACCCCTACATCTCCTTACAATCTCAATATTGAACAGCAAACCCCCCCCCCCCCCCGCCCACCCAAAAAGACAAAAATCCCCCAATCCCTAAACCCACTTCAAACATGCTCTCAACCGTTACAAAGCATTGGTTCCCAAGCTTTGTCCGCTCAGTTCTCCCCCAGTTTATGCTCCTTAATGAAGTCTGGGGTCTCGAAATAATACTCCCGGCTTCCGAATGTCACCCATAATATCGCCGGGTCGAGCATCCCAAACCTGATCTGCTGCCAGCACAGCACCGCCTTGGCCTTGTTGAAACCTGTCCGCAGCTTTGCCAACTCGGCTCCGATGTCCTGATAAATTCGGACATTATTTCCCTCCCATTCGTAGGTACGCATCTCCCTGACCCACAAATTTATGGAGTCTCACGATCACCGCCCGCGGCGGTTCCCCAGCTCTAGGCTTCTACCTCAGGCATCTACGCGCTCGGTCCACTTCAGGCGCCTTATCTAGCACCCCTTTTGCCACCAGCCCCGTCAGCATCCTCGCAACGCATCTCGTGGCATTCACACCTTCCACTCCTTCAGGCAGGCCCACTATTCGCAGGTTCTGTCTTCTCAAGGTATTCTCCTACTCCTCCACTTTTGCCCTCAACATTTTACAAAGGTCTCCTTGGAGCTCCACCTCCGCCTCCAGAGCCACCCACCACATGATCACTGTGGTCCAAGATCACTCCTTCAATCTCCCAAATCTGTGACCTCTGCACCTCCAAACACCTCTCCACCCGTTCCAGAGAACTCTTCAGGGGTGCCACAGCTTCTGCAATGGCCTTTGCATGATCCTCACGCATTTCTTTCCTCTGTTTATGGAATTCTTCCTTGATAAAGGCCATCAGTTCCTGTATCTGGGGCTTTCCAGCTTGCCCCTCCCCCACCTACATGCTGGAAGAGACTGTGCAGCACAAGATTGTTTCAACTTTCCAGCCAAATCTCTCACTGTTTTCTGCCAGGTCTGCTGATCCAAAGACATACCACTCCAGGGGTAAACTACTCCTCCAACATTCACCGAGATCTTTTCATCAAAGTTCCACCCAGTTCTGTGTAAAAAGAGCTCTTTTCTGTGACTTTAAGCAGGAGCAGCCCTCTATGTGACCATTCACTCCATGGTCACAACCGGAAGTCTCCTGTCTGCATCAATGGTGCCGAGGTGGAGATGATTGACATCTTCAAATTCCGAGGTGTATACATCACCAACAATCTGTCCTGAACCACCCATGTCGACGTTACTACCAAGAAAGCACAACAGAGCCTATACGTCCTCAGGAAACTAAGGAAATTCGGCATGTCCATATTGACTCTTACCAATCTTCACCGATGCACCAGAGAAAGCATCCTAACTGGCTGCTTCAGAGCCTGGGATGGCAACTGCTCGGACCAAGACTGTAAGAAACTACAGAGAGTCGTGAACACAGCCCAGTCCATCAGGCGAAACCTCTCCAATCCTTTGACTCTGCCTACATCTTCCGCTGCCTTGGGAAAGCAGACATCATATTCAAAGACCCTTCCCACTCAGGTGATTCTCTCTTCCAACCGGCAGAAGATACATAAGTCTGAGAACATGCACGAATAGATTCAAAAACAGCTTCTTCCCTGCTGCTACCAGACTCCTGAACGACCCTCTTATGGATTGAACTGATCAATTACGCATCTTCTCGAGTGTTATAGCACTATACTCCTTATGCGTCACCCAATGTCTATGCATTTACCGTTTGTATTTATTGTATGTCCTATGTTTTTTCATGCATGGAACAATCTGCCTGGACCGCAGAATATTTTCACTGTACCTCGCTACACGTGACAATAAATCTAAATCTAACCAGTCCTCTATCCATGCTAATATATCAGTCCAACACCATTCAGCTTTTATGTTGTGCAGTAATATTTCATGGGTCACCTTATTAGATGCCTTTTGGAAATCAAATACACAACATCTACTGGTTCCCCTCTATCCATTCTTCTGGCTATGTCCACAAATAACGGTAATAAATTTGACAAATACAATTTTGTTTTCACAAAACCATGTTGATTCTGTCTGATTATATTGAGTTTCTAGATGTCTTCCTATTCCCTCGTTAATAATGGATTCTAGTACTTTACCAATGTTAAGACTTTCGGCTAACTGGTCTGTAGTTTTCAGTTTTTTCCTCTTTTCATGAACAGAAAGTGCTACATTTGCAGTTTTCCAATCTACCTGGACTTTTCTAGAATCAAGGGAATTTTGGAAGGTTACAACCGATGCATCCACCATCTCTCCAGCCACTTAGTTTACGACCCTAGAATGGAGGTCATCAGGTAAAGGGGGCTTGCCAGCCTTAAGTAGCACTTGGATTCCCATAACGGTTTCTAGTGATTGTTTCAAGTCCCTTTTTCCTGTTGGTTTTCTAATACTCTGGGATTTTTATTGCGTCTTCTATTGTGAAGAAGGCTCTGCCATTTTCTAATTTAGCATTATTAATTACCCTGTCTCACTCGAAGGGGTTAGGTACCACCCGAAACCTCCTTCATTAACCATACATAGAACATTACAGCGCAGTACAGGCCCTTCGGTCCTCGATGTTGCGCCGGCCTGTGAAACCACTCTAAAGCCCATCTACACTATTCCCTTATCGTCCATACGTCTATCCAATGAACATTTGAATGTCCTTAGTGTTGGCGAGTCCACTACTGTTGCAGGCAGGGCATTCCATGCCCTTACTACTCTCCGAGTAAAGAACCTACCTCTGACATCTGTTTTATATCTATCTCCCTTCAATTTAAAGCTATGTCCCCTCGTGCTAGACATCACCATCCGAGGAAAAAGGCTCTCACTGTCCACCCTATCCAATCCTCTGATCATCTTGTGTGCCTCAATTAAGTCTCCTCTTAACCTTCTTCTCTCTAACGAAAATAGCCTCAAGTCCCTCAGCCTTCCCTCATAAGATCTTCCCTCCAAACCAGGCAACATTCTGGTAAATCTCCTCTGCACCCTTTCCAATGCTTCCACATCCTTCCTATAATGCGGCGACCAGAATTGCACGCAATACTCCAAATGCGGCCGCACCAGAGTTTTGTACAGCTGCAACATGACCTCATGGCTCCGAAACTCAATCCCTCTACCAATAAAATCTAACACACCGTACGCCTTCTTCACAACCCTCTCAACCTGGGTGGCAACTTTCAGGGATCTATGTACATGGACACCGAGATCTCTCTGCTCATCCACACTGCCAAGAATCTTACCATTAGCCCAGTACTCTGTCTTCCTGTTATTCCTTCCAAAATGAATCACCTCACACTTATCTGCATTAAACTCCATTTGCCACCTCAGCCCAGCGCTGCAGCTTATCTATGTCCCTCTGTAACTTGTAACATCCTTCCGCACTGTCCACAACTCCACCGACTTTAGTGTCATCTGCAAATTTACTCACCCATCCTTCTACGCCCTCCTCCAGGTCATTTATAAAAATGACAAACAGCAGAGGCCCCAAAACAGATCCTTGTGGTACACCACTAGTAACTGAACTCCAGTCTGAACATTTCCCATCAACCACCACCTTCTTCCAGCTAGCCAATTTCTGATCCAAACTGCTAAATCACCCTGAATCCCATGCCTCCGTATTTTCTGCAGTAGCCTACACATGGTGCAGCCTTCTGGTAGAGGCCATCTTCCTAATGGAATAGAGTTATGAAATATCTTAAATGGCAGCCACTGTTTCTCTACCATTTTCCCTTTTAATCTATTTCCTCTGTCCACTTAAGCCAACCCTGTTCTCATACCCTTGTAATTGCCTTTAAATGTTAAGACACCAGTTGTGGACCCACATTTCTCACTGTCAAACAAGGTTAAATTTTGCCATATTATTGCCTAGAGGATACTTTGCTTTGAGATCTTGAATTAATTATGTCACCTCACCAGGTTCAAAATAGCCTGGTCTCTGGTAGATTCCAGAATGTATTCTTCAACGAAACAGTCTTAAATACACTCAATGAACTAATTTTCCACGTTGCATAGAATCATTGAATTTACAGTGCAGAAGGAGGCCATTCAGCCCATCGAGCACCCTACCCAAGGTCAACACCTCCAGCCTATCCCCATAACCCAGTAACCCCACCCAACACTAAGGGCAATTTTGGACACTAAGGGCAATTTATCCTGGCCAATCCACCTAACATGCACATCTTTGGACTGTGGGAGGAAACCGGAGCACCCGGAGGAAACCCACGCACACACGGGGAGGATGTGCAGACTCCGCACACACAGTGACCCAAGCTGGAATCGAACCTGGGACCCTGGAGCTGTGAAGCAATTGTGCTATCCACAATGCTATCGTGCTGCCCCTGTTACCTGTTCCAATCTGAATTTCCCAGTCTACGTGAAGATTAAAGTCATAGATTATCATAGAATTTACAGTGCAGAAGGAGGCCATTCGGCCCATCGAGTCTGCACCGGCTCTTGGAAAGAGCACCCTACCCAAGGTCAACACCTCCACCCTATCCCCGTAACCCAGTAACCCCACCCCAACACTAAGGGCAATTTTGGACACTAAGGGCAATTTATCATGGCCAATCCACCTAACCTGCACATCTTTGGACTGTGGGAGGAAACCGGAGCACCCGGAGGAAACCCACGCACACACGGGGAGGATGTGCAGACTCCACACAGACAGTGACCCAAGCCGGAATCGAACCTGGGACCCTGGAGCTGTGAAGCAATTGTGCTATCCACAATGCTACCTTGCTGCCCCTCATGTCACTCATGATTATTGCAGCATCTTTTCTTGCAAGCCCCCATTATCACTTGATGTATATGGCGACATGGTAGCACAGTAGTTAGCACTGTTGCTTCACCGAATTCTCCCTCAGTGTACCTGAACAGGCGCCAGAGTGTGGCAACTAGGGGATTTTCACAGTAACTTCATTGCAGTGTTAATGTAAGCCTACTTGTGACAATAATAAAGATAATTATTCAGTCCTGTGTAGTTGAGATGGTTATGAGATCTGTAAACTACTCATACAGCAACTACTTTCCTTTGCAATTTTTCATTTCCACCCAAACCATGATCATTTCTCATTATTGGATTGATTTAATCTTTCATTAACAGAGATACTCCACCTCCTTTTGTTGTTCCCATCTGTAAATCCAAAATGCCAAATACACTTGAATATTCAGGTCCCAGCCTAGGTCTCCTTGCAACCATATCTTTGGAATAGCTATCATATCATACAAGTGGATAGCACTGTGGCTTCACCAGCGCCAGGGTCCCAGGTTCGATTACCCGCTGGGTCACTGTTTGTGCGGTGTCTGCACGTTCTCCGTGTCTGCGTGGGTTTCCTCCAGGTGCTCCGGTTTCCTCCCACAGTCCAAAGATGTGCAGGTGAGGTGGATTGGACATGCTAAATTGCCCTCAGTGTCCAAAAAAGGTTGGAGGGATTATTGGGTTACGGGGACAGGGTGGAAGTGAGGGCTTAATTGGTCGGTACAGGCTTGATGGGCCGAATGGCCTCTTCCAGCACTGTATGTTCTTTCGAAGAGCAAACAGAATGCACAATTGTTTTTTTCCTATTGTGAACAATAAAGTTGGGTTTTCCCAGCCCTGTCACAGGGGATGCCGTGAGACATTCAAATGTCCATTGTACACTCGAGATAACAGATGCCACATGCTTTTTTTTTAGGTCCGGCATTCAACTATTGTATATAGGAAATGTAAAAAAAATAGTGCTATTACTAGTGCTGTTACCTGGGGATTGTTGGCCTCAGCAAGCTTGCACTGTCGAAGGAAGAGTTTCAAATTCCCCCAATTCATGTAGGGCAGCAGTACCAAGGGCCTCTCTCCATCCTCTATACAAACATGACTGATGGGCAGCAGGTTTCTGGTCAAAAAATTAGCAAAATATCAGTCACCACCAAACAACATAGTTTTACTACTTTCTATTTTCCAAACCAGCATACTGAACGCATTAACCCATGCAACAGGTGAACAGTTTTAGGCCCATAACATCAGACATGTTTCTCCGTTAGTGACAAATCGTCCTAAATAAGTTACAAGATTCAAATTTATAATTCAGTACATGAAGAAACTAAGTCAGAACGCCAGTGGAGGAATGGAATCCAAACAGTGATCTTAGTATGCATGGCATCTTACATAGCTCCTAGGAAATGTAATTTAATTCCTCAACAAAAATATAAAATGAAGAGTAGAAAGAGTGGGGCTGGTTTAGCACACTGGGCTAAATCGCTGGCTTTGAAAGCAGACCAAGGCAGGCCAGCAGCGCGGTTCAATTCCCGTACCAGCCTCCCTGAACAGGCGCCGGAATGTGGCGACTAGGGGCTTTTCCTAGTAACTTCATTTGAAGCCTACTTGTGGCAATAAGCGATTTTCATTTCATTTCATTTCATTTCAGAAAGGGCAAACTCAGTTTTTTCAGCCTGGAATTTTATTTATTATGTATTTTGGACAAGACCATGAAATATTATACACAACCCCTACTTAGCTATGCGGAGAGGCTGAATAGACTTAGACTGTTTTCATTTGGAAGACGGAGGTTGAGGGGCGGTCTACAAGATTATGAGGGGCATGGATAGATTGGATGGGCAGGCACTCTTTCCCAGGGTGGAGGGGTGAGTCACCAGGGGCATAGGTTTAAGGTCCATGGGGCAAAGTTTAGAGGAGATGTGCGAGGCAGGTTTTTTTACACAGAGGGTGGTGAGTGCCTGAAACATAGTGCCAGGGGTGGTTGTGGAAGCAGATACATTAAAAGTGTTCAAAAGGCATTTTGACAAATACATGGATTGGATGGGTATAGAGGGAAATGGCACCATAAGTACTGAAGATTTTGTTCAGTACAGGCTATGAGGGCTGAAGGGTCTATTCCTGTGCTGAATTGTTCTTTGTTGAAGCAGGCTTTAAAAGTGACTGGCACAATGACAATCAGACAGCACCGTATGAGGCAAAAGGAGAAAGATTATTTTTAAAGCAGCTTGGTTTTGGAGCTCACTATTAAAAACTAGAATGCTTAGGAATGCAGGAACAGGAGAGGGTATTATAGCTCCTCTAACCTGCCCCATCATTCATTGAGGCCGTGGCACATCTGTGAGCTAGATAAGTCACCAGTAAACTTTTAATACTTAATGAATTCAACTTTAGTAGACGGCATAGTGAACAAAGAACAAAGAACAAAGAAATGTACAGCACAGGAACAGGCCCTTCGGCCCTCCAAGCCCGTGCCGACCATGTTGCCCGACTAAACTACAATCTTCTACACTTCCTGGGTCCGAATCCCTCTATTCCCATCCTATTCATGTATTTGTCAAGATGCCCCTTAAATGTCACTATCGTCCCTGCTTCCACCACCTCCTCCGGTAGCGAGCTCCAGGCACCCACTACCCTCTGCGTAAAAAACTTGCCTCGTACATCTACTCTAAACCTTGCCCCTCTCACCTTAAACCTATGCCCCCTAGTAATTGACCCCTCTACCCTGGGGAAAAGCCTCTGATTATCCACTCTGTCTATGCCCCTCATAATTTTGTATACCTCTATCAGGTCTCCCCTCAACCTCCTTCGTTCCAGTGGGAACAAACCGAGTTATAGAATCATAGAAGTTTACAGCATGGAAACAGGCCCTTCGGCCCAACCAGTCCATGCCTCCCAGTTTTTACCATTAAGCTAGTCCCAGTTGCCCGCACTTGGCCCATAACCCTCTATACCCATCTTACCCATGTAACTATCCAAATGCTTTTTGAAAGACACAATTGTACCCGACTCTACTACTACCTCTGGCAGCCCATTCCAGACACTCACTACCCTCTGAGTGAAGAAATTGCCCCTCTGGGCCCTTCTGAATCTCTCCCCTCTCACCTTAAACCTATGCCCTCTAGTTTTAGACTCCCCTACCTTTGGGAAAAGATGTTGACTATCTACCTTATCTATGCCCCTCATTATTTTATAGACCTCTATAAGATCACCCCCAAGCCTCCTACGCTCCAGGGAAAAAAGTCCCAGTCTATCCAGCCTCTCCTTATAACTCAAACCATCAAGTCCCGGCAACATCCTAGTAAATCTTTTCTGCACTCTTTCTAGTTTAATAATATCCTTTCTATAATAGGGTGACCAGAACTGCACACAGTATTCCAAGTGTGGCCGTACCAATGTCTTGTACAACTTCAACAAGACGTCCCAACTCCTATATTCAATGTTCTGACCAATGAAACCAAGCATGCCGAATGCCTTCTTCACCACCCTGTCCACCTGCGACTCCACCTTCAAGGAGCTATGAACCTGTACTCCTAGATCTCTTTGTTCTATAACTCTCCCCAACGCCATACCATTAACTGAGTAGGTCCTGGCCTGATTTGATCTGCCAAAATGCATCACCTCACATTTATCTAAATTAAACTCCATCTGCCATTCGTCGGCCCACTGGCCTAATTGATCAAGATCCCGTTGCAATCCTAGATAACCTTCTTCACTATCCACTGTGCCACCAATCTTGGTGTCATCTGCAAACTTACTAACCATGCCTCCTAAATTCTCATCCAAATCATTAATATAAATCACAAATAACAGTGGACCCAGCACCGATCCCTGAGGCACACCACTGGTCACAGGCCTCCAGTTTGAAAAACAACCCTCTACGACCACCCTCTACTCTAAACCTTGCCCCTCTCACCTTAAACCTATGCCCCCTAGTAATTGACCCCTCTACCCTGGGGAAAAGCCTCTGATTATCCACTCTGTCTATGCCCCTCATAATTTCTGTCGTCCAGCCAATTTTGAATCCAATTGGCAACCTCACCCTGGATCCCGTGAGCTTTAACCTTCTGCAACAACCTACCATGCGGTACCTTGTCAAAGGCTTTGCTAAAGTCCATGTAGACAACGTCTACTGCACTGCCCTCATCTACCTTCTTGGTCACTCCCTCAAAAAACTCAATCAAATTTGTGAGACATGATTTTCCACGCACAAAGCCATGCTGACTGCCCCAAATCAGTCCTTGCCTCTCTAAATGCTTGTAGATCCTGTCTCTCAGAATACCTTCTAGCAACTTACCTACTACAGACGTTGGGCTCACCGGTCTGTAGTTCCCAGGCTTTTCCCTGCTGCCCTTCTTAAACAAGGGCACAACATTCGCCACTCTCCAATCTTCAGGCACCTCACCTGTGGCTGCCGATGATTCAAATATCTCGGTTAGGGGACCCGCAATTTCCTCCCTAGCCTCCCACAACATCCTGGGATACATTTCATCAGGTCCCGGGGATTTATCTACCTTGATGCGCTTTAAGACTTCCAGCACCTCCTCCTCTGTAATATGCACACTTCTCAAGACATCATTATTTATTTCCCTTAGTTTCCTAACATACATGCCTTTCTCCACCGTGAATACCGATGAGAAATATTCATTCAGGATCTCACCCAACTCTTGTGGCTCTGCACATAGATGCCCTTGTTGATCCTTAAGAGGCCCTACTCTGTCCCTAGTTACTCTTTTCCCCTTTATGTATCTGTAGAATCTCTTTGGATTCTCCCTTGCATTATTTGCCAAAGCAATTTCATGTCCCCTTTTTGCCCTCCTGATTTCCCTCTTAACTCTATTTCGACAATCTCTATACTCTTCAAGGGATCTACTTGATCCCAGTTGCTTATGTACGTCATATGCCTCCTTCTTCTTTTTGACCAGAGTCTCAATATCTCGAGTCATCCAGGGTTCCCTACTTCTACCAACCTTGCCCTTCATTCTAAAGGGAATGTGCTTACCCTGCACCCTGGTTAACACATTTTTAAAAGCCTCCCATTTACCAGCCGTCCCTTTGTCTGCCAATAGTCTCCCCCAATCTACCTCTGCAAGTTCCTGTCTGATACCATCAAAATTGGCCTTGCCCCAATTAAGAATTTTAACTCTTGGGCCAGACCTATCATTCTCCATAGCTATCTTAAAACTAATGGAATTATGGTCACTTGTCCCAAAGTGATCCCTCACTCGTACTTCTGTCACTTGCCCTTCCTTATTTCCCAAGACGAGGTCAAGTTTTGCCCCCTCTCTAGTCGGTCCATCCACATACTGAATGAGAAATTCCTCCTGAATACACTCAACAAATTTCCCTCCATCCAAGCCCCTAATGCTATGGCTGTCCCAGTCAATGTTGGGAAAGTTAAAGTCCCCTACTACTACCACCCTATTATTCTTGCAGCTATCTGTAATCTCCTTACATATTTGCTCCTCAAATTCCCGCTGACTATTTGGGGGCCTGTAGTACAGTCCTACCAAGGTGATCTCTCCCTTCTTATTTTTCAGTTTATTCTGAGTTTTGAGTTTATTCAACCGCTCCTCATAGCTAATGCCCTCCATACCAGGCAACATTCTGGTAAATCTCTTCTGCACCCTCTTTAAAGCCTCCACATCCTTCTGGTAGTGTGGCGACCAGAATTGAACACTATACTCCAAGTGTGGCCTAACTAAGGTTCTATACAGCTGCAACATGACTTGCCAATTCTTATGCTCAATGCCCCGGCCAATGAAGGCAAGCATGCCGTATGCCTTCTTGTCTACCTTCTCCACCTGCGTTGCCCCTTTCAATGACCTGTGTACCTATACTCCTAGATCTCTTTGACTTTCAATACTCTTGAGGGTTCTACCATTCACTGTATATTCCCTACCTGCATTAGACCTTCCAAAATGCATTACCTCACATTTGTCCGGATTAAACTCCATCTGCCATCTCTCTGCCCAAGTCTCCAAACAATCTAAATCCTGCTGTATCCTCAGACAGGCCTCATCGCTATCCGCAATTCCACTAACCTTTGTGTCGTCTGCAAACTTACTAATCAGACCAGTTACATTTTCCTCCAAATCATTTATATATACTACAAAGAGCAAAGGTCCCAGCACTGATCCCTGTGGAACACCACTGGTCATAGCCCTCCAATGAGAAAAGCATCCTTCCATTGCTACTCTCTGCCTTCTATGGCCTAGCCAGTTCTGTATCCACCTTGCCAGCTCACCCCTGATCCCGTGTGACTTCACCTTTTGTACTAGTCTACCATGTCAAAGGCCTTACTGAAGTCCATATAGACAACATCCACTGCCCTACCTGCATCAATCATCTTAGTGACCTCCTCGAAAAACTCTATCAAGTTAGTGAGACACGACCTCCCCTTCACAAAACCGTGCTGCCTCTCACTAATACGTGATGTGGAGATGCCGGCGTTGGACAGTGACATCTGACTAATACGTCCATTTGCTTCCAAATGGGAAGATCCTGTCTCGAAGAATTCCCTCCAGTAATTTCCCTACCACTGAAGTAAGGCTCACCGGCCTGTAGTTCCCGGGATTATCCTTGCTACCCTTCTTAAACAGAGGAACAACATTGGCTATTCTCCAGTCCTCCGGGACATCCCCTGAAGACAGCGAGGATCCAAAGATTTCTGTCAAGGCCTCAGCAATTTCCTCTCCAGCCTCCTTCAGTATTCTGGGGTAGATTCCATCAGGCCCTGGGGACTTATCTACCTTAATATTTTTTAAGACACCCAACACCTCGTCTTTTTGGATCTCAATGTGACCCAGGCTATCTACACACCCTTCTCCAGACTCAACATCTACTAATTTCTTCTCTTTGGTGAATACTGATGCAAAGTATTCATTTAGTACCTCGCCCTTTTCCTCTGGCTCCACACATAGATTCCCTTGCCTATCCTTCAGTGGGCCAACCCTTTCCCTGGCTACCCTCTTGCTTTTTATGTATGTGTAAAAAGCCTTGGGATTTTCCTTAACCCTATTTGCCAATGACTTTTCGTGACCCCTTCTAGCCCTCCTGACTCCTTGCTTAAGTTCCTTCCTACTTTCCTTATATTCCACGCAGGCTTCGTCTGTTCCCAGCCTTTTAGCCCTGACAAATGCCTCCTTTTTCTTTTTGACGAGGCCTACAATATCTCTCGTCATCCATGGTTCCCGAAAATTGCCATATTTATCCTTCTTCCTCACAGGAACATGCCGGTCCTGAATTCCTTTCAACTGCCACTTGAAAGCCTCCCACATGTCAGATGTTGATTTGCCCTCAAACATCCGCCCCCAATCTATGTTCTTCAGTTCCCTCCTAATATTGTTATAATTAGCCTTCCCCCAATTTAGCACATTCATCCTAGGACCACTCTTATCCTTGTCCACCAGTACTTTAAAACTTACTGAATTGTGGTCACTGTTACCGAAATGCTCCCCTACGGAAACATCTACCACCTGGCCGGGCTCATTCCCCAATACCAGGTCCAGTACCGCCCCTTCCCTAGTTGGACTGTCTACATATTGTTTTAAGAAGCCCTCCTGGATGCTCCTTACAAACTCTGCCCGTCTAAGCCCCTGGCACTAAGTGAGTCCCAGTCAATATTGGGGAAGTTGAAGTCTCCCATCACCACAACCCTGTTGTTTTTACTCTTTTCTAAAATCTGTCTACCTATCTGCTCCTCTATCTCCCGCTGGCTGTTGGGAGGCCTGTACAGTGGTTAACAATGCTGCACCATGGGTTCAATTCCGGTCTTGGGTGACTGTGTGGAGTTTGCACTTTCACCCCGTGTCTGCGTGGGTTTCTCTGGGTGCTCCGATTTCCTCCCATAGTCGAACGATGTGCAGGTTGGGCGGATTGGCCAAGATAAATTGCTCCATAGTGTCCAAATAAAAATGTGTGGGTTAGGTTCAGGGGTTGTTGGGATAGGGCAGGGGAATGTATTTGGGGTGGAGTGCTTTCAGAGGTTCGGTGCAGACTTGATGGGCCAAATGGCCTCCTTCTGCACTGTAGGCATTCTATGATTCCAGCTTGTGCAAAAAAAGAGAAATTCCCGGCTTGGGTCACTGTTTGTGTGGAGTCTGCACGTTCTCCCCGTGCCTGCGTGGGTTTCCTCCGGTGCTCCATTTTCCTCCCACAAGTCGCGAAAGACGTGCTGTTAGGTGAATTGGACATTTTGAAATCTCCCTCTGTGTAGCCGAGCAGGCGCCAGAATGGTAGCTTTTCACAGTAACTTCATTGCAGTGTTAATGTATGCCTGTTTGTGACAATAAAGATTCATAGATTATCATAGAATTTACAGTGCAGAAGGAGGCCATTCGGCCCATCGAGTCTGCACCGGCTCTTGGAAAGAGCACCCTACCCAAGGTCAACACCGCCACCCTATCCCCATAACCCAGTAACCCCACCCAACACTAAGGGCAATTTTGGAGACTAAGGGCAATTTATCATGGTCAATCCACCTAACCTGCACATCTTTGGCCTGTGGGAGGAAACCGGAGCACCCGGAGGAAACCCACGCACACACGGGGAGGATGTGCAGACTCCGCACAGACAGTGACCTAAGCCGGAATCGAACCTGGGACCCTGGAGCTGTGAAGCAATTGTGCTAACCACTATGCTACCGTGCTGCCCTAAATTATTATTAAGAATTCATTATTAAGGTTGACACGGGTGTTCGAACGCGAGGGAGACACGTGCGTCCGCGCGAGGGAGACACGTGCGTCCGCGCGAGGGAGACACGTGCGTCCGCGCGAGGGAGACACGTGTGTTCGAACGAGAGGTTGACACGGGTGTTCGAACACGAGGGAGACACGTGTTCGAGCAGGAGGGAGACACGTGTGTTCGAGCAAGTCGGAGACACGAGTGTTCGAGCGCGAGGGAGACACGCGTGTTCGAGCGTGAGGGCAATAAATGTGTTCAAGCGTGGGGGTGACAGGCGTGTGTGTGTGTGTGTGTGCAAGAGAGACAGGTGTGCACGAGCGCGAGGGAGATGCGTGCGTGCGAGCGTGAGGGAGACATGTGCGCTCGAGTGATAGGAAGATTTCTGTGTTCATGCGTGAGGGAGAAACGTGTGTTTGAGCGCGAGGGCGACACGTGTTTGAGCGCGAGGGAGACACGTGTGTTCGAGCATGAGGGAGACACCTGTGTTCGAGCGCGAGGGAGACACCCGTGTTCGAGCGCGAGGGAGACACCTGTATTCGAGCGCGAGGGAGACACCTGTGTTCGAGCGCGAGGGAGACACCTGTGTTCGAGCGCGAGGGAGACACCTGTGTTCGAGCGCGAGGGAGACACCTGTGTTCGAGCGCGAGGGAGACACCTGTGTTCGAGCGCGAGGGAGACACGTGAGTTCGAGCAACGGTGAGACGTCTGTGTTCCACCGAGTCGTGCCCATGTGTTCGAGGGAGAGGGAGACGATTGTGTGAGAGTGCGAGAGATGCAGAGGGGGAGACGCCTGCGTGTTTGAGTGCGTGTTTGTGCGCGAGGGAGACGCGTGTGTTCCAGCGCGAGGGAGACAAGTGTTCGAGCGCGAGGGAGACACCTGTGTTCGAGCGCGAGGGAGACACCCGTGTTCGAGCGCGAGGGAGACACCTGTATTCGAGCGCGAGGGAGACACCTGTGTTCGAGCGCGAGGGAGACACCTGTGTTCGAGCGCGAGGGAGACACCTGTGTTCGAGCGCGAGGGAGACACCTGTGTTCGAGCGCGAGGGAGACACGTGAGTTCGAGCAACGGTGAGACGTCTGTGTTCCACCGAGTCGTGCCCATGTGTTCGAGGGAGAGGGAGACGATTGTGTGAGAGTGCGAGAGATGCAGAGGGGGAGACGCCTGCGTGTTTGAGTGCGTGTTTGTGCGCGAGGGAGACGCGTGTGTTCCAGCGCGAGGGAGACAAGTGTTCGAGCGCGAGGGAGGCACGTGCGTTCGAGCACGAGGGAGACATGTGTGTTCAAGTGCGAGGGAGACACGTGTGTTCGAGCGCGAGGGAGACACGTGTGGTCCAGTGTCAGTGAGACACGTGCACCCGAGCGATAGGAAGATTTGTTGGTTCGAGCGTGAGGGAGACACGTGCATTCGTGCGTGAGGGAGACGCGTGTGTTCCAGTGCGAGGGAGACACGTGTTCTAGTGCGAGGGAGACACTTGTTCGAGCGCGAGGGAGACACGTGTGTTCGAGCGTGAGGGAGACATGTGTGTTCGAGTGTGAGGGAGACATGTCTGTTCGAGCGCGAGGGGGACACGTGTGTTCGAGCGTGAGGGAGACATGTGTTCAAGCAACGGTGAGATGTCTGGGTTCCACCGAGACGTGCCCGTGTTTTCGAGGGAGGGGGAGACGATTGTGTGAGAGTGCGAGAGACGCAGAGGGGGAGACGCTTGTGTGTTTGAGCGCGTGTTCGAGCGCGAGGGAGTCACGTGGGTTCCAGCGCGATTGAGACACGCATGTTCGAGCACGAGGGAGACACGTCTGGTCGAGTGCGAGGGAGACATGTGCACTCGAGCGATAGGAAGATTTGTTGGTTCGAGCGTGAGGGAGACACGTGCGTTTGTGCGCGAGGGAGACACGCGTGTTCCAGTGCGAGGGAGACATGCGTGTTCCAGTGCGAGGGAGACACGTGTTCCAGTGTGAGGGAGACAAGTGTTCGAGCGCGAGGGAGGCACGTGCGTTCGAGCGCGAGGGTGACACGCGTGTTCGAGCGCGAGGGAGACACATGTGTTCGAGCAACGGTGAGACGTCTGTGTTCCACCGAGACGTGCCCGTGTGTTCGAGGGAGAGGGAGACGATTGTGTGAGAGTGCGAGAGATGCAGAGGGGGAGACGCCTGTGTGTTTGAGCACGTGTTCCAGCGCGAGGGAGTCACGTGGGTTCCAGCGCGAATGAGACACGCGTGTTCGAGCACGAGGGAGACGTGTATTCAAGTGCGAGGGAGACACGTGTGTTCGAGCGCGAGGAAGACACGCGTGGTCCAGTGCGAGGGAGACATGTGCACTCGAGCGATAGGAAGATTTGTTGGTTCGAGCGTGAGGGAGACACGTGCGTTTGTGCGCGAGGGAGACACGCGTGTTCCAGTGCGAGAGAGACACGTGTTCGAGCGCGAGGGAGACAAGCATGTTCGAGCGCGAGGGAGACACGTGTGTTCGAGCATGAGGGAGACACGTGTGTTCGAGCACGAGGGAGACGCCTGTGTTCGAGCGCGAGGTAGACACGTGCGTTCGAGCACGAGGGAGACGCGTGTGTTCGAGTGCGAGGGAGACGCGTGTGTTCGAGTGCGAGGAAGACACGTTTGTTTGAGCGCGAGAAAGACACGTGTGTTCGAGCAACGGTGAGACGTCTGTGTTCCACCGAGACGTGCCCGTGTGTTCGAGGCAGAGGGAGACGATTGTGTGAGAGTGCGAGAGATGCAGAGGGGGAGACGCCTGTGTGTTTGAGCGTGTGTTAGAGCGTGAGGGAGACTCGTGTGTTTCAGCGTGAGGGAGACTCGTGTGTTTCAGCGCGAGGGAGACACGTGTTCATGCACGAGACATGTGTGTTCAAGCACGAGGGAGACACGTGTGTTCCAGCGTGAGATGACATGTGCACTCGAGCTATAGGAAGATTTGTTGGTTCAAGCATGAGGGAGACACGTGTATTTGAACGCGAGGGAGAAGTGTTCGAGCACGCCGGAGACACGTGTTCGAGCGTGAGGGCGTCACGTGTACTCGAGCATGAGGAAGACACGCATGTTCGAGTGCGTCTGAGCACGAGAGAGACATGTGCGCTCGAGCGATAGGAAGATTTGTGCGCTCGAGCGATAGGAAGATTTGTGCGTTCGAGCGCGAGGGAGACAAGTGTTCGAGCGCGAGCGAGACACGTGTGTTCGAGCGCGAGGGAGTTACGGTTGTTCGAGCGCGAGGGAGTCACGGTTGTTCGAGCGCGAGGGAGTCACGGTTGTTCGAGCGCGAGGGAGTCACGGGTATTCGAGTGCGAGCGAGACACGTGTGTTCGAGCAAGAGGGAGAAACGAGTGTTCAAGCGCGAGGGAGACACGTGTGTTAGAGCACGAGGGAGACACGTGTGTTCGAGCGCGAGGGAGACACGTGTGTTCGAGTGCGAGGGAGTCACGTGTGTTTGAGCGTGAGGGGGACACGTGAGTTCGAGCAACGGTGAGACGTGTGTTCCACCGAGTCGTGCCCGTGTGTTCGAGGGAGAGGGAGACGATTGTGTGAGAGTGCGAGAGATGCAGAGGGGGAGACGCCTGCGTGTTTGAGTGTGTGTTTGTGCGCGAGGGAGATGCGTGTGTTCCAGCGCGAGGGAGACAAGTGTTCGAGCGCGAGGGAGGCACGTGCGTTCGAGCACAAGGGAGACATGTGTGTTCAAGTGCGAGGGAGACACGTGTGTTCGAGCGCGAGGGAGACACGTGTGGTCCAGTGTGAGGGAGACACGTGCACCCGAGCGATAGGAAGATTTGTTGGTTCAAGCGTGAGGGAGACACGTGCATTCGTGCGCGAGGGAGACGCGTGTGTTCCAGTGCGAGTGAGACACGTGTTCCAGTGCGAGGGAGACACTTGTTCGAGCGTGAGGGAGACACGTGTGTTCGAGTGTGAGGGAGATATGTCTGTTCGAGCATGAGGGAGACATGTGTTCAAGCAACGGTGAGACGTCTGGGTTCCACCGAGACGTGCCCGTGTTTTCGAGGGAGGGGGAGACGATTGTGAGAGTGCGAGAGACGCAGAGGGGGAGACGCTTGTGTGTTTGAGCGCGTGTTCGAGCGCGAGGGAGTCACGTGGGTTCCAGCGCGAATGAGACACGCGTGTTCGAGCACGAGGGAGACACGTCTGGTCGAGTGCGAGGGAGACATGTGCACTCGAGCGATAGGAAGATTTGTTGGTTCGAGCGTGAGGGAGACACGTGCGTTTGTGCGCGAGGGAGACACGCGTGTTCCAGTGCGAGGGAGACATGCGTGTTCCAGTGCGAGGGAGACACGTGTTCCAGTGTGAGGGAGACATGCGTGTTCCAGTGCGAGGGAGACACGTGTTCCAGTGTGAGGGAGATAAGTGTTCGAGCGCGAGGGAGACAAGTGTTCGAGCGCGAGGGAGGCACGTGCGTTCGAGCGCAAGGGTGACACGCGTGTTCGAGCGCGAGGGAGACACGTGTGTTCGAGCAACGGTGAGAAGTCTGTGTTCCACCGAGACGTGCCCGTGTGTTCGAGGGAGAGGGAGATGATTGTGTGAGAGTGCGAGAGTTGCAGAGGGGGAGACGCCTGCGTGTTTGAGTGCGTGCTCCAGCGCGAGGGAGTCACGTGGCTTCCAGCGCGAATGAGACACGTGTGTTCGAGCACGAGGGAGACGTGTGTTCAAGTGCGAGGGAGACACGTGTGTTCGAGTGCGAGGGAGTCACGTGTGTTCGAGCGTGAGGGGGACACGTGTTCGAGCGCGAGGGAGACACGTTTGTTCGAGCGCGAGGGAGACACGTTTGTTCGAGCGCGAGGGAGACACGTTTGTTCGAGCGCGAGGGAGACACGTTTGTTCGAGCCGCGAGGGAGGCACGTGTTCAAGCGTGAGGGAAACACTTGTGTTCCAGTGCGAGGGTGACATGTGTGCTCGAGCAATAGGAAGATTGTGTGTTCGAGCGTGAGGGAGACACGTGTGTTCCAGTGTGAGGGAGACATGTGTTTGAGCGCAAGACAGACACATTTGTTCGAGCACGAGGGAGACACGTTTGTTCGAGCGCAAAGGAGGCACGTTTGTTCGAGCGCGAGGGAGACACGTTTGTTCGAGCGCGAGGGAGACACTTGTGGTCGAGCGCGAGGGAGACACGTGTGTTCGAGCACGAGGGAGACACGTGAGCTCGAGCGCGAGGGAGGCACGTGTGTTCAAGCGTGAGGGAGACACGAGTGTTCGAGTGTGAAGGACTGTGTGTGTGAGGGAGAGGGAGGTGCACGGTGTGTGTGTGAGGGAGAGAGATGCACTGTGTGTGTGTGAGGGAGAGAGATGCACTGTGTGTTTGTGTGAGGGAGAGAGATGCACTGTACGTGTGTGTGTGTGTGAGGGAGAGAGCTGCACTGTGTGTGTGTGCGCGAGGGAGAGAGATGCACTGTGTGTGTGTGAGGGAGAGAGATGCACTGTGTGTGTGTGTGAGGGAGAGGGAGGTGCACTGTGTGTGTGAGGGAGAGAGAGATGCACTGAGTGTGTGCGAGGGAGAGAGAGATGCACTTTGTGTGTGTGAGGGAGAGAGAAGCACCTTGTGTGTGTGAGGGAGAGAGAAGCACCTTGTGTGTATGAGGGAGAGAGATGCACTGTGTGTGTGTGAGGAAGAGAGAAGCATTTTGTGTGTGTGAGGGAGAGAGAGAGATGCACTGTGTGCGTGAGAGGGAGAGAGATGCACCGTGTGTGTGAGGGAGAGAGATGCACGGTGTGTGTGAGGGAGAGACAGATGCACTGTGTGTGTGTCAGGGAGAGAGATGCACTGTGTGTGTGAGGGAGAGAGAAATGCACTATGTGTGTGAGGGAGAGAGAGATGCAGTGTGTGTGTGAGGGAGAGAGAGATGCACTGTGTGTGTGTGAGGGAGAGAGATGCACTTTGTGTGTGAGGAGGAGGGAGGTGCACTGTGTGTGTGTGAGGGAGAGAGAGATGCACTGTGTGCGTGAGGATGAGAGAGATGCACTGTGTGTGTGAAGGGGAGAAATGCACTTTGTGTGTGTGAGGGAGAGACATGCACTATGCGCGTGAGAGATGTACTGTGTGAATGCGGAAGGGACGTGCACTGTGTGTGTGTGAGGGAGAGAGATGCACTGTGTGTGTGTGAGGGAGAGGGAGGTGCTCTGTGTGTGTGTGAGGGAGAGAGATGCACTGTGTGTGTGAGGGACAGAGAGATGCACTGTGTGTATGAGGCAGAGATGTGCACTGTGTGTGTCTGAGGGAGAGAGATGCACGGTGTTTTTGAAGGGAAGAGATGCAGTGTGTGTGTGAGGGAGATCGATGCACTTGTGTGTGTGTGAGGGAGAGAGAGAGATGCAGTGTGTGTGAGGGAGAGAGAGATGCACTGTGTGTGTGAGGGAGGGAGAGATGCACTGTGTGTGTGTGAGGGAGAGAGAGATGCAGTGTGTGTGTGAGGGAGAGAGAGATGCAGTGTGTGTGTGAGGGAGAGAGAGATGCACTGTGTGTGTGTGAGGGAGAGAGATGCACTTTGTGTGTGAGGAGGAGGGAGGTGCACTGTGTGTGTGTGAGGGAGAGAGAGATGCACTGTGTGCGTGAGGATGAGAGAGATGCACAGTGTGTGGGAGGGAGAGGGATGCACTGTGTGTGTGAAGGGGAGAAATGCACTTTGTGCGTGTGAGGGAGAGACATGCACTATGCGCGTGAGAGATGTACTGTGTGAATGCGGAAGGGACGTGCACTGTGTGTGTGTGAGGGAGAGAGATGCACTGTGTGTGTGTGAGGGAGAGGGAGGTGCTCTGTGTGTGTGTGAGGGAGAGAGATGCACTGTGTGTGTGAGGGACAGAGAGATGCACTGTGTGTATGAGGCAGAGATGTGCACTGTGTGTATGAGGGAGAGACGTGCACTGTGTGTGTCTGAGGGAGAGAGATGCACGGTGTTTTTGAAGGGAAGAGATGCAGTGTGTGTGTGAGGGAGATCGATGCACTTGTGTGTGAGGGAGGGAGAGATGCACTGTGTGTGTGTGAGGGAGAGAGATGCACTGTGTGTGTGAGGGAGAGAGAGATGCACTGTGTGAGTGAGGGAGAGAGATCCACTTTGTGTGTGTGAGGGAGAGACATGCACTTTGTGCGTGAGGGGGAGAGAGATGTACTGTGTGTATGCGGGAGAGACGTGCACTGTGTGTGTGTGAGGGAGAGAGATGCAGTGTGTGTGAGGGAGAGAGATGCACTGTGTGTGTGAGGGAGAGAGAGATGCACTGTGTGTGTGTGTGAGAGAGAGACGTGCACTGTGTGTGTGTGTGAGGGAGAGAGAGACACACTGTGTGTGTGTGTGAGGTAGAGAGAGATGCACTGTGTGTGTGAGGGAGAGAGATGCAGTGTGTGTGAGGGAGAGAGATGCAGTGTGTGTGAGAGGGAGAGAGATGCACTGTTGGTGGGAGGGAGAGAGATGCACTGTGTGTGTGAGGGAGAGAGATGCACTTTGTGTGTGAGGGAGAGAGATGCACGGTGTGTGTGAGGGAGAGAGAGATGCACTGTGTGTGTGAGGGAGAAAGAGATGCACTGTGTGTGTGTGAGGGTGAGAGATGCACTGTGTGTGTGTGTGAGGGAGAGAGATGCACAGTGTGTGTGTGTGAGGGAGAGAGAGATGCACTGTTGGTGGGAGGGTGAGAGATGCAGTGTGAGTGTGTGAGGGAGAGAGAAGCACCTGGTGTGTATGAGGGAGACACGTGCACTGTGTGTGTCTGAGGGAGAGAGATGCACTGTGTGTGTGAGGGACAGAGATGCACTGTGAGTGAGGGAGAGAGATGCACTTTGTGTGTGAGGGAGAGAGATGCACTGTGAGTGTGAGGGAGAGAGATGCACTTTGTGTGTGAGGGAGAGAGATGCACGGTGTGTGTGAGGGAGAGAGAGATGCACTGTGTGTGTATGAGGGAGAGAGATGCACTTTTGTGTGAGGGAGAGGGATGGACTGTGTGTGAGGGAGAGAAATGCACTGTGTGTGAGAGAGAGAGAGCTGCTGTGTGTGTGAGGGACAGAGAGATGCAGTGTGTGTGTGTGTGAGGGAGAGAGGTGGTGTGTGTGTGTGAGGGAGAGAGATGGACTGCGTGTGTGAGGGAGAGAGATGCACTGTGTGTGTGAGGGAGAGAGATGCACTGTGTGTGTGTGTGAGGGAGAGAGGTGGTGTGTGTGTGTGAGGGAGAGAGATGGACTGCGTGTGTGAGGGAGAGAGATGCACTGCGTGTGTGAGGGAGAGAGATGCACTGCGTGTGTGAGGGAGAGAGATGCACTGTGTGTGTGTGAGGGAGAGAGGTGCAGTGTGTGTGTGTGAGGGAGATAGATGCACTGTGTGTTTGAAGAGTACAGATGCACTTTGTGTGTGAGGGAGAGAGAGATGCACTTTGTGTGTGTGAGGGAGAGAGATGCAGTGTGTGTGTGAGGGAGAGAGATGCGGTGTGTGTGTGAGGGAGAGAGAGATGCACTGTGTGTGAGTGAGGGAGAGAGATGCACTTTGTGTGTGTGAGGGAGAGAGATGCACTTTGTGCGTGAGGGAGAGAGAGATGTACTGTGTATGCGGGAGAGACGTGCACTGTGTGTGTGTGTGAGGGAGAGAGAGATGCAGTGTGTGTGTGAGGGAGAAAGATGCAGTGTGTGTGGGAGGGAGAGAGATGCAGTGTGTGAGTGTGAGGGAGTTCGATGCACTTGTGTGTGTGTGAGGGAGAGAGAGATGCAGTGTGTGTGAGGGAGAGAGAGATGCACTGAGTGTGTGTGAGGGAGAGAGAGATGCACTTTGTGTGTGTGTGAGGGAGAGAGAAGCACCTTGTGTGTGTGAGGGAGAGAGAAGCACCTTGTGTGTATGAGGGAGAGAGATGCACTGTGTGTGTGTGATGAAGAGAGAAGCATTTTGTGTGTGTGAGGGAGAGAGAGAGATGCACAGTGTGCGTGAGAGGGAGAGAGATGCACCGTGTGTGTGAGGGAGAGAGATGCACGGTGTGTGTGAGGGAGAGACAGATGCACTGTGTGTGTGTCAGGGAGAGAGATGCACTGTGTGTGTGAGGGAGAGAGAAATGCACTGTGTGTGTGAGGGAGAGAGAGATGCAGTGTGTGTGTGTGAGGGAGAGAGATGCACTTTGTGTGTGAGGAGGAGGGAGGTGCACTGTGTGTGTGTGAGGGAGAGAGAGATGCACTGTGTGCGTGAGGATGAGAGAGATGCACAGTGTGTGGGAGGGAGAGGGATGCAGTGTGTGTGTGTGAGGGAGAGAGAGATGCACTGTGTGTGTGAAGGGGAGAAATGCACTTTGTGCGTGTGAGGGAGAGACATGCACTATGCGCGTGAGAGATGTACTGTGTGAATGCGGAAGGGACGTGCACTGTGTGTGTGTGAGGGAGAGAGATGCACTGTGTGTGTGTGAGGGAGAGGGAGGTGCTCTGTGTGTGTGTGAGGGAGAGAGATGCACTGTGTGTGTGAGGGACAGAGAGATGCACTGTGTGTATGAGGCAGAGATGTGCACTGTGTGTGTCTGAGGGAGAGAGATGCACGGTGTTTTTGAAGGGAAGAGATGCAGTGTGTGTGTGAGGGAGTCGATGCACTTGTGTGTGTGTGAGGGAGAGAGAGAGTGCAGTGTGTGTGAGGGAGAGAGAGATGCACTGTGTGTGTGAGGGAGGGAGAGATGCACTGTGTGTGTGTGTGAGGGAGAGAGATGCACTGTGTGTGTGAGGGAGAGAGAGATGCACTGTGTGTGAGTGAGGGAGAGAGATCCACTTTGTGTGTGTGAGGGAGAGACATGCACTTTGTGCGTGAGGGGGAGAGAGATGTACTGTGTGTATGCGGGAGAGACGTGCACTGTGTGTGTGTGAGGGAGAGAGATGCAGTGTGTGTGAGGGAGAGAGATGCACTGTGTGTGTGAGGGAGAGAGAGATGCACTGTGTGTGAGTGAGGGAGAGAGATCCACTTTGTGTGTGTGAGGGAGAGACATGCACTTTGTGCGTGAGGGAGAGAGAGATGTACTGTGTGTATGCGGGAGAGACGTGCACTGTGTGTGTGTGTGAGAGAGAGACGTGCACTGTGTGTGTGTGTGTGAGGGAGAGAGAGACACACACTGTGTGTGTGTGAGGGAGAGAGAGATGCAATGTGTGTGTGAGGGAGAGAGATGCAGTGTGTGTGAGGGAGAGAGATGCAGTGTGTGTGAGAGGGAGAGAGATGCACTGTTGGTGTGAGGGAGAGAGATGCACGGTGTGTGTGAGGGAGAGAGAGATGCAGTGTGTGTGTGTGAGGGTGAGAGATGCACTGTGTGTGTGTGTGAGGGAGAGAGATGCACTGTGTGTGTGTGAGGGAGAGAGATGCACTTTGTGTGTGAGGAGGAGGGAGGTGCACTGTGTGTGTGTGAGGGAGAGAGAGATGCACTGTGTGCGTGAGGATGAGAGAGATGCACAGTGTGTGGGAGGGAGAGGGATGCAGTGTGTGTGTGTGAGGGAGAGAGAGATGTACTGTGTGTGTGAAGGGGAGAAATGCACTTTGTGCGTGTGAGGGAGAGACATGCACTATGCGCGTGAGAGATGTACTGTGTGAATGCGGAAGGGACGTGCACTGTGTGTGTGTGAGGGAGAGAGATGCACTGTGTGTGTGTGTGAGGGAGAGAGATGCACAGTGTGTGTGTGTGAGGGAGAGAGAGATGGACTGTTGGTGGGAGGGAGAGAGATGCACAGTGTGTGTGTGTGAGGGAGAGAGAGATGGACTGTTGGTGGGAGGGAGAGAGATGCAGTGTGTGTGTATGAGGGAGACACGTGCACTGTGTGTGTCTGAGGGAGAGAGATGCACTGTGTGTGTGAGGGACAGAGATGCACTGTGAGTGTGAGGGAGAGAGATGCACTTTGTGTGTGAGGGAGAGAGATGCACGGTGTGTGTGAGGGAGAGAGATGCACTGTGTGTGTGTGGGAGAGAGATGCACTGTGAGTGTGAGGGAGAGAAATGCACTTTGTGTGTGAGGGAGAGAGATGCACGGTGTGTGTGAGGGAGAGAGAGATGCACTGTGTGTGTGTGAGGGAGAGAGATGCACTTTTGTGTGAGGGAGAGAGATGGACTGTGTGTGAGGGAGAGAAATGCACTGTGTGTGAGAGAGAGAGAGCTGCTGTGTGTGTGAGGGACAGAGAGATGCACTGTGTGTGTGTGTGAGGGAGAGAGGTGGTGTGTGTGTGTGAGGGAGAGAGATGGACTGTGTGTGTGAGGGAGAGAGGTGCAGTGTGTGTGTGTGAGGGAGATAGATGCACTGTGTGTTTGAAGAGTAGAGATGCACTTTGTGTGTGAGGGAGAGAGATGCAGTGTGTGTGTGAGGGAGAGAGATGCGGTGTGTGTGTGAGGGAGAGAGAGATGCACTGTGTGTGAGTGAGGGAGAGAGATGCACTTTGTGTGTGTGAGGGAGAGAGATGCACTGCGTGTGTGAGGGAGAGAGATGCACTGCGTGTGTGAGGGAGAGAGATGCACTGTGTGTGTGTGAGGGAGAGAGGTGCAGTGTGTGTGTGTGAGGGAGATAGATGCACTGTGTGTTTGAAGAGTAGAGATGCACTTTGTGTGTGAGGGAGAGAGAGATGCACTTTGTGTGTGTGAGGGAGAGAGATGCAGTGTGTGTGTGAGGGAGAGAGATGCGGTGTGTGTGTGAGGGAGAGAGAGATGCACTGTGTGTGAGTGAGGGAGAGAGATGCAGTGTGTGTGTGAGGGAGAGAGATGCGGTGTGTGTGTGAGGGAGAGAGAGATGCACTGTGTGTGAGTGAGGGAGAGAGATGCACTGTGTGTGAGTGAGGGAGAGAGATGCACTTTGTGTGTGTGAGGGAGAGAGATGCACTTTGTGCGTGAGGGAGAGAGAGATGTACTGTGTATGCGGGAGAGACGTGCACTGTGTGTGTGTGTGAGGGAGAGAGAGATGCAGTGTGTGTGTGTGAGGGAGAAAGATGCAGTGTGTGTGGGAGGGAGAGAGATGCAGTGTGTGAGTGTGAGGGAGTTCGATGCACTTGTGTGTGTGTGAGGGAGAGAGAGATGCAGTGTGTGTGAGGGAGAGAGAGATGCACTTTGTGTGTGCGAGGGAGAGAGATGCACTGTGTGTGTGAGGGAGTGAGATGCACTGTGTGTGTGAGGGAGAGAGAGATGCAGTGTGTGTGAGGGAGAGAGATGCAGTGTGTGTGAGAGGGAGAGAGATGCAGTGTGTGTGAGAGGGAGAGAGATGCAGTGTGTGTGTGAGGGAGAAAGAGATGCACTGTGTGTGTGAGGGTGAGAGAGATGCACTGTGTGTGCGTGAGGGAGAAAGAGATGCACTGTGTGTGTGTGAGGGTGAGAGATGCACTGTGTGTGTGTGTGAGGGAGAGAGATGCACTGTGTGTGTGAGGGAGAGAGATGCACTGTGTGTGTGAGGGAGAGAGAGATGCACTGTTTGTGGGAGGGAGAGAGATGCAGTGTGTGTGTGAGTGAGAGAGAGATGCACTGTGTGTGAGTGAGGGAGAGAGATGCACTTTGTGTGTGTGAGGGAGAGAGATGCACTTTGTGCGTGAGGGAGAGAGAGATGTACTGTGTATGCGGGAGAGACGTGCACTGTGTGTGTGTGTGTGAGGGAGAGAGAGATGCAGTGTGTGTGTGTGAGGGAGAAAGATGCAGTGTGTGTGTGGGAGGGAGAGAGATGCAGTGTGTGAGTGTGAGGGAGTTCGATGCACTTGTGTGTGTGTGAGGGAGAGAGAGATGCAGTGTGTGTGAGGGAGAGAGAGATGCACTTTGTGTGTGTGAGGGAGAGAGATGCACTGTGTGTGTGAGGGAGTGAGATGCAGTGTGTGTGTGAGGGAGAGAGAGATGCACTGTGTGTGTGAGGGAGAGGGAGATGCAGTGTGTGTGAGGGAGAGAGATGCAGTGTGTGTGAGAGGGAGAGAGATGCAGTGTGTGTGAGAGGGAGAGAGATGCAGTGTGTGTGTGAGGGAGAAAGAGATGCACTGTGTGTGTGAGGGAGAGAGAGATGCACTGTGTGTGCGTGAGGGAGAAAGAGATGCACTGTGTGTGTGTGAGGGTGAGAGATGCACTGTGTGTGTGTGTGAGGGAGAGAGATGCACTGTGTGTGTGAGGGAGAGAGAGATGCACTGTTTGTGGGAGGGAGAGAGATGCAGTGTGTGTGTGTGAGGGAGAGAGAAGCACCTGGTGTGTATGAGGGAGAGACGTGCACTGTGTGTGTCTGAGGGAGAGAGATGCACTGTGTGTGTGAGGGAGAGAGAGATGCACTGTGTGTGTGAGGGAGAGAGATGCACTGTGAGTGTGAGGGAGAGAGATGCACTTTGTGTGAGGGAGAGAGATGCACGGTGTGTGTGAGGGAGAGAGAGATGCACTGTGTGTGTGTGAGGGAGAGAGATGCACTTTGTGTGTGAGGGAGAGAGATGCACTTTGTGTGTGAGGGAGATAGATGGACTGTGTGTGAGGGAGAGAGATGCACTTTGTGTGTGTGTGAGGGAGAGAGGTGCTGTGTGTGTGAGGGAGAGAGAGATGCACTGTGTGTGTGTGTGAGGGAGAGAGATGGACTGTGTGTGTGAGGGAGAGAGGTGCTCTGTGTGTGTGAGGGAGAGGAAGATGCACGGTGTGTGTGTGAGGGAGAGGAGATGCACTGTGTGTGTGTGAGGGAGAGGGAGGTGCACTGTGTGTGTGTGGGGAAGAGAGAGATGCACTTTGTGTGAGGGAGAGAGATGCACGGTGTGTGTGAGGGAGACAGAAGCACCTGGTGTGTATGAGGGAGAGACGTGCACTGTGTGTGTCTGAGGGAGAGAGATGCACTGTGTGTGTGAGGGAGAGAGATGCACTGTGAGTGTGAGGGAGAGAGATGCACTTTGTGTGAGGGAGAGAGATGCACGGTGTGTGTGAGGGAGAGAGAGATGCACTGTGTGTGTGTGAGGGAGAGAGATGCACTTTGTGTGTGAGGGAGAGAGATGGACTGTGTGTGAGGGAGAGAGATGCACTGTGTATGTGAGAGAGAGAGGTGCTGTGTGTGTGAGGGAGAGAGAGATGCACTGTGTGTGTGTGTGAGGGAGAGAGATGGACTGTGTGTGTGAGGGAGAGAGGTGCTCTGTGTGTGTGAGGGAGAGGAAGATGCACTGTGTGTGTGTGAGGGAGAGGGAGGTGCACTTTGTGTGTGTGGGGAAGAGAGAGATGCACTGTGTGTGAGGGAGAGGAGATGCACTGTGTGTGTGTGAGGGAGAGGGAGGTGCACTGTGTGTGTGTGGGGAAGAGAGAGATGCACTTTGTGTGAGGGAGAGAGATGCACTGTGTGTGTGAGGGAGAGAGAGATGCACTGTGTGTGTGTGAGGGAGAGAGATGCACTTTGTGTGTGAGGGAGAGAGATGGACTGTGTGTGAGGGAGAGAGATGCACTGTGTGTGTGAGAGAGAGAGAGGTGCTGTGTGTGTGAGGGAGAGAGAGATGCACTGTGTGTGTGTGAGGGAGAGAGATGGACTGTGTGTGTGAGGGAGAGAGGTGCTCTGTGTGTGTGAGGGAGAGGAAGATGCACTGTGTGTGTGTGAGGGAGAGGGAGGTGCACTTTGTGTGTGTGGGGAAGAGAGAGATGCACTGTGTGTGAGGGAGAGGAGATGCACTGTGTGTGTGTGAGGGAGAGGGAGGTGCACTGTGTGTGTGTGGGGAAGAGAGAGATGCACTTTGTGTGAGGGAGAGAGATGCACGGTGTGTGTGAGGGAGAGAGAAGCACCTGGTGTGTATGAGGGAGAGGGAGGTGCACTTTGTGTGTGTGGGGAAGAGAGAGATGCACTGTGTGTGAGGGAGAGGAGATGCACTGTGTGTGTGTGAGGGAGAGGGAGGTGCACTGTGTGTGTGTGGGGAAGAGAGAGATGCACTTTGTGTGAGGGAGAGAGATGCACTGTGTGTGTGTGAGGGAGAGAGATGCACTTTGTGTGTGAGGGAGAGAGATGGACTGTGTGTGAGGGAGAGAGATGCACTGTGTGTGTGAGAGAGAGAGAGGTGCTGTGTGTGTGAGGGAGAGAGAGATGCACTGTGTGTGTGTGTGAGGGAGAGAGATGGACTGTGTGTGTGAGGGAGAGAGGTGCTCTGTGTGTGTGAGGGAGAGGAAGATGCACTGTGTGTGTGTGAGGGAGAGGGAGGTGCACTGTGTGTGTGTGGGGAAGAGAGAGATGCACTTTGTGTGAGGGAGAGAGATGCACGGTGT